>NC_133326.1:323687250-324395250 GCF_042186555.1 Aquarana catesbeiana
GTGGCATTTCACAGTGAGTATCTTGTAGTTTGTATGGTTTTCCTTTGGTAGGATTTCTTCTCCATGCTCTTTCAGCTCTTCTACGTTCTTGCTTGAGTAGGGTGAGAGTGCCGTTGAACCATCTCAAGTTTTTTTTGCGTATGAGTGTTCTGCGTTTTGGTGCTACTGAGTCTGCTGTTTGTAGTAATGCCTTGTTTAGGGAGTTGAGTGTTTGTTCCGTAGATTTAAGTTTAGCGATTGTATTTTGTTTGATAATGTGGTTTTGAAGAGTTCAGAATGCAGTTTCTTCTGGGATCTGTTCCAGTGTGTTTGAATGTTTCTGTTTTTGGAGGATGGAGTTGGTGGTGATTTTAATTTTTGATGGCGTGGTGGTCCATCCATGGTAGTGTGTGGCCTTGACAGGAAGGGGTGGGTCATATTTAAATTAGGGGGTGCACGAGTTTAATCAGGCCTAGGGCAGCACAAAACCTAAATACACTACTGCCAGTGATGGCGAACCTTGGCACCCCGGATGTTTTGGAATTACATTGCCCATGATGCTCATGCACTCTGCAATGTAGCTGAGCATCATGGGAAATGTAGTTCCAAAACATCTGGGGGTGCCAAGGTTCGCCATCACGGTCTTATACACATGATGCTCCAGCTCTCTTGTGACAGGTGTTCTGTTGATATGAAATGCTCGCTGTCGAATAGTGCATATGCATTTAAAGGAAGCGACCTATATCGACATAAATGGCATTTAATGAAAAGCCACTGTAGCTGTACATGCGCTACTGATGGCATTCAATATCAACAGAACAGTCGTAAAGCAAGGGTAAGTGGGACGCATACCGGAAGATTGTATGTCTCGTGCACTTTGCGAGCGTCTCATACCTACAGAGATCGGCACTTATCGACCCAAGTCTCCCAAACCCCCATACACTCTGCATCACACTGCTACCTTACAAACTACTCATTAGATCTTGTCTCCTTATCCAGCTATGTACTTGCGCTCTGAACTGCTGGTGTAATGCTTATATGCCAGACATGTGCTTGACAAGTCAAAACATTTCTCAAACTAGGTCATCCTAAAATATATTGCTTGTTTTGCCTTGTCCCGCTGACATCTGCTCTGTTACCTTCTTGCTCTGGTGTCACTAGTACTGGAAGTGAATGTGATCTTCCTCTTCTAGAAGCACAGACTGCATTTAAAACAAAACGCTAATCATACACCAGTGATGGTGAACCCATGGCATGCATGCCACAGCTGGGACGCAGAGCCCTCTCCGTGGGCACGCGAAGATGAAGAGCCGGCCATCCTGTATGAGGTGAATCTCGTCCACACCGCACACCTGCCCCATAGAATTACATTCTCCACAGGGCTCTGGAACCAGGGGTGACGTGTCTGGGATGGGTGTGGACAAGACGAAGCAGTACTGCCGGGTTGGATGCCGCATCTCTTGCGGTCTGTCTTGCACAGCAGAGTGGTTGTGGACAGAATCCGTCTCCCCCTCCTTGGCTGTGTATATCTACACAGCCCGGAGTAAGGATACTCGTGCTGTTCTGAGGTTTGTACCAAGTTTATTTTACTGTAGATGGATACTGAAGGGGGACAGAGTGACCAGGAAGGGGGTCTATACCGAGTGGAGAGGGAGGTCTGTAATGACTTGTACATTAACTGTGTTTCTAGATATACAGAGGTTGGGTCTCCAGAATAGCAGACTTTGGGCACTCGGGTAGGTTTTGTGTTGCAGTTTGGGCACTCTGGTTTCGCCATCACTGTCCTACATTCTTCATTCTGCGCACCCCCCCCCCCCCCCCCACCAAAAGTTGGTGTTGGGCTTTAACCGTTTCGCTGCCAGAGCAGTTTTTTGGGGTTTTTTTTGCACGCATTTAAAAAAAAAAAAAAATTAGGCCCTAGAGCAGTGGTCATCAACCCTGTCCTCAGGGCCCACTTACAGGCCAGGTTTGATATCATTTGCTGCTCAGTGATTGCAGTATTCTAGTCTGCATCTCCCCAAGATAATACATAAAACCTGGCTTGTTAGTGGGTTTGATGACCACTGCCCTAGAGAATAAAATAGTGGTGGTTCCAATATTATTTATTTAATTTTTTTTTTTTTTTGTCACACGATATTACCGCAAAGGTCTAGGAAATGCAAAATTCCACTAAAAAACATGCACAATAAATTACCCAAATTTAAAAAAAGACAAAGTTGCACGGAGTAAATGGCTACCCAACATGCCAAACTTAAAATTCGTGTGGCTGTGAAATGGCGTCAAACTTCAGTACCCTATATTTTCTATAGGCGACGCTTCAAAGGCTCCCTATAGGTATCAGTTTAGTGTTACAGTGGTCTTTTGTGTTAGAATTATTATTGCTCTCACCGGCATTCACAGCGAAATGTAACATGTATTGTAATCAATGTCTTCACGTGTAGGCACCCCAACCCATGCGTTTTATGTGCATGTGTATATTTAGGGAGGGGGGGGGGGGGATTTTATGTGTTTGGGTGTGACTTTTTGTATTTTTTTTTTTTTTCCTGTAGCCATGTATAAAACTGCCTATGGGGCCTATCTGCCTAAAAAGTGGGTCTATATGATCCTGCAGTGCAATACATCTTACAGGCCCTTTTAGATCACGTGTCCATTTCCCTGAAATAAGCAGATTTTAAACTGCAGAGATCCAGCTGAGGCTGTAGGAACAGAATTGCATATGCACCCTAACGTACCAGGAAGTGTTGCTATTTTTCAAAAAAAGGGAAGTCCCATCAATTTCAGGGTACTACTTGGGCAGAATTAACATTTTGAATGTTCCCTATAACTTAGTACATCTCAGGACCACATTAAGTAGCAAAGCAGCCTGATCAAAATGGGCCCCGCAAGCCAGAGGTGTATGCACTTTTCTGCCTGTGGCCCCGAAACACTTGGGTGTGAATGTAGCCTTAAGGAGTAAGAGTACATGGTCCATGATTCAAAGTGCAAGCTTGGCAATGGAGAGAGGTAACTCGTACACTAGACTCTAATGGAAGCAAGAGTGGATAGTCTGGAGGAAAGAAAATGGATGGGACAATGCAGGAACACTGTTGCTGTTCCTAAATGCTAAGGACAGTGCTGTGTGGGTGGAGATGTAATCAATGGGAGGTTTACACTGCTTGTAAATGTTGGCGCTGGATGGGTTGGCACACACTAATGTAGTGTCTCAGGATCATGTGGAGGAGGGTGGCTACATTCACACATACAGTAGGACCATGCAGACTGAACTTGGTCAACCGAAGTTTGAGCATCGTGTTGTGAATAGACATGTTTATGTGCTGGCTGAGGCTGATATTGCCAGGTAAACATATCGAGTCAAAGTAAAGAATGAGATGGGGATATATATATTTTTTTTTTAATGGATTATCGCACCTCGGATTGCGAGTAACGCGGTTAACGAGCGTTTTGCAATACGAGCACTATATTTTTAAAAATCATAACTCGGTTTGCAAGTGTTGTCTCGCAAAACGCGCATGATTTCAGGCTAAAGCATGTGCAGTACCGCGTTTGGCCAGGTGGTGAGGGTGCCGGATCCAAGCAGTGCCGATCGTAGCCGTTCGGAAATGCACAGAAAGGCCCAAGGACAGCTCGGTGATGGTAAACCTTGGTAACGGAGTCTTTCTGAGGTTAGCCGAGGTGTCCTCTGGCTTTTCCAGCCTTTTCCAAGGCTCTCCGGCACCCCCCCTCCTCTGGCCGCATGTGGTATTGCATGTCATTGAAGTCAATGCGGAATTAATTATTTTCATTTCCATTGACTTCAATGGGGAAACTCACTTTGATATGCGAGTACTTTGGATTACGAGCATTCTCCTGGAACGGATTATGCTCGTAATCCGAGGTTCCACTGTATTTTCACAATTATTATGCATCCGGATATGGTTATTTCCAGTGTTTGCATTTCTAGTTGTTGTTTTTTTTTTTTTTTTTTTTTGTTTTAAAGTTCTGCCTTGAGGATCCTTAGCAGGATGACACTTTTGTATGTGTATATATAATGTGCAGATGTTTGACGGCACACATCCCCTTAGGCTAAGCAGTTACCCTTCTAATAAAACCACCAACCAAGTAATAACTGGATTTAGCCGAAAGCCTTTGATTTTTTTTTTTTTTTTTTTCTCTAAACATTCCTTCAGCTGAAGTTATGTATGTAGTTTCTATGGAAACCCCTTTCTCTAGTTCCATTGGTCAGAGAATTATCTTGCGTTCCCACAAGAGTTACATTTTATTTTGCTGCATCAGATATGGATGGCTTGACTTCAAGGGCCATTAATAAACTTAAAACAAAAGCTGCTGTAGTCACTGGCTGATTGGCTTTTCTGTTCCTTCGTGGGGGTGCTGAGAGACATAATTGTAAATGATTAGGACCTAAATAGAATTGCAATATTTATTTTTTTTTACAAATGTTGCAAAAAAAGTTTACATAAGTAATTTTAAAAATGATCCTTTGAGCTTGGTAGGCTACTATATGATCGATGCCACGCTCCAGGCAAATATTTTAAAAAGGCAAGACTGAATGGCAAATGCTGTTATACATGTACTTCAAAAATATTCCAAAGTAATTTAAATTTTTCTTATAAATTTTGTGTGTATGTATTTATATTTCTGTGTAATTATCTGAAATCTTAAACCTTCAGATTTCCAAGCTCACAACACCTCCTCCTTATGTAAGGGAGATGAGAGGGGATGTGTAAATCAGTTGGTCCTCCTCTGGTCCTCCTCTGTAGGTGCAGCACAGTATATAAGCATTTCCATCTGTGTCTGCACGTTGTTGGCGACAACACGGGGGTGGGGGGGGAGGGGCCCTTTGGAGACTTAAGAAAACGAATACAGCCACCACATAAGGATTGGTAAGCTGCAATATATTACATTATATACAGTGGGGATGGAAAGTATTCAGACCTCAAAATTTTCACTGTTATACTGCAGCCATTTGCTAAAATCATTTAAGGTGTTTTTTTTTTTCCCCCTCATTAATGTACACACAGCACCCCATATTGACAGAAAAACACAGAATTGTTGACATTTTTGCAGATTTATTAAAAAGAAAAACTGAAATCTCACATGGTCCTAAGTATTCACACCCTTTGCTGTGACACTCATATTTCACTCAGGTGCTGTCCATTTCTTCTGATCATCCTTGAGATGGTTCTACACCTTCATATGAGTCCAGATGTGTTTGATTATACTGATTGGACTTGATTAGGAAAGCCACACACCTGTCTATATAAGACCTTACAGTGCATGTCAGAGCAAATGAGAATCATGAGGTCAAAGGAACTGCCCGAAGAGCTCAGACACAGAATTGTGGCAAGGCACAGATCTGACCAAGGTTACAAAAAAATTGGCCTCCATAATCCTTAAATGGAAGATGTTTGGGACGACCAGAACCCCAAACTGAGCTATCGGGGGGGGGGGGGGGGGGTGAGAATAGCCTTAGTGAGAGAGGTAAAGAACCCAAAGATCACTGTGGCTGAACTCCAGAGATGCAGTCGGGAGATGGGAGAAAGTTATAGGAAGTCAACCTTCACTGCAGCCCTCCACCAGTCGGGGCTTTATGGCAGAGTGGCCCGACGAAAGCCTCTCCTCAATGCAAGACACATGAGAGGTTATACTGGGATCATGGCAGCCACTATTATGGCCATGATCTGGTACCAGCTCTTCAGCCGGAAATGTATTTATTTTTTTCCTTTCCCCTCTTTTCCTTTTCCTTTTCCTTTGTTCCCCTGGACGCTTTGCCGACGGTCCTGGAATCCTTCATCTCCCGGGTTGAGGTGGCGTGCGGTGGGTAAAAAACATCCCCTACCCTCTCTCTGTCTTCTGGCTTCTGGGGAGGACTCTCATCCGGAGTTGGGCACCACTAAGGGGTTTCCTTACCTGTCTTTTATTTTGATAGGTTTATTTAGAAGGATTGGGAACGCCCGCAGCGGTCCTTTTTCAGTCCCAAGGCGTTATGTTTTGGTGCATTGCCCCTTTTGAGGAGAGTCTGCTGAAGAAATGGGCTTCCCCCTCCTGTCATTGATCCTCCAGTATCTAGGTTGAACAAGGCGACCATGATTCTGGTGGAGGGGCCCTTTTTCTTTCAAGGACCCTGCCAACAGGCTTAGGCGGTCGCTCGGTCTATGTTTACAATGGCAGGTTCGACCCTTCGTTCACTTACTGAGTTGGGTAATGAGCAAGTTTCTCCGGTCTGTGTGGAACTGCCAGACCAGTTAGTGCAAGGGTTTGATGCTGCCTTGGACACGGCCCCCGTTACTTTCTAAAATCTCCGTGTCAGCTGTGGTTCTTCACTGGCTGCTTTGGCTTGAGCGGACCAAGCGTCTAAGGCTCTGGTGGATTTTCCTTTCCAGGGTGGGCGGCTATTTGGAGCCACTCTGGACGACATTATAAAAGATAATACTGGGGGGAATAGTACCTTTCTCCCGCAGTCCAAAAAAGGGCAAGGCGCCCCGTTGCAGGCAGGACCCCTCCTCCTTCTTTTTTTTTTTTTTTTTCTCTCTCTGCTAGTGGTGCGCTTTTAACACCCACTAGCGACCGAAGAAGGAGTTGGAAGCGCCCGTGTTGTGGTGCTTTTCAGGCGCTTTGACGGCGCTATATAAGTACCTGAAATGAAATAAATAAATAAAAAATTAGCTTTGGGGGTCTCTCCGGCGTCTCCTCCCGGTGTCCTGATCTTATGCCAGCTCCTCCGCTATCTTCTGCAGCTCTTTTGCTAGTGGTGGCCTGGACTTCTGCCTTCTTGTCGTCTTCCCTCTTCTCTTCTTCCAATGTTGAAGACAAGAAGGCAGAAGTCCAGGCCACCGCTAGCAAAAGAGCTGCAGAAGATAGCGGAGGAGCCGGCAAGTTGCACAAGTCGCATGCCGAAGTCGGATCATGCGAGACGGTTATCTGACTTTGATCCGACTTCAACGATAGTCGATGGGCTGAAGTAGGATCAAAGTCGGACCAAAGTAGTACAGGGAGCATTTCTAAAGTCGGAACGACTTGTCGGACCAGTTAGGACGGCTCCCATAGGGAAACCTTGAATTTCACACGTCATGCGACATGAGCTCCCAATGTCGGAGTGTTTGTCGGACCAGTGTGAACCCGGCCTTAAGGATGCTACATGCTGTACCTAGCATGGGCAGATCACAGGTTCACTTTAATGTGATGATTGATGCCAGATTTGCAATAGATAGGTGCATGACTCATTGCTTGACTATTTCCCCACTGAGTCTTGGGTTGCATGCTAGGGGAGGAGCTGACAAAATAAGAAGTAGATCAGCTTTAGAAGACCTGTCACAAAGGTAATATTCTACCTCTCTACCCCCCCCCCCCCCCTTTTTAAAAAAAAAAAAAAAACAAAAACTTCTGGTGAATGATGTAAACAAATCCCGCTCATAGCATAAGCAAGTACAGGTGTCTGAAGCGAAAAGACTGATCGTCTGAGTGGTGATTGCTGTGAAAAATTGCCTGGAGCTGATGGTTTACTTTTACAGTTATTTGAGGAAGCTATGTGGAGTAGTGTTCTTAGATCTTCAAGATATTTTCTAGTTCTGTTGATAAAAGGTAATTGAGCTCCTATTAAAATATGCTTGCAGATTTTCAGCATAGTCCTAATGGCTTTCCCAATCCATGACTAAAGTCTGTACAAGTCACATGCGTTATTTAAGGAAATATAAGGAAGCCCGCTTCTTTTTGTGTTAACTGCCAATGCTCTAAATACATGGCTGAGTATTGCGGACTGATGTATCTATAATAAATAAATATACATTTTATTTAATTTTTTTTTTTCTCCCTTTTTGAATCCAGCAACATGCACATCATCCTGCTGCCGCTAATCAGTCAGTGGGGAGGGGGCAGTGCCGAGCCACATTGTGCCAAAGGATATACAGAGCAGGATGCGGGAGCGGGCGTGCACAAGTGCCCCCATAGCAAGTGGTGTGGGGAGACCCAAAAAGAGGAGGATTAGGGCTGCTCTGCACAAAACCATGGTACAGAGCAGATAAGTATAACATGTTAGTTTCATTTAAAAAATCATTACAATTGCTTTTAAGTATGGGCTAGCTGGTTGTACGCAAGTTGATTGATTATACTGGGGGATGGATACAATAACCTTTTTAGGAGTACGGTTAAATCCATTTTTAAAGTGTCGCAACCAAAAATCGTTATACAGTATGCTGCAGCTTTACAAGTCTATAGATGTGGTGGGTTCATTAGTTTTCCTCTTTTAGTTCCATGCACACAATTGCCTGGGGCTATATGATAAAAAAAATGTTAATGTTTCCCCAACCAGTGCACACAACTACCCATAGATATGGCAGACATTGTTGTATTTAGTGCATTTATGCAAATACCTTAGTATACCCACGACTCTGGATGCAGACTATATGGTCAAGTGGAAAATGGATTCTTGTAAAGTCCTTTATTGAAAATGTGGTAAAAGTGATGGCTGAAATCATCAAACCCACCTCCACCTAGCCCAGGTCATCCTGACTGCCCCATCTGTGACATAGCGATGAGCTCATTTTGCTTCCTCTCCCTATCGGCATGCTTCTTCTTGGCATAAGAACTGATTCTGTATTTCCTATCCTTGCAGTTAAAAACCAAAGTTTAATGAGGCTTACAGAACTGCATCGATTTTTGCTTTTTATGCCAGTCTAGAGTTCAGCTTTAACGAAAGACTTGCCTAACATCTAATCTACAGTTTGCCAGCCCAGAAATATGTGGGAGACTCTCTGGAGTCGGCGGATTGCCACATTTAGACATGCGTGGCTGGTGGTTTACAAATTTTCGTAGATCGCCGAATCGTGTGGCGATCTTACCAGGGGGGGTGGGAATGGGTACCTGGTTTTACAGGTATCTTGCGCCCCCCCCCCCCCCCCCCCCAAAAAAAAAGTGGCAAGGGTGACTGGAGGAGGTTGCGAACAAGCGGAGCTTCCACACTTGAGTGAAGCTCTGCTTTTAAAGACTTATTTTTAAAACAAGCGAAAAAAAAAAAAACGTATCCTTGCCTTCCCTGTGAAGTGGTTTTGCACAGAGCAGCCCTGATCCTCCTCTTCTTGGGGCCCTGTCCCCTCCCTTCTGCCGAGTGCCCCCACAGCAAGCAGCTTGCTATGGGGGCACCTGAGCCGAGCCGCTGCTCTGTGTTCTTTCAGACGCGGAGCTGCGGCTTGGCCCAGCCTCCTCTTTCCTCATTGGATCACTGACCTCAATAGCATCGAGAGCCAGTGGCACCCGCTGCTGTTTCTCAGCCAATCGGGAGGGAGAGTCCCCGGACAGCCACGGCGGTCGTGCAACATCGCTAGATCGAGATTGTGCTGGGGGGGCTGCTGCACGCAAGGTTTTTTAAATTTCATGCTTAGAATGTGTTAAAGTGGTTCTTACGGCTGAAGGTTCATCTTAACTACCTCCCGTCCATGTTATAGCCGAATGACAGCTACAGTGTGGGCCTTGATGCACAATTAATAGATGTCCTCCTGTGCATGAGCTGCCTGCAGGGCATGCTTTGTGATCACCGAGTCAATGAGATCCTGGCCCCTTACCACTTGATCAGCTGTCAGCCAATGACAGAAGATCGGTAAGCTTTTTTTTTTTTTTTTTTTCCCCCGGGGGGGGGAGCAGATCACCGGATTCTGAAGGAGGGACATTGGTCCTGAACAGGGAGAGGCACTGTGGCTATGCAGTGCCGCCTACAGGTGCATATCAGTGCTGCCACCCATCTGTGCTGCCTCATCAGCGCACATCAATGAAGAAGTAAAAATACCTGTGCTCAAAATTTTATAACAAACCTATGAAATTTTTTGCTTAAAAAAAAAAAACACCAAAAGAAAGCTCTAGTTGTGTGAAAAAAAATGCTAAAAATGTAATTTGGGTACAGTGTCGCATGACAGCGCAATTGTCGAAGTGTTAGAGCGCTGAGAATTGGCCTGGACAGGAATGGGGTTTAAGTGCCCAGTAAGCAAGTGGTTAACCTATATCAGGTGCACACAAATTAGGAATTGCTGCTTAATCATTCTATTGGGGTTATTTATTAATGGCAAATCCATTGTGCATTTGGAAGTGCAGTCGCTGTAGATCTGAGGGGGACGTGCAAGGAAAATAAAACTGCATTTATGCTTGCACATGATTGGATGATTTGGATGATAAAATTGTCAGCAGAGTTGTACAATACCCATAACTTTTCAGAACCTCTTGTCAGACCTCCGTAATGTGATTGGCTGCAGTGGTTGAATACAGGTTGTTGTTGTTCCATATTTGGCCGCCTGTGTAAACAGCAGGACAAGCCTCTCAAAGCCACCTGGCTAGCTGGAGATGGGAGGATACCACTACTTCCACCACCCAGGCCCCTCCCCCCTGTGGTTAATGGACCAGTTGCCAGTGGACAAGAGATGGCACAGGAGAGCAGGAAAGGAAAATCCCAGTGAGGGATGGTGAGCACATCCTAATGCCCAAAGCACACATTGCCTTCAGTTGGCCATCAGATGTGATAAGTTGTTTTTAGCCAGTCTAGGATTTTGAAACTATTTGGCCAGTATAGTTTACCTGTGGTTTGGTTTGTTTTTCTCTCATGTGTGCCCATTATATTGGTGTGACATGTGCCACGTCTTGTGGTTGTGACAATCCTTTTGGATAGTTTGTGACTTTCTTTCTACATGGTTTTTGAAGCCTAAAACACATATGCTGTCTGTAGTTGTGTTTTGACCATGCCCAGCACAACATTTTATTAGGAGGCTGTGTACAGTTCTACAGAGCTTGTATCGGGGACAGTGACATTTCTAGACTGCAGGGAGTTGGCTGATGCCTGGTGTGCTGGTTATCCATAGGTGGATCTGTAGGCTACACCCACCTTTTATGTAAGAGTTTGGAGGATATGTGGATACAGGCTAAACAGAATGGGCTGGGAGGGCAGTTTGTTTCTATGGTTACTGACTGCAATCACTGTGGGAAATCTTTCCCTGCAACCCCCAGCTCTGGCTTTCCCTGGTGTGAAGCAGTCTTCATACATAGCTCCTCAGTGTTCACCCCTCCTCCTACTAACACTCGGCTAAACATTACATGCTACAAGTCTTCATCCCTCACCATGCATCACTGCTCTACAAAAGCTGCTTTTAATAAGTCCTCCTCAGAGCTCAGTGTATTATGAGAAAAGAGGACTTTATTTTATGAAATTGGGGGGTAGGGGATGTGTGTGCATATATTTTTAAAGTCTTCAAAAGCTCAGTGAACATTTACAGAACCAAACAAAGTTTGCTATATTTTAGGTACAAAACTATATGCAGAAGAATGGAAGACATTGGTTTAAAGTCAAATGTTAAAATGTGTAGTTTTTGTAAGTTTACACCTGTTCAGATATGAAGCATATTTGTTGAATGGTTATGTAAAAATTACCGCGCTGTAGATAAAATATTCTTAAGACTTAGGTGAGAAAAAATATTGATATGCAGAAAATTATAAAAAACAATTTATAATAAAACTAAAAAAGCAGCTGCTAGAAGTGGGATACACACAGAAGTAAATGGGATAGTAGGTAGCAGCGCTAAGCCTAATTGTAAATGACAGTGAACAATATCGATACATAAATGTGGAAATTATAAAGGATAGGGGTCCATCTATATATGATAGGCAGTGCTCAAAATAGTTAGCCAAAAAGTGGACCACCTCGTGGGGTTTGCCTAGAAATCGCCTTCTTGGTTTCCTTTTGGATAAAGGCCCTGGCCGGTTACAGGTCGCAGGCTCATAGAGCTTGCCTTTTGGTAAGTGAGCATTTTGTGTGGTGTCATCACTGGGGTTGCGGTGGAGGATTTATCCAACCAACTGAATTTAATCCACTTTTTGGCTAACTATTTTGAGCACTGCCTATCATATATAGATGGACTCCTATCCTTTATAATTTCCACATTTATGTATCGATATTGTTCACTGTAAACACTGGTGTCGCTGTCATTTACAATTAGGCTTAGCGCTGCTACCTACTGTCCCATATTTGTTGAATGGTTTGTAAAGTTGTACAAAGTACTGACAGTCCAAATTTTTGTTTTTTAGTATTTGGACACATTCCTGTAGTGTGTGTGTGTGTGTGTGTGTGTGTGTGTGTGTGTGTGTGTGTGTGTGTCACTTCATATGAAAGGTATAGGAACGTAAGTGCTTCAGGTTAAACACCACTGTCATCTGACCTTCTGGCATGCTGAGTAATGTAGCTGTCTGCTGTAAGGAAGTTCAGATTTGGACTGGGTGTGGTACAACTACAATACCTGATATGCCTTTGGAATCCTACCCCAGGCAGAGAGTGCCTGTTGCGACACAATCAGTTGTGCAGTTTAAAGCCTAGTACACACGATCAGAATATCGTACAAAAAATACCACTTTCAAAGTGATCATACGATAATCTGATCGTTAGTACACAGCTTTTCATCCAAAGTTATCCTAAGGGACAAACGCAAAATATTTTCTTGTATGATTTTTGTTTTTTATCCGAAAAATACAATACCAATACATCCGAATTTTTATTTGTCATACAAAAATTTTTGTAGTTTAGTAACCTTTCGATGGAGACTAGCATGCAAAAGAACAGACAGTCGTTCATCTGATCTCATTGTGTGTACTAGGCTTAAGCCTATATGCGATCTATAACCTAATGGCCTAGGCACCATCTTTTCTGTATACTTGTGTAAGTATTTAGCTGAGAATGTTCAACCAAGTGGAACAGCTTTACTCTGGTGAAACTGGGAGCCTTGTGTGGGTTTTTTTTTTTTTTTTTTTTTACACTGTATCTAGCAGCCATCTCTAGTGGAACATGGATACCTTAAGCTGGTTCACACGGGCGACTTGTCAGGTGACCTAGCCGCCTGACAAGTTGCCTCCCGTTCTGTACAATGGAACCGTTCTAATAGGAGCGACGCAAGTCGCTCCGACTTAGAAAAAGGTTCCTGTACTACTTTGGGGGTGACTTGCATAGACTTCTTCAGAAGTCGTTTTGCAAGTCGCCGCGGAAGTTGTTTGCAGGTCGCCTCGCCGTGCCGCCCCTGTGTGAACCGCATGTCAGAGCAGTGGAGCCATTTTAAAGTTTCTCCTTTTTTAAGGGTAGGGGTCTGGGCATAGATTTTATCGTTTGGCACTTGTTAGGCCTCTACTTTGTGTCACTTTGGGAGATCTTCCTTCCTGTGCCAGGTGTTTGGGGAGAAGTTTGAAATTTACCCACACAACAATAAAGTTAGCATTGGCCTTAATGCTTCCAAAACCATTTCCTTGCAGTTAGGGCTGAGGGTCTTGGAGCTTATGTGCGCTACAGCTTTTAAACATGAGTTTAAGAGCTTTTGGCGTTTTTTGCCACAGTGCCTAAACTCCATGTGTCCATGTACACATAGGCTTTTACATAAGTTTAGAAGTTGCTGCGGTTAGGGGAGGTTCAACCTCCCTCTCCTGAACACGGAAGAATCGCGTTCAGGATGGTAAAATTTCCCCCAGCTGGTGGTCAACCTAGTATGTGTTGACCTGCCAAAAGGCACTGACAGCATGCAAAATAATGGTGCACGTGCAAGGTTTTGTTCTCGTGGTGTGTGTTTTTTTTTTTTTTTTTTTTTTTTTTTTTTTTTTTTTTTTTTTTTTTTTCAGCCTAATTTGTTTTTCTCTTGCCTCCTGAAGTAGCTCCTCTCTTATGGTTCCTTAAACTGAGCATACACTAGTAGATGTTCAAATGTTCATAATGAAATCTCGAATGTATAAGTTATGTTTAGTAATCAGCACTTCTTATTTTATACCATGCAGTACACAGGTTACAATGGGAACACATTATTTAGTATTTACCCTGTGCTGAGGCAAACATTATCTCCTATGTGGCGTGCGTATTGGTCATCTTAACAACTTCACTTTTAAAGAGGGCGTAGCATGATCCCTCCAATGTCTCACTATTGATAGTCTAGCACTTAGTAGACTCTTGAAGCTGCTGGGATGGACTCTATACCCAGGGATAAGATGGCCAAACCTGCAGATAGTGGGATATGTATTCCTAGGATTTGTGATCTTCATCTAAAGATTGTGATCCAAAAGGCGTATATCACTGGGCATGACCAAAATATGTGAAATGCACAGTTTCTCCAGCATGGAGTGAATGGACTTTTTAACAAGTCACATTCACTGTTAGAAGTTTTGTTTGCAAAATTTCTATCCTGCTCCTCTGAATTTGCTTGTCACTATGGCTGAAACCGAACGTCTGTTTGATCCCACCGATTGAAAATTCTAGCATTCAGAACATTCACTGAATTTTTCTGACAAATGTTGCAGTGTATGGCCAGCTTTAAAGGGGAACTGCAGTCTACTCACATAATTTGTAATAAAAATTAACTTTTGCCATTCTGAAGCTTCCCTCCAACCACTTTTCATATTTTATATACAGTTTATATATTCTGTACTTGCCAAATATGCTGCAGAAATCTCCCTCCACGAAGTCTGGCTGCATCCATTTTAACTGTGGGCAGCTGAAGCTGCTGCCTGTTCACTTCCTGGCTTTACAGAGGCACACCTCCCCAACTCTGCAGCCCTGCAGCTTTCATTGGCCCTCTTATGACTCCTACCCCCTCCTCCTTCCTGGCAAACTCTTACAAGAGAGCTGTGCATGATGTCATAAGCCTAGGCTAATGACCAGACAAGAAAAATTAAGTGGGCTGTGTAAGGAATTTACTGGCCGAAAAATGACTACAGAACCGCTTTAAGCCTAGTACACGCTAGGAGTTTGTTTTGTGTGTTTTTTTTTTTTTTTTTTTTTTTTTTTTTTTTTCTTTACACTCAGTGGGCTGAACGGAAAAGACTGAAGCGCTTGGGAGGAAAGCCTGTACTAAATCCCCGTACACATCAGGCAGGTCAAAAGAAAACAGCCGACATTTGGCCTGTGTACAGTAGACGGTCTGGCTTTTGACGAAGGGGCATGACCGAAAGAGGGTTGCTGATTGGCATCCGCTCAGCGTTCTCGGCCAATGGCTGACTGGGGGGGTGTCACTGTACTAACATTGGATTTTGGTACAGGATCTCCTTCTGAGCTCTTCAGTTTTTTTTTTTCGTTGGGCCCACAGGGTTGAATGAAGAGAGAATTTTTAATGTGTACCAGGCTTAAGTATGTGATGTTAGTACAGTGATTCTCTTCTCTCCCCCCCCCCCCCCCCCCCCCCCCCCCGAGCTATTGTGTTCTGACTGGAGGACATTGGCTGAGAGTGCTGTTTGGATGCCGATCGGCAGACCTTTTTCGGTCATGCCCCTTTGACTGAAGCCGGACCAGCTGCTGCACACACGGGCCGAATGTCGGTCGGTTTCTATTGAACTGGCCGATACTGGGCCCCCCCCCCCATTTGGGGCTTTAGTCTGTGACAGTGATATGCAAAGTTCTAGGAGACTGCATGACTAATGGTATACTACTAAAAATTTTCTTGTTACCTTTTTGGATTAACCGTTTCTGTACAGAGCTGATAAAATGTCTACACTGTGTTCATTGTTGGGTTGTTTTTTTTTTTTTTTTTTTTTTTCTTTGGGCAATTGTGTAGGACAAAAAGGGAAAGCAAGATCTTTAGAATGTGATAGTGTTGTGGGAGTAAATTCTTTGTGCAGTGCTGAATATTGCACTGTGAGAGAACTATGGCCTTTTGTTCTGTAAAGGTCAGGTTGTAACATGCTATTCTTTATCCGCTGAATTAAACGATGCAAAATCTTTTTAAAAATGTTTTGGGTTGTTTATTATTTTAATATTTGTTTATTGGGGGGGGTTGACTACCTCCTGACAGTCTGGCCCCAAAGCTTGTCTGCTAAAAATAAGTAATGCAGCTTGTGAATTTGAGAGTTTACGTTACAACTTTTGATTCACAAACCATTCTGGAATAAGTATACAGAATCTAAGAACTGCTATTTATTTTTTGGATTGACATAGCCAGGAAAGTGGTTATAGGCAGGTTCAACTCTTTTACTGAGGAAGAGGAGAGATTTCTGAACTCTTGGTGGCAAATATTTAAAAAGTTAATTTTCTACTTCTATAGCTTTAAAGAAATATTAACATTTTAAAGCAACTCTTGCACTAAAAGGTAAGCTCTGCTTATTATGTAGTGCCCCCTTTCCCTCTTAAAGCAGTAGTAAACGGGAAAAAATCTCCCTGCAAATGAATGTCATAATGTGCTAGTATGTATTGCATACTGGCACATTATGAAAGACTTGCCTGAAAACTAAGACCTCCAGGGGCACGCTGTTACTGCTGACAGGGTTTCTTCATCTGCTCTTCCTTCTGGGTTTGCGGGCCATCGCCGTCTGGCGGAGCCGCAATGACGTCACTCCTGCACATTGCTCTCTGTTGATGGTACACTGTCCATTGAGAGCGCAGTGCGCCTACATCGGTGTCACGATCTTTCCATTGCATCCTAGTAATGCTGAGAATCCCAAATCTCACAAAACGCTCCAGCACAGTGCAAGAGCAACTTTTTGCAAGTTTGGGAATTCTCTGCTCAGGATCTCTCTGGAAGTACACCCTTTTTTACTTTGCTCTCCAGCGGTGATAACTGTGGACATGCTTTCAGGATGGAGGGGAAAAGAAGACTGGCTGACTTTCAGTGACCAGCAGCTGCTTTGTTCAGTCACTGGCTGTAAAAAGGTGCTTAAAGGGCAAGTTCACCATTACCAAAAACTGCCTATACAGATAATAGGAGCCTTTGTAGATCAACCCCCCCCCCCCCCCCCTCCAAAAAAAAAAATGTTCAGTTCCGACTAAAGATGAATAATGCCCTTGCTATAGGTGTAGGCCATTTACAAACCGCATGAAGCCTCACTGGAAACTCCCAGGACGTTGCTAAGCAGGGCCTAGTTATTACTGCTCGCCTCCACCATCACCGGAGTGAGCTCTCAAATGCTGAGCTCAGAACTACTGCATCGGGGAGAGAAAGCATGTGAGGGGGTTTGAATAGAAGGGCTCACTTCCGTGGAGGTGAGCAGTAATGACTAGGCCTTGCTTGGCAACATCCTGGGAGTTTTCCAGGCAGGCTTCATGAGGTTTGTAAATGGCCTACATCTGTAGCAAGAACATTATTCATCTTTAGGCTGGCCATACAGTGAGGGGAAAATTATTTGATCCTCCTGATTTTGTACATTTGTCCACTGACAAATGATCAGTCTATAATTTTAATGGTAGGTTTCTATGAATAAGTAGAGACCGAAGAAAAAAATCCAGAAAAACTTATTTCAAAAACACTATAAATTTTATTTGCATTTTAATGAGTGAAATAAGTATTTGATCCCCTATCAATCAGAAAGGCAAGATTTCTGGCTCCCAGGTGTTGTCTAAAAAAAAAAAAGACACCTGTTCACAGAAGCAATCAGATTCAAATCTCTCCACCATGGCCAAGACCAAAGAGCTGTCCAAGGATGTCAGGGACAAGATTGTAGACCTACACAAGGATGGAATTGGCTACAGCTTGGTGAGAGGGTGGCAACAGTTGGTGCGATTATTTGGCATATGGAAGAAACTCATAACTGTCAAGCTCCCTCGGTCTGGGACTCCATGCAAGGTCTCATCTCGTGAAGTTTCAATGATCATGAGAATGGTGAGCAATCAGCCCAGAACTACATGGGAGAATCTTGTCAATGATCTCAAGGCAGCTGGGAGCATAGTCTCCAAGAAAACAATTAATAACGCACTACGCCGTGAAGGACTGAAATCCTGCAGCGTCCGCAAGATCCCCCTGCTCAAGAGAGCACATGTACAGCCCGTTGGTTGGTTTGCTAATGAACATCTGAATGATTCAGAGGAGAACTGGGTGAAAGTGTTGTGGTAAGATGAGACCAAAATCAAGCTCTTTGGCATCAACTCAACTCGCTGTGTTTCTGTGTTTGGAGGAGGAATGCTGCCTATGAACCCAAGAGCACCATCCCCCCACTGTCAAACACTGAGGTGGAAACCTTGTGCTTTGGGGGTGTTTTCCTGCTAAGGGGACAGGACAACTTCAACGCATCAAAGGGACGATGGCCGGGCCATGTATCAAATCTTGGGTCAAATCTTTTCCAAAAAAGTGTCAAAATAAAAAAAAAAAAAAAAAATATATAATTAACAATAAACAAAAACTTTTCTTTAAGCGCCGCTGTCCCTGTGTGCTCACACGCAGAAGCGAACGCATACGTAAGTCCCGCCCACATATGAAAACTGTGTTCAAACCATACATGTGAGGTATCTATTTACTCAGCGTAACTTTTCACAATATGCAAAAACATTGGGCTAACTTTACTGTTTTGCCTTTTTTAAAAAAAAAAAAAAGCACGTTCGAAAAATTCTTGCGCAAATACTGTGTGAGATAAAAAGTTGCAACAACTGCCATTGTATTCTCTAGGGTCTTTGCTAAAAAAACATATATAATGTTTGGGGGTTCTATGTAATTTTCTAGCAAAAAAATGATGATTTTTACATGTAGGAGAGAAATGCCAGAATTGGCCTGGTAGGCAAGTGGTTTAAAAAAAAAAAAAAAAAAAAAAGCACTCCTTGCCTGCATACAGTGGTGTCTTTTTTTTTTTTTTTTTTTTTTTTTTTTTTTTGTGTGGTTGGTGGTGTGTGTTTCTCTAGCCCCCCCCCCCCCCCCCCCACTGCATTTTAGAAGTATGCTTGGATCCATTTAAGATCTTGTAATTTTAAAATGTATATTTTGGACATGTTTTTGTAACATAATAATATTTTAGGCTTTGAGAGTTTGTAGGTTGTATATTCTAATCTGTGTTTTTTTTTTTTTTTGTTTGTTTTTTTTTCTTAGTTACTAGGAGCTTCTTTCCTGGCTATTGGATTGTGGGCATGGGCAGAGAAGGCAAGTACCAGTCTATTTTTAATTCATAAAGCTGTAGCAAACACTTTCTGCATAAGGTGAGCTTGTAGACCGGGAACATCCCACAAGAGCTGCAGTTTAGTAGTTCCTCTGACCCAGTCTAGACATTTTGGCCCTTGTCAAAGTCACTCAAATCCTTAAGCTTGGCTACCTTTATTGTAGTATTGGCGTCTTGTGAATGCCCATTCTAGTGTATGTATGGAAGATCTGCAGCCAGTTAAGATTGGATGGTGGAGAACTAGTTTATCTATTTGCATATGAACTTTTATTTGAAGTGGGAGATATTAAATATATATATTACTGTGATTGCAGTTGGAGAGTGCAAAATCTGGTGTAGCTGTGTATGGTAGCCAATTGGTTTCTAACTTCAGCTTGTTAAAGTAAGATTTGACCTCTATGTAGAGCTGCACCAGATTTTGCACTCTCCAGCTTTAGTAAATGAATCCCACTGTTTACATTGTACTGCACTTTTATTTTTACAAGGTTTTTTTGGACGCTTGTGTTTGCACTGGTTTTGATCACCTGTGTTATTTTGTATGATTTTATATGTACTGCTTAGTTCACTAGATATGTTTTTGGATTTTGGGTTTTCTGTGGCGCCGCAAGTGCTTGCCTAGATTAGACTTGATGGGATCTGTATATCAGCCTATTCTTTTGGAAGCACCCCTCCTAGCACATCCTCTTCCAATCGCCCCTCAGAACAAATCCTCTCCCTTCCCCCAAATTTCCAGTCCTAGAACAGAGGGCCCTCTAACGTTTTGGACATAGATGTCTGATACCACATCCTATTAAAGAGATTACACAAAGACCCTTTAGACTAATTTAAGGACTTTAACGGTACCAGGTGATTTAAAACTTTTGGAAGTCACAGCAAGCTACTTCATCACCCGATCCTAATAGGGTTGATGATCCATTTCTACATTGTGGAGTATAAATATAACTCGGTCCAAAAAACTATGTTATGTCCTTATGAAATGATTTTACAGTTGTGCTCATAAGTTTACATACCCCGGCAGAATTTATGATTTCTTTGCTATTTTTCAGAGAATATGAATGATAGCACGAACTTTTCTTTCACTCATGTTTGATAATAAATGGCTTCAGCCAAACACTAATCAACTGTGTTTACTCTTTTTAAATCATAGTAGCAACAGACTACCCAAATGACCCTGATCAAAAGTTTACATACCCTGGTGATTTTGGCCTGATAACATACATACAAGTTGACAAGGGTTTGAATTGCTGTTAAAGGTAACCATCCTCACCTGTGATCTGTTTGCTTGTAATTAGTGTGTTTGTTCAAAGGTCAATGAGTTTCTGGACTCCTGACAGATCCTTACATCTTTCATCCAGTGCTGCACTGACATTTCTGGATTTTGAGTCATGGGGAAAGCAAAAGAATTGCCAAAGGATCTGCTGGATAAGGTAGTTGAAACTGTATAAAACAGGAAAGGGATATAAAAAGATATCCAAGGAATTGAGAATGCCAATCAGCAGTGTTCAAAGTCTAATCAATAAGTGGAAAATGAGGGGTTCTGTTGAAACCAAAGCACAGTCAGGTAGACCAACTAATATTTCAGCCACAACTGCCAGGAAAATTGTTGGGGATGCAAAGAAAAACTCACAAATAACTTCAGTTGAAATACAGGACTCTCTGAAAACATGTGGTGTGGCTGTTTCAAGATGCACAATAAGGAGGCACTTGAAAAAAGATGGGCTGCATGGTTGAGTTGCCAGAAGAAAGCCATTACTACGCAAACACCACAAAGTATCCCGCTTACAATACGCCAAACCGCACAGAGACAAGCCTCAAACCCACTCATTTGGAGTGATGAGACCAAAATGGAGCTTTTTGGACACAACCATAAACTCTACATTTGGAGGAGTCAACATGGCCTATGATGAAATGGACACCATTCCTACTGTGACGCACGGAGGTGGATCACTGATATTTTGGGGATGTGTGCTACAAAGGCACAGGAAATTTGGTCAAAATTGATGGCAAGATGAATGCAGTTTGTCATCAAAAAATACTGAAGGAACATTTGCATTCATCAGCTAGGAAGCTGCGCATGGGACGTACTTGGATGTTCCAACATGACAATGATCCAAAACACAAGGCCAAGTCAACCTGTCATTGGCTACAGCAGAATAAATGAAGGTTTAGTCTCCTGACCTCAATATCATTGAGCCACTCTGGGGAGATCTCGAACGTGCAGTTCATGCAAGACAGCTCAAGAATTTACAGGAACTGGAGGCTTTTTGCAAAGAGGAGTTACCATCTGAGAAGATAAAGAGCCTCATCCACAAATGCCACAAAAGACTTCAAGCTGTCATTGATGTTAAAGGGGGCAAAACAGTATTAAGAACTGGGATATGTAAACTTTTGATCGGGGTCATTTGGGTAGTTTCTGTTGTCATTGATTTAACCACTTCAGCCCCGGAAGGTTTTACCCCCTTCCTGACCAGAGCACTTTTTACAATTTGGCATTGCATTGCTTTAACTGCTAATTGCACGGTCATGCAATGTTGTACCCAAACAAAATTTGGGTCCTTTTTTCCCACAAATAGAGCTTTCTTTTGATGGTATTTTATCACCTCTGCGGTTTTTTTATTTTTTGCGTTATGAACGGAAAAAGACCGAAAATTTTGAGAATTTTTTTTTTTTTTTTTTCTACTTTTTTGTTATAAAAAAAACTCCATTTTAGTCAAACATTTAGGCCAAAATGTATTCGGCCACATGTCTTTGGTAAAAAGTCAAGCGTATATTTATTGGTTTGCGCAAAAGTTATAGCGTCTACAAACTGGGGTACATTTTCTGGAATGTACACAGCTTTTAGTTTGACTGCCTATTTCATTTCTTGAGGTGCTAAAATGGCAGGGCAGTACAACCCCCCCCCCCCCCCCCCAAAAGACCCCATTTTGGAAAGTAGACACCCCAAGGAAGTTGCTGAGAGGCATGTTGAGCCCATTGAATATTTTATTTTTTTTTGTCCCAAGTAATTGAATAATGACAAAAAGCAAAAAAAAAAATTTACAAAATTGTCACTAAATGATATATTGCTCACACATGCCATGGTTATATGCACAATTGCACCCCAAAATACATTTTGCTGCTTCTCCTGAGTATAGGGATACCACATGTGTGGGACTTTTTGGAAGCCTAGCCACGTACGGGCCCCCGAAAACTAATCACCGCCTTCAGGATTTCTAAGGGTGTAAATTTTTTATTTCAGTCCTAACTACCTATCGATTTTGAATGCCATAACATGCTAAGATGGCACAACCCCCTTAGAAATCCTGAAGGCGGTGCTTGGTTTTCGGGGTCCCGTACGCGGCTAGGTTCCCAAAAAGTCTCACATGTGGTATCCCTGTACTCAGGAGAAGCAACAGAATGTATTTTGGGGTGTAATTTCACATATGCCCATGGCATGTTTGAGCAATATATCATTTAGTGACAACTTTGTGCAAAAAAAAAGTGTCTCCCCCCATATATATATATATATATATATATATATATATATATATATATATATATATATATATATATATATATATATATACACACACACTATATTGCCCAAATGTTTGATGAAATAAAAAAGATTATCTTGGGCCGAGTACATGGAAACCAAACACGACATGCTTTAAAATTGCGCACAAACGTGCAGTGGTGACAAGCTACATACGTTTTAAAAGCCTTTACAGGTTACCACTTTAGATTTACAAAGGAGGTCTACTGCTAAAATTACTGCCCTCGATCTGACCCTCGCGGTGATGCCTCACATGCATGGTGCAATTGTAATCCCCTATGATAGCAATAGGTAGTGACAGGTACTCCTTCTTTTTTTTTTAAAAAAAAAAACAAAAAAAAGTACCTGTCACGACCTATTGCTATCATAGGGGACATTTACATTCCCTGAGATAACAATTTAAAAAAAAAAAAAAAAAAAAAAAAAAGGGGTTCCCAATTAGACCCTAGATCTTTCCTCTGCCCTCAAAGCATCTGACCACACCAAGATCGGTGTGATTAAAATGCTTTCCCAATGGCGCTGTTTACATCCGGCGAAATCTAAGTTATGAAATGCTTATAGCTTCTGATTTTCTTAGGCCATAGAGATGATTGGAGCCATTCTGGTCTCTGATCAGCTCTATGGTCAGCTGGTCGAATCACCGGCTGAATTCTCGGGTTCCCTGTTGGGAATGCTTGTAAAAGCATTATAGAGGGTAATTAGCCACTAGGATTGCTTTTACATGAAAGCTGACCGCTGGCTGAAAAGAATGATACCAAGATGATGCCTAAACCTGCAGGCATCATTCTGGTATAACCACTTTTTTTTTTTTTTTCTGTGTTGGTAAAATCACCCCCTACAGCGCGCTGGAGTCATGGCTTTGTGTATTGTGGGAGCAAATGCTGTTGCGATGAATAAATCCGTGCTGCAGCTGAATGGCGTACCTGAAAACAAAAAAATGGTTAACAATAAAACACAGTAAACAGTAAAGTATAAAAGAATTACATACCTGAAAAGCAAACACGATAAAACATAATAACAATAAAACATTGCATAATAGAATACAGTAAAAAAGAGCAAGAGGGGGGGAGGGAACAATAAAACGACAACTATTTTTGTGTGTGTTTGTTTGTTTTATAACAAAAAAAAAAAGCTTTTGTAACCGGTTCCAGGTTCGGGTCTCTCAAAATGCGATGGCATCTTGGGAGACCCTGTGAAAGTGTGCCTAGTCTGTGCAATTCTGTACCCTACGCTAAGACCCAACTAGTGTATGGTAGCGCTCAAAACATTCACCAGTGCAAAGACCAGGATTGTCAGGACAGGAGGGACAATAGCGAGTGTCACGCCTATATCCACGCTTTCTACAGACACATTTTCTTTGGGGGGCTCTTTGGGTAGGGGTACTCGGGAGGATATAAGGAAAATGCCTCTCATGCAGCTGGCTTACTGCATTTGGTTGGGGAAGGTGAGGTGGAGCACCGTCTGGAAAACAGAAGGGCTCTGACGATCTCTTCCTGGAATTTAAGGAAGCATCCAGTCTGTCCTGAAGCTCTGTATAGCACGAGCGTTGAGCAAAGCCAATTGAAATAAGTATATAGACACTTTTTTTTTTATATCAGCGTCTGGCCTTATGGGCAACTAGGTACGGCGCCAACAACTGGTCGTTGAGGTCCACCCCTCCCATATTTTGGTTATATAGAGGGGTTTCTCCACAACACCAGTCACCATAGTAATTTGGACAGTCGTGTCTGCATGAAGGGAGGTAAGAACGAAAACATTCCTAATATCCCTCCACTTCACAACGAGCAAGTTATTACACTTCAAGCAGGCTCTCTCCCCCAGCCTAAGACTGGAAAGCCGCTGGGGAAAGCCCCGGCGATTAGCTCGCACGGTGCCACATGCCCCAATCTGATGATCAAACAAGTGACAAGTGGCACGCTCTTAATGTAGTAATTGTCCACGTACAAGTGGTACCCCTTTCCCAATAAGGGTGACACCAAGTCCCACACAATCTTGCCAGCGCTTCCTATGTAGTCAGGGCAGTTTGTCGGCTCTGCGTGACTATCTCTT
Source organism: Aquarana catesbeiana (assembly GCF_042186555.1). Taxonomy (NCBI): domain Eukaryota; kingdom Metazoa; phylum Chordata; class Amphibia; order Anura; family Ranidae; genus Aquarana; species Aquarana catesbeiana. The sequence goes on from NC_133326.1 coordinate 323,711,654, forward strand.
CCCTCGTAAACCACAAAACTACATGTATAGCTTGTGGCCACGTCACAGAGCTTGTACATCTTGACCTCGTATCTGGCACGCTTGCTGGGAAGGTACTGTTTGAATGACAAGCGGCCAGAAAACGTAATCAGGGACTCATCAACGCAGACAACTTGATGGGGAGTAAACAAGTCTGTAAAACGTTGGTTGAAGTGGTTTACGAGGGGACGAATTTTGTAGAGCCAATCGTATCCAGCGTCTCCACGAGGATGACAGGGTTCATTGTTGAAGTGCATGAACCGCAAAATCTGCTCGTATCGTGCCCTGGCCATGGAAGCAGAAAACACGGGCATGGTGAATTGGGTCAGTGGGCCAATATGACCGCAACTCACTCTTTGGTTATGCCCATGAGGAGGGATAGGCCCAGAAAGATCTTAAATATGGAGACCGTAATTGGTTTCCAATCTCTGGCAAGGGAGGACTGGGGAATAGTGGCAATGTGTTGACCAGTGTACAAATTGCTTCGGTCCACAATAGATCTATAGAGATCTTCGGTGAAAAAACAGCAAATAAAAATCAAGTGGCGTAAAATCAACTGTTTTCACCTGAATGCCAGGTTGGCCAGTGAATGGGGGAAGTACAGGTGCTGCAGAAGTGGTAGGTTCCCAATTAGAATTGGCGAATGCAGCAGGAAGGGCACAACGGGCCTGTTTGTTTTCTTGGTGGCAGCGGGACACAACTTGTGCTTGCCAGCTTGAACTGCACTTATGGGACTCTCCACGTCACTAAGTGTTACTGCAGTGCTGGATGTACTAGGCTGCTGGTGCTTGCCAGTTCACCAGAAAGAATAGTGGCACTAGTACTTCTCTGCTCCATACAAGAGCTCTGTGGTTCTTGCACCTCCACAGCAGAAGAAGATTAGGGTCTGGTACGTCTGACCTTGGCAGGGGCCACAAGAACTATCTGTCATGGAGCCGCTGCTGTCTACAGGTTCGTATTCTGAGCCTGAATTAGTGAAGAGGAAGTCACTCATCTGTCAATCTGTCATGCTCAGAAACATGTAGGCCTCTTGACTACTGTACCTTCGACTTGCCATTTTGGGCTCTAAATTTTGTGGTACACTAGTGAGACTCACAGGTAAAAAAGCTCCTGACTGTGTTAGCGACTGTATCAAAATGCTACCAAAAAACTGTTGGCAATCGCAGGGATCAGGCCTGACTCTGCGAACGCTGCAGTTATGTGTTTAGTGTTCTGTAAGTGACAGTGATCGATCGATAGTGGGCTGGGCAGAGGGGCAAAAAGCAGGTGCTAGCAGGTATCTGGGCTGATCCCGTTAACACTGCGTTTTTGAGAACCCTAAACTGCTGGGGACGCTAGTATAGATCTGATCAGATGTTGATCCGTTCAGATACTATACCACTAAGGGAGGTGTATGCTGCGTGCATGGGTGTTCGTGGTATTGGTACTAACCAGATGCTGCCTGGGGCGACGCAGACCCTATCTGATCCTAAAACTTGTATCACCCGCCAGGCGATTAGGGGGGTTAAACCTTTATTAGGTAATAAACGGCGGGTGCCCTGACACTAAAAAAAAAAAAAAAAAACAGCGTCACCCGTAACAGTTATACGGTGATCACTGGTGAAAGGGTAAACTAGGGGGCAATCAGGGGGTTAAAACCTTTACTAGGTAGTATATGGGGGTCCCTGATGCTATAAACACCTGACGGCGAACCTAGATACTTGCCTAACTAGCGTCACCTGTGACACACTAATACAGCAATCAGATAAACGATCGCTTAGTGACACTGGCGACGGGGGGGTGATCAAGGGGTTAAAACGTTGTTAGGGGGATACCCTAGACCTAAAGGGGCCTACCACTTATAACTGTCACAAATGACACCAATGCAATCAGAAAAAAAAAACTGCTATTGGTGTCACTGACGGGGGTGAAAAGTGTGCCTGAGGAGTTAGAGTTAGAGTTACAGAGGAGGTCTAGGGCTAGAATTATTGCTCTCGCTCTGACGATCGCGGCGATACCTCACATGTGTGATTTGAACACCGTTTACATATGCGGGCGCAACTTCCGTATGCGTTTTCTTCGCTGTGCGAGCTCACGGGGACAGGGGCGCTTTAAAAATTTTATTTTTATACTTATAAATTGTGTTTTAAAAAAAGTGTGTGGGTTTTTTTTTTTTTTACTTTTATTGCTGTCACAAGGAATGTAAACATCCCTTGTGACAGTAATAGGTGGTGACAGGTACTCTTTATGGAGGGATCGGGGGTCTAAAAGACCCCCCGATCCCTCCTCCGCACTTCAAAGTATTCAGATCGCCGAAAACGGCGATTCTGAATACTGTGTATTTTTTAAAATTCGGTGCCATTGGCAGCCGAGTAAACGGGAAGTGACGTCATGATGTCGCTTCCGCGTTTACATTGAGAAGGCTGGAACGAAGCTGCCGGAGGCAACTGATTGGACACTGAGCCTCCCGATCGCACGGGAGGCCCTGTAAGAGCGGCGGGAGGGGGGGCGTCCCCTCCCGCTCCTCCGGTATAACAGCCGAGCGTCTTTTAGCCGCATCGGTTGTTTCGAGCAGGCGATCGGCTATCCGTATAGAACAACGGTACCGGGAGTACGCACATCTGCGTGTACGGTCAGCGGGAAGGGGCTATACAGAAGTCGTGTGCAGGTCGCCTCGGTGAGGCGACCTGCACGTCATGCCGCCCCTGTGTGAACCGCCACTTAATCACCTGGTACCGTTAAAGTCAAGTTGGTCTATAGGGTCTTTTTGTGTAATCTTGTATACAATAAAGCTGCTCTGACCAAAAGCTAGTTGCAAGTTCCTTTACTAGTTGCAAATTTGGTTTTACCATTGTGCACAATTTTTTTTGTCACAAATTGCCCAGTTCACTTTCTGGATTACATCTTCGGTTTGGATTCAGGCAGCTTTTTTTTTTTTTTTTTTTTTTTTTTTTTTTTTTTTTTTGAAGCAAATTCTTCTAATTTTTGACAGTCTTAGCTTCAGTGGGAAACTGTTATAGTTGCCCTATCTACTGTAGCTCATCACACTACAGCATACTCTCTTTGTAAATCTTTTGGTGGGAACGAAGAAGAGGCTGGCTGTTGACTTTATCGCAGATCATGTTTTATACGGAGAGGTTACAAAGTTATTACTCAGAGGGAAAAGACCGTCCATTTGTGTAGTTTGGAGTGGATAAATGGCCAATATGCCACTGTATGTTGCAATAAAAAGCAGTGTGATCATTACTGAGAGGGGGTGTGGTTTTTGTTTATTTATTTTTTGTGTCAGCATGGGCCTGAGGTTGGGGATATTTTTTTTCTTTGATTGTGCTTAAGTTCTTCAAATTGTCTGGTCTGTTCCCATGATTGGCACGCAATAGCCCATAGGAGACTAAACTGTGTAAGAAAAGCTCACTATGTGTACATCAATAGTTTAATCAATAGTTCGATGCCCTGTTTATTTGACCAGTTCGAACTAAAGAATAAAGATTTTAAAGGCCAGAGACACTATCTCAAAGCATTTTCCAGAAAGAGGTTTGGTTGTAATCCAAAGAATGGCTTTTCACAGATCCCGTTCCAAGACTAACAGTAAAGAGACAGACCTGATGTCCTGAATGGAACAAGCGTTGCTGTTTTCCATAGATAATGAAAATGTTTCCATGGCCTCTAGTAGTATCCCGGGGACAGGAAATAAAGGGCAAGCTCTTATCCAAAACATTTAAAAAAAAAAAAAAAAAAAAAAAAAAAAAAAAAAAAGCAGTCTAGCTCTCTAGGAATTTTAATTTTTTTTTTTTTTTTTTTTTTTTTTTTCTGCATGTCAGTTCGCTTCAAGCCACTTTACCATTTCTTGTGTCTTTTGGATGCTTGATTGGTGAGATCTTGGGTCATACCCGCTGTGGGTATTATGAAGGGTTCAGGCTCCATGTTGGATTTATGCTTTATTTTTAAAACTCCTGGGTAGGCTGTCTAGAACCCAATTTTAAAAATATATTTACTTTGGTTTAAGAAGCATTAATATTATTATGGCTGTTTTTGTTCACAGGGAGTACTCTCCAACATCTCATCCATCACAGACCTGAGTGGATTTGACCCTGTGTGGCTCTTTATGGTCACGGGGGCTGTTATGTTTGTGCTGGGATTCGCAGGCTGCATTGGAGCTCTACGGGAGAACACCTCACTTCTGAAGTTTGTATGTTTATCTCCTATACCTCCTGTCCTTATCTATTTTTTTTTTTTTTTTTTCCTTCCCATGATTTCTTACCTTTTTTAAGAGTGCTTGACTAAAGAATTGTCTTAAGCTGTCCATACGTAGAGGGCATTTCCCCTGGTTCCTGATTAGCTAGGACATAATTTGAGCCGTGGATCTGAACAGCACTTCTAATCTGATGCAGCTACTATTTTGGTGTTCTGATGCTGCTGGTGCTATCTGTCAGAATAGGATCTCTGGCAGGGAGCATTCCTCCATCTACCTTGTTTAGCATGGATACAGAAATCTGTAAGCCTGCAGACTGAATGAAATAGAAGTGTGGCCAGATACTTTCCATAATACAATAAGGCTTCTTTCCAGGAACAATTGGTTGGGGAAATGTCTGCCTTTGCTTGCATGCATGATGCAAAAAAGGCAACAGGGCCATCTCCTGTGATACTTGCCCGGCAACAGTACATGTGCAGTACTATTAATCCTGGAAAGCCAGGACATGCTGGGAGATTTCCCAACATGCCATTCAATCTTTCATTGCAATAATGTGTGGCTTGGACTTCCTGAGGTGCATCTTACCTTGCTGTGCAAAAACTGTGCGCTAACTGTAAGCATAGTTTAAAGTAGTAATAAACAGCAGTTCATTTATTTTTTTTTTTTTCTTCAGTTTATAATTGTTTCCATCTAACCTCATGTAATGAGCTGCACTTAAGTAAAACCAATGTGTGCCCCGTTCTCGTAGAGATTCTGTTGGTTCCTCCACACTCAGACATTACAGTGAAAAATCCGCATGAAGTAAGAATAAAAGTATGGTTATTCACTCTTTATAGCAATATTCTATTTATGTACTTGTATGTATTTGCTGCAAATTCCCCAGTGTGACATGGTACTTTTCATAAAATCACATTTTTTGCTGCTAGTGGTTGTAAACTCAAAAAATAAATAACCCCTGAAAGACAAAGGCATAATGAGCTAGTACGCATTGCATACTAGCTCATTATGAAATATTTTTGTTAGATCGCAATATTTATCCTCCATTGCATGTCACAGGAAGCACCCTCATGGCTAACAGGACAGAATTAGAAGAGTTGAAAAACTTAATATTAATAAGTCACTGGGACCAGATGGCTTGCACCCAAGGGTCCTTAAGGAACTCAGTCAAGTAATTGCCAGACCATTGTTCCTAATTTTTACGAACAGTCTACCAGCTTATTGGAGAAAAGCCAATGTAACACCGATATTTAAAAAAAGGGCCAAGATCCATGCCTGGGAATTAGACCAGTTAGCTGAGCATCAATTGTATGCAAGCTCTTGGAGGGCATAAGGGACTATATACAAGATTCTAGTAATGACAACGGTATCATTTAGCAGTAATCAGCATGGATTCAGGAAGAATCGTTCTTGCCAAACCAATCTATTAAAGGTATGAAAACAGTGAATTAGGCTTGAGCCATCTCTCAATGGCCAGCAAGTGGACAAAAATTACTTCAAAATTAAATAAAAGTGACTCAATACAATCAAAAGTGCACTGTATGTTACAAAATGACATGCAAAATATGATTACAATAAACCGGTGAAGAAATGGAGAACGAGAACAAATTGTAGAAAAATAAAAAATCAACCAAAAAAGTCCATAAAGGTTAGAAAATGTGTTCCTGATAAAAATCAAAAACCACCACCAAAAGTCTGAGGGTTAACTGGTGAAAACAGCAATGGAAAGCTTCTGGTAGATAAAAAAGTGGAGCACCAAATGAAATGAGGCGTCTAAATCTATGACAGGACCATTACCAGAGTATCTGAGGAGGCTTACCGGAAGCAGGGGACTTAAAGACATACGTCTTACAAGTCTCAAAGCTTAATTAGCCGCCAGGGCTGGCAAGATGGATCATCGGATATCTGCAACTTCCAATGGGGGAGAAGGGAAGATCTTTGAACAGCTTCAACCGTCCAGACGTTTCAACAGGCCAACCGGATGTTTTTAAAAGCCATGAGAAAAATAAAGCTCACATGGCATGATATCGTTTAAAAACATGCATTTATTAAAATAATAAAAAGGAACACTCACATGATATAAGATCGTAAACAGCTCAAATTGTATCAAACGCGGTGATCATAGGGGGTCCACCCAACATGTTTCGGCTAACGAGCCTTCATCTGGGGTGTGGAGCCCCCCTATCCCACCGCTATTTAAACCAGAAATGACCCCCACTGGGAGTGTCCTGACCTAGGAAGTGACCGACTGATGTCACTTCCGGTTCTCAAATTTGTGTTAGTACATGTAAAATATAGAACATAAAGAATACAGTAAGCGGTGTTATACCGCTAACACTAAACTTATGAATCAGGGATAAACGAAAATTATATCTTATAAAGACACAAGTGGTGCTAATGTTGTGGCTAGCCGATCCGGAAGTGCTCAGGGTAAATACCAAGCCTCCATCTCGGCACGGCCAGATCGCATAGGTTAGAGCACCCTCGCGCTCCGCCCACCGAACTCGGCCAGATACTGAGGCCGTGCGCAATAGCGGAACCCTCGCAGGGAAGTCCGCCAGCGCACCAAGCCTCACATTCAACCAATGGATCCTATAGGTCGGGGCGCCGTCACACCCCGCCCCCGGATCATACGTCATATGTTTGCATGAAGAACGTGGCCCGCCTCCGTCACTTGCGGCGCGCCCACGTTCCAATATCAGGGCCAAGCCTCTCGTCCACATCAGCGGCATATATACTTCCTGTATGAAGGGAGGAAAGCCGCGATAGGGTAGAGAGGACCGGAACAGTCTCAGCAACCTCGCAATGCAAAACAAAAGTGTCAGCAGAGGTGGTGTAAATGTAAATTGGGCAATCACATAACAGTAACCAAATGCCATAGATCTGGATACCCGGCAAAAATAGAGTAATAAAATGCTGGATAAAGGCAATGGGCTTAACAGAATGTTCATTAAAAACATTATTTAAAAAGAGTGATATGTATAGAAAGTGACACTCCCAATAAGGGACATCCCTTCCATCCTATATATTACAACACATAAGGAGAACTAATAGTGACAATCTTACAAGAAGGAGACAAATATCAAATTTAAAGATATAAGAACTATTGAAGATTAGCACAATATATAGGTGTCAATAACCAAGGGTCTGACTAACAATGGTACACTCATGTAAACGTATGCAGAAAAAATACATTACAAATAAAAAATAAATCAAATAAAAATATAGATAAAAATAAGGAGGATCATAAATGTAATAACTATGCCTGATTAATAAATGAATTGATGTCCCACTTTACGTTAATACCTTGCGGAAAATGGGAACCCAATTCATAAATCCAGTAGGTCTCCAGACGGGAGACCCCCCTAAGGGTTGACCCGCCCCGCCAAGGAGCCACATATTTGTCAATGATGAGGAACTGGGTGCCTGCAGGGTTTCGATCATGGAATTCCCTATAATGACGAGGCACAGTGTGCTTACTTCTACTTGTGTCTTAGAGGCGTGTTAGCTGCTTATTGTGTAACCATTTTTATAAAGATCACTGGAGCAGCACTGTACTTATTCCCCATTGATTCCAAACCAATCTATTAACCTTCTATGAGGAGGTGAGCTGCCATCTAGATAAAGGAAGGCCCGTAGGTGTGGTGTATCTGGATTTTACAAAAGCATTTGATACAGTTTCCCATAAATGTTTACTGTACAAAGAAAGGTCCATTGGCATGGGCCATAGGGTGAGTTCATGGATTGAAATGAGCTTTAATTTAGAAAAATGTAAAATAATGCATTTGGGTGGCAAAAATATGAATGCAATCTACTGGGGGAGAACCTCTGGGGGAACCTAGGATGGAAAAGGACCTGGGGGTCCTAGTAGATGACAGGCTCAGCAATAGCATGTAATGCCAAGCTGCTCTAAGCAAAGCCAATAGAATATTGGCATGCATTTAAAAAGGGGATTAACTCAAGAGATAAAGCAATAATTCTCCCACTCTACAAGACCCTGGTCCAGCTGCACCTGGAGTATGCTGTCCAGTTCTGGGCACCAGTCCTCAGGAAGGATGTGCTAGAACTGGAGAGAGTCCAGAGAAGGGCAACAAAACTACAAAGGGTCTGGAGGACCTTTAGTTATGAGGAAAGATTACAAGCACTAAACTTTATTCTCTCTGAAGAAGAGATGCTTGAGAGGGTTATGATTTCAATGTACAAATGCCATACTGGTGACCCCACAATAGCTTTTCCACGAAAGGGAATTTTTAATAAGACCACGTGGCCATTCACTAACTTTAGAAGTAAAGCAATTTAACCTTAAACTGCGTAGGGGGTTCTTTTTACTTTAAGAGTGGTTAGGATGTGGAATATACAATGTAATACTGACATAAAATCGCACATAGGTTGGAACTTATGGTTACATGCTTGTTTGGTTGGGGAATGCATGCAAATGGTTACCTATATCTCGCTCCCTGGCAGCCAGCACTTTCCTTCTGTCTGATCCTTTCAGGTTGTGGGCTAGTTCTGCTGGTCCTACATTGTTTGTGATGTCTGAGAGCTGCGGCTTGTCAGACAGCAAATTGATGTGGCTTTTGTGGGATGATTTGCACAGAGCAGAGGAAACCTGTGGTAGTGAGGAATAAGGTATTTTGTCATTTATTTTTAGCTAAATGAGCATATGTAACCCATGTAATTTGGGGGGCCACCACTGCATTAATAACTTAACCGCAGCCTACAGTGGGGCAATCATTTGCTGAAACAAATCACTAATGATGGTAGTTTGTAGCTAGCAATCTTATCCAAACTAAACAGGAGTGCAATTCGTTTTGCACTCCTGTGACCCGTTTTCAGCACAGAGCTGGCTGAAGTCTGCTCTCTGCTGAGGTCACTGATATCAGTCCAGGCACCGCAGAGGTGCCAGGGGACAGATGCAGCATCGGACTGATGCTGCATCCACATAGCAAAGTATAAGGCTATGTTTCCACTAGTGCGACTTTTCATGCGACTTGGGACTGAAAAGTCGCATGACAAATTGTATCCCATGATTTCCAATGAGTACCGTTCATATCTGTGCGACTTCAAGTCGCAGCGACTTCAAAGTAGTCCCTGCACTACTTTGGTCCCACTTTGATGCGACTTGAGGTCCATAGATACAGGCGTTGCTTCAAATCGCGGTAAAAAATCGCGCAACTTTGGGGACGCAATAGTGGAAACATAGCCTAATTGGGCAGGGGGGGGGGGTAAAACCATACTACTTTTAGGCTACCAGCGCTGGGGACAGAAGGTGGGAAGTGAAAACGGCTGGGGTGAGCATAGCGCTGGATTGTGGGACAGGTGAGTGGCTGTTTAAAAGTCATAATCTACAGGTCTTGTAGCCTCTGACTTGACTTTTTTTTTTTTTTTTTTTTTTTTTTTTTTTTTTCTTGCTGAATAGGTTTTTATTGGTTTAACTAGAAAGAAACCGTACAAACCTTGCACAAGTTCTAGTACAGAATCATCAAATACAGTATACCACAAAAAAAATGCAAATTCATTAGTCATTGTTTAGAGGAATATGGAGATCATTCTCCCATAATGACATGGCCCTAGATTTACTGAAGGTAAGTATGTCTTGGAGAATGGAATAAAAGAGGGTAATGCCTCTTGTATTGGGCTCGTTATAGAAGCGCCAGGCTTTGCAATGGAGGTTAAGCTTAGGAGTGGGGTATTGGATAATAGGTGGAGCATTCTAAAAATGAGAACCTTTGCTGTTCACGTATGGATAGGGGAGTCTCCATGAAGTTGATCTGATACTTTGGAAATACCATAGTGATGCAAGGAGGTAGTGGAGAGTGAGGGGATCAAAATCTCAAAGATATCGATTGGGAGTGATGGTTGAATAGGTTCACTGTGTTCTGGTTGGGGGGGGGGGGGGGGGGTTGAGGTACCTCCAGGCCAGCATCGATGTACAGATATAAGATCTTGTTTCCGCCAGCTGTCGCTCAAAAGGAGCAAGTAGAGATCACCATTGTGGGTAAGGGTCGATTCCATCTCTACCCACAATAGGCCGTCCTTAGACTGGAACCAGTATTTAATCTGGTCCAAGATAACCGGCCAGTAGTAATCCTTGAGGTCTGGACCTGATCCACTTATGGATTTATGTTTAATCAGACATGAGTATGGACATCTGGCCCTTTTTCCTTTCCCTAGAAACTCCCTGATGATACCCGACTGGAATGTAAAGTATTTATTCGTGATGGGTATTGGTAAAGACCTAAAGATGTATAAGATTTTGGGGAGTATGTTCATCTTCAGAGCCGCCAACCTGCCGTACCAGGACAATTCAAATTGTGCCTTCCGTTTTGAGCGCTTTCTCCATCCTAGAAATTATGGGTTTGTAATTGGTAGGGGCCAAGGATTTTGATGTGGCTGTGAGGGTGATGCCCAGATACTGGATCCCCTCAGAGCTCCATGTGAATGGATACTGAGATTGTAGGCTAGTTGTTGTGGCTTCTTTGACACCCAAATCCAGGAACAGATTTTGTGGCATTCACCTTGTAGTATATGTGACTGACTGAACTCTGTTAAGATTCAGAATGCTTGAGGAAGGGAGCGGTCAGGGTTAGTCAAGAGGAGAATAATATCCGTAAAGAGATTAATTTTGTGAGTGGAGTCTTGACATTTGAAACCTGTAATAAGTGCGTTTGAGCTTATGGCTTCAGCTAGCGGCTCAATCATTAGATTGAAGATCGTCGGACAGTGGACATCCCTGTCAGGTACCATTGGATGTACCAAAGGGTTAGGACAATAAACCAGAGGCATTAACTTGTGTGGAGGGATTGTAATATAATGCCAGAGTAGCAGACAATATTGGCCCTCCTAAAACCAAATCTTTCCAGGACCATAGACCTGTATAACCAGTGCACCCTATTGAACGCCTTCTCTGCGTCAATTGATAGAAGCAGAGAGGGCGTTCGTGTTTTTTCAGCGTGATATGTAACATTCAAGATTCTCCTGGTCGCGTCCGATGTCTGTCTTCCTACGACAAAACCCATTTGGTCCTTCTTGATCAGGGAGGGTAAGACCAGCATCAGACGTTTGGCCAAGAATTTAGCATAAACCTTAACATCCGTGTTCATACAGTGGCTTGCGAAAGTATTCTGCCCCCTTGAACTTTTCAACCTTTTGCCACATTTCAGGCTTCAAACATAAAGATATAAAATTTTAATTTTTTGTGAAGAATTACCAACAAGTGGGACACAATTGTGAAGTGGAACAAAATCTATTGGATATTTTAAACTTTTTTAGCAATTAAAAAACTGAAAAGTGGTGCGTGCAAAATTATTCTGCCCCTTTTACTTTCAGTGCAGCAAACTCACTCCAGAAGTTCAGCGAGGATCTCTGAATGATGCAATGTTGTCCTAAATGACTGATGGTGATAAATAGAATCCACCTGTGTGGAAGCGCAGAGAGCATCACGAAGACCAAGGAACACACCAGGCAGGTCCGTAATACTGTTGTGGAGAAGTTTAAAGCCGGATTTGGATACAAAAAGATTTCCCAAGCTTTAAACATCCCAAGGAGCACTGTGCAAGCGATCATTTTGAAATGGAAGGAGTATCAGACCACTGCAAATCTACCAAGACCTGGCTGTCCCTCTAAACTTTCAGCTCAGACAAGGAGAAGACTGATCAGAGATGCAGCCAAGAGGCCCATGATCACTCTGGATGAACTGCAGAGAACTACAGCTGAGGTGGGAGAATCTGTCCATAGGACAACAATCAGTCGTACACTGCACAAATCTGGCCTTTATGGAAGAGTGGCAAGAAGAAAGCCATTTCTCAAAAGATATCCATAAAAAGTCTTGTCTAAAGTTTGCCACAAGCCACCTGGGAGACACACCAAACATGTTGAAGAAGGTGCTCTGGTCCGATGAAACCAAAATCGAACTTTTTGGCCACAATGCAAAACGATATGTTTGGCGTAAAAGCAACACAGCTCATCACACGCAACACACCATCCCCACTGTCAAACATGGTGGTGGCAGCATCATGGTTTGGGCCTGCTTTTCTTCAGCAGGGACAGGGAAGATGGTTAAAACTGAGGGGAAGATGAATGCAGCCAAATACAGGACCATTCTGGATGAAAACCTGTTGGAGTCTGCAAAAGACCTGAAACTGGGACGGAGATTTATCTTCCAACAAGACAATGATCCCAAACATACAGCAAAATCTACAAAAGGAATGGTTCACAAATAAACGTATCCAGGTGTTAGAATGGCCAAGTCAAAGTCCAGACCTGAATCCAATCGAGAATCTGTGGAAAGCGCTGAAAACTGCTGTTCACAAACGCTCTCCATCCAACCTCACCGAGCTTGAGCTGTTTTGCAAGGAAGAATGGGCAAGAATTTCAGTCTCTCGATGTGCAAAACTGATAGACATACCCCAAGCGACTTGCAGCTGTAATCGCAGAAAAGGTGGCTCTACAAAGTATTAACGCAAGGGGGCCGAAAAATTTTGCACGCCCCACTTTTCATTTTTTTTATTAGTTAAAAAAGTTTCAAAAATCCAAAAGATTTCGTTCCACTTCACAATTGTGTCCCACTTGTTGGTGATTCTTCACAAAAAATAAAAATTTTATATCTTTATGTTTGAAGCCTGAAATGTGGCAAAAGGTTGAAAAGTTCAAGGGGGACGAATACTTTCGCAAGCCACTGTATATCGGACGAAAATTGGCAGGGGTGGTGGGCTCCTTCCCAGGCTTGGCTAAAGTTACCACCTGAGCCTTCAGCATCTCTGGGAGAAATGAGGTTTGAATCGCTTTAGTGAACATTGCATTTAAGTATGGACAGAGGATGGAGCTACATATTTTGTAGTACTCATTTGGCAGACCATTAGGTTCAGGGGATTTGCCATTAGGTGTAGAGGATGATATTTTGCAATCTCTGAATCAGAAATTGGAGCAATAAGCACCTGGAGTTGCTCATCTGACAGCGTTGGGATTTAAGTTGGTTCAGAAGTGTTGCATGTTAAATGAAGAAGGCTGGGGGGTATTGGGGTTCATTGCTGAGGTTATATAGTGCACCCGAGTAATTAGCAAATTTGTTTGCAATTTCCTGTGGGTTAGTTATCTAGTGTTTGAGAGTGGGGTGAATGAGATGTGAAATGCGAGTCCTCGCCTGAGGTGTGTGTTTGTGTGTGTTTGTGTGTTTGTTTGTTTTTTTTTTTTTTTTTTTTTTACCTATTCGCTAGATATTTTCCCGCTTTGTTGGATTCTGCATAGAAGTTAAGTTTAAGGTGCTTATCGTATTGTTCTGTGAGGTGGGTCTGCAGTTCCCCTCGTAATTTAGCAAGGGAAGCAGATGTATAATGGGAGGGTGTGACTTTATTATTAATTTTCAGGTTGTGGATTTCTGAAAAGAGATTGGTTAGTGTGAGGTTTTATTGTTTCTTAGCCCTGGAGCTTAGCTGGATACATATGCCTCGTATAAAGTCTTTATGTGCGGACCATAGCCATAGGACATAAGGGTCTGAAACAGTGTCTATTTAAGGAGAAAAACTCCCAGAGATGCTGAAAGATAACCTTAGAGGAGTCCTTATCCTGCAAAATGTTAACATTACAGCACCATGTAGATAACCTGTGGGGGGTTTCCTGCTCTTCTATCGTCACCGTAATTGCGGCTTGGTGAGCGCTCTGTAAGATGGCCGCAAATGCCTGAAGCTTTCGCTCGGCCGCCAGGGTTAATCCAGTGACATCGGAGCCTCCATCAGCCCCACGGGTGAAAAGAGCCACCGCAAGCTGGTCCTATCGCTTTGTACAAACTTAAATCACAGAGCTCACTGCCTCAGGTTAGGCTGCTCACAACAAGGATACCCTCCAGTGGGTAACCCAGCAGATTTCTGGAAGAAATGCATGCAGTAATTGAAGAGCTCCAGACCAAGATAGTCCAAATTTGGGTATTTATATATTAAAAAAAAAAAGTGGTGGTCAGAGAAACTCCCCCAATAAAACACAAAATATAAATGTACGTGTGTGTGTGTGTGTTTGGGGTGTGGTTTTTTTTTTTTTTGTTTGTTTGTTTGTTTTTTAAGTATACATTGATCTGAAGTGGCCTTCTGAGCCCTGACCTGGATTATGTTTTGTATGTTTGAATGTATGTATGGGGTTGAAATGTGCAGTCCTGAAGGGCATCCTTCAAACCCGTGTCAACTGGAGTGGTTTTCACAAGAAAAATGGGACAAACATGTTGGTGTAGGTGCAGAAATATTGATATACAGAAATCATTTGTTTGCAGCTATTTGTCTCTGAAGGTCTTCAAAATAACTTTTCTAGGTTAGTGGACCCATGGTTTTTGTTTAAGCCATTTTTATTTGTTTCATGTTAGTATCCTTCCATGTCTGTAATATGATTTGTCAGAACTCCTATTAGATTTGCTAATAGAACGCAAAGCACTAGCTAGGAAAATCCTATATAATGGAGCTGCTATTGTTTAACTTGTTGGTGGAGTGAGGATGTGATTAAAATGCAAACCCCCTGTGATTCAGAACATCTGTACTTACAGATGCTGTGCAGTTGGGAGTGCACTTGATGGTTACAACACTGGTCCTACAGGGAGAACCTGCAATCACCCTATAGAATGCACTTCCATTTTTCCATCTTTAAAGTGGTGTCAAAGGTTCAACTTTTATATTTATTGATTTTTTTTAAGGGGGGGAGGGGGGAGAGAGAGTTATACTTACCTGCTCTGTGCAGTGGTTTTGCGCAGAGCCGATGGCTCCCACGTCTGTTTCAGCCAATGAGAGGGAGTCCTGGGACAGCTGATGCTCTTGTGCACATTGCTGGGTCAAGAAGGGGCTCGGGTGAGTATTCGGGAGGGCGCAGCACACGAGGGTTTTTTTTTTTTTTACCTTCCTGCATGACGATTAAATAAAAACCTTCAGTCTTTACAACCACTTTAACCTCTTCATGACCGCTCAATAGCCAAATGATTGCTTAGAGCTACAGATTGGGGTAGAGGGCCAATCGCAGCAGCTCTTTACCATGTGACCAGCTGTGTCCAATCACAGCTGATCAGTGTAAACAGGATTTGCCAGTTATCGGCAGTCCTTTCCTCACGCTGACAGCACGTGAGGAGAGCCGATAAACGTCAGTCCGCACAAGGGGACATCTACACTGATCATCAGTGTCCTGATCATCAGTGCAACCTCATTGGTGCATGAGAAACATTTACAGTAAAGTGTGGTGTGGTTTTTGGCTCTTTTTCGTTTTTCTTTAGCAAGAAATAAAAAAAGCCATTGATTAAATACCACTAATAGAAAGCTTTGTCACAAAAAACTGAAACTTTGGGTACAGTGTTGCATGACTGTGCAACTGTCATTCAAAGTGTACCAGAACTGAAAGCTGAATATTGACCTGGGCAGGAACGTGGTGAAAGTGCCCAGTAGGCAAGTGGTTATTAAGCCACTTTATCCCATCCTGTCTGTTCCTATGTGCCACTGTGTCTGTGGTTTAATTAAAATAAACCTCCGTTTATCTGAACTCAGAGTGTCGATCGGTGCTAACGTGACCCGTCAGCTCTCTCCTCTCCCCGGCTGATAGCTGCAGTGGTTATGGCCAAGGATTCCCCGCTGTCGGGAGGAGAGAGGCGGTGGGTCGTCACGCTATCGGCGCTTTGAGATGAGGTAAAGAACGGCTTATTTAATAAAACAGACACAGGGGCACATAGGATTATTCGACAGGATGAGATAAAACATTAAATGAAACTTCAGCATTAGGAGGGGAGGGGGTGTGCACTGACACAGGAGTGAACAAGCGGCACGCGCGGGCGGGGGGGAGGGGAGGACGACAGAGGATGACAGGAAAGCTGCGGATGATGAAGGCACTTAAACGGGCCATGGGGTCAGGGCTCAGCAGTCATGATACACCATGGTCAGTTTACAAAGGGGAGGACATAGCCAGGTAGAATCAGCCAGGTTTTTTAGGTGATAGAAGGGGCCAAATTACACAACACAAGCACTGTGCTGTATAACATGCTTTATGGGAACAGGAAGAATAATTTTTTTTATTTAAAATTTTTTTTTTTTTTTTTGTTTAGCAAACGCTTTAACAAACGTAGGCAATACTTCTGTTTAATTGTTAACTTGCTCAAATTGTAAAAGTTCAAGCTTTGGCCATTGCCCTCTGACATATTTTTACCCGGATTGGGCTCCGTCATAGAGGTGGAATGCATCAAGGGGTGTGGCTGAACTTTCAACATTTTAATTAGGTTAACCTCGATAGACTTGTGGCCTGAGTTTGACATATGAAATCCAAATGCCCTACTGTGTTAGGTCTTTTATAAATAGTAACCTTAGCTTTAGCTCAACCAACCTTGCCCGGCTATTACCAAAGTGTAGACAAAGATACAAATATATGTTTAATAAAAAGCGACTTTTTTTTTCTTTTTCTTTTTTTTTTTTTATTGTAATTTACAGCGAAAAGTGAACTTTAATGTTTATATGTAGGCACAGTTAAGACAAGGCATTAAGGGCTGGCTCACACCACTAAACCGTGTTCTGGATGCGTTTCTGCATGCGTGTTTTTATTTTTTTCCACTATAGAGTCCAGTGCGTGGGGTGTTTTGTGGTTTTTTTTTTTTTTTTTTTTTTTTACTGGAAAGCCCTGGAACTGACTGCACTGGTGTGAATTATGCTTTTTGAAGCCATATAACCTACTTTCCATGCGTTTTTGATGCAGAAAAAATACCGCACTGGACTGCATGTGGTGTGAACTGGCCCAAAGTGTAGAAAAAGGAAAATAAAGGCAAAACTTCAGAATCTAGAGTAGTGGTATGTCAATGATAAATGCAAAAAAAGTTGAATGTACAAATACAGTGGGTATAGAAAATCACATTTTTTTTGCAATGAGTAAATACAGCTGGATAAAACAAATGTCGCCTGTTTTCATTTCAGGCTGCAAAGCAGCAAAATTGATTTTAAGGTGGAGGTGATTTCTTTTCTATACCCAGTGTACCTAGTCATGGATGCATATGAATCTAGGCTTGGCAGAAGTCTCATACCTCTGACTTCCTCCACTAAAAGGCAAAATGATACATTCCTTCAAGATTTTTTTTTTTTTCTACAGAAAGGTTTATAAAATGCATTAAGCCTTTAAATTCAATAACCATTGTTCAAAAAATCACCCAGCTTATGCATGTACCTGATTTAATATTTGCTTGTGTATATGTTCAGTGAGTAATAGTTTGGAAATTGTATCTGTCGTGTGCACAAAATTTGTCACAAATCCTTGGATAAATGAACCAGCCTGGCTTGCATTGGACGGCTGGTTCCTTTCAATAACTATTTCCACATTTTGCCCACATCAACCAGTCAGACCCTTTCTTCTTTATCATGTTGCAGAAAGAAAGTTCCCTGTATGCACGTTCTCTGATTAGAGTGTGTTTTACCAAGTGCATGGACTTTGCTGCATAGTTTTTAGCATCAACACTGCAGTGCAAGTAGCTCCGTTACCAAAGTAGGACTTGGAAGTATTCTGCAGTTTTGAGTTCTTTATACCTAGGTTGAAGAGATGGGTAATTTCTACTTACACCTAACCACAGGTATAATTTAACATCTGATTTTAAGGAAAATACATTTTCAAACCAACTTGCATACTTTTGAATTAAGCTGCTTAGGAGGAGAGGTGAGTCTTTTGCACTGTCCATCTTGCTCTGGCATGGTGTGTGGCACTCCGAACGGTTGTCCATAGAGTAGAGAGTGGGATTGCGTATGTTGCGGTGACTTACACAGGACTCCATAGGTCCTGGCGGCACAGAATGGGCATATAGCAGTGGGGGGGGGGGGGGGGGATAGTTGAGAGAGCTCCTCCATAATAAAATAAAACTTGCGCAAAAGTACTCCATACAAGTCCCAGACAAAATATCCAAATGTATAGGTTTCACCCACTGATGATCCTATTGTGTATCAAGGCAGAGTTTCTCAATTCTCTGCCTCTTTATAGTACCGGCTAGAATGTCATGTGTGCCAAGTACTTGGGGGAAATGCCATCGTATGTAAGATTCCCTTAAAAGCCATACATGCCCTAATGTATTTTAATTATTTTTCACCTATGTAGTGTCTTTGTATAGATTTGATTGTAAAAGCTGTAATCAAACTCAACTTCAGAAGACTGTCCTCTAGCACCTGTATAGTGTGGAAGTGTAAGAACCTCTGTCAGTATGTTAATACTTTTTGTAATGACTCTTGGCTATATAAGCTGCCTTACCAATAGAAACTGTCAGGACCCCATTCCACCCCTTCTTCCATTAGTGGGGACAAAGCAAAAAAAAAAAATCTAGTATAGTGGAAGTTATAGAACCTCTGTCAAGATTATAAGGCCCTATTCACACCTCTGGGTTGATTTACTATAACTGGTAGGTGCAAAATCTGGTGCAGCTGTGCATGGTAGCCAATCAGCTTCTAACTTCAGCTTGTTCAATTAGGCTTTGACAATAAAACCTGGAAGCTGATTGGTTTCTATGCAGAGCTGCACCAGACCTTGCACTCTCCAGTTTTAGTAAATCAATCAACCCCCTAGTGTATCTAAAACATGTGTTGGTGTGTTTGCTTTTTACATTGACCTTTTTGACCTGTACAAAATTGCAGCAAAAACACGCTCAGGTGTAAATGCAGCCTAACTGCTTCCTATTTCTCTCCTTTAAACAAACCTTACAGTACATCCGGCCCCAAGAATAAAATGTTTTTCAACTGTAAAACTGTTTTTTTACAACCTGTAAAAGACTATTCAGTGAAAGCTGTTTGTTTAGAAGCTGTAAGAAAAGGAATACAGTGGTAAAAATACCAACAGCTGACAACAAGAATTGGAAAAGGAAGCCAATAAAGGCAGAAAACACATGCAATTAAATCTACATTTGTTTGAGGCCTACACAAACCTAACCTAAGAAAAAAATGAACAGAGGAAATGACGGCCTTGTATGCATTGTACATCCGGTGCACATGTTTTTAGTGTTTACACAAGGGGCCTTCAACTGGGTCACAACATGCATATCTTGGCCTGGAACTATAGGAGATCCAATTGTGTGTTCCATAATGTTCATCAGACAGAAATCCAAGTGTGCTTCTAATTTCCTATAATGCACTGAAATTGCAAGCAATGTTATCAGCCCTGCCCAAGTCTCCTGGCTCATCGACCGCCTCAAACACCTCTTCCTTTCCTCTTCTCCATAATTAAAGGGTAAGATATTCTATAGTCCAGCAGAGGAGAACTGGGCAAGGTTGACAACACAAGATTACAATGTGTTGGCCTGTAAAAGGCTATCTGGAGTGGATTCTATACTTCTTTTTTTTTTTTTTTTTTTTTCTTCTGATCACAGTTGCAACACAGTTCTCATACTTCAGGGGGTTGGGTCCTCCAGACACTGACTCCTATAGTCATATGTAGTGGCCTCCCGGACCTCCTCACCCACCTCCCCCACCCCACTACGGCGCAAATCCTCGACATAGGTACATCCCAGTCTGGCTCCGTTTGTAGCTTAAAGTGGTTTTAAAGGCTGAAGGTTTACCTTATACTGAACTTGAGCTCCCGATACGGCTATGTGCACAAGAGCAGAAGCTCTCACAAGTCTCTGCCTCCTCACTGACCTAGACACAGCAGTGTGAGCTATTGGCTCCTGATTGCTGTCAATCACAGCTAGTGTGAAAAGAGTGGGGGGATGGGCCTGAGCAATTCTCTGTGTCACATGGACACACACACACAGGTGGCCCAGGAGCAAGCAAGCATGCACGCTTTCCCCCAGAGCAAGCTGCTTGCTCTGGGGGCACTCAGCAGGGCGGAGGGACACTAGGATCAGGGCTTCTCTGTGCAAAAGCATTGCACAAAGCAGGTAAATATATAAAAACAAAAAATTAAAACTGGAACCTTTTACAACCTAAGTGGGCTGTTGGTGGACAGTAAAAACACAGCTCAACAGCCTGTTTTCACTGGCACCCATCCCCAAATTTTAAACTAAGCTCAAGGAACACACTGCATTTCTGAAAAATACAGGGATTTTTGTACTTGTAGTGTTTTACGAGAAAATGTTGGGAAATGTTCAGGTATTGTAGAGATGTACTGTGTGTGTGTGTGAGATGGGGTGTTTTTTTTTTTTTTTTTTTTACTATTAATTTTGAGCAACAGCTTTTACATGTCCCAAAATCCAAGCAGATGTATGTTCTTCACAGGTGTCCAATGATTGGCTATTGGAAGTACAGTAAAAAGCTTTGAATGCAGAGTAATTGGTTACCAGGTCCTTTTTTTTGATCACCTATTTTCTCCACTTTTGCAGTTTTCGGTCTTCCTGGGGCTTATCTTTTTCCTTGAGCTGACTGCAGGGATCCTGGCCTTTGTATTTAAGGACTGGATTAAAGATCAACTCAACTTCTTTATTAACAACAATGTGAAGGCATATCGTGATGATATAGACCTGCAAAACCTCATTGATTTTGCTCAGGAATATGTAAGTATGTATTTGTACTTTGTCAGTGACTGTCCCAGCTTCTTGTTGCATATTTTTTCCCGCACCTATTTTAATTTGGATTGCTGTAATGTCCGTATTTATGTAGTTCAGTGCCACACCTTTGCTGCCCTCTAGTGTAAACTCTGGAGAAATGCACTTTTGTAGCAACTAGGTACAAAAATGTGTATTGTTTTTACATACTAGCACCCAAGCCAATTCTGCCACTCATATATGTAAAAATCAGAGGGGAGGTTTTTTAAGTTTGTTCTAAGTAAAAAAAATAAAAAATAAAAAAAAAAAACCCACAAACATATTTTGTACAAACAAAGGCCCAACAGAAAAAAAATGTTGGTAGTTGTATTTGTCACAATGTTTGCGCAGCAGTTTTTCAAATGCAAGTTTTTTTTTTTTATTTGGGGGGGGATTACTTTTAATGAATTTTCTTGCATACAAACGCAATATCCCGCTTTTTTGTTTAATAGAAAAGATGGTACATGGAGTAAATGGATAACATGTCACACTTTATATTTGTGTACACCTATGGCATGGTGATAAACTATGGTGTTTAAAAATCTCTACAGGTGACTCTTCAAAAGCCTTTTCAGGCTACCATTTTAGAGTTGCACAGGAGGTTTGGTGCTAGAATTATTGCTCTTGCTATGATGTTTGCGACAATATCATACCTGTAATAGATAAATTTAATTGGGTGGTGTGCTCAGTTTTTTTTTTTTTTTTTTTTTTTTTTTTTTTAACACTTCTCTTTTAATTTGATCAACTTTATTGCTATCACAAGGGATAGCATGTGATGGCTTGGGCCGTGATAGGTCCTCTTTATGGAGAGATCTGGGGTGTATTCTATCCCTAGCTCTCTGAAACGGGAGTGGCCCGGAGGGCGGGGGCACCTCTCTGTTACCTGTAAAGGCGATCCAGCAGATCGCTTTTACTTTATTCAGCATCACTGGCTGGAAACCCTAGTATATGGAAAAACGGGAGCTATTCCTGCGCTACCAATTTGGAAAAAAGTGTAGTAATCGTGTAGACTTCTAACTGCAATTCAAGAGGTATATAAACCATCTACACCCGGACAGCTGCATGCACCAAAATCAGGGCCCAAACATAAGCCCAGAAAGAAAATTAAAAAGAGAAAGGGAGGGGTGCTGCGCTAACCAGAGGGTCTATACTCATTAGTTGTGGGATCAAAGGCCTCAGTATAATAGAATACATACACATATAAAATCGCATGAGTTGGAGTATATAAAACGCATAGGTAAAGGTGGTATCTAGAAATTGGGGGGAGGGGTGGTTAGTGATAGAAGTATAAACAATATATATAAAATGGTCCAAACAAGTGATGAATATAAACAATAAAACATTGACTAAAATTCATTCAGTCCAATAATGTCCAATATGTTAAAGTGCTGGTGCTCTCGTGCCTTAAGTAAACTGAAATAATGCAATGTGCTATAGACCAATAAATAAATAGAACAAAATTGCACGAGAAGAATATATCACATGAAAAATGAGAAAGGCATAATCGCCAAAATCTTCGTGTTGCTGCAAGTGCAAAAATGAAAGTTCAGTGTGGGTAATCCAGTGAGTAGACAAAATACTTGCTAGTGTCCAAAAAAATTATATCAAGTGTCCAAAACAAAAACAAAGTGCAACTCAGGGCGAATCTAATCAATGGTGCACAAAAAAAAAAGTGCTCAAACTCAGCAATATATAACAGTGAGGTGATGCTATGCAGACAAAACACTCTGTGTCTTCTTCATGCAGCATGCGCTAGTGTAGGTAATGGCCCCTTACCTAGCGGTGCTAGGTCAACCGCATGTATGTTGTATAATCGCAAGGTCCTGGGTCTCTACTGCGTCCCTATGTACCCGCTTGCCGACTCTACAGGATCCTAATTGCTGGCTGGATGTATCTAGTTATGGTCCTGGAATAGTGCGGTTTATATACTCCAACTCATGCGATTTTATATGTGTATGTATTCTATTATACTGAGGCCTTTGATCCCACAACTAATGAGGTATAGACCCTCTGGTTAGCGCAGCACCCCTCCCTTTCTCTGGAAACCCTAGTATGTCCTAAGGCAGGGCTCGACAAACCCCGGGCGCCAGGTCGCATTTGCGACTAGAATTAGCGACCTGGCGCCTGGGGCGGCACAGCTGGGGTATCCTGTGTCCGTTCGACACCCCCCCCCCCCCCTCCCGGCGCGATCGCGTTGGGCCGCGCCGGTAATTGAGGCCCCGGCTTTGCGGCCTACTGCAGTCCTTGTCCTATGGTTCCTTCTGCAATCGGGTGCCCTCTGGTGGTGGCCGTTGGTATGACAAGACATCCACCAATGCTAATGGAGCTTTCCCTACCTGTTTTCACTGCCTGCTCATCTCCTTCCCTTTACTTAGAACCCCAAAACATTATATATATTTTTTATTCTAACACCCTAGAGAATAAAATGGCGGTCATTGCAATACTTTCTGTCACACCGTATTTGTGCAGCGGACTTACAAGCGCACTTTTTTGGGAAAAAATACTTTTTTTAATTAAAAAAATAAGAAAACAGTAAAGTTAGCCCAATTTTTTTTATATTGTGAAAGATAATGTTACGCCGAGTAAATTGATTCCCAACATGTCACGCTTCAAAATTTCGTCCGCTCGTGGAATGGCGACAAACTTTTACCCTTTAAAATCTCCATAGGCGACATTTAAAAAATTCTACAGGTTGCATGTTTTGAGTTACAGAGGAGGTCTAGGGCTAGAATTATTGCTCTCGCTCTAACGATCGTGGCGATACCTCACATGTGTGGTTTGAACACCGCTTTCATATGCGGGCGCTACTCGCATATGCGTTCGCTTCTGCAAGCGAGCTCGGCGGGACGGGGCGCGTTTAAAAAAAATTATTTTTTCTCTTATATATTTTACTTTTTTATTTTTTATTTTTACACTGTTTAAAAAAAAAAAAAAAAGTGTCACTTTTATTTCTATTACAAGGGATGGGGCACATTTAATTTTTTTTTTCTTATTATTTTTTCATTTTAACGTTTATTTTTTCACTGTTCTTTTAGAAAAAAAAAAAGGTCACTTTTATTCCTATTACAAGGAATGTAAAAATCACTTGTAATAGAAAAAAAGCATGACAGGACCTCTTAAATATGAGATCTGGCCTCAGATCTCATATTTGCATTAAAAAAGAAAAAAAAAAAAAAAAAAAAATGCCTGCCGCCGATAAAAGTGATCTCGCTGCGAATCTACTGCAGAGACCACTTTTATCTGAAAGAGAACCGCCGGCTCTTGAAGAAGATACTGGGGTTATGGTAGCTAGCTGCTACCATAACAACGGTATTTCTCTTCAAAGACAGGACGTATATAGTCGTCCTGCGGGAAGGAAGTGGTTAATTAAAATGAATTTATTATTTGTCATCTCCCTGCTTGGCCCCTTTCACACGGGCTGTCTGATCAGGTTCGCCTGTCAGTTTTTCAGGCGGACCTGATTGGACCCTTAGCGGGGATATGGCGGTCTTGTGTCCCTGCATGGCAGGAAATAAAAGCAGTCACATTCGTTCTAGTCGTCTCCGTGTAAATTTAAGATAGCTTTATTTTCAATATAAAAATTAACCATTGTCGGTCGTTTAAAAAAAAAAAAAAAAAAAAAAAACCTGGCTCCTAACTTTTTTAGCTGGCTCCTAGATTCCAAGCAAATTTGTCAAGCCCTGTCCTAAGGGACCCGAGTGTGTGGCTTTTTTTTTTTTTTTTTGTTTGTTGGTGGACATTGACTTGCACTTTATATTTGTATAACTTTTTTTTTTTTTTTTTTTTTTCAGTGGTCTTGCTGTGGTGCTCATGGACCCAATGACTGGAACCTCAATATTTACTTCAATTGCACAGACTCTAATCCAAGCAGAGAGCGCTGTGGAGTCCCGTTTTCCTGCTGTGTGAAGGACCCCGCAGTAAGAAGCTCCACATTCTTTATTTTCTTTATCTGAGCATTTCAGATAGCTGGGATTTTGTATAATCCTCAATCCACAGATTCACATAGCAGTAATTTTATAGCAGTGCACTTTTGGTGAACATAGTTGATTTTGTATTCAATATTATGCATTTTCACACTTGTGAGTTGTACGCGGTAATGCTCATTGCCATAAAACATGGAAAGGTACCTGCTCTAAGTGCCATTCATTGTGTATGGCATCCCAACACATTGTACAGCACAGCGCATTACAAAATGCATCGGCTGTGTCATGTGGTGCGCTGCATTGTTAAAAGGTTCTTGCAAGGGTTTCATTCATTGTTTTGTGTTGGCAGCCCATATGTAATGAATGAGCTGCCCAACGCAATCCTTTAACCCGTATCTATTTAATATACTAAAACAGAGTGGTTAAGTGTGAATGAGCCTTTTTGAAGTTTGTCTAGAAGGAAAATGATTAGTATGATATTGCATGTTGACGATTAAGACATACGGTACCTAGTTGAATATTTTTTAAATTTTTTTTTTTTTTTTTTTGGGGTGGGTTCTTAATCTTCCTTTTAAAACTATAGTGTGGTGCCAACTGGAAGGAGACTCTACAGGCATTGACCCACCCTGACAAGAGATGGTCTCTATGTGGGACAGCTGGCCCCGTGCAGCTTGGCAAGGAGCCGCATATATCAATCTTACAATAGAAGTAAAAAAAATTCACATGAGCATTTTAACCCTTGCGGTGTGGGGAGGACTTGGACATGTCACTCGACCAGGCTTTCCTCCAAGCCCCAAGCTCTAGGCTCCTAAAACCATTGAAGTGAACACTGCAGATTTCTAAAGTTACAGCACAGCAGTGTTTGTGGTGGGTTTTTTTTTTTTTTTTTTTTTTTTTAAACTTTAGCCATGTGGCTGCAGTTTGCTTTTTAGGGCTTGTGTACACTGGGTGCACTCAAATCTGTTTTTAGGAGCAGAACAAACACCTATGCAAGTAACATGAATGTACTTTAATGAGCCTATTTACACTATTGCACAGTTTGTGAAAGGTACTGCTTTTTTTTTTTTTTTTTTTTTCTTCACGTACTGGACCGCAGACGAAAGCAACGCTTGTCAATACAGGTGTGTGTATAAAAGACGCAAATGACCCCACAAATACTTTGTCAATATTCCTATTGCACACGTACCTGGCAAATAAGGCTCATATAATGCTGGGTCCTGCAACCATCAAGCAAGTGTACATATTCGCCAGCACACCATGGATCAACAATCACCGTCCAAAGATTTCTTTATTGAGAGAGATCACATCACAGAGAAGTGCAACGTTTCGGAGCCCTGCAGGTCCCTTCCTCAGGCATGTGATGAAGTTTAACCATGTCAAAGCAGAATATAAATACACCAGCCACCAATCAGAACATGCAAAAATCTGAAAAAAATGGTAACGCCCCCACCCTGTAACGTCAATGCCTGCCAAAAATCATTACACAAATGGTAACCCTGTAACATTAAACAGGCTTAAGTATGAACAGGCCACTAGGACCCAGCGGTTAGATTGTCTTTCAGTAACGCCGGCGTGCCACGTATGCTGCGCATGTGCTCATAGTGACAGGGTAACGGGAGGACACCTACCTGCGGGGCCTTCGTCACCACGGAAACCTGTGACGTCAGGCCGGCACCGCATTGGGTATACCAAAGTGATAGAAGATGTGTAAGCGTGTAGGGGCAAAGCTAGGAAAGGCAAGAGACTAAAGAGTGATAAGATAGGAGAAAAGGTGAGAGAACCTGAAATAAAAGGAGATAAATAGGAAAAAAAAAAAGGGGGGGGGGGAGCAAAAAGATGAAAAGAACAAAAGCAAAAAATGGGGGGGAAAAAAAGTAGAGAGGGGGGGGAGGGAGAAGAGGGGGGGGGGGGAAAGGTGGCGCAGAAAATTAAAATAAAATGATGATGAAAAACGAAAGTCTAAATAATAGATATAGATTAAAAATATAAAAAAAAATCAAAACAATCTAAATAAAAACAGAACTACAAGTAACAAAAATCACTAGATCCAAAAAAGTAATAAAATAGACATGAAGAAAAAAAGAGAAACCTAAGTGAATGGCTCCTATGTGAAGCACTCTACGCTCATAACAATGGTATTAGCTTAATGGTTGTAAAAAATGTGCGAGCCATTGGTAAAAATAGACACATTAAGCTCTTAATTAAAGTCTATTGGAAAAACCACAGGTGACCATGACCTATTGGCTACCTTAAGCGAGTATTCCAGGTAAGCATAGGGTGTGAGAAACAAAGGAAAAGAGTACAAGCAAGGAGAGAATAAGATATTTACATGGTATGTACTATACCTGATCAAACCCTACTCAGACTAGACATCGGTATGTATTGTACAGGTGTCTCATCATTGTGTTTATCAAGGACAAATACACCAAAGAAGAACAAAAGAAAACCGATAAAATGATGAAGAGATCATTATCTGTCGTCAAGGAAACTTGAGAGAGAGATTGGTGTAGAGACCACCAGGCTGTATCGTTTCCAGCGTGTGTATCCAATATGCCTCGCGGAGGAGTAATCAGTCACGATCACCTAGCCTATTGGTTTGCTTGACGTGGCATGGGGCATGATGGGCGATAACGTCAAAAGGAAAGGGGCCTCCGTATGATGTCAGCGGATGGTCCCGCCCCATGCCAATATAAGTCATTGCACACGGCGGCCCCAGCATTACACCGGGAGATCTCATTGAGTCAACATTTTGGAAGAATAGGGGGAGAAGACCCAGCAAAAGAGCGAGAAGAACCGGAGGGGGCTGGAAGACGTCAGCAGAGGAGGGAGAAGAAATCGCAAGAGAAGCCAGACCTGTCTTAATAAATTACTTCAAAAACCTTTTTGTACTGCGTGGTGTGTGGTGGTGGTTTTTTTTTTTTTTTTTTTTGTACCCCATACTCATTCACATAGGGTGGGGGGGCAGGATCAGGGGGCCCCTTTGTTTAAACAGGGCTTCCAGATTCCGATAAGCCCCTGCCCGCTGACCCTGACAACCAAAAGCCAGGGTTGTCCGGAAGAGGCCCTTGTCCTCATCAACATGGGGGCAAGGTGCTTTTGGGGTGGGGGGGCACACAAATCCCTGTGCTGTCAAGGGAGAGAAGACACAAATCGTGTGTTCCTACAAAGTAGGGACCGCGATCTGTCATCTCTCCTGGTTAGTCCCATCCCCACACAGTGGGAACACAGTTAATCCCTTCATCACCCCCTAGTGTTAACCCCTTCCCTGCCAGTGACATTTATACAATAATCGGTGCATTTTTATAGCACTGATCACAATAAATGTCAATTGTCCCAAAAATGTGTCAAGTCTCCGATCTGTCCATCGCAGTACTGCTAAAAATTGCAGATCACTGCCATTACTAGTAAAAAAAATTAAAACGCCATAAATCTTTCCCATAGTTTTTAGACGCTATAACTTTTGCACAAGCCAATCTATATACGCTTATTACAGTTCGCTTTTTTTTTTTTTTTTTTTTTTTTATTTGGTGGATATTCTAGAAAAAAGTAAAAAATTTGTTTTGTTTTTATATGGCAAAAAATAAAAACCACAGAGGTGATCAAATGCCACCAAAAGAAAGCTCTATTTGTGGGAAAAAGACATGTTGAGGGCATGTGGACTGGTATGGTTCAGGAGGGGGGGGGGGTGCTCGTTTGTCCCCACCCCCATTCCTGACCTGCCAGGCTGTGTACTCGGATAAGGGTCTGGAATGGATTGGGGGGGGGGGGGGGCACGCCGTAGTCAATATGGCGATATTCAATGGGCTGAAGTAGGATCAGTCGGACCAAAGCAGTACAGGGAGCATTTTCAAAGTCGGACCGACTTGTGTCGGACCAGTTAAGACGGCTCCCGCTGGTGAAACATTGATTTTTCACACGTCCTGTGACATGAGCTCCCAATGTCGGAGCGTTTGTCGTACCAGTGTGAACCCAGCCTGAATGACTCCTGAGAATTTAAAATCACCTGTTGCACTTTATCCAATCTGGACTTGCCATACAACACTAAACAAGTTGTGGGATGTTTTCAGAGTTTACTGAAACCACTGAAGTTTGACTGCATTCTTTAAAGTATTGGAATACCACGCTTTTTTTTTTTTTGTATATATTTCTGCTTCTGATTTTCTTGTGTGTAGCATGGCACATTTGGTTATAGCTTCCTTTGCTAAGTGGAATGTTATCAGTATCCCAGAGGTGCCACATATTCAGTGCTTACACCCTGTGGGCTAGCAGTTAAAAAAGCAAGCTGTGTTTCTAAATATACATCCTCTTTCTCTCCACAGGAGGATGTTCCCAACACTCAGTGTGGATACGATGTTAGGCTGAAGCTGGTAAGGCTGGCTCTTGGTAGTATTTTTGTCACTGCCATCATGAATTGAAAGCATGCTTGGAATGATTTTCAATCCTTTTAGTTATTGGCTTGAATGCCCATGTATTTTTGCACTTGCTTTTAAATATCTCTATTAGCATTTTATATCTAACATACTTGGAACTCTCTGAAGCTCTTTTTACTTTGCAATTAATTACCTCAAGATTGTAGAAGTGCGGGTATCTTGGAGGCATGCTGGTAAGGTTTTTGTCAAAGATATAATTGATCTGGCAAAAATGGCTGCTCATTATGTGAAGGTCTGCATGTGTTTTTAGGTCAAATGGCTTATTGGCCTTTCTTACCAGGGTAAAACTGGAAACTAGATTATACAAGGCTGTTATCTTTTGTGAAGCATGATCTTGCTAAAATAAGCCTACCATTATCTGCTCATTTGCCAGTAGCATTGGGCTGCAGAAAAGATGAAACATTCTCTTCTGAGACTAGGGTTCAGCGTATATACACATCGATCAGCCATACCTTTTTATGACCACCCATCGAATATCGAGTAGGTCCCCTTTTTGCTGCCAAAACAGCCCTGACCCATTGAGACCTCCTGAAGGTATACTGTGGTATCTGGCACCAAGTCACCAGTAGCAGACCCTTTTAAGTCCTTTAAGTTTTGAGGTGAAGCCTCTGCGGATTGGACTTGTTTTTCTAGCAGATCCCAGAGATGCTTGATCTGCATTGAGAACTTGAGGAACCAGGTCAACGCCTCAAACTTTTATTCCTCAAACTATTTCATGAACCATTTTTACGGTGTGGTATGTGTCAAAGTAACATCCACATGAATGGCAGGACCCAAGGTTTCCAGCAGAACAATGCCCAAAGCATCACTCTGCCCTGCCAGCTTGCCTTTTTCCTATACTGCGTTCTGGTGCCTCCTCTGCCCCAGGTAAGCCACTTGCATGCACCCAGCCATCCACATGGTACAGATGAAAATTTGGTCCATTGCTCCATGGTCTAGATCTGATGCTCAATGTAGGCACTTTGGGCTGTGGAAAGGAGTCAGCATGGGTACCCTGCATGGTCTGAGGCTATGCAGCCCTCATACTGCGATGGCCATTTTTGGCCATCAGCTTCAGGGACAACATGTTTACTTGCTGCCTAATGTTTTCCACCACATTTTGAAAACCAGTGTAATGAGTTAATCAATGTTCAGTGAACCGATTTGTGGTCATAAAGTTATGGCTAATTTTGGTATTAGGTGCTTGGTATGCTTCTGTCTGGGACAATTCTCTTCAGCCCTGGGTGACTGGGTTAGGAAGATGGTTTTCTAATTTTAGATTTATAATTTTAGTTTATTCGACATGAAATGGAGCTTATGTAGCATGAGTCTGTATATTCTGCAATACTTACATTTTTTGTAAACTCATTCAATGAATCCAAGTTCTGCAAGCTGAGATAACATGCACTGCATTGATGCATTCACACTACCAGCAAGAATGAGTCCTTACATTTTAAAGAGCACCTGTCATTTTAGATCCATCATGGCAGCGCCTGTTGATGGGAATCCACTCACCTGCTGCTGACACATCCCTCACCTTGTCACTGCTGCATCACCAGCCATCTCATTAAAGTGAATGGGACTGTTGGGGAGTGAATAGCGGGTCAGAAGGAGCTGCTGCGGGACAGATGACAGTTGCTCTTTAAAAATTTAAATCAAGTATTTTTACTAGTGATTTATTGTAAATCGTCTTGATTTTAAATCAATTTTTCTACATGTGGTACTCATTAGCAGTATAGTTTGTATTTTTGGTGCTTTTGTTTTGTGTTTATAATAAACTATTTATCCTTTGTGAACAGGAGTTGGAGCAGCAGAGTTATATTTACACCAAGGGATGTGTGGGCCAGTTTGAGAAGTGGTTACAAGACAACTTAATAATAGTAGCTGCAGTTTTTGTGGCAGTTGCATTATTGCAGGTTTGTATTCGAAAAATCCTCCATTCTGGTCAAATGTTTGCATTTATTTTTTTTATCTGTGTATAGAATGTAATTTTATACATAATGAAGACTCGGTTTACATACTAACCAATTAAAATGTATGCTTTTGGCAGTGTTACTTTAACAGTGCACAGTAGATGGCAGCAGATATCTAAAATTCAAACTGATACAAAAAAAGTTTCCCGGCTACTTTTCACTGTCCATTTGCAGGGCATCTTGGTCTGGATGTAGATGTGTGTGACGTTACTACAGGTACAGGGGTTTATTTGTGGGTTTTTAGTGCTCCATGCCTTCTGTAAAAACACCAGTGCTGGATGGAGACTTCTTGGTGACATGGGTTGTGGACCAAGGCTGCAACGATATTGAAATATCAATTGCATCCGAAGTGTTTGCCTATATCTTGACCCTGACTATGGCCCGATTTTTCAGATTAGTAAAGTATTAGTTATGAAAATGGACTTCACAGCACTGCTTCAGAATGTTTTCCTGCACAAATAAATATTACTAAATTTTTATCTGGACTGATATATAATGGCTATGAAAACCATGAAACAAGGATTTCCTACAAACATACATTCACTATTAAAATGCGCACTTGTTCTTTTTTTTTTTTTGGAGTCGTTTTTAAGTAGACTTGAGCAACTCAAGCTGAGTCTTGTATAAAGTGATTATATAAGCAAAGCAAACTAACTTCAGCAGAAGCCAGAAAATGGTTAAAAACGATCAGTATCTTCAGAGAATGTAGACTTCTGAAGTTGCACGTGAATCTCCCATATGGTCAATGGGACCACCTATTAAGGACAAGATGGGAAGATAGGCTACATTTTTCATGGCGAAGTTTATAATTTGTGTAGAACTTCAGTTGCTTATAACAACCCAGTCATAATGTTACTGAAAGTAATTTGTCAGAATTCTGACACGTTTGTTTTAAATGGCAATATAGCTTAATGGCTCGTTAACTACCTGAACATCTAAAACCTTTTTTTTCTACTGTCCATCTCGGGGCCCTTCTTCTAAACTTGTTAATGATCGATGACTGCTAAAGTGTTATTTGTGCATGAAATCTTACTATAGCTACTGGCTGTCACACTGGTCCTCCTGTGTCCTGGGGAGTCACAGCTGCATCCAACCAAACGTGTGACTATTTCTGTTCTGACTATGTGTTGAACGGTCATTCAGAGTCACTGGGGTTCGTGCAGACATTGGTGTACTTTTCCTGTGAATTTTCTGACTGCTGATATCTGTGCTCACATCACATCAATCTCTCTCAACATACCTGCCGTTGCTGTAGGTAAAACACTTCAGATGCATTTTAAGAAATGCTGTCCACTCTGGTAAAGTGAAAATATTTAAGTAAGATCTAAACGGTGTAAGGCACTGTGACACTGTAGGCATCCATTGGCTGCCCTTTCAAATCTCCCTGCATCAAGCTGAGTAATTGGTGCTCTGTCTTGTCAAAGTGTGCCTGCCTTGCACACAGTTTGGAGGCTGATGTCAAGTAATAGGATCTGTTCATTGAAGTGTTATTTCCCTACATCAGTCTTCTTGCAATGAGTAGCACCCATGCGCAGAGTGGGTGTGCTAACCATTTATGTTGGGTCAGGGGTGTGCTGCTCCATTTGCTTGTGGTCCCCTTAAGGCCTTGAAATGAGCCCCCGCCCTCCCCCCAACTCTAGCCCTTTAATTTTACAGTGGCTTCAGTCTAAAGCATGTTACAGTGGATCAAATTGAAAGGACAATCTATATATTCACCTAGGTGCTGTTGTGGGTGCTCTGCGTATGTGTCTATATTGATACTAGTCTTAAAGTGGAAGTTCAGGCAAAACCCAACGCTAAACCTGCTCTCTGCCACATCTAGCCCTGTAAAGCAAAAATTGCTGTACTTGCCTATTCTGCAGCCGAGCAGGTCTGTCCCAGCATCAGCTGTCAGCGGTGGCTTCAGTGTGGAGGCAGGTGCAGGAGAGGCGGCTGACAACGGAAGCCCCATAGTAAGTCTCTGGGTGACTCCATTTCACAGCCGTTGTAGGTCCTCTCTTGCACACAGCTTCTGCCGCTGGAAACCGGACCCGATTGACTGCAGAACAGGCAAGTACAGCGAGTTAGGTGTTGCCTGGACTTTAAAGTGGTTCTAAAGGCTTAAGGTTTTGTGGCAGTAAATCCCCCACCAGACACTTCTACCTACAGGTAAGCTTCTAATAAAGCTTACCTGTAGGTACAAGGAATATCTCCTAAATGTGCACCATTTAGGAGACATTCAGTGTCCCTGCAGCCGGTGACATCACAGGCGCATATGCTTTGAAGGAACGGCATACCTGTGCCATTCCTTCAGAGTCCAGTGCTGTAAACTGTGACTCCTTCTTCGCGTGATATGGCTTGGCCAGAAGGAAGGCTGGGTAAGGATGGAAGCCCTGTCAGCAGCGACAGCGGGCCACTGGATGGCTTGGTTTCAAGGTACATTTTCCATAATGTGCTAGTATGCCTTTTCCTGTTAGCGGTGACAGAACGCTTCTGGAGTGCTTCGCTTTTAAGGCTGGCCATACACCTATAGATTATCTGCAGATTTTCTATGGTTAGATGGAAAAAGTGGGAGATTCCTCCATCCACACAGTTTAGCAAACATGGAGAGATCTGTTGCACATTTTCTATCTAACCATAGAAAATCTGCAGATAATCTATAGGTGTATGGCCAGATTAAGGCAAGTTTGTTTGTTTGTTTTTTTGTTTTTTTTGTTTTTGTTTTTTTTTTCATATGCCTCTACCTTGCAGGGAGAAGGTTGTGTGTTGTGTCCCAACCCTTCCCCACAACTTTACTTCTGCTTTAATGCATTATATGCATTAAAGTGAGTGTAAAAATATTTTTATTAAGACAAACACACTTGTTTTTCTGTACAATAGTTTTGCACAGAGCAGCCCCAATCTTCTTCTGGAGAGCCACTCACTGCTGCTCCTGGCTCCTCCCTCCAAGTGCTCCCATATCAAACTGCTTGCTATGGGGGCACTTGTACAGGCTTTGTTCCAAGCTCTGTCCACATAGCGCAGTTCAGCTCCACCCATGTTCTCTCCTTAGTTTGCCTCCATATCCGGTGAGGCGATGGCTTTCAGGCATAGGTTAAAAAAAAAAAATGCTTTTATTCTGGTTATTTCAACTTTGTTTGAACTTTTGGTTAGAATCTTCACCGGCTTCTTGAAACTCTTGCAGACACTGATGGTTAGATCTTATGCAAGTTCAGTTTTGAAATGTGCCTTTATTAGTAGGGGACAGGTCTTGGCCTTTATGTAGAAGGCAACCAGGATTAAAACACCAGTATTATGAAGCAGAGATGCAAATTTCAGTTGGGCGTTTTATAAATTTTGCAAAAGAGATAAGAGTTTGATTTTTGGGTGGGGTTCTCATTAAAGTGACACTAAATTCTGATTTTTAAAAAGGCAGAAAATCTATTACAGTATAAAGTTGTGTTTTTTTTTTTTTTTTTTTTTTTTCTTCTTGCAAATCTACCTTCTATTGCTCTCGGCTTCCTTCAAATCCCCAAACTCCTTTTGTGCTACTGTGACCTGACTTCTGTTGGCGGGCAGCTACCTTTGTTCTCCATGGTCCCACTGTACGTAGGAATGTAGCCACCTTCTCTTTACTCTCCAGACAGATGGACTGGGGACTATGGACCTGCGATTTGTAGTGTGCGTAGAGCAATGCACATGAACCCAACTAATATGCACTGGCTGTTTTCAAACAAATGGAAGTGAGGGGGAGGCAAAGGCTTGAAAGTTCATGGAAGATGTTACAAGAGACAGAAAAATGGGAAGAAAGGATTTCCTTTAAATTGGATTACAGGGCCATTATGTAGTGGATGTGTATATGGTAATTTTTGGAAAATATGGATATAATTTGACTTTTTAATAAAAAAAAAAACAAAAAAACTTGCATGAAATATTGTTTTACTTTTGTCATGTTTTTCAGATTTTTGGGATCTGCTTGGCTCAGAATTTAATTAGTGACATTAGAGCTGTGAAGGCAAACTGGTGACACATTGCCCTGAATGCCCATGAGCCTCCTGGACACTGTAGCCTGCCTTACACGACTGCACCGTAACAGCAGAGACTACTCAGCATGAACTGATACTGGAATACCTCCTTGTACTTCATAGTATTGATTGGAATGTTCTTGAGTGTGGATGAGGTGATATAAATGCAGCGTGTTCTGTCCTGCTGATTGGGGAACAATGACGTCTATCTGTGCAACAAGACCCACATAAATCCAAACTTCCTCCCCTCCTTGGAGGGGCCGGCATTGGAAGCAAAGGTGTAATATATGTGCATGTATCATACAGAAAAGGCAGTGTGACAGTGATTTATATTTATAAATATATTGTATATCTATATAACAAACAGGAGAGACTACACCCCATTTGGACCTGACATGTCTTCTAAGCCATGAATCTGGAAGGGACTCCTCCTTGTATAAAAACTGCTTCCAGGATGGTGTGGAGTGTCCACCTCTGAACCCTGGATTGTCAAACACTGGAGCTGTTGCAGCTTTTATAGTTTGGTATTTAATAGAGCTGCTGATGTGCACCCCTTCTTTCTCCTTTTTTTTTTTTTTTTTTTTTTTTTTTTTTTTTTTTTTTTTTGGGTGGGGGGGTGATTGTCATTTGTGTGTGGATTTCTTTGTACTAGAACGGCCCAGATACGGAGTAGTTTTGGATCTTCACTCCACCCCACCCCCCCAATATGTGCTTACCTAATGGCCTTGGTTTCCCCTTAACGTAATTGCATGGTTTACTCTCTATATAAACATTTACTGCCATCTTAATGATAAAATTGTTTACAATTTTTTTTTTTTTTTTTTTTCCTAACTTTCTTAACTGCTAGCAGCCAGCTGTTTGTTCACCATATTTTATGAAAAGCCTGGATGCCTGACAATAAAACGGGCCAGTTGATTGTATTGGACAAATCTTTGTTCCCTTTTATATCTTAGAGATATGTAGTATTTTTGTTTTGACACCTTCTTTCTTTTTCTTGTTTTGTGTTTTTGATTGTGTGATGTGTCAACCTAGCTCCCTGGTGAGTCGTATAGACCAAATTAATCATTCCATACCTTGAGGCTACATTCCATTTACAATGACCAAGGTTGTACTTTTTTATGCTGCATTTTAAATCTACACAGCCATTTTTCTGCACAAAACATTTTGACCGTTTTATAAGCATCCCTTTTATCTTTTCAGATTTGTGCCCATGTCAAGGGTTTTCAGCTGTTTTTCTAAAGTAATCAACTATTCAGATATGTGATGCCACGGGAGCCTTCATATTTGCAGCAGGTTTTGAACTGAAGCTCAGTAGCCAATGTAAATTGTAATAGGCAGTTTTACAAACAGTGGCAGTAGCCTTTTAGTGGAATGTAGACTTTGAATCCTCTAAGAACAATGCCATAGGGCCTCTGTCACCGAGTCCTAGATAGATGAGTTGCATTTCCTGTCAAAACTGCCATTTTGTAAGCTGTAACCATGTTATTCACTCTGTGAATGATGTGAACGTGTTTAGACTGGGCTCACCTTATATGCACTGTTGGAATGACAAAAGGTTGTGGGTTTTTTTTTTTCTTTTGATGACTTCACTTGCAATCCATTTAGAACATCTTGCAAAAAAATGTACGCAAGAAAATAATCAAATATTGCCCTCTTGTGACTACTACTCAAACTAGGAAAAGCTCAAACTTTTTTTTTTTGTATTTGTTATACAGATTTTGTTCTTGGTTGTCTTGCAAATTAGGCCAGTAAACACTACACTTTCTCATCCATTAAGGGACACAGGAATTCTTTGACAATTGGGTTATACTGTTGCCTACAGGAGATGGGACATTGGCTAACAGAAAAAAATGTAAGCCAGACTTTTTTTTTTTTTTTTTTTTTTAATTTTCCTTTTGCGTTCCATAAACATCTAGGTTATAGCCAGGTCCACAGCCTAGGGTTTGACCCCGTTTCTGATGAGTAAGGTCTCTTTCATATGTACCGAGGCAAATGTGAGTCCTGGGAAGCACTAAATATGTCCAAAGACCATATAAGAAACAAAATACAAACACAAAACTGAGCACACTGGATTATGTAGATAACACCTTTTAATAAACAATGGTAGTGCTGCAATAAAGTGGCTTGATCAGGGCAGATTATCAGAAATACCCCTCCATGTCAGTCAGATGCTGAAGATGTTCTCACTTGGTAGCCAACAACAGGAGAGATGTTTCCAGGAATGGTAACCTCTGAAGTGTGCACTACAAAAGCCATGGAGAAACAAGTGTCTTCAACATCAGTCTGTGTGACCCAATTTACATTGGATGGGTAATCCTGATGAAATGCCCTGCTCAAGTTACTTTACCATTTTTCATTCAAGAGTGTTTGTTTGTGTTTATCTGCACCGTGATCTTTTGCGGTGTGTTTTGTTTGTTTTTTTTCTCAGCAGTCTACACAGATTGATCTTAGTTCCTTAGTTCACAGGAGCCCTCATTCTATACTGGTAGGAATTGGCCCTAAAGAATGGTACCCTGCATGGATTTACACTCTCCCATTCAGGATTGTTAATGCTCAGATGCTGCTGAAACTCTCATTGTACTCTGGACACCTAGAATTGCTCCGCTCCTGAGGAACCTCCTGACCTACAAGATCAGCAGGGATCCATTCCTGCTATTCCCTTTTGTAATAAGGACTTTTGTGATCTCCTTCAGAGCCTTCTGTTGCTGCTTGACTGGACTATGTCCATCCTAGTGCCTTTTTTTTTTTTTTTTTTTTTTTTCAGGCACCTCCAAATTTGGAATGACCAGCTTTTAAAGATGGTCAGTTTTCCAGAACCCTTCAGGTAAGCCTAATATTTACAAGCATCGAATATATCAGGCTTCTCAGGTGGTGAGTGTGGGTGGCTGTGGCTCACCTTCAGGCAAGGTTTCTTGGCTCACATCTTTGCTTAAGAAGTGTGATCTCTTTCTTATGCATGGGGAAAATTCTTCCCCCTTCACTTTTTCAGGGCTTGTAGAGTGCCAAAGGAATACCCTCCCAATGTGTGTGTTTGGTTCTTTTTTTTTTTTTTTTGGTTTGTATTTTTGTTTTTTCCTTCTGATTCTCAGTCCTTTTCAGCCTTCATGGTGTGGTTTCCCCACTCTGTATGGACATCGCCTGTGGGTGCATCCCTATGCTTAGGGCTTCAATCTGGTTCTGCTTCCTCAGGGGATTCTAAGATGCGGTATTTTGGCCTGGTCTCTGTTGGACATCACTTAAGTGTTTCAGAGCCTTCATCTCAGGAAGTTCGGTGGGTTAGGCAGTCCCTCACTGGATGATGCAAAGTGTGCTACACATGACTGCACGGTCTTCCTTTTTAAAGGCAAGACATCATCTAGCCCTCCTCTGTTTTTGGGGGTCTCCACATAGACAGAAGGGGATACAGCACATGTGTGTCTATATCCTGTGTGACAGGAAGTATTCATCACTAGATGGCCCAGTGCTCCCTTGGGTTCTCTGCAGGTAGAACACATAGGGATCCTGCTGTCAGTGGCCCCTGATGGGATTGGTGTATATCTGGAGACCTTTTTATAGGATTTTTTTTTTTTTTTTTTTTTTTTTTCAATTAAAGTTGGGTCCTCCCCTCAGTGGCTGATGTGAAGCATAGTTGGAAGTCCCTCAGATTCCTTCCTTCATTCCTGTCCTTAAGCAGGTAAATTTTCTCAGAAGCAAGGCTAAGCATCCTGCCCCTTGGCTGAGGATGTTTTGGTGGGTAATCGTGGGCCAAATGCTTCCAAGAGCATGGTAGGCAGGTTTGAAAAGTGCCTCTGTCAGACCTAGAGATGCCTACAGCTATTTAGGTGGATGGATCCCTGCTCCTCCCTTTGTTCTTCCGGTATCTTGTGCACCAGTCTGGGTTGCAATATTCTTATTGCCTACCCTAGTGCCAGTGTCTCCTTTCACAATTTTCTTCTTTCAGTCAGTCTAAGTTGAAGAGTGGGTACCTTGTTTGATTTTAAGGGGTTATTTGGCTATCTATGGAGAATATCCTACTGCGAGGGCTCTCATGTCTTGTGGATATCTTGCTGCAAGATTGGTTGCCTGTCCTGGAAATCTCTTCTCTTATCATTTTGGTTTCTAAGGGTTAGCATTATAAGGCTTCAGCTTTCTCATATAGACCAGCTGGAATATTCCTTTTTGAACCTATTTTAGTCGACCGAACTCCTTTCTGGGGATCTGTTATTTTAATACTTGTCTTTCTTTCCACATGGTGGTATTTGTCTAGTTCTGCATTGACCCACCTGTTTTGGTAGCTTGCTAGTGGGTTCCCACGGTGTTGGGCTCTGTGTTCCTCAGGTAGGGTCATTGCCAATGGCTGGGGCATCTCTGGTCTGGCTCACCAGGTTGATCCCCCTCCTGACGTCTACTTTTTTTTTATGTGATAATTTGGGCATTGGTCCTTAAGGTACCTCCTATTACAGATGGTTGCCAGTATCTTGGATCGGTCAGTGGATACTACAGTTGGGGCTGCCTTTTTACACACCCTGACTGTTTGACTGTTTCTAAATTCTTGTGTCCCTCAATGGATAAGCAATTTTTATACTTGCCATTTAAAATTTGTATTCTTGCTGATCTCTAAGCGATACTGGTCCCACTCTATTTTTTGGTTGTCGGTGTGTATATATATATATATATATATATATATATATATATATATATATATATATATATATATATATATATATATAATATATATATATATATATATATATATATATATATATATATATATATATATATATATATATATATATATATATATATATATATATATATATATTATAATATAATATTTTTTCTTTTTTTTGCTAGAGAAGGGGTTATATAGGGTTGCTTAAAATGTTTCTATTTACCAGTGTCCCAACCTTCTGCAGGCAGCGGTTTTAACATGGTGATTTCTTTCTGGAAAAAAAGGATTGTTTAGTAGCTTAGCACTTTTGCCTTACAGCACTGAGGTACTCAGTTCAATACTGGTTGGGGGACACTATCTGTAATGAGTCTGCAAGTTCTTCCAGTGCTTGCATGGGTTTCCTTTGAGTACTGTTTTTTCTTCCCTTATGTTAGACATGCTGGAAGGTTAATTGGCTCTTTTTTCCAAATTTTGGCTCCAGTATGTGTAAAAATGTGAGGTAAGGAC
The DNA here is from genome assembly GCF_042186555.1 of Aquarana catesbeiana. Lineage (NCBI taxonomy): Eukaryota > Metazoa > Chordata > Amphibia > Anura > Ranidae > Aquarana > Aquarana catesbeiana. The sequence continues at coordinate 323,751,772 of NC_133326.1, forward strand.
CTTAGCTTGTAAGCTCCTTGAGGGCAGGACTGATGTGAATGTACAACATGTAAAGCACTGTGTAAATTGTTTTTATATAGCTGAAATTCCTGTGTCCCACAATGGACAACAATTTTTCTGCTTTCCTGTAGAAGTAAATAAAATGCTGTGTGTTGCGTTTTTTTTTTTTTTTTTTATACCTTTCTTTTGTCCCTAAAAATTGTGAATGTTTTCAAATGTGCACGAGTTCCAAGACTTGCTAGTCCTAACTGACAAGTTGAACGATCACCTCTCCAGCCGTCCACACTTCATACCGCTGCACAGAGTTCAGAGGATAATCAGGAAATCGCAGTGCAATGTTACTGTACAAATTGTTTGACAAATAAAGTCCTAAGACTTTACTATGGAGTGTTTTTTTTTTTTTTTTTTTTGTTTTTTTGTGTTTTTTTTTTTTTCTTGTCTATTACTGGAGCAAGAAAATCATGCTTGACAGATTAGTTGCTTTGCATTTCTCATACAATTGCATTATGCTAGTAAAACGCATTTAACCACTGGGGGGAGCTGCTTACCAGCGTACTACTCTTGCTTGGCCAAGGTGTAAATCTGCATTGGATACTTCTGTACTAAGTAACAGAATTGTAATATGCCATGGATAATTAATGTATTTTGGTAATAAGTTCTAGCCTCCCTCCTTCTACTGTAGGTTTTTTCTTTTTGAGACTGGTCTTTTCAGAACCATGAACCATAAAGAAGACTAAGTGAGACAACTAAGTGCAGTAATTTTGGAGTTTACTGAAACCCATATTACTGAAAGATTTAAATTCATATAAAGTCTTTTTTAATAAGCAAAAAATGTTTTGTATTTCTAAACGGTTTAGGACTTATGACCATATGGGGTTTTATGACCATATGCAAAACTAACTTCAATGGTATGGAGCAATTGGCCTGTTTAATATCAAAATAATAAGGTTCAGTTCACTAAGCATTAATGCATGTGGTCATGTGCCATGACTGCTGTTTTCAGACATGTGGCCATTTTCACATCTCACTCGGATTTGCTGAAATCCATTCTGATAGAAAATACTAATCCATTATGGCCTAGTGCATTTGAATTGTTAAAAACCAACCTTTCACTTTGCTCATACTAGCCATTATACATACTGTTTATGATGATTTCAGTACAGCTGACACTTTGCCTAATATGGCAGAGTTCAGGTTCACTAGTTCAAGTGAAGGTGCAGTGTGCCATATAGCTGACTATACAGATCTGTATAAGAGGATTTCAAAAGTGTGGGTTGTGTTGGGCACCCCCCCCCCCCCTCCAAACCTGAAGTAATTGACATTGGGGAGATTTGCGACTTGTCATTGCCTATAGAAGAAAACATTTTGCAGAGTTTTTCATCATGTGAAACAGCATGTACATTTGTGCTATGCAAATGGGGGTGAAAACTGGCTTTTTTTTCTTCAGCTCAAATGTTTTTATTAATACACAATATAGACAACCAGAGAATACTGCATCATGGCCACTAGATGGCGCTGATGATCATAGGAAATAATACTGATTTATGATTGTTGGCTTCAACTAGTGGCCATAGTGTGGTATTTGCCTGATTCACTTTGTTCTGTATGAATGGAAAACCTTTACCCTGAAGAGAAAATGGCCTGATAACTCATTTTTTTTTTTCCCTCTATTTGCACAGAACAAATGTGCTTGCAATTTTACAGGGCAACGAGTTTTGTGAATATTTTAGAAATACACCCCATAATGTCTGCGATCTAAAACATGTTTGGCATTACAGCTAACCAGTCCTTAGATGCAGTGGCTGAATTGGTTTTCTGCCCCCCCCCCCCCTTTATTTCTAGCCAGTGATCCTGCTAGTAGCACATGTCTTTTTGTCTTTTCTAGGGTGACAGCACTCAAACTGCTTTATCTATGGATCAGCAGTGTCTAGTTCTAATACAGTAAGTGTTAAGCCTGCAAAACACTTCCGCTTCCCTTGTTTACCATAACCTAGGAGGCAGAGTATTTGTTCACAGAAGATAATGTTAATGGATAAGTTCACCTTTGGGAACATGTTGCATGTTCCACCCGATTTTAGGGAGACACACCAGTCCCAAAAGACAGCAGAACCATTCAGAATGTACAGTGCAACTTGCCGCAAGGCTTCATTCCCCGTTTCCCTTAGTGAGGGTGTCTGCACCCGGAGCCGATGGACGGATCGGCCTGGGGTGTGCCGACATTGTGGGCTCCCTGGACAGATAAGTTTCTTTATTTTTAAAGTCAGCAGCTACAGTATTTGTAGCTGCTGACTTTTAAATGTATTTATCCCCCCCAGGCTGGAACGCCACTTTAAGTTTTGTTTGGTTCCCAGGAAGTTGCAAGAGCATTGCATTTAAAGGTTAACTGAAATTTTCAGTACCTGCTAATTTTCCCAACTTGAAAAATAAAATGCGGAGATATTGTCAGTTTTTATTTTCTGTGCCTCTGTTGGGGTCCTTTCACACTGGGGCGGTTTGCAGGTGCTATTGCGCTAATAGCGCCTGCAAACCGACCCGACAGTGCCGCTGCTTTAATTCCAGTGTGAAAGCACGAGGGCTTTCACACTGGAACGGTGTGCTAGCAGGACGGGAAAAAAAGTCCTGCTAGCATCTTCGGAGCGGTGAAGGAGCAGAGTGTATACCGCTCCTTCACCGCTCCTGCCCATTGAAATCAATGGGACGGCGCGGCTATACCGCTGGCAAAGCACCTCAGCAGAGGCGCTTTGCGGTGGTTTTAACCCTTTCTCGCATACTGACGGTAAAGCGCCGCTTACAATAGTGGCGCTTTACCGCCAACGCCCCCGCCCCAGTGTGAAAGGGGCCTTTTAAGGAGATTCGCCCATCCTATTTGTCCGTTACCAATATTGAAAGTAAAAAAAAAAAAATCCCAAATTTTGAGTTGTCTCCAAAAAAGTAATAGAAAGGAAATCTTCCAATAGGCACATTAGTTCTGGTAAACAAAACCTAAAATGTGCTGTGCTTCTTTTGCCCAGTGCAAATTACCAAGATACTATGAAGTATAATTTCTGCAAACAAGTGATTATGAACACCAGTGTAACTATACAACACTGTTGCAACAATGTTACTAATACACCATATAAATAAAATACTAATCTATACACAGTATAATGTAAAAAAAGGGCGCTAACTGATCAATCTAGTGATAAATTAATTTCATAAAAATTCCAAAACAGTGTATATTCAAAATGTCCAAAAAATGTGAGACCAAGAAAGTATATTAAAATATAAAATGCCAAAACAAAAAAACTTTGAAAAATCAAATAATGAAATATGAATGATAACAGACCAATGTTTAAACTCCAACACACTGATTTAGTGAAATAAAGCGCTTTATTTATCAAAGTAATGCTCCACTCAAAGTGAGATATACAAATTCGGCCAGCAAGTAACCATCAAGCATGGATAAGATAAGTATGAATTCCCTTCAATCGATGGGTATGATCACCACAATAACCGTTTCTATCGCTTGAAGGGAATTTCATACTTCTCTTATCCATGCCTGATGGTCACTTGCTGGCCGAATTTGTATATCTCACTTTGAGTGGAGCATTACTTTGATAAATAAAGCGCTTTATTTCACGAAATCAGTGTGTTGGAGTTTATACATTGGACTGTTATCATTCATATTTCATTATTTGATTTTTCAAAGTTTTTTTGTTTTGGCATTTTATATTTTAATATATTTTCTTGGTCTTTCACATTTTTGGACATTTATTTTGAATATACACCGTTTTGGAATTTTTATGTGATCAGTTGGTGCCCCCTTTTTTTTTTTTTTTTTTTTTTTTTCTTCATTCATTTTATTCTATTATTAGTATTGCACTAGTTCTAGGACTAGCACTGGTTCATGATTATTATATTCACATATTGGCGCCGATCCCTTCTTGTTAATCATATACACAGTATATAATGCTAAAAAAAAAAATAGTGTTGATGATGAATAAATAATGCAGTCTCTGATGTGACCTCCAGTGAAGACCATCCTATTTAAATGTTATGGCTATCCACCAGTGACCCTTTGTGGTTTTCACTCCTTTGTCTCGGCTTCTCCCTGAGAAAGCCACATGTCCCAGTGGCGTAACACATAGGGGAGAGGCAGCAGGCACCACATCATACATTTAATCCAGGACATGTATGAATTACACAGGTTCTGAGGCTGATTTAATGCAGATAAGGCACCAAGTGAGTTTAATTACCACCTTAATCGGCCACAGAACCCGTTTTAAATAATGTGTGTCCTGGATTAAAGGGATGATGTGGCAACCCTAGGTGAGACCATCATGATGTGATGAGACACAGCAGTGGCATTAAGGAGGGGGAACAAGGAGTTAATTCAAACTTAATCCTGGTAGGACTAGTAAGCGTTCTTTGACCCCACTTAAATGTGGGATCACATTTGTGCAGGTGAGAGCACATCCAAAGTGGGAGCATGAGTGAGGTGGTGCACTGGCAGTTTAGTTAAGTACGTAAAACGGCTGAAAGAGAATGAAGTGAAAACCACAAGGGGTCACTGGTGGATAGCCGTATGGCAATTTAAATAGTATTGTCTTCACTGGATGTCTCCATCAGAGACGCTATTATTCATTATCTCAACACACGCTTTTTTTTTTTTTTTTTTTTTTTTTTAAGCACTTATACTGTGTGTGTGTGTATATATTTGTATTACTTTTTATATGTTTTGTATTTTTAGTTATATGGTTTATTGGTAACAGTGTTGTATAGTTACACTGGTATGAGTAATCATGCAGAGAGGGATCTGGATACATTTTAATCACTTGTTTGCAGAAATTCTACTTCATAGTATTTTGCACTGAGCAAAAGTGCAGCACATTTTATGTTTTGTTCAATTATGATGCACACCGACCAATATGGGCATGTGAGAAGTTCTAGCAGCTGCTGTTTTTTAGATCATTACATTGGATACAGTTGCTTGCAAGATCGTAGCTGGTTTATGACTAGTTCTGGTGCCCTGGCGGTCCCCAAGGCGTTCCCTTAAAGTGGGGGTCCACCTATCTATCGTTGTTGTGTGTGTTTTAATTCACAAACTTTTCTTCTCAGCATTACATACTCACATATTGTGTGTAATATGTCCACCTGTGTCAGATTTCATCAGAAAGAAAAACTTATATTATTCACTGCAGGCGGTTTCCATCTTCATTGTGGGCATTTGAAGCCCACAAGCATTTATTTCCTGGATGCGGTGAATGCTGTGCTCCCAGTATTCACCGCTCGTTCCTGCACATGCTCAGTGACATCCTGGGAAGCCTGAGACTAGCTCCCAGGAGTCTGGGAGAGGCTAGAAACACGCCTACTCCCAGGGGAGGAGAACCAGGAAGTGCAAAGAAGAATAGAAAAATAAAAGGCAATTACATTTTTTTTAAACGGCATGTCAGTATCTAGGCAAGGAAGAGAATACATACAGATATTGTTCAAAATTTTTGTGGAACCCCCACTTTAATTTGTAGGGATTTGCTCTCAGTTCCTATTTGGCTATGAGACAGGAAGTGTAAAAACTCTGCAATGGGATGGCGTTAAAAATAAATAAATAAATAAACTGACAGTGGTTATAACCGTACTTTAAGTTTGGATACTCCTTTAAAAATCCTTAATTTTTTTTTTGCACATTGTGTATTATTGCACTTTTTTTTTTTTTTTTAACAAGAAGTAAGTTTATTGTAAGCTGATTGTTCACAGCATAATGCATAGGTACATAAAATTAGTACGATTACATACACGTTATTTACAGGTGACTGTATTGTCAACTACCAATCATCTACAGTAGATTCAAAGATTCCATTCAGTAGGACATTACTAGAAGAACTCTCTCACCCGAACCAGTGAGTTATAAATAGTTATATTGAAAGGTTTGTCCCCAGGGAAAGGGGGAACAGAAGGGGGGAGGGAAGGGGTGTGAACCAGTCTAAACTGGGTATAGAGGATATTGGAGGAGGGAAAGGGAAGAGGGGGAAATGGTGGGGGGGGGGGGGGAGAAGAGAAGGGATCCAGCCTGAACACTGCAGGGCTTTAGCCCATCCAAGCTAAGGGTCAGGTTCTGGGCTAGGTGGAGAGACGTCCAATGGCAGTGATCCCCAGGAGTCTATGCATGAGGACCATATTTTGTCGAATTTACTCGGACAGTTCCTGTTAATATGTTATCTTATATAAAGGTAGTACCAGGTTCAGAGTGGATCTCCATTTGGTGATGGTGGGCGGTGTGCTCAATTTCAGCATAATTTCCCTACCGGGATAATAGGTAGAATATGCTATAAACAGTTTCATATATTTCCCTATACCAGGGTCTGTGATCACATTTAATAGCATGGCCTGGGGGCACAATGGGACAGAAGTTCCAGCCGCCTGATTAACATCTGCCAGGACTTGTTCCCAAAACACTTGCAATAGGGGACATGACCATGTCATGTGTATGAAGGAGCCCTCTGGATCTCCACATCTAGGACATGCTGGGGATCTCTCCGGGTATATAGCAGCCAGTCTACGTGCCATGTAATAGGCCCTGTGCAAGAATTCTACTTGCAAGAAGCGGTCTGTAGCAGTTGGAAACATATGAGGAGATGCAGGTCTCCCATTCCTCCTCAAGGGACGGTAGATCCCGTTTCCAGTTTGCAAATGTTTTAGTAAGTTTTGTGTGCATGGATGTTGATATGTGAAAATAAATGGATGAAAGGGGTGCTGTCAAAACCTTGGTGGTCAATAGTTTTTCTACCGGGTCTGACTCCAGGGCAACATCCCCGGGAAACTGATGTTGGAACGCATGTCTCACTTGTAGAACGCAAAAGAACATCCAATTGGGTAATTTGTATTTTTCTTTAAGTTCCGGGAATGTACTCCACCTATCTTCCGTTACCAAGTGTTTCAATCCCGCTATACCCCTAGCTGCCCACACCTGTGGGTCAGGCACCCTACGCATGTGGGGAAGGTTGGAGTTGCCCTACAAGGGTGTATGAGGTGAGATTTTCCCCGGAGAGCGATAAATCGCCCTAGCCCTATGCCAGATTGTGACCATTGTACGCATTAGGGTTGTCAAATTGGGAGAGGCCTTGACTCCACGACACACCAAGTTACTAAGTGCAGCATATGATCCTAGAATTGCAGCCTCCAATGTCACTGCTGGGTTGTCCTTGGGCTGCGAGAACCACTACTGGGCTGTTACCAGTATGGCTGCCCAATAATGCTGAAAATTGGGAAGGGCCAACCCCCCCCTGCCTCACTGCCAACTGTAGTGTGGACATTGTCAGTCTGGGCACTTTACCCAACCACAGGAATGAGGTGATTATGGATTTAAATTTATTAAAGTATGATGCCGGGATTAATATTGGGCTCTTCCTGAACAGATACAGGAACTTTGGGAGATAGGCCATCTTAATCAAGTTGACTCTCCCTACTGGAGACAAAGGGAGAGACCTCCACTCCATGCAGCGCTTCGAAAACTGTGTCAATAGGGGGTTTAGATTAAGCTCCATATACTTAGCCACCCCCCCCCCCCCCCCCCCATACGAATCCCAAGGTACTTAAAATTGTCCACCCAAACTAATTGGCTCTGAATAGGGGGTCTAGGCCTAGCCGGGTTTAAGGGATAGATCAGAGATTTCCCCTAATTCACCCTAACCCTGGAGTATGACCCGAACTCAATGACCAGTTGCAAGGCAGCCGGGAGTGAGGAGGAGATATCATTTAAGTACAGGATTGTATCATCCGCATACAAGGATATTTTCTCCTCCACCACTCCCATCTGAAGTCCCCGGCTCGCAGGGTCTGCCCATATCCTCGATGCCAGGGGCTCCACTGCCAAGGCAAACAACCCAGGTGATAGCGGGCACCCCTGCCTGGTACCTCTGCCCAGCGGGAAATCCCCCTAGACCGAGTTATTAGTACGCACTTTAGCCTTGGGGGAGGCATACATCATCTGCAACCACTTAATAAATGTTGGCCCGAATCCTGACTTCCGAAGGACAGCCCAGAGGTACTCCCATTCAACCGAATCAAACGCTTTTTCGGCATCCAGGGACACTTCCACCCCCCGGACTGTCCTCTAAAGCAATGTATATATTTAGCAGGAGTCTGCGTATGTTTGTCTGTCCCCCTACCCGGCATGAACCCCAACTGATCAGGGTGGACTAAAGCTGTTATTATTGAATTCAAGTGACCGGCCAACACCTTAGCAAGTATTTTTATGTCAACATTTAAAAGGGATATTGGCCGGTATGAAGAACACAGTTCGGGATCTTTGCCAGGCTTAGGGAGGACAACTACCACTGCTTCTGACATAGAGGGGGGGAGGGCACCACTCTCAAGGGCCTTCAGCAGGATTTCTCGATATGTGGTCAGAAGATTGTCCGCATATTGTTTGTAGAATTCCGCCGGAAACCCATCGGGTCCCGGCGTCTTCCCACTCTGCAAAGACTTTACCGCCACCTGGATTTCTTTAAGGGTAAGAGGGCTATGCAGCCGCTCCCTGGTAGTTTCTCTAAGACATGGCAAATCTACCTTTTCCAAGTACGCCTGCAATTCCTGTTCTGTAAATTGTGCTCTAGAACTATAAAGCGCCTGATAGTAAGCTGCAAATTGGTCATTGATGTGGGAAGAATCCGTTAGGATTTCCCCACTAGAAGACTGAATCCGGCATATAGACGCTGGGGAGGAGTGCTCTCTGGACAACCAGGCCAGCAGGCGACCACTCCTCTCACCCTGCTCAAAAATCCTCTGACTCTGATGGAGGAGATGTATTTTTGTGGTGGATATGCATATGAGGGCTTCCTGAAGGGATGAATATGCCTGAGGGGAATGGTTCCCAACGTACTCAGCCTCTAATGCCCCAGCTTTAGCTTCCGCTTCCTGAAGCTCCTTACGAGCTCCTTTGCAAACGTTACTAATGTGTGCCTGAAATTTACCCCTCATACAGACCTTGAATGCATCCCAGATATCAGGGACAGGGATAGACCTGTCTTGAGTGTTCCAAAACTCCGTCATATCAGCTTCTACCCTCGAGTCAGACAGCCAGAATCTGGCGAGTCGCCACAGACCCTCCGAAGCTGGACACCCCAATTCAAGCTGCAGCGAGACCGGGGCATGATCCAAGATCCCCCTGGGGAGGATGGTGATGTCCTTTATCCTAAAAAGGACAGAGCCCCCAGAATAAACCAAATCTATCCTAGAGAAAGTTTTGTAAGTGGCTGAGTGGCAAGTGAATGTCCTCAGTTGGGGGTGTTTCCACCGCCACACATCAGTAAAGTCAAAAGCCTCCGCCCATGCCTTTAGGTCAGTGGCAGAACCAGATGACCGAGACATTCTATCAGCCCCAGGATCCCGGACCATGTTGAAGTCCCCCAGCAGCTGTCTGTGGCATATTGTGAAATTTTAGAGACCAAATAATAGAGGAAAGAGACTAAAGCCGGAGGGGGAACATACAACCCCACGATCACCACTTCCAGACTCATTATATTTGCATGGATGATTACATACCGCCCCCCAGGGTCCACTTCCAGTGCCAGTAAGCGAAAGGGGAGGGACTTGCTTATCAGCACACTCACTCCCCTTGGAAGGTTAGAATATGTGGCGTGGTATACGTGACCTACCCATGGTCTGCGTAGACTCATAGTTTCCCCCCCATCAGGTGAGTCTCCTGGAGGATGCATATATAAGGAGACTGTCTCTGCAGAAACTGGAAAACCAGTGACCTTTTAATCTTAGAGTTCAGGCCCCTGGTATTCCAGGACACCATTTTAATCAGAGACATAGTACCATGTTACCGCGTCAAAAACAAGGGAGAGTATCTCCCTAGAAAGCCGGCCGCCCACCATCTCAGCATTTACATTAACCTGTAAATCAAACTTCATGCATTGTATCAGACATGTAGTACATTGGCCAATCTGACTCTTATAAGCTGTGTTGTGAATAAACTGAACAAAAACCAAAACCCCAACATTCCCCACCACCCCCCAACCCAACCGGAGGGAGCTTTGTGCCCAAAGAAGATAGAGGCAACAGGCCTCTGTGGGGGTTCAGTGTGCAAGAAGGCACCGGAGTCCTGTCCTCTGGTATACATGGATCGAGTATTGGAGTCCGGAATATAAAGTACCTGAGCATTCTCCCAGCCAGGCTGGGGGCACATAAACTTGGTTGCAAACAGAACATAACAGAAATGAGTTAGGGGTCAATCTGCAGAAGTACCAAAGTGATATTCCCACCACCCCCACCCAGGAGTGCAGGGGCCCGGGAAGTATACAGCATATCCCCACCACCTCCCCCTGGGTAGCCAAATACCATTAATTGTAGATGGGATGTAGGGGAGGGGAGAGACCCCGACAGGCTGAGAAATGAGGGGGAGTCATATTTTTGTATAAAACTCTACAGCTCCACACAATTTAACCCATCAGCATCCCCCCAGCCCCCCCCCCCCAGGACCAACAAAGGCGTAAATGTCAGGATCCCTATAGGACAGGGGGGCAGGCAATCAAAACAGGAGAAAAAAAAATGGGGAAAAAAAGGGGGGAACAACAAAAAAGGAGAAAAAATTTATGTAGGGGGAACCTCCAGGATCAGAGGCTCTCCCAACAGCGTCATACAAGGGACCTCCCAAGGATGTAGGCACAGTGTTGTATGCTGAGCTTCCCCAGGTCAGTGCGTCAATCTTGCTCAGCAAGCTGATAATATTGCTGTTCCGGAGAAGTGTTTATTTCAGGAGTGGAGGAATGTAAGACCAAAAAGAAACAAGGGTAATTCTTAGTGTCTGCGCACTGTCTCTATCCAGGAGGAAGCCTCTGCTGGTGAATTAAAGAAGCGGGTTGTTTCCCCATCTTCCAGCCGCAGTCTTGCTGGAAAGAGCATACTATATTTAATGCCTTTTAGCCTGCAGCTTGGCGCGAACAGTGTTGCACGACTTTCGCTGGCGCTGGGTTTCCATGGAGAAATCAGGAAAATCATTAGCCGTGCGTTTTCAAATTTCAATTCTTGCAGTGCTCTGGCCATCCTCAGAACTATGTCTCTATCCTTAAAGTGCAGCAATTTAAAAATGAAAGTGCGAGGGGGGGGCATAGCCGGCATATGATGAGCCCTCTCAATGGTGAAGAAGGGGGAGAAACGCGCCCTGGAGAGCAGTTCCTTTAGGAGGCGCTCAGTAAAGGCAGTGGGGTCTGTACCTTCAGCTCCCTCCAGGAGGCAGATGATGCGCAGGTTGTTATGTCTGTTGCGGTTCTCTGCATCCTCTGCACGGCTTTCCAGGGCTTTCACTCTGGTCTTTAATGAATGCAAATCACCAGAATGGTCCCTCACTGTGTCCTCAGCCATCAAGACCCGCTGCTCCACCTCCGCCACCCCGCCGCGGAAGGAGTCAAGATCCCACATTTGTCTGGATGTGGTCAATTTTGTCCATCAACGCGGCCTGACCTGTGGCAATCGTCTGCATGGCCGTTGCAAGGTCAGCCGCTGTGGCCAGAGGAGAATCTGCTGCCTCAGTCTGGGATGCCATGTGCTCTGCAATGGCGGCCTGGCCTCTGGACTTAGCTCAGTTTGAGTCTGCCACTGCTGACCTGGATCTCCTAGGTTTGCTACTGGGCATGGCCCGGTTCTTCCTCCGAATCCCCTGAGCAATTGCTCCACACTTTTACCGCTTTGGCACCGGGCTAAAGTGAGGATAGATGGCTGGACTCCAGGAGCTCTGTTACTGAGCGTCCTCTCCCGTCGCCATCCTGGAAACGCCCCCCATCATTGCACTTTACTCTTCATATGTGATGTAGCACTGCCAAAACAATAAAATATTATCTACTCACTTTGCAGTATTTTGTGGGAACACGTTTTGGTGTATTGGCAGCAGCCAGTTAATTTTCAGGAACACCTGATTGGTTCAGTTGTCTTATCTATTTATTTAAATTGCATTTATTCATAAATTTTATTCAATTTTTGGCGAGTAGGAGTATTGCACTATATTTCCATCCTATAGGTTACACAGGAGTTATACATTTTATCTTTTTAATGTAAGACAGGTGGGCTGCGATTTCTGGTATCTTGAAAAGATTAAGAGCCATGCTATTCTGCTGGCTTTGAAGCCCAACTCTAGGCAACTTGCGGTGGGGCTACCTTACACTCCAATGGTTAATTGCTTATTTTTGGTCTAGGATAACTAAAGATCATTTACTTACTTGAACCTCCACTCCTGCTGCTAGACTGGTTCCACGCTCCAACGGTGTAGGGTCCATAGCCCTGTATTGGATGGGTTGATGCCATGTAACACCATCTGCCATGGGAGCGGAGGATTAAGTAAATGTTTCCACGTGCCTCTAGACAAAACAAGCAATTAACCCTTGCACAGCGCATGCACAGCCCCAGGAACCTGTATCCAGACATGCAAAACCACATCATTCTGACTTCCATTCCATAAGAATCCCACTGTGGCGCCTCTCATTTTGTAATGATAGATCACAGGTGCAAAGGAGCTTCAACAAAAGAGCCAAATAGCATGTGTTCTGTGGATGGCCTATGGGAAACTCAAACTACTTGGAGTGATTACTCCAGAACAAAAAAACTTCTATATTCTATTATGACACACCTTTCCCTATTTGACTCTGATAAAAGTAGATTTCTCTGCCACTGTCTGAATTCTTTGGAAAACACTTTTTAGACTCTTGGCCAGAAGGCAGAAAGTCTATGCATCCTCTATTCCCTCGATCCTATTCGGGATTCAAAGGCGGAACCTCCTTTCCTTATGGAGGAAAGTAGTGAGGAGACTGCAGAGGATTTTCTTTCCCCTGCGTTTTGGAGGTACAAGCTACAGTCTCAGACCCAATTACATTCTATTGTGGACACACAGGGCTCCTTCACAATAACTTTGCCATTTGATAGGTGTTAAGGTGTCATTGCCGCCATCTCCAGCTTTAACCTCTTTTAACCCTGCACTAGCACACCGCAACTAGACTGAATGCAGCGTGACCCTATTCACCTGATCCCCCAAAAGCAGAAGGGGCATAATTCCTGCCTCTGCTGCTAAGCAAAGTGCACCACCAGGTGTACACCCCCCAGCCTCTGCAGTGGCTGGGGCCTACGGGTGTAAAAGCATGTCTGCTGTTGGAAGGGGGTGGTGATAAAAGTGCATCTCAACCCACCCCTAGTGCAAATGAGCCCTGATTGACACTGGGATTGATTCACTAAAACTGGAGAGTTTAAAAATCTGGTGCAGCTGTGCATAGAAACCAATTAGCTTCCAGGTGTTGTGTTTTTTATTAAAAAAAAAATAAAAATCAAAGCTTAATTGAACAACCTGAGGTTAGAAGCCTGACTGCTATGCGTAGCTGCACCTGCTTTGCACTCTCCAGTTTTAGTACACCAATCTTTGTGCACTAGTCTTTGACAAGCAGCTCAAACAAGTCCATGTGGGCGCTAAAAAAAAAAATAAAGACTCGCTAAACCAAGAAAGATTTCTCTAAGGCCGCGTACACACGGTCGGACTTTCCGACATAGAATGTGCGATCGGAGCTTGTTGGAAATTGTGACCGTGTAGACTCCATCAGACAGTTTCCATCGGAATTTCTGTTGCACAAAATTTAATATCTGGTTCTCAAATTTTCCGACAACAAAATCCATTCGCGCAAATTCCAATTGTGTGTACACCATTCCGACGCACAAAGTGCCATGCATGCTCAGAATCAAGCAGAAGAGCCGCACTAGCTATTAAACTTCATTTTTCTCGGCTCGTCATACGTGTTGTACGTCACCGCGTTCTTGACGTTCGGAATTTCCGACAAGATTTGTGTGACCGTGTGTATGCAAGACAAGTTTGAGAAAACATCCATCGGAAAAAATCCATGGATTTTGTTGTCGGAATGTCCGATCAATGTCCGATCGTGTGTATGGGGCATAATACATGCACAAATTGTGCATTTTTGAGGGCTTTCTCCTCCTAAGTGCCTCCTTTTTGCTGACATTTATCCACAGGAAAGGAATTTAAGAAGAAATCCACTGTTCTGGTACTGGATTCTGGATTCTAACATTTCAGTTCTCAAACAATTTCTGCCCTGCAGAGAGCTATTGCTGCCCTGTCTGTCTGTTTCTAACTGAACAAGACCCATGCATAGAGCCCAGGAACACACCTGGTGCCCTCATTATTTTGTGTTTACATTCTAGAGCATGTAAAGCCTGGTAACCCAGTGGGCTGAAAAAAAAAAAAAAAAACTGAAGCTTTCAGGTGGAGCTGCTGTACTAACTATGTGATGTTAGTACAGCAATATCCCCTGCTGAGCTATTGTGTTCTATCCCCTGCTGAGCTATTGTGTTCTAATAAACCAACTCTTTAGAATGTCCTGATCTCTGCATATGTGCAGGATGTTGTGGCTAAAACCTTTTTGCTGGACATGCTTGTAAAAGCTCCTTTCATGCATGCTTTTTGATGGTGACTGCCAATTTTTGGCAATACCTTTATAACTTCTTCAAGGAATTTACTTGGGGAGGGAGGGGGTCTGAGTACTCCTGCCACACAAAAAGCCTAATGCTGTGTACACACGGGTAGACTTTTTGGCATCAAAGGTCTGACCGTCTTTCTGATAGACTTTTGAACGAACGGACTTGCCTGCACACGATCACACCAAAGTCCGGCGGATTTGTACGTAATGACGTACGACCAGACTAAAATAAGGAAGTTCATAGCCAGTAGCCCATAGCTGCCCTAGCGTCGGTTTTCGTCCGTCGGACTAGCATACAGACGCGCGGATTTTTCGACCGGACTCGAGTCCGTCGGGACAATTCGAAACATGTTCCAAATCTAAAGTCCGTCTGATTTTCGACCGAAAAATTCCGCTGCAGGTGCGATGAAGCCCACACACAGTCAGATTGTCCGACAGATTCGTCCCATCGAAAAGTCCGCCCGTGTGTACACGGCATAAGTCTTCTACTGCTATGGCTACTACTGCTCAGACATCCACTTTCAAACAGAGGTTTAATGCTTTAATGCCTTTCGTTGTGAGCCCTGCACTCCCAAGCTTGCCTAGAAGCCCTCTTTGCAATGAACGAGCTGGGGGGATATATGTTGTCATTTACACCACTCTGGATCTGAGACCTCCTGGGCCTCTGGGTCTAATCTGCCATTTGCAAAGGCATACAACATCGTTTATATTCCCGCCTTTTTGTTTGGTCTGAATTTGCAAGAAAAACAAAAGTTATGGGGAGGCATATTAATAATTACTTGTGAAACGCTAAATGTCATATCAAAATATCAATATTTCATTTTTTGTTCCATATCTACTCTAAGATGACTGCCAACATAAATACCCACATATTGTAAATAAATGCATTACAATATGAAATGGCTCAACTCCCAAGAATGCAGAATCAGTGGGAGCCCTGAGCGTGTCACCAGCCACCAGGCAGCCTTTTACCCGTGGCGCCCGAGTGGGTAAACTTCCACATGAGTGAGGGCGGGCAGAGAGAGATGATGTAATCATCTTCTCTGTTAGGGGGCTTGCTCGCCCATGGCTGCAGCTCTGTCAAGAGCAGCCTTCTAGGGCCTGCTTTAAGGGCGGAACAGCAGTGATGCGAGGTGGGCAGTGAGAGATGTCATCTCTCTGCTTGCCCGCTGCACCACTGACAGAGCAGCCTTTGCCGTCTAGCTGTTGGGGATCCCTGGCCTAAAGGATAAGGTGCCTCTCTTCTCTGTTAGGGGGGCATGCTAGCAGATCTGTTAGTGCTTCATGGGCTTTTCAGCATTAGGAATCTGTGCAAGGCTGTCACCTGGTCTTCAGTTGATATGTTTTAGGTTTTACCAAGTGGATGTTAATGGCTCCTCCTGATGCCATTTTAGGTGCTACAAGCTGCTCTGCGTCTGTCAAGGCCCTTCTTTACCTGTTCCTGTGGTCGATTGGCATTTACTGTGGCCCAACCTTGGTTGCACTGCTTTTGGCTGTTTCATAGTTAGACTAAAATCCTGTGTCCTGTACTGTTTGATTGGTATTGAGAAGGGACTGAAGTATTTGAGTTACCAGTAAACAATTTCTTGAAGTAGTATGGAGACAGGATCTTTAGTCTTCAACCATAGGTTATATGCAGCTTTTTTAGCAAGCAATAGGAAGAAAGGAATTATTCACTTCAATTACCCAATCTAGCAAATTCCTGTTTACCTTGTTTGTCTGCACATGATTGGATAATTGAAGTGGATATTTGCACAATTCGTATAAAGAATCTCAGCTATTTTACTAATTCAGCCCAATTACATTGGACTTGGCAATGAGTGTTACAAATTGTAAGCACTCAGCTTCCTTCCTGTTTGTCAAGTAGATTTAAAGGATAAGTTCACCTTTTGGAGACAAAATTTATAAATGCACGTATTTTTGTAAGAAAAAAAATGTGCATTATTTTTTTTACCTATGGGGCATGGAAAGCATTGCACCCGTGATCAGTGAAGCTTGGATTGGAAACAAAAATTACTCCTATATCTCCCCCAAAATCCTACAAATTTTTAAAATCGTTCATAAACCACAATAAATATAATCCTCCACAAACATTGTGTAAATAAGGCTGCTACTGAGATGGGGGATATCCCCTTCTTGTCAAAAGAAACAAAATGTTATAGCTCAAAGCACTGCCCTATATAATTCATTCAGCTTTAAACAATATTAAAAATAAAGTTCAAACGATTGTGCCATCTATAGTGAAGTTGTGCAAATTTTTCCAAATAAATAAGGTTGGGTTTGCATAGCAGGAGATTGTGACCACTTCACACATCTCCACAGTGGCTCCTGTTCGAATTGCACAGGAGTCCCGTGCATCTTTTTGGGCTGAAATCGGACCTGAAACAGTAAATGGAGACGCACCGGACCCCTGCTATGTGCCAGAGCATGCTGCAGTGTAAACCCAGCCTTAGTGCCAAAGTCACTGTGCGGTGCTTCCCTCCTGTGTTCTTGCTGACAGCTGTGGACTCCTATATGCTGTAAAGAGTCAAAAGCGCCTTTGTGAGGAATCTCTTGGGATCGCTGGGATTTGTATTCCCTTTGATCAATTGCTCCTCCACTGCATCGCCAGGAATCAGAGGGTTGTTGGATTCTCATATAATAGAAGGAATGGCAAGAAGTGCCCACATAGCGTAATTAGCGTAATTACGTTTTTATTGTGAAAATGTTCAAATTGGTTATACTTCAATTTAAAATACTCAGTAAAAGCATTAGGAACGCCGGACCAGAAGTCACGCACCAGCGTGCATTCCACCAGTCAGATATGAAGTCATGGCTTGTCTCCGCCTAACACGTTTCACCCCCTCTCGCAAGTCCTCTTCAGAGACTCTGAAGATGCCCTGTGGGAGGGGCGAAATGTGTTTAGGCTGGTGGAATGAGGCTGCTCATTAGCAACCTCCCAGTCAGAACTACAAGCAATCAGCCACAATGGTAGTTGTAGTTTGTGCATTTACAGGAAACTGAATGACGTGGACATAGCCGTGTTATTTTTAAATCGTGACAGCGGCAGGGGGAGAAGATCCCCTACGCTCTGTCGTGGGGTGGGGGGGGTGCAGCTGCTGGAACATCTAATCAATGAGAGATAATCAAATGTAAATGAATGGTACCTCCCCCAGCGCTGTTGTTAATACAAACAACATAAGTGATAACTCTAACATTAGCAGCGCTAAGAAATTGCAGCAAACAGCTGTAATAATTGTGTCCAGATTTTGATACATGTATCATAAGTCCATCATCCAAAGTTCATATGGATGTTGGACTTACGATACATGTATCAAAATCTGGACACAATTACTACAGCTGTTTGCTGCAGTTTCTTAGCACTGCTAATGTTAGAGTTAGACTGTTAGAGTTTTCACTGTAGCATATTTTGGGATTAGCTGCTGGAACATGTTACATGTTGATTGACTGCTATAATGAATTCTGTTAAATTGGTTCCATTTACTTGTGCAACTCCAAAGTTGCACGATTTCCAGTGCAAATTTGGAATGCGACTTTGATGCAACTTTACACTCATTCTATGGCACTCAAGTCAGATCAAAGTAGTGCAGGAACCTTCAAAGCCCCTGTAACTTTAAGTCACATAGATCTGAACAGGGGCCATTGAAAACAATAAGCTGCCACTTGTCATTTATCCAAAGTTGCATTAAAAGTCACACAAGTGTGAACGGAGCCTTATGCACATAGTCGGGCCCATTCATACATCTGTGTGCATTGAAAAGAAAAATTTTTTGCACATTATTACACTTCAAAAAATGCATTCTGTGTCTGTTGTCATTCATTGTTTTGTGCTATAACATACCACAATGCAGAGGCGAATGCTGTGTGTTGTGGTGCACTGCATTGACAAAAATGGCAGATATTTTTTTCTCCTCTTGCATTGTGGTGCAGTAATTGATTACTAAAAAAAGAGGATGCCTTAACACAATGCGCCTCAATACACAAAAAAAAAGTAAACGGCAGCCTTGTAATTTAATAAAATGCTTGGGAGGTCAATATCTGGCTGATAATTGAATCAAACTATTGTTAATTTAGCCGAATTTGTGTAAGGAAATTATTTCACTTTGGCTGATATAGGCGCTGGCAGGGAGCCTGTTGAAAATGCTGTATTTAGGGCACAAAAAACAGTTGTTGCATTTATAAATACCTACACTGTCCTGTACATAGAAAATATGAAAAATCGCCTTACAGCTGTAGTAAGTGGTAAAATATGTATGCTTAAAAATAGTTAATTTGTCTGAATACGCCAACAGTGGCATAAGGAATGTACCCTTGATTGGGAAACGTGGCCACTTACTGTTGGGCAAAGTTTATTGATTTCATAGAAATGTTTTGTGGTAAATAGCTTTAACATTTTTTTTTCTTAATCTGAATTCAATTTTCATTTTATTACTTACAATTATGCTAATTGTATACCCTGCTGAGAGCACTGTGACTGACTTCAGCAACAAATGCATATTTAAAACCTCTCTTGGTTGGTGGGCATTTGCCTTGGAGTTCATACATTTCAAGAAAGACAAATTACCAGTCAGGCATCTTGTTTTATTTAACAGTTTTTAAAATTATTATTTTTTAGACCTTCTAGTGTTCCTGAAATGGCTTGTTTGCTCTCTCTTTGCTGAAAGATAACATATTTCCTGGTGTGTGGAATGTTTAATTAGCAATGGTCCATCAGTTTATTTATCATGGGCTGTTGAGACTGACATTATGGAACAGAGGAAATTGGATGTTTAGTACAATTTGTTTCTGTGCTTATTCCTTATTCCTTATTTCTTGTATTTAAAAAAAAATTGTAAAAAATACATTCCTGTCATCGAGTAAATTTTCCCCATTTACATCAGTGCTCCTTAGAAATACTTGGTGTATATAAATCCCGATAATAACTTATTGCTCCCTTTTAACCTGTGTTGCTATAACTGTTTGATAAGCTCACACAAATACCTGTTGTTCTGCCAAACTTCATGGAATTTGTAACTTTTCTTCTGATGCTGTTCTATAATTTAGTGTTATCAACCCTACCCGGTTCTCCATGTGGGTGGGGCCACCCGTTCACACCAGAAGTGGCCACTACTCATTCCATGGGACCCGCTAAGCACACAGGGTTCCCACATCGGCCACGAGTACCAACCAGTGCTTTTGCAGATTTATGAATCTGTCTGCCATCCACATGCATGGTGTGCTAGTGACGTGGAGCTAAACTGTAAATCCTACTGACCAAGCTCCTGGTCTCTTGACAAAAACATGTTTTCGGGTGGGGGATATCAGGTACTTAATGTCTGAGGGTTGCTTGTAGTTCCAGCATAGCAACTCTCTCTTCCTATCCACCACTGGCCCACAGCTAGACCAGGTTTTCAATATTGTTGTATACACTGGGATTCTTCTTCACCAAGTGGGTTTTTCTAAGGGATGCACTATCTAGCTTAGGTTAACATGGTGCTTCCTGGTACTGTCAGGAATGAATTTGGAGAAGACCTGGCATATATAATTGCCGGCATCCAGTGACCTTTATAAGGACGGCAGTCCTCCTGATCAATTGCTGGATTATTGTCAGCCTTTGTATCCTGTGCCATGCTTCTGCTTGAATACCCTTTACTGGCCCGGCTTATCCCTGACTTGTTCTTGTATCCCTCCTAATTGGCTTCCTTTGTTTGACCCCTGGCTCTGGCTTCTGACTTTGCTTCCTGCTCTACCCATCTGTCAAGATCCACCATTTCTTCCAGAGACTCATCTGCTTTGTCTACTTCTCTGCTCTAGGGTGTCCTCTGATCTGGAACCATCAAGTAGCTCAACCATCGGCAACCCATGCTTCTTTGGGCATGGCACCCTCTGTCACCACCTTCAGGGGTACTCTGAACTCAGCTGCAAAGGGAGCCCACTTGTCACCTCAGCCTCCAAACAGGTACATGACAGGTACTCAGCAGCAAGGTTACTGGAATCCACTTCAGACACATGAAGCAGCTAGAGGCTTGGTCCACCACAATTTTATAACAGTATAACAATAAAGTGGTTAAAATCACCTCAGCCCACCATGGTTTGCACCTTTCTTTAGGTTAAACCGCTTCAATACCTGGCCTATTCTGGCACTTCTCTACTTCATGTAAAAATCATAATTTTTTTGCTAGAAAATTACTCAGAACCCCCAAACATTATATATGTTTTTTTTAGCAGACAACCTAGGGAATAAAATGGCGGTCATTGCAACTTTTTATCTCACATGGTATTTGCGCAATAATTTTTCAAACGCCTTTTTTTTTGGAAAACAAACGGTTTCATGAATTAAAAAATAACAAAACAATAAAGTCAGCCCAATTTTTTTGTATAATGTGAAAGATGATGTTACGCCGAGTAAATAGATACCTAACATGTCACGCTTTAAAATTGCGCACAATCATGGAATGGCGCCAAACTTCATTACTTAAAAATCTCCATAGGCGACGCTTTAAAATTTTTTACAGGTTACCAGTTTAGAGTTACAGAAGAGGTCTAGTGCTAAAATTGTTGCACACGCCCTAACGCACGCGGCGATACCTCACATGTGTGGTTTGAGCGGCGTTTACATATGTGGGCGGGACTTACGTGTGCGTTCGCTTCTGAGCGCGAGCTACCGGGGACAGGGGCGTTTTAATTTTTTTTTTTTATTATTTTATTTATTTTTTTTTTATTATTTTATTTATTTTTTTTACTTCATTTTTTTTATTTTTACACTTTTTTTAACTTTTTTTTTTTTGATTACTTTTATTCCTATTACAAGGAATGTAAACATCCCTTGTAATATGAATCTATGTGGCAGGTCCTCTTTATGGAGAGATGTGGGGTCAATAAGACCCCACATCTCTCCTCTAGGCTGGAAAGCATGAGATCGGAAAAAAAAATTCACCGATTGCGGCTTCGGTTATTTCCGGGTACCCAGGCATGACGTTATAACGACGCGCCCGGGCCTCCCACGGTCATAGAGATGACTGGTGACCATCTGTTCACCAGTCATCTCTATCGTCAACATCCGGCGCCGGCCGATTCATTCTCCGGGCCCCCGATGGCACGGGAGAGCCCAGAGAAGCACCGGATGGCGTCGCCTATAAGAACGATCAAGCGGTGGCACTGCCGCTATGATCGTTCTTATCATGCACAGAATCGGCGGCTGAAAAGAATGATATCTGAATGATGCATCTAGCTGCAGGCATCATTCAGATATCACCCCACAAAGTAGAGGACGTCATTTTACTATAGGCGGGTATTGAAGTGGTTGTCTCTTTAAAGTGATTGTAAAGGCTCTTTTAAAAAAAATAAGAAACTTGTATTATCTCCTCTGTGCAGTGGTTTTGCACAGAGCAGCCTGGATCCTCCTCTTCTTGGGTCCCTCTCTTCTGCTCCTGGACCCTCCCCCCTATAGAGTGCCCTCAGTCAGTAGCTTTCTATGGGGGCAATGGAGCCTAGTCACAGCTCCCTGTGTCAATTCAGACACCGAGCCCGACCCGGCCCCTCTCTCCCCTGATTGGCTGACTGACATTGGCTCCCGCGGCTGTCAAACAGTGGCACCACTGATGTGTCTCAGTCAATCAGGAGGAGTGTCCCGGAGGGTTTGGACATTCATGGACATCGCTGGAGAGAGATGGGGCTCAAGTAAGTAGGGGGGCTGCTACACACAGAAAGTTCTTTATCTTAATGCATAGAATGCATTGAGATAAAAAAACCTTCTGCCTTTACAACTCCTTTAAGTGTGGTAATGTACCTCTTGTGCCCGGCTTCAGGGGAGCGCTCTCAAGGGGGAGTGGAAAGAATTAATCTGTCCATAAATTATGCTTTCTCCCATGGCTCTCCTTCTTCCCATAGCCAGCACAACTTGACCTAAGTTCTGCCTGAACTATTTAAGATAACCTGCCAGGAAGGAAATCAAATCGCCTTAATTCCGGGAAGGATTTTAAAAGCACAATGCACTTAAATGGGCAACAAAATGGACCCTGTCTACATCTATGTCTTGTATGACGAAACGCGTCGGGAGGACTCCACTGTCGCCATTTTACTTGCAAGCGCTTTTTATTCTGAAATGTAAGTGTTTTTCCTTTTAATAAATTTTTTATGGTTTACGGAATTACGCTATGAGCCCCTTCTTCATTACATGTGGGTAATGTCCGTTGGTGTCCGAGCTTCCATATGAAGAAGACCTCTTTGGGATAGCAACGTTACAACTTCACCATTCACCAGCCCTTGGTTCCCTACCTTCATTGCCAGTGAGCAATCCAAGCCTGTTTGACCCATATAGCGTATGCTAGGTGGGTCCCAACTTTCTGGTAAGCCTCCAGTCATCCTAGGTGGCGGTTTCGCACAAGGGTCTGTCAGCACATGTTGGATTACATACAGAAATCTCTCACGAGTATATGTTTTGGAATTTATCACCATTGAAAAATTTATGTTCACCGTATCTGCACATTCAGTTTTGGACTTTATTGCCATTTTTACATCCTGTTATCACTTTTGGTGACCCTAAGGCTTTATAACATAAGTGTTCTATATGTATGAATGTTCACAAAGTATACAAAACACTATCTTTTCACAATTCATTTTGCTATTATATGTGGTATAGCAATATTTTCTTTCTCATTTTTTAGCGCTACACTTGGTTATATATGATTTATTACAAATGTTCTATTTGTTGTGTTAGCTGCTTACATCTATGACTTTTTTGGAGTAAGCGCATGGTTTATAGGTTTTTTATCTACATCTATGTACTGTAAAACAACTCCTTCCCATGGTATTTAGATGAGAGGGGTTGGTGTTCTGTAGTCTTAAGCAGTGTTAGTCGACATAAAACATTTTAGTCGACTAACAATACCATTTTAGGCGACTAAAATACGACTAAAACTAAAACAACTGAGATGACTAAAACACGACTAAAACTAAAATGGCATTTTAGTCAAAAGACTAAATTGGGATTAAAACTAAAAGGCCATTTTAGTCAAAAGCCTAAGACTAAAACCTCAATACCATAAATAACATATTCAATTTTTTACTCCAGCAGTATATAATGAGTTTGGAAATTGTAGAGAAATGCTTAAATAATGCATTACAATTTAACTACACCCATCAGATTTTAGATGACTAAAATTTACTGCAGATTTTAGTCAACTAAAATGTAGAGCATTTTAGTAGACTAAAATGTACTGGAGAATTAATCCACTAAATACAACTAAAACTAAAACAATTGCAGTAGACTAAACTGGGACTAAAACTAAAATGCCATTTTAGTCCTAAGACTAAAACTAAATCGAGATTTGCTGCCAAAATGAACACTGGTCTTAAGGCAGGACTAAACTTATGAGAGCCCTGAACCATTAGAGCCGAGGTAAGTGTCTTCTCCCTGAATGCTGGTCTTTGGATATCTCCATTGGCCACCCCAGGATGATGTAACTCCCACACATGTGCAGTAGTCAGTCATCCTGGCACACTGGGACATTGCGGCTGACGTACCTGAGCTGCGCATGCTGCAGAACACTGCAAGCAACCACTCCAAAGACATGCTGGTAGGTTAATTGGTTCCTGTCTAAATTGTCCCTAGTATGTATGAATGTGAGTTAGGGACCTTAGATTGGAAGCTCCTTGAGGGTAGGGACTGATGTGAATGTACAATGTATATGTAAAGCGCTGCGTAAATTGACAGCGCTATATAAGTACCTGAAATAAATAAATAAATAAGCAGCCTGGTAGATGTATTTTATCACTGGGGGAATTTTAAGAAAACTGGTGTACAGAGTCTGTGCATAGTAACCAATCAGGTTCTAACTTAAGCTTGTTAATTTAAGCTTTGACAATAAAACCTAGAAGCTGATTGGTTGCTATGCACAGCTGCACCAGATTCTGTGTGCATCGGTTTTAGTAAATCACCCCCATTACATGTCTCTTCTGAGACATTAGCCTGCCTGCTTGCAGTCTGTTTTTAAAAGCCTTTAATTCCGCTTTAATACACTCTTTGTTGTAGGCTGCTGGATATAGATACAGTACAGTGAGTAAGTGTAATCACCCATAGGAACATGTTAATGACTGGACCACCAAATGAAAACGGGGGTGGGGTGGGGGGGAGAACTGGTATTCTGCAGTTTATTACATTTTTGTTCTTTGGGCTTAGATACTACCACACCAGTGTGTATGAGATACACGTGTATATATATATATATATATATATATATATATATATATATATATATATATAGCATTGATTTGTGACATAAAACCCATAATTTGCAAATGCTACATATAGTGATTATTATTTATTTATTTTTTTTTATTCAGTAGTTTGATATTTGTATTAATGACTGTTTTATCGCATGGAAGTGCTTGAATATTCAATATTGTAGCTACTATTATTTATAGTTTTATATGGCTCTTGGCTTGTCTGAATGGTTAAGTGCCTATAGTAACTAAAATACATATAGTGGAGAAAATAATTATTTGATCCCCTGCAGATTTTGTAAGTTTGCCCACTTACAAAGAAATGAAGGGTCTATAATTGTTATCATAGGTGTATTTTAAATGATAGGGACAGGATATCAACCAAAAATCCAGCAAAAAAACTCACGATACAAATGTTATAAATTGAGTTAGTTTACTGAGTAAAATAAGTATTTTGATCCCCAAGTAAAACATGACTTGGTACTTGATGGAGAAACCTTTGTTGGCAAGCACAGAGATAAAACCTTTCTTATAGTGGGTTACCAGGTTTGCACACATCTCAGGAAGGGTTTTGGTCCACTTGTCTTTAAATATCTTCTCTAAATCCTTAAGGATTCTTTGCTGTCTCTTGGCAACTCGAAGTTTCAGCTCCCACCATACATTTCCTATAGAACTAAGGTCTGGAGACTGACTAGGCGACTCCATGACCTTAATGTGCTTCTTCTTGAGCCATTCCTTTGTTGCCTTGGCAGTATGTTTTGGGTCATTGCCGTGGATGGGTCTTCCAGCAAAACTCCTCTTCAGTGTTCTGGCTAAGGGAAGAAGGTTCTCATCCAAGATTTTACAATAGTGGCCCCTCAATGTGGAAAAGTCAGCCTGTACCTTTTTAGCAGAGAAACCGCCCCAAAGCATAATGTTTCCACCTCAGGGATGGTGTTCTTTGGGTCATAGTCAGCATTTTTCTTCCACCAAACACAGTGAGTCAAGTTAATGCCAAAGAGCTCAATTTTGGTCTCATCTGACAGGTGAGCAGGTGTGTCCACAATCTTGTCCCTGATGTCCTTTGACAGCTCTTTGGTCTTGCCCATGATGGTGGATTTGAATGGATGAAAGAGATTCTGTGAACAGGTGTCTTTTATACACACAATAAGTTGTCATTAGGAGCACCTTCTTAAATTGACAGGATTAATCTGTGTACCACATGAGCACATACTGTAGCTAGACTGTGGGAGGCAGTCTGGGAATCAAATACTTATTTTACTCTCTGAACTGCAACTCAATTTATAACATTTGTATCATGTGTTTTTTGGTTGATATTCTCTCTATCATTTAACCACTTCAGGCCCAGAAGGATTTACCCCCTTCCGGACCAGAGCACTTTTTGCGATTCGGCACTGCATCGCTTTAACTGACAATTGCGCTGTCGTGCAACGTTGTACCCAAACAAAATTGACGTCCTTTTTTTTCCCACAAATAGAGCTTTCTTTTGGCGGTATTTGATTGCTTCTGCGGTTTTTATTTTCTGCGCTATAAACAAAAAAAGAGCGACAATTTTGAAAAAAAAAGCAATATTTTTTTACTTTTTGCTATGTCCCCCAAAGATATATAAAAAAAAAATTTTTTTCCTCAGTTTAGGTCAATATGTATTCTCTACATATTTTTGGTAAAAAAAAAATTGCAATAAGCATATATTGATTGGTTTGCGCAAAATTTATAGCCTCTACAAAATAGGGGATAGAGTTATAGCATTTTTTTATTAATTTTTTTTTATTAGTAATGGCGGCGATCTGCGATTTTTATTGGGACTGCGACATTTTGGCAGACAGATCGAACCCTTTTGACACTATTTTGGGACCATACAGCGATCAGTGCTATAAAAATGCATTGATTACTGTGTAAATGACACTGGCAGTGAAGGGGTTAAGTGTGGGAGTGTACAGCGCATGCGCACACCTCGTGTCCCCATGTTCCAATAAGGGGTATTTGGAGCGTGGGGACACGAGGTGTGCGCATGCGCTGTACAATCACTTCCGCCAGTAAATCAATAGTCGGATATAAGACATGCTGGTAGGTTAATTAGATCCTGTCTAAAAAGTGGCCAAAAATATGTGCATGTGTTTGTAAGCGCGTCGGGACTCTACGGGGTAAAGGACCGCGCTATACCGCAGATGGACACTGGCAGCAAAAAGCGCCCTGAGGCGATTCAGTTCGCATAGGTAGCGCTATACAAGTCACTCATTCATTCATTTATTCAAGTGGTGTGATTGCTGTGCTGTACAGCCAAATTCCATGATTGAGTCGATATGACGAAACATGCCGGGGAGTGGCTGTACGGCAATCACGTGTAACGTTTGACACTGCACACTGCACACTGCACTAGGAAGTGAAGACTAGTCTTGAGCCTGAGGGGCGGGTGAAAGCGAATCTGTTTTCTGCATACCTCGGGTCCGCCGTGACCACCACATACTGCTGTTATCATTTGCTTGAAGGAATGCTGTGTTTTCACTTTTCGCTGTTTATGCATTTTGCTTAATGTGAATTTAATGAGTGAAGATGTTGTAGTGTTTTAATTAAACTAGTTTTACGTTATTACACTATCTGGAGCACTTTATTATTTTCATGTGGAGAGATCCTGATTGATGTTCACGGCTGGAGTCTGGAATTCACTTAACCCCTTTGTGTGTGTGTGTGTGTGTGTGTGTGTGTGTGTATGGGTAAAAGCGCTATTGCCAAGCACGGAAGTGTAAGGCATTGGAAGCTGGTGAGTGCGCTATCGGAAGGGAGAGGAATCACTGTCACATAGTGGTGTGGTGGAAGTTTTAAGAAGATATCACATAGAGTTTTAAATACTGGAAGATTTTATTATAGACTATTTGTTCTTCTATTTTTCACACTTCTCACAGGGTGGTTTATATATTTTTTGTTGCATATTCAGCAATTTATATTGTGTGTGTGTGTGTGTGTGTGTGTGTGTGTGTAGATTTAAAGATATATCTCATTTTATTTTTTTGTTTTTCAAGTATTTACCAAAACATATTCAAGCTATAGTTATATAAGGATATGGGCTGAAAGTGCATGTATTCAAATCTGAATGTAATTCCAAATTGGAAATACAAAACATCACATTACATAAACATTTAGGATCTAAACATGAAGTGGTAGTCCCCAGCTAATTGCTGTTTCTTCATCGGTGGATTATGATTAGAGAAAGTAGGTGGAGATCTCCAATGCGTTTCGAAATATGCAAATATAAGCAAATCTTCAGGAAATACGACTTCTGAAAAAACTGTTTAAATTAAAAAACAAATATTGTATACGAATATATGGAATTACATCTGCAATATACACATAAGCATAAACGATTATCCATACTCGTGTATACACACTTACAATGTTTGTTTTTGTTTTTTTAACAAGAGCACTCCTTGAGGTGACAAGATAACCATATGTCAATATATCAATACTCTTCACCAAATTCAGGGACCAATCGGCCACCAGCTTCACATTACCTCCAAAGGGGAATAAAAATGTGCACTATAGAGAGGAAAGGAAAACAAAACAAGAAAAAAATGATGAAAAAATCCCTAGGAAGATAATTTGTATCTATTCCATGGGATACTGGGTCAACCTACTTGATGTTCACCAAAACATTGGCCCAATAACTACCTGAATTCAAAAATTGAACTTGCTTGTATGAACCCTTTTTCAATCTTGCATTTAAAAGATAGATTCAATGTGCAGATGATGGCTGTATTCAAATACCAATGCGATGCTGGTGGTCCTGGGGTATGTAGCATGGCTCCACATCTGTAGGAATCCATGCCCTGCAAATGTGAGGAAGGAATGGCGCCGGTTAGAATTGCCGGTGTTCCTAATGTACTGCGCATGCACGGGTAAGCCTCCAGGATGACAATATCCGGAGACCAGGGAGGCGGCCATAATGGAGATAAACGGGAAGAAAAAATTCCTGTGTATACAGACATAGGGGAGGGTGAAACATACCCAATTTACAAAATCATTGAAAGAAAAAATAAACCAAATCTCAATGGAATTACAGGTCTCTTATACACAGTTAGCAGTGCCCCTGCTATTACAAATTATTTTTTTGCAATGTAATTTGCCAAACATAATTTATACATGCCCAAATGTGGAACATTATGTATAAATATATTAAAGATTGACCCAATAACGTACCATCTTAATCTAAACCATCAATCCAAAGATGGAGAATAAGCATGCAAGATGAGGAATGGAAATCCTATCCAGAACCTCACTCAACCTCATCCACCAAACCATGGTAGCATTGTCAATAGGAAACAAGGAACAAGAAAAAGAATGAAAGTGAAAAATACAGAGCATCAAGATGTGTACATGAAATAAAGAAACTGATCATTTTGTATAAGAATTAGTCAGTTTTTTCCGGAACAGAAACCCTAAGCCTGGGTTCACACATGTGCGGTGCGAATTGAAGCTCAGGTTTCACTGGGGAGATAAAAATCTGCTGTTCAAAGGTTCATCTGCGTTTTAGCTCAGGATCAGAGAGCAGGGAGAGGGGGAGGTGTAGTGAGGAGAAGGAGAAAATTCATGTTCAGAATGCAATGCATCTGCGAAGCATATGAAGAAGCATAGAAGATAAGGAGCTCGTAATTCGCACCGCAATGCCCAGAAAACGCATACGTTTTTTGTGCAATGCGCAGCGTGAATGCAACGCACATATGTGAACCAGATGCATTCATATGAATGTATTTTAAAATGTCCTGCGAATTAGATGCGGTGTAAGCCGCATCTAATTCACATAGGTGTGAATGGGGGCTAAAAAAAGGGTCTAAAACTCTCTCATTCATTGAGGCCCGGCTGTGTAGTGGCATTAAGAAATCTAATCCATCGCATCTTGAGCTGGAGTAGAATCTTATTCCAATCCCCCCACAGGCTGTGGAATTGTTTTCCAAGGATTTAAGTGCCAGATTTTGTTTCGGAACTCAAATTTTTTGTGGAATTATCATTCCTCATATTTTCTATCTCCCTTGTTGTCTGTCTCGCAAATAGTGCTAGAGTGGGGCATTGATTCAATAGAAGAAGTTTGATTTCCTCTTATTTTTTTATTTTTTTTGGGTGTTGGACTACATTTGAAATTTCTTCATCATCCTCCTCACTATCCAAGTCATGCTTCCAGATGCTGTTACTTTCCTGTAGCAGCAGATTTAGGTCTCGGATCGCCCCAAAGTCAGCTGCTCTAAGGTTCGGTGCCGCTTCTTCCTTTTTTTTTTTTAATTTTGTTTTGAAGGCATAATTTTAAATAACTATCAAACAAATTTA
The DNA here is from genome assembly GCF_042186555.1 of Aquarana catesbeiana. NCBI lineage: Eukaryota > Metazoa > Chordata > Amphibia > Anura > Ranidae > Aquarana > Aquarana catesbeiana. The sequence continues at coordinate 323,781,738 of NC_133326.1, forward strand.
TATCTTTAACCGTTTGAAACCTATCAGTACTTTTTCAGTACTGTACTTTTACTTGGACAATAGGATAAACTCAAAGACAAAACCTGTTCTATTGGTGCGAGTGTGTGCGATGATAGATCGATAATATTCAATCTTTCTTGTGAGTGATTTTGACTATTGGAGATTCAATGCCTAAATTTACCTGCACTGACAAAAATCTCAACTCTAGCACCTACCTAAGTAGAGGGTGCTACACTCACCAGAAATCAGCTGGTCCCTTAGCTGAAGAATTTTGAAAAAAAAATGGCCCAGAAGCAAAGGCATCCCATAAGACAAATTGCAGGGGAGAAGGGCAAGAACTTGGAAAGGGGAAACACGTGTACAAATAAATATCCGTAGAAAGATAAAGGCATTTGGTTTTTGTACAATAATTTTTTTTTTTTTTTTTAGCCAGAGCATCTCTCCCTGAGGAGGGATACTCTGCCTGCAGAAAATAACAGAGGAAACTTGACTCCAGCCGGAGGGGATAGACAGCCGTCCAATCCCATGGATTCCTGAAAGAGAACATAAAACACAGCAACCTACTCTTCACACCGTACATGGTTTCTGTTGGAAGGGGGTTAGCATCCTGCCACACAGAAATATTGAAGCAACAAAGCACATACATTTCTCTTGTCTTGTTCTTGTCTTGTTCTGTCAAAAAAACATATGTACAAGAAAAGGATCAGTCCTCTCTGGAATTCTTGATGGGAGGAGCCCCTCCCCAAACAAACAGGTTCCGAAGGGTTAGTTGAGAACAAACTTCACCCCAGATGTCCTTGCGACAGCCAGTTCCTCTATCGGGTACATAGGGTGGCAGGCTAGTTTGTTACTGCAAGTCAGGGAAAGAAAGAAATGAGCACAGTCTGTCTCTCCTGCAGTTCATGTAGCTTAGCTCCTAAGGATAGAAATGGGGATTGGGCAATCTCTGCCAGTCCCCTTCTGCTCTTTCCCTGGGGACCGAGTGGCTCTGCAGAGACAGACCCACCTTGAACACGAGCAGTCAATCCTTGTAGATGGCCCGACCAAGCCTCCATTCTTCCCGAATATCTATCTGTCAGGGCAGGGCTCAGCCCTTCCTTCTCTGAGCTGGCTGCTCAGCTGTCGGCTAATTGAAAGCTCCTATCTCTCCACAAGTTACTCAGCTGTTGATGATATCCTGCTCATCAGTCCTGCCTACTTAAGCTGTCCAGTCCAGAGGAGCTCTACCTTCACCTGGTCATCCTCACAGAAACCATCTCCTGCGATCCTGTTCAAGACTTGCTTTGCTGACATTCCTTCTGGCTCCAGATCCTGCTTGCTGTTCCACTACATTGATCCCTGACTTCTGGCTTGCTGACTATCCGTTCCGGTTACTAAACTTTGGCTATGTTTTGATAGTCCCAGATTGGGTCGTCCTCCCATCCTCCCCGGGAGTTCTCTATGACGTCCATGATCTAGGGAGGAACATAGGGGAAGTCCAGGCCCCACTCCAAGGCTACCCTCTGCTGTACTTCCGGCTGGAATCGGGAGAATCTGGGCAGCTCCCTCGGATTCCCTTTTCCTGGCAGGACGCAGGCATTCGGGGCCTGGATGACCCACTGCCGGTAGGTGGGCGCCCTGGTCTGGGTGATGGAGGGCCTGTTCATAAAGAGTTGCCTGCTGCTTGTCAGGGTTCCTGCAGCTTGATCACATCCCACTGCTGGTTCTGATCCATCTCCTGCCTCAAGGACTTGGGATTTCCCAGTCTCCCACTCCTTTTCGGAACTCTCACAGGGGGACGACCACTCCGCCAGCCATTCCAGGGACCCAAATTCGGCTTGCACTCTGGGGGAACCCCAAACAATGACCTGGCCCTCGTTTACCGCATCCAGCTCACCTGGAGGCGCACCCACCTCCAGCAATGGCTCCTTCCCGATGGGTATCGCAAGGGACTTAGAGCTAGCCGGCTCTTCAGGGGCTGCATCTGGCTCCTGTACTGTAGTACTCAGTCACCAGGTCCCTGGCCAGGCTACAGGTGACCGCAGTCTCTTCCCTGCTAATGTCCCCTGCTTTCACGGAGGAGTCGCCAGGCTGTAACTTCCCTTTTAGAGGGTGATCCTAGGCCTTCTCTGGCCTTCTGGTTTTTCTGCGGCTGCAGTTTACAGGATTATGTTGGCAGGTCTACGTTTTAATACTGTGGCTCCTGCTGGATGGGTCCCAGCCGGGTGAGTGGCTCCCGACAATGACTGCACCGGGCCCAAGCAGTGACCACCGCGGTCGGACACTGGCACTCTGGACAGAGCAGGCAGAATTGCTCTGCTCCATCAATCACTCCCAAGGCGAGCCTTCCGCGAGGCTCCAGCTGGACGCCAGTGTCCACCAGAGCCCGCTCCTGCGAATCAGGCAACAACTGTAGAGTGGGCAATAGTCGACCACCCTCCACCATCTTCCGCTGCCTTGATGTGTCTGCTGCTAGCAGGAAACTTTTGGTCTCCTCCAGGGCGTGGCACCACCCCCTCACTTCCAGCCGAGCTGGCGCCAATAGAACTGATAAGGCAATTCCTCCCTGGGCATGCTGCTGTAACCCCTTGTTAGATGAATTGAAGTTTGCAGGAATGCTGATGCTAGCAGGACTTGTCCAGGCATGTTGCCTGGCACCAGCCATGCCTAAGCAACTGAGTGTTGATGAATGTCCGGTGGTTGCCGATAGCAACAAGAAAGATGGTAGCCAATGCCTCCCTGTAGAGAACTGATATAACATAGTCCTGCTCGCAGGTACCCACAGGCTACTTCCAATCACCCTGGGCAACAGTAGACATTCTTGGGCTTACTTTACTGCCTTGAGCAGGAGTTTGGAGCAAAAGTTCAAGATGTCCAGCATTAGCAGAATGCCGGACATATTTGTAATCTACAGTGAAACGCCCAGTAATAGCAGAATGCTGGACGTATTTGTAATCCATAGGTGCGGTTACCTGGCATGGTTGCTATGGACGACAGCACATAGTACACAGTTCCTGAATTGCAGGATTAGTACACAGTACATAGTATACAGTTCCTGAATTTCAGGATTAGTACAGGTGTCCATCCCAGCACCGTTTGGGGCGACTGGGTAAGCAGCTACTATAAATAGTTTTTGTTGGTTGCTATGGACAATGGCACTTGTTACAGCACTGAAACAATAGGCAGTGCACACAAGTCCTTCCCCAGAGTTCAATCCTCAATGGTGGCGGAACAAAGCAGAGTTCCCCGGCTCGGTCAACCTCAGTTACTAGGGGCAACGACTGGCAGGTTACCCGTGAACAGGTGGTCCCGGACAAGCCCCCAAATGTAGCGGTATCCCGGTAGGGGCTGCTGAGAGATTGTGGCCAACCTGTCACGCTGCCCAGCCTGGCATTCACTTCCAGACACTTCAAGACCATGAACAAGTCTATCAGCTTTGTTTTTGTATTTTATTGAGGGATTGGAACTTGGATAGGGTAAAGGAATTCACGGGATGCCCAGAAAATGATTCTTGCATGGTATGGAACAATTCAGATATTCTCCTTCTGCACAACACTTGCAGACTATCTCTCCATTTCCCTCCAGCACAGTTCGTCAGTCTCAGCTAGCAAATGGTTTGGCCTAACTCTGGTTTCAGCCAGGCCTTAGCAAACCACGGACCCCTTTAGTGCAGCAACAAAAATAGAAAATTTCTTTAGTGCTAGCTGACCTTTTTGGTGGACTACTGATCCCAGTCTGCACTTTGCAGACCCTGACAGCTCTCCCAGCTGCAGCAGCCCGACTTTGCCAGTAACATCAGTCTCTCCTGCTGGCTCTACATCCTTTTCCAACTGCATGCTCCCAGTCCTCTCTGGCATGTCTCTCCCAGTTCTCCCAACTGTGCCTGCCACTCGCCGACACCAGAAATAGACGTATGAGTGCTGCCAGCGTTGCTGCAGAGGGTGAAGGGGTGGGGGGTCAGCCTGTCAGTGCTCGGACCATACACTGCGCACTGCATCAAATTGGTCTGCATGGTGTTGTCCCAGAAGGAAGCTTCTTCTAAAGCTGATGCACAAGAAAGCCTGCAAACAGTTTGCTGAAGACAAGCAGACTAAGGACATGGATTACTGGAACCATATCCTGTGGTCTGATGAGACCAAGATAAACTTATTTGGTTCAGATGGTGTCAAGATTGTGTCACGGCAACCAGGTGAGGCGTACAAAGACAAGTGTGTCTTGCCTACAGTCAAGCATGGTGGTGGGAGTGTCATGGTCTGGGGCTGCATGAGTGCTGCCAGCACTGGGGAGCTAAAGTTCATTGAGGGAACCATGAATACGAACATGTACCGTGACATACTGAAGCAGAACATGATCCCCTCGCTTCAGAGACTGGGCCACAGGGCAGTATTCCAACATAACGACCCCAAACACACCTCCAAGACAACCACAGCCTTGCCAGAAGCTGAGGGTAAAGGTGATGGACTGGCCAAGCATGTCTCCAGACCTGAACCCTATTGAGCATCTGTGGGGCATCCTCAAACAGAAGGTGGAGGAGTGCAAGGTCTCTAACATCCACCAACTCCGTGATGTCATGGAGGAGTGGAAGAGGACTCCAGTGGCAACCTGTGAAGCTCTGGTGAACTCCATGCCCAAAAGGGTTAAGGCAGTGCTGGGAAATAATGGTGGCCACACAAAATTGACACTTTGGGCCCAATTTGGACATTTTCACTTAGGCGTGTACTCACTTTTGTTGCTAGTGCTTTAGACAATAATGGCTGTGTGTTGAGTTATTTTGAGGGGACGGCAAATTTACACTGTTATACAAGCTGTAGACTCACTACTTTACATTGTAGCAAAGTGTCATTTCTTCAGTGTTGTCACATGAAAAGATAGAATAAAATATTTTCAAAAATGTGAGGGGTGTATTCACTTTTGTGAGATACTGTATATATATATATATATATGTGTGTGTGTGTGTGTGTGTGTGTTGAAGTAGAATAATAACGTATCGAGCCAGGCAGGACTTCAGTGATGCAGGAGAGAAGTTACAATAAAAGGACAGATATTTGCCCATTGGCCCTAACCTCTATGACCCGTGCAATAGGGCAGCATACATAGAGTTTAGCCTTATGAGCTCCTATCTGACTTGTCTATCTAACAATTGTAAAACTTGCATTTATATACCCTTTTTACAAGCCTTATCTTAGCCATCTCTCCTAGATATGATTGGTCGCTAAGATCTACGTCAATTTAACCATCCATAAATCTGACACCTGTTCTACAACCAGACAAACCTATTCATTCCCAGAATTCCTATATGTTCATTAAAGTGATTTATAACTGGTTTTGTCCAATTAAAAACACCTGTGTAGAGACAGTATGACACCCAGCTGCGTTAAATCAACCCTCCTCATTCTGATAAGACTTCAGAACTTCAAGGATAACAGATTTACGACTTTGGGAGAATTAACTTTCAATAACCCCACCAAATGTGTTATGTCTTAATGTTTTTCACTATACAATCCTATGCGCATGTATACATATATGGGTTTCACAAAAAAGTACTGCATCATCTACATAATAAATAAATAAATATATATATATATATATATATATATATATATATATATATATATATATATATATATTATACACACACACACATAGAAATATATTTTATACAAAGCCAATTACTTTACTCAATATTGTCTAATTATTAATATATACTTGCATATCAGTATTTCCTTATTCAATTTATTTTAACAGTTTTAATGAGGGCACAAGCAGACCTTTCTTTGACCCTGTCGAACTTAATTAATGTACTGTACATATCTTTCCCATATTCCACATAATTATTTCTAAACCACCTGTATAAGATGTTCTTATCTTATCAGGCTGTAATTAATCTGCTGTCAAGTGTTTTCTTTTCTATTATTGCTTACTTAAAAAACTAAAAATGAACTATCCTAATGAACTTTCACCCAGTAAACTATCTTATAAAAAATATCAGAAAGAAGCAGAGAGGTCATCTAAAGTTCAACATTTAAAAATGAAGACTTTCTATGTCTATGGAAAACATAGTATACATTAATAAAGAGATTAATAACTATTGCTTTACTTATTGAATAATAATATTGATAAAACCACAACTATATAATAATAATAATAATAATAATATGAATAATATATTATCAAAACATATGCAAATTAATATGAATAACAAAATATATATTGGTTAATATGAAATCCTACTACTGTGTGTGTGTGTGTATGTATGTATGTATGTATGTATATATATATATATATATATATATATATATATATATATATATAAATATTATAGAGAGAGATAGATATAATATAATTATATATTTCTTTTGTATAAACTTTGCTGCTAGGTGGCCTTAAGATGCCCATAGATGGTGCAATTTTCTTTCCTGCAACCATGGGGGGGGGGGGAACGTGCAGTGAATATTGCTATCGGCTATAGCCGCTGGCAATATTCGCATTAAAATTCCGACAGGCTCGTTGTACCCAAGTTAATCAATCAACTTGGTACAATCAGCCTGCCCATATATAGATGGAATCTGGCTGCTAGGGGATGACTGTCATTTTTTTTTTGTTTTTTGTTTTTAATGCAGGGTATAATGAGGCATACAATGTTAATACTCTGTAAATTTTGTAACACAAAATAAATGAAATGCTTTTTTCACTTTCGCTTTTATCAAGGAGACTGTCCCTGCAGGCCCAGGATGTGAAAGGGGAGAAGTTGCTATAGCTTGCCAGTGACATCAGTGAAGCAGCAAATCCACCCTCTTATCCTTTACAGCCAAGAAAGCTGCCATCTTGGCCTCGGTTTGATCTGCAATTGCCATGGGGCTGCACATGTGATCGATTATGACACTAGCCATTTAATGGCTTGACAGCTTGGTTGCGAGAACAAGCATCTGTGGCAATTATTAATCACAGCATACCTCGAACGGAACAGTTTTGGGGAAACTGTTAAATTGATGGGTTTAGTTCCACTTTTTAACCACTTGACGACCGCCTTACGCTGATATACGTCAGCAAAATGGCACAGGCAGGCAAAATCACGTACCTGGTACGTGATTGCCCGAGGCGTTCGGCTTTGTTTTGACAGCGATCAGAGATGAGGGGGAGGCCATCCATTCATGGCCCCCCCCCTCGCGATCGCTCCCAGCCAATTGGAATCTTCCCCTGCCTCTGTGTAGTACACAGAGGCAGAGGATGTGATGTCATCTCTCCTCGGCTCGGCAGTTTTCGTTCCGGCGCCAAGGAGAGAAGGCTGAAATGTGAGTGAAAACACACACACATACAGTAGAACATGCCAGGCACACTTTACACCCCCCGATCACCCCTCCCCCCCCCTGTCACACTGACACCAAGCAGTTTTATTTTTTTTTTTTTCTGATTACTGCATGGTGTCAGTTTGTGACAGTTAGTGTGGTAGGGCAGTTATTGTTAGCCCCCTTTAGGTCTAGGATACCCCACTAACCCCCCCTAATAAAGTTTTAACCCCTTGATCACCCCCCGTCGCCAGTGTCGCTAAGCGATAATTTTTCTGATCGCTGTATTAGTGTCGCTGGTGATGCTAGTTAGTGAGATAAATATTTAGGTTCGCCATCAGTGTTTTATAGCATCAGGGACCACCATATACTATCTAATAAATGTTTTAACCCCTTGATTTACCCCTAGTTAACCCTTTTACCACTGATCACCGTATAACTGTTACGGGTGACGCTGGTTAGTTTTTTTATTTTTTATAGTGTCAGGGCACCCGCCGTTTATTATCTAAAAGGTTTAGCCCCCTGATCGCCCGACGGTGATATGCGTCGCACCAGGCAGTATCAGGTTAGCGCCAGTACCGCTAACACCCACGCACGCAGCATACGCCTCCCTTAGTGGTATAGTATCTGTACGGATCAATATCTGATCCGATCAGATCTATACTAGCGTCCCCAGCAGTTTAGGGTTCCCAAAAACGCAGTGTTAGCGGGATCAGCCCAGATACCTGCTAGCACCTGGGTTTTGCCCCTCCGCCCGGCCCAGCCCAGTCCACCCCAAGTGCAGTATCGATCGATCACTGTCACTTACAAAACACTAACCGCATAACTGCAGCGTTCGCAGAGTCAGGCCTGATCCCTGTGATCGCTAACAGTTTTTTTTTTGTAGCATTTTGGTGAACTGGCAAGCACCAGCCCCAGGCAGCGTCAGGTTAGCGCCAGTACCACTAACACCCACGCACGCACCGTACACCTCCCTTAGTGGTATAGTATCTGAACGGATCAATATCTGATCCGATCAGATCTATACTAGCGTCCCCAGCAGTTTAGGGTTCCCAAAAACGCAGTGTTAGTGGGATCAGCCCAGATACCTGCTAGCACCTGCGTTTTGCCCCTCCGCCGGCCCTGCCCAGCCCACCCAAGTGCAGTATCGATCGATCACTGTCACTTATAAAACACTAAACGCATAACTGCAGCGTTCGCAGAGTCAGGCCTGATCCCTGCGATCACTAACAGTTTTTTTGGTAGCGTTTTGGTGAACTGGCAAGCACCAGCGGCCTAGTACACCCCGGTTGTAGTCAAACCAGCACTGCAGTAACACTTGGTGACGTGGCGAGTCCCATAAGTGCAGTTCAAGCTGGTGAGGTGGCAAGCACAAGTAGTGTCCCCGCTGCCACCAAGAAGAAGACAAACAGGCCCGTCGTGCCCATAATGCCCTTCCTGCTGCATTCGCCAATCCTAATTGGGAACCCACCACTTTTGCAGCACCCGTACTTCCCCCATTCACATCCCCAACCAAATGCAGTCGGCTGCATGAGAGGCATTTTTATGTCCCTCCCGAGTACCCCTACCCCAACGAACCCCCCAAAAAAAGATGTCATGTCTACAGCAAGCGCGGATATAGGTGTGACACCCCGGTGTTATTGTCCCTCCTATCCTGACAATCCTGGTCTTTGCATTGGTGAATGTTTTGAACGCTACCATACACTAGTTGAGTATTAGCGTAGGGTACAGCATTGCACAGACTAGGCACACTTTCACAGGGTCTCCCAAGATGCCATCGCATTTTGAGAGACCTGAACCTGGAATCGGTTACAGTTTTAAAAGTTTTGCAGACCTCACTTTTTGTCACAAAGTTTTGAAAATTGAAAAAAAAAAAAAAAAAAAAAAAAATTTCTTGTCTTTCTTCATTTTCAAAAACAAATGAGAGCTGCAAAATACTCACCATGCCTCTCAGCAAATAGCTTGGGGTGTCTACTTTCCAAAATGGGGTCATTTGGGGGGGTTTGTGCCACCTGGGCACTCCATGACCTCCGAAACTGTGATAGGCAGTGAAGAGTGAAATCAAAAATTTACACCCTTAGAAATCCTGAAGGCGGTGATTGGTTTTCGGGGCCCCGTACGCGGCTAGGCTCCTAAAAAGTCCCACACATGTGGTATCCCCATACTCAGGAGAGGTAGCTAAATGTATTTTGGGGTGCAATTCCACATATGCCCATGGCCTGTGTGAGCAATATATCATTTAGTGACAACTTTGTGCAAAAAAAAAATAAAATTTGTCACTTTCCCGCATTTTGTGTCAAAATATAAATTATTCCATGGACTCAACATGCCTCAAAGCAAATAGCTTGGGGTGTCTACTTTCCAAAATGGGGTCATTTGGGGGGGGGGGGGTTATGCCATCTGGGCATTTTATGGCCTTCAAAACTGTGATAGGTAGTGAGGAGTAAAATCAAAAATTTACGCCCTTAGAAATCCTGAAGGCAATGATTGGTTTTCGGGGCCCCGTACGCGGCTAGGCTCCCAAAAAGTCCCACACATGTGGTATCCCCGTACTCAGGAGAAGCAGCTGAATATATTTTGGGGTGCAATTCCACATATGCCCATGGCCTGTGTGAGCAATATATCATGTAGTGACAACGTTTTGTAATTTTTTTTTTTTTTTTTAGTCATTATTCAATCACTTGGGACAAAGAAAATTAATATTCAATGGGCTCAACATGCCTCTCAGCAATTTCCTTGGGGTGTCTACTTTCCAAAATGGGGTCATTTGTGGGGGTTTTGTACTGCCCTGCCATTTTAGCACCTCAAGAAATTACATACGCAGTCATAAATTTAAAGGCTGTGTAAATTCCAGAAAATGTACCCTAGTTTGTAGGCGCTATGACTTTTGCGCAAACCAATAAATATATACGCTTATTGACATTTTTTTTACCAAAGACATGTGGCCGAATACATTTTGGCCTAAATGTATGACTAAAATTGAGTTTATTGGATTTTTTTTATAACAAAAAGTAGAAAATATCAATTTTTTTCAAAATTTTCGGTCTTTTTCCGTTTATAGCGCAAAAAATAAAAATGGCAAAGGTGATCATATACCATCAAAAGAAAGCTCTATTTGTGGGAAGAAAAGGATGCAAATTTCGTTTGGGTACAGCATTGCATGACCGCGCAATTAGCAGTTAAAGCGACGCAGTGCCAAATTGGAAAAAGTCCTCTGGTCTTTAGGCAGCAGAATGGTCCGGGGCTGAAGTGGTTAAGACAGTTGTCCTGAAACAGGTGCCTCAGTAAGCCCCCTCCCCCTTCTGTTTGTGCGACAAAAGGTAAAATTCGAATTTCCAATCATTTTGTCTCAGTGACAAGTCATCCTGCTTTACATACCCCACCTTTTAAGGATCACCGCTTTTGGACCTTGCCTGGTTCTAGTATGTTCCACACAAAAATTCCAATAAAAGAAAACTGCTCTATTTCAGTTTTGTCTTGCCTGACTGTAAGATTTATAGTGAAGATGTACAGCCATGCACAGAAACAGACTTCAAAGAAACCTTAATGGGGTTACTCAGTTATGTGAGAGAGAAAATCTGTTCCTTTCTAAAATTGATGATTTTAAGTGGCAGAACAGCTATTGTAATGTGGAAAGTACTGTAGTCATAAAGGGATGGACATGGTCAGCAACAATACTCAGGTAGGCTGTGGGGTTTAAACAATGCTCAATTGATACTAAGGGGCCCAAAGTGTGCCAAGAAAATATCCCCCACACCATTACACCACCACCACCAGCTTGAGCCGGTGATACAAGGCAGGATGGATCCATGCTTTCGTGTTGTTTACGCCAAATTCTGACCCTACCATCTGAATGTCACAGCTGAAATCAAGATTTATCAGACAAGGCAACATTTTCCATTCTTCTATTGTCAAATTTTACTGAGCCTTTGCGAATTGTAGCCTCAGTTTCTGTTCTTAGCTGACGGTAAGTAGCACCCGGTGTTGTCTCCTGTTGCTGTAGCCCATCTTCTTCAAGGTTTGATGTGTTGTGCGTTCAGAGATGGTATTCTGCATACCTTGGTGGTAACGAGTGGATTTTTGAGTTACTGTTGCCTTTCTATCATCTCGGACATCAACAAGGCATTTTCCTTCTCACAACTGCCGCTCACTGAATATTTCCTTTTTTTTCCATGATTCCCTGTAAACCCTAGGGATGGTTGTACTTGAAAATACCAGTAGATCAGCAGTTTTTGAAATACTCAGACCAGCCCGTTTGGCCCCAACAACCATGCTACATCCAAAGTCACTTAAATCCCCTTTCTTCCCTATTTTGATGCCTGGTTTGACACCAAGTCATCTTCACCATGTCTTGATGTCTAAATGCATTGAGTTGCTGCCATGTGATTGGCTGATTAGCAATTTGTGTTACCAAGCAATTGAACAGGTGTACCTAATAATGTGGCTGGTGAGTATACTGCTACATTTATTTGGTAAAAAAAAAAAGTGTATAATATTTAGACTGTGTGCAAATTTATAGTCTACAAACTATGGTAGATATAACTACAATTTATGAACCCTGATATCCTGATCGCATTTCTTCATATCTCTTTTTGTTGGGAGGGCACAACTAATAGAGACACTGTCAACAACAAATAGAAGAGAGTCAGAACTCAAGCAATTAACCTAAAATGCTAGGACAGTATAAACATGCCAAAATGACAGACACTTCAAGGTACAGTATATAGTATGAGGCATGATAAGTTTTTTTGAAGATTTTTTTGAAATTTTTTTTTAAAAATGACAAAAAAAAGTAAAACTAGATACACACACACACACACACACACACACACACACACACACACACGCGCTATAAATATGTTCATTTCATGTTTTTTACACAAAGTTGACATTTTAACAAGTTATTTTTCACACACACATCACGTGTATGAGACTTTTTTTTGCAGCCTGCATAGAGGAGCCCAAAATCCAAGGAGCACCCCCAGGTTTGCAAGGGGCATAAATTACACATTTATTTCCTAACTACCTATTACATTGGTGGAGACCCTGAAGTTGCAGGACAGTAGAAACACCTGCAATATTACCACATTTTGGAAAGCAGATACCCCAAGGTATTTTCTAAGAGCCATGGTGCGTCTTTTGAAGATCTCCTTTTTTTTTTTTTTTTTTTGTCACATTTTAAGAAAATTAACACTTTTTTTTATTTTTTTTTTATTTTTACACAAATGTCACTTTAATAGGATATTTTTCAAACGTCACATAGACATGCTTACAAATACACCCCAAAACACATTCTGACACTCCCCCGGAGTATGGGAATACTTTTCTTGCCTAGCTTTGGGACCAAAATCTAAAGCCGCTTACACACGAGCAGAATGTCCGACAGAAAAAGTCCGACGGAAGCTTTTCATCGTCTATTCCGATCGTGTGTAGGCCTGATCGGTCTTTTTTTTTTCGAAAATTCTGATGGACCTAGAAATGAAACATGTTCTAAATATTTCCAATGGAACCAATTCCTATCGGGAAAACCGATCGTCTGTATGCTGTTCCGATGGACCAAAAACGACGCATGCTCTAAAGCAAGTACAAGACGGAAGCTATTGGCTACTGGCTATTGAACTCCCTTTTTCTAGTCCCGTCGTACGTGCTGAACGTCACCGCGTTCTTGACGGTCGGACTTTGGGTTGACCGTGTGTAGGCAAGACCGCTTGAATGGAATTCCGTCGGAGTTCTGTCGGAGAAACAATCAAGGTTTATTCCAACGGCAAAACCAGTCGTGTGTACGCAGCATTAGAAGCACCTTCAGGCTTTTGAGAGGCATAAATTAAACATTTGATTTCCAGACCAAATCACATTTTCATTTTCAAAGGCCCTGAAGTACCAGGACATTAGAAACGCCACATTGTAAAAAAATGACCACATTATTGTGAAGCTGCAACGCTGGTGCTGGCTGCTATTAGCGATGCTATAAGCACAGTTGCTGGCTGCAATACAGCTAGTGCCTATATTTCCAGCTTTGCTGATTGCAGCCAGCACCAGTGTTTCCAGCATTGCTGATTGCAATTAAATGACTGTGCCTGAAGGATTAAAGAAATTGATTTTCATTAAATCCTCCTTTCTCTTTTGTGTACAACTGTGCCTTCAGCTGATACTATCTTCTGTCCAATGACAGCAAGAGCATTGGCATTGTGCACACGCAGCATGCATGTAAACAAACAAGGACATACAGGTACATACTCTCAGTACAATAAGGGAGAGGACTGGCCATTTTAATGCAGTGGCCAGTCTACAAGTTGTTAAAACATAACTAAAGGCAAATATTTATTTCTGTCTGTCACTTTAAGAAAGGGGTCTGCCTTGACCCAAAACATCAGTGTGTAATGGTTTTCTCTGCGTATTTGTGCATTGCTCTTGGAAAAGGACCCCATTAAAATGCTGAGGTCAATATGTGTGCTAACTATATTAGGTTTTAATTGCAGTCTTTGCCCCTGTTGGGGATATTCATTCTCTCTATTTGTCCTGTTTACCGTTTTTGCTGAAAGAAAAAGAAAATCCCTCACTTTGGGGGGATTTCCTCTCCTTCCCTGTTTTGGTTATGGGACAGGAAGCAAAGGGCAATCTCCCCAATGGGACACAGGGTTATCCAAAATGAAAACAAAAGTTTTGCCTTTAAAGTGTTATTAAACTCACAACAGTAAAATCAGTCTGTATATGCAGTAAATCATGCTTGTTATACTCACCATGGAACCTAATGGCTTAATCCTCCGCATTGTGTAAAAAGGCAGTTTGATCCTGTCTTCTCTGATCCTCCCCTTCTTTTACTGTCCACAATCCATCTCCTGATAGTACAGAGCTTTGGAGTCACTCTGCACATGCTCAGTTTGGTGTGTATTGCTAGGGTTTTTTCTCCTTGGGAGGGTGCATGTGATGAGCACAGGGCCAATCAACACTGTCCAGACAGAGGGTCAGGGGTCATGCAACTTCATAGGAAAGTCAGAGCAGAAAGAAAACTCCTCCTACAAGTTTTAACCATAGAAGTAATAAGGCTGCTATATACTGCTGATGAGAAAAGGTGTTTAGCAGTTTATAGTTACTAAAATAATTACATTTCCATGTTCTGTGTACCATGGGAATCCAGATATAGTGAATGCAGGGTCCTGGGTTTAGCAGCTTTAAGTTCTACTTTCAGTATCTTTAAACACATCAGTTTTATTTTGAAAATATTATTTACAGATTCTATGCTCCCTTTTCACCTATTTTTGGTCATTTTTTATGAGGGTTTCTGGAACATCACTTTATTTTTGGCAACAATCCATTTAGAGCACAAATTTAATATTTATTTCACCATTCTGATGATTTTGTTATAGTTTGAGGTGATTTTGTTTGGTGATGGATATCTTTTTGTAATATTTAAAGTAGAGCTAAAATAAAAACTTTTTTAAAAAATTTTGGATAAAGTAAGGGAGAGTTATAACCCGTCAGATTTTATTTATTTTTTGCCCATCGGGGAGATTTACTTTCTCTTCCTGTCCCATAGCAAAAACAGAAAGTGAGAGGAAACACCTGAAAGTTAACAGAATCCCTTGGTGCCCCCCAGGTCACCAGAACTAGTGTCCCCCCATTTATTTTCTGGGGACAACCCAAAATTTAGAATTTTCTTCTACTTCAAATGATAATGGTAAACTGGACAAACAAAGAGGGTGAATCTCCCTAATAGGGGCACAGACAGCAACAAAAACCTGACGTGTGTTCTAAGTCCTCTCCACTCTATCCAAAACTAGAAAAAAGTTTTTTCCTTTAGTTATACCTTAAATAATACTTAAATGAATTTGCATTTCACAGGATGTACAAGTAACTCTGTCAACATGTTTTTGTATGTAACCTTCTGTGGACATGATGACTCCCAGAGTGTGGAGACAACTTTGTACAGGAATGAAAGCTGGAAACACCCTTCTTGCATAACACTTCATGACACAAAAGAACTAATAATTAGGAGAGTACTGGTTAGACAATATCTTCCTCTTAGAAGAAATTGTAGTAAAACATTTGATTTTAAATTGCAGGCTCTCACTTGAAGTTGGAATTTTAAAATAAAGGTTATACCCTGTGATTGGTAAAAATAACATATAACCTTGCCCTTAATATTCAACATAAATGTCTCATTAGTAAGGCTGATGGTAGAATTAAAAACCAGGAAAAGAGATTGGTTCTACAATGTTTTCCACTCTTTGTAGGAATTTGAATAAATAGAATTATAGATATAAAAACATTCCTCGGCACGTTGTAGGAATCCGGAGTACATTAATGTATTTTTAAATGGTGTAAAAATGGTTGCGAGGAAAGCCAATAACCTTGGCACCTAGTTTAGTGCAGACACCCACACCACATAAAAGTTCATCTCAAAAAATTAGAATATCATCAAAAAGTTAATTTATTCCAGTAATTAAATTCTTAAAGTGAAACTCATATATTATATAGCGATATAGTTCAACCATTTCTTTTAATTGTGATGATTATGGCCTACAGCTAGTGAAAACCCCAAATTCATTATCTCCAGAAAATTAGAATATTGTGAAAAAGTTCAATATTGTAGACTCATGGGGGTTTATTTACTAAAGGCAAATCCACTTTGCACTGCAAGTGCACTTGGAATAGCAAACATGATTTTTGCTTGTACGTGATTGGATGATAAAATCAGCAGAGCTTCCCTTCATTTCAGATCTTCCCCTCAGATCTAAAGCGACTGCACTTCCAAATGCACTTGTAGTGCAAAGTGGAATTGCCTTTTTTAAATCAACCCCATGGCATCACACTCTAATTAGCTAATTAACTCAAAACACCTGTAAAGGTTTCCTGAGCCTTTAAATGGCCTCTGTCTGGTTCAGTAGGTTACACAATCATGGGGAAGACTGCTGATTTGACAGGCGTCCAGAAGACAACATTAACACTGTCAGAGAGGTTCCCAGAATAGGCTCAGTGCCATGAACCCTAGGGTGCTGCGGTGCGCGTCCATGCGCACTATTGTGTGGGTGCGTGCGTGCATGTGTGCGCGTGCCTGTGCGCATCGGCGTGCACGGCGCTTGGCGCCAATCGCCCTATTTAAGCTGCCTGTGCACTTTGCTCGGTGCTGTCCGATCTGCAGCTTCTGGTATCTGTGTTACCGGTAACCTGTCTGACGTCTGATCTCCTTACTACCCGGCTTGTCCATTGGATACTCTGTCTTCTGCTTGAATCTGCCCCCGGCCTTTCCTTGACCTAGAACCTGCCTGCTCCTTTGTACTACGCTGCCCATCTGTTGCCAACTCTGCCTGTGACCTGGACTCTGAACCTGCCTGCTCCTTTGTACTGTGCTACCTGCCTGTTGCCAACTCTGCCTGTGACCTGGACTCTGAACCTGCCTGCTCCTTTGTACTGTGCTGCCCGCCTGTTTGCCAACTCTGCCTGTGACTGGACCTGCCTGCTCAGCTCCTGCTCTGCATCTGCTGCCTGTGCTCCAGCTGACTAGTGATCTCCAACCCACTTGCATCAAGATCCTGGGCCTCTACTTCCGCAAGTCACCCGCCAGGCTCTCATACCACTTTGTGCTCCTGTGCCTCCTGTTTATACTACCAGGGGCCTTGAACCCTCCCCTGTTGTATCGGGCTTATTGGTCAGGTACGTGGAAGTCTGACAGACACCCTCCACAAGGAGAGTAAGTCACAAAAGGCCATTGCTAAAGAAGCTGGCTGTTCACAGAGTACTGTATCCAAGTATATTAATGGAAAGTTGAGTGCAAGGAAAAAGTGTGGTAGAAAAAGGTGCACAAGCAACAGGGATAACCGCAGCCTTGAGAGGATTGTGAAGCAAGGGGAGATTCACAAGGAGTGGACTACGGCTGGTGTCAGAGCTTCAAGAGCCACCACACACAGACATATCCAGGACATTAGCTACAACTGTTGCATTCCTTGGGTCAAGCCACTCCTGAACCAGAGACAAGGTTTCCATAGTCAGTGATGATTTGGGGAGCATGTCATCTGCTGGTGGTGGTCCACTGTGTGTTATCCAAAGTCAGCGCAGCCCTCTACTAGGAAATTCTAGAGCACTTCATGCTTCCTTCTGCTGACCAGATTTATGGAGATGCTGATTTCATTTTCCAGCAGGACTTGGCACCTGCCCACACAGCCAAAAGTACCAATATCTGGTTTAATGATCATGGTATTACTGTGCTTGACTAGCCAGCAAACTTGCTGGCCTAAACCCCATAGAGAATTTGTGGGATATTATCAAGAGGAAGATGAGAGACACCAGACCCAACAATGCAGACAAGCTGAAGGCCACTATCAAAGAAACCTGGGCTTCCATTACACCTCAGCAGTGCCACTAACTGATTGCCTCAATGCAACTCCGCATTTATGCGGTAATTCATGCAAAAGTAGCCCCGACCAAGTATTGAGTGTATACTATACTATACTGTGCATGGACATACTTTTCAGTAAGCCAACATTTCTGTATTAATTTTTTTTTTTTTTTTAATTGGTCTTATGTAACATTCTAATTTTCTGAGATGCTGTATTTTGGGTCTTCACTAGCTGTAAGCCATAATTATCACTATTAAAAGAAAGAAATTCTTGAAATATATCACTATGTGCAATGAATCAATATGAGTTTCACTTTTTGAATTGAATTACTGAATTAAATTAACTTGTTGATATTCATTTTTTTTTCTCATTAACTTTGTTTAATGGTCTCAAAAAATTTGGTGACAGGTTTTTGGTCAAATTGTTCCCGCTTAAAAATTACTGATTTAAAAACACTACTAACTTAAAACTGGCACAAACAAAAGGTCCACAAAATATTCCTTTGCTTCCGAAGCTTTTACGATGCATTATCATTAGCCAGTCTTTTACTATTAAACTTAAATGGCCAATTGAGACAAACAGTTCTGAGACCGATCTTCCACCGCTGGTTAGGACTGAGGTGGTGCTGGATTGTTGAAATATTCATTTAGTTTTCTGGGCCTTCTGAGCAGACTTTGTGACCTTGCCAGTACCTGCTGCCTTCTTTTCGACAGCCTTGATGACACCAAGAGCAACAGTCTGCCTCATGTCACGCACAGTATAGCGACCAAGGGGAGGATAGTCAGAGAAGCTCTCCACACACATGGGCTTACCAGGGACCATATCAATGATGGCAGCATCGCCAGATTTCAGGGACTTGGGATTTTCTTCCAATTTCTTGCCAGAACGACGGACGATTTTCTCCTTCAGCTCTGCAAACTTGCAGGCAATGTGAGCAATATGGCAATCCAGCACAGGTGCATAGCCAGCACTGATCTGTCCTGAGTGGCTCAGGATAATGACCTGTGAAGTGAATTGACCAGCTTCCAATGGTGGGTCATTCTTGCTATCACCAGCAACGTTACCACGACGGATATCCTTAACGGAAACGTTCTTTACGTTGAAACCAACATTGTCACTGGGACAAGCCTCGGTCAAAGCTTCATGGTGCATTTCCATAGACTTGACTTCAGTTGTTACACTGACTGGAGCAAAGGTAATCACCATACCTGGTTTCAGGAGACCAGTTTCAACACGACCAACTGGTACTGTACCAATACCACAAATCTTGTACACGGCCTGCAGAGGCAGACGAAGAGGCTTGTCAGTGGGGTGGCTAGGAGGCAGAATGCTATCAAGAGCTTCCAGCAGAGTGGTTCCACTGCCTTTTCCCTCTTTGTGGGTGATGCTCCATCTCTTGAACCATGGCATGTTGATACTGGGTTCCAGCATGTTGTCACCGTTCCAACCAGAGATGGGCACAAAGGCAACGGTATCTAGGTCGTAACCAATTTTCTTGATGTAAGTGCTGACTTCCTTTACAATTTTCTCGTATCTCTTCTGGCTGTATGGTGGCTCAGTGAAATCCATTTTTTTAACTCCAACGATAAGCTGCTTCACACCCAGAGTGTAGGCCAGAAGAGCATGTTCACGAGTTTGTCCATTCTTTGAGATACCAGCCTCAAACTCACCAACACCAGAAGCAACAATAAGCACGGCGCAGTCAGCCTGAGAAGTACCAGTGATCATGTTCTTGATGAAGTCTCTGGCCAGGGGCATCAATAATGATGACATAGTACCTGCTGGTCTCAAATTTCCACAGGGAAATGTCGATGGTAATACCACGTTCACGCTCAGCCTTCAGTTTGTCCAACACCCAAGCATATTTGAAGGAGCCCTTTCCCATCTCAGCAGCTTCCTTCTCAAATTTTTTGATGGTACGCTTGTCGATCCCACCACATTTGCAGATGAGATGCCCAGTTGTTGTGGACTTGCCAGAATCTACGTATCCAATGGCAATGATGTTGATGTGTGTCTTTTCCTTTCCCATTGTGGAGTTTTAGATGTTGGCGATGGACACCTTGTAAATTCACCACAGACTCGGCGAGGAAGAGCGATATTCAAATTTTTTTGAGATGCACCTGTAAATGTGGTGATAAATTATGCCAATGCTGTGACCATTTTACTGCCACTAAATGTTTTAGTACTGCCACTACTGGACAAAAATTGAGAAAACGGCAATATATAGTGTAAATTGTGATACAAGAAATAATATCTTATTTAAAAGCTTGTGAATGTATGGGATGCAGCAAAACATTTTGCCCAAGAGCATAATGCAGATATCAATTTGGTTTTAGTACAAAGCATAGAAAGAGTCACCACTCACATTCATGGGGGAGATGCTTTTGTGAAATGCCGTGAGGCCTCGTTCACATTTGCAGTTGGGGAGCAGTAAAAACAGTTGAACAGCGTTTTGTTTTTTTCACCCCTGCCCTCTCAAACTTCAAAGGCAGCAGTATGAGTGTATAGACATCCCCACTGAACACAATCCATTCAAGTGGATGGGGCCATACCACAACAGTGGTGCAAGCTTTTAGGGGTTAAAAAGGGCAGTAAGGAGTTGACATAACACCTCTTCACCACAATTTAGATATTCAGAGAGGCACTTTGGATATTAAAAATGGAGATCCGAGACCATTTGGGGTTAAACTCTGAATGTGACTATTATTATTATTATTATTATTAAATTATTAATAAATAATCTCTCTAGGGAGTTCCAGAAATTAACAAGGAAGATTTGTGGGTGTATTTTGAGACTCATTTTGGTGTTGAGGGTTCAACGGTTGTGTACATCAAGTGTAATAAAGGTATTTGGTCACTAGGGGTCTCCATAAGGCCTCTGATATTGTACAATTTGTCCCATAAATGTGTTCTTCTATTTAAGAGCTTTGCTATCAGTCTGTTGCTTTGTTTTAGGCGTTAACATTTAAAATAGGGAAAGAAAAATGATTGTTGTTTAACCACTTCAGCCCCGGAAGGATTTGCCCACTTCCTGACTAGGCCATATTTTGCAATACAGCACTGCGTCGATTTAACTGACAATTGCGCAGTCGTTTGATGCTGTACCCAAACAAAATTTATGTTATTTGTTCCCCACAAATGAAGCTTTCTTTTGGGGGTATTTGATCGCCTCTGCGGTTTTTATTTTTTGCGCTATAAGCAAAAAAAAGAGTGCCAATTTTGAAAAAAACACAATATTTTGTGCTTTTTGCTATAATAAATATCCAAAAAAATAGTAAAAAAAAAAAAAATTTCTTCATCAGTTTAGGCCAATATGTATTCTTCTACATATTTTTGGTAAAAAAAAAATTCGCAATAAGCGTATATTGATTGGTTTGCACAAAAGTTATAGCACCTACAAAATAGATTTATGTCATTTTTATTATTATTTTTCTTTACTAGTAATGTCAGTGATCTGCGATTTTTTTATTTTTTTATTTTTTTTATGGGGACTGCAACATTGCGACGGACACATCGGACACTTTTGACACTTTTTTGGGACCAGTGACATTTATACAGCGATCAGAGCTAAAAATAGCTACTGATTACTGTATAAATGTCACTGGCAGGGAAGGGGTTAACACTAGGGGGCGATCAAGGGGTTAACTGTGTTCCTTAGATGTGTTCTAACTGTGGGGGGAATGTGGCTGACTAGAGGAGAGAGATCGTTGTTCCTACTTAGTACGAACACACGATCTGTCTCCTCTCCCCTGACAGAACCGGGATTTGTGTGTTTACACACACAGATCCCGATTCTCGCTCTGTCCCGAGTGATCGCAGGTGACCGGTAGTCATCACGCCCGCCGGGCACGCATATCGGCTCGGGGGACATGCTGCAGGTGCGCATCTGCTACAGCGTCTTAAAGAGCCGATGTACAGCTACGACGGCTCGCCCAGGGGAGCTAACCTGCAGCAGTATAACTGCAACGGCTGGTCGGGAAGCGGATAAAGTAACTTGTATTTGATTTGTAAATGATTTTAATTGTATTTGTTCTTTGAACTCTCGATACTTATAAATGAAACATCTATTATTATGATCATTTCAGCTGCACTGTAACTCTTTAACGTTTCTCTAACTTTTGTTGAGAAAAAAAAAAATTCTCTGTCTGGGTAATCTGTGTACATTGCAAGGATTTTATCAAACTTTGTTACAGATTCCAAACCTTTTGTTACGCTAAAGAACTAGATGTCTGTATGTGTCCATGTGCAAAGTGAATCTGTATGGGAGTGGTTTTATAATGCTCAAGCAGCTGCTGCACCTGCAGGGCTCTAATGAGGAAATTAGCAGTCTTTGCATCCCTCTAGACGAGAGTCCCGTTTGGGAGCATCTCACCAAAATTGACATTTTTGTTGCAGGAGGCAGGGGTGGATCCAGAGTCTAGTCACTGTCAGAAAAGAAGTTTTTTTGCAGGCAATTTTTCGGGGCAGTGGCTGGTGTTGGCACTTCAATCATCCTGGCATCATAGTTTATATGGTGTCAGGATGATTGAAGCGCATTCGTTTATTATTACATTGTTATATAAAATGAAATAGTTCAACTCTCCATAATGCAGGATCAATGGGAGCCCTGAGCGTGGTGTAGCTTGCCACCGTTGCCTGCCACCAGATGTAGATTGTCACTTGCCACGTCACCTGCCACAGGTTGTGGATTGTCGTTTGCCACGTCACCTGCCACACGTTGCTGGTTGTCACTTGCCTGCTGCCAGATTCAGATTGTCACTTGCCACGTCACCTGCCACATGTTGTGGATTTTCACTTGCCACGTCACCTGCCACGTTGCGGATTGTCACTTGCCACGTCACCTGCTACAGGTTGCAGATTGTCAGTTGCCACGTCACCTGCCACACATTGCGGACTGTCACCTGCCACAAGTCGCGGACTGTCACTTGCCACAAGTTGTGGACTGTCACTTGCCACGTCACCTGCCACAAGTTGCGGACTGTCACTTGCTGCTAAGGTGGGGATTGTCTTTTTGCTGTGTCCCAGAGTCAGGCAGCAGAGAGATGATGTAATCTCTCTGCTGCCTGCAGCTGCCTGCACAGTGAGGGCGGGCAGTGAGAGATGATGTCGATTCCCCTATAAAATCTGTTTCCCCTGGCTCTCGGTCTCAGGTGAGATCGGAACTCCGCCCCTCTAGCCCTCTGCACCGCTGCTCCTCCTACTCTCCCCCGAATACACAGGGGCGGGACGGTAGAAGGATGATTAGCATTCGGGGGAGAGTAGGAGGAGCAGCAGTGCAGAGGTCTGGAGAGGCGGAGTTCCGATCTCAGTCGAGACCGAGAGCCAGGGGAAACAGATTTTGTTGGGGAAACCGATCTTTGCACAACGCGGGGTCGCCCACTCTCACCCGCCCGCTCTCTTGCCCACATCTAATTTCTCGGGGGGTGCAATTGCCACTCGGGGGGGGGGGGGGGGGTGTGATTGCCACGTTGTCCACCCCGGATACGCCCCTGGCAGGAGGTGCCAAAAATCTGATTAGTATCTTAGTGCAGACTTCTGGGAAAATCGGTGAACCAATCACACAAGCAGGAAATTACATTTTCAGGGGGAGTTCTGTACAACATCTGTGTACAGAACGCCTCCAGGTAGCCATATTGCATTGCATTTTACAGAAAAAAACAGAGCTGCAGAATGAAAAGGAAAGGTAATTTTTAGTAACCTTCAATTACAATATGACTTGTGTCGCAATTGTATATGCTATATTATTTTTTTATTTGCAATTTTTTTTTTTTCCATGAAAAAGGACTTGTTCTTTAATTATAAGGTAAATTTTTTTTTCCCCATCGTTTCCTGCTAGCTGACAGCTAGATCTACATTATTCTTATGATTAACTCCTTCACGCCAGTGGCCCTTTAGGGAGTTTTGGGAGGCGGCTTCTATATCATGGGACCCCCCCCCATGACTGGCTCTGAGTGGTTACATGATCCTGTTCTGCTAGCTTCGGGGAATCTCATTGTTCTGGGAGTGTGCAGTGACCATGATCTCAACACACAACCTCAGGCCACCTTAAATGTATAGGCATGGCGGTTGGGCAGTAAAGTCTACTTTTCTTGCCTCTGCATATGTGAGAAACAAGTCAAGGTGAATTCTTGGATGTCTGTTTATCTATGTACGCCTGTACATCTTTAAAATAAATCTTCTGTGGAGCAAGACAAAACAAGAGAATGAAGTGGTTAAATTTTACTGGACTTTTGTTGACCCGGACAACAGCTGGCCAAGCATGGAACACATCATAGTTCCTGATGAACTGGCTAGTAATTTGAGCTATGGATGGCCCTGTCAGCACCCTCCCACCCAACATCCCTCTATGTGAAAATAAAGGTCAGATGAAAAATTGTAAGCCAACAGGGGATGCAGCATCTGCAGGTCTCAAAGTGTCCCTCGCGCTACTAAGGGTAATAGGTACATCTACCTAAACACAAAGAAAATGATGAAAAGAATAAATAAATAAACCTGAAGCAAAACCTAATAATGTTCACAGTACACAAAAATCAAGCATATATAAAGTGATCTCACACAGAATTAAAAATAATCATTCAAACTCATAAAGTGCAATATAAAAAAGGTATAAGTGCAATTCTCAAATGGAGTGTTTATAAGTGCCAAAGTCTAATGCTCCGTACACACGGTTGGATTTTCCGACGGAAAATGTGTGATAGGACCTTGTTGTCGGAAATTCTGACCGTGTGTGGGCTCCATCATACATTTTCCATCGGATTTTCCGACACACAAAGTTTGAGAGCAGGATATAAAAATTTCTGACAACAAAATCCGTTGTCGGAAATTCCGATCGTGTGTACACAAATCCGACGGACAAAGTGCCACGCATGCTCAGAATAAATAAAGAGATGAAAGCTATTGGTCACCGCCCTGTTTATTGTCCTGACGTACGTGTTTTACGTCACCGCGTTCAGAACGATCGGATTTTCCGACAACTTTGTGTGACCGTGTGTATGCAAGACAAGTTTGAGCCAACATCCGTCGGAAAAAATTCTAGGATTTTGTTGTCGGAATGTCCGAACAAAGTCCGACCATGTGTACGGGGCATTAAAGTGCAAGTAGTGATAGCTCCACAAAAGAGCACAAAAATTGTGCAAAAAAAATACCAAGTGTCCAATTCGTGTACAAAATCCTGCAATGAAGTGATGATAAATAAACATGTGCATAGGACAATTTTCAAAAAAAAAAAAAAATCGATCAGTGTTTTTCTTCCAAGGAGAATAGGTACTACAGGAGAAATGGGGATTCGTAGAGTGGGGGACCATAAATGTGGTGACCATAAATGTCCATAGATAACTTCACAGATTGCTTCCTGAAACATCAGTCTCACAGAACTCTCACCTCATATAATAAAGTAAATCGCATCAGTAAGTAGGTTGAGGTGGAGATTTCAACCTACATACTGATGCGATTTACTTTATTATATGAGGTGAGAGTTCTGTGAGACTGATGTTTCAGGGAGCATCTGCAGGTGCCACTTGTCAAAATCCAATAGCCAGCAGCAGAAGCTTCCTCCATCCATGCTGTTTAGCAGTTTTCAGATTTTCCAATTAAAGTGTTACTAAACCCAGGACTCTGCATTCACTATATCTGGTCTCCCACAGTACAAAGAACATGGAAATGCAATAGTTTTAGTAAATATAAACTGCTAAATATCTTTTCTCATCAGCAGTATATAGCAGTCTTGTGACTTCAATCAGCGTCTGGTTAAAGCTTGTAGGAGGAGTTTTCATTCTACTCTGACTGTCCTATGAGACTGCAGGACCCCTGGCCCTCTGTCTGGACAGTGCTGATTGGCCCTCTGTCTGGAAAGTGCTGATTGGCTCTGTGCCAATCACGTGTACCCTCCTAAGAACAAAACAAAACTTTCTAGCAATGCACACCAAACTGAACATGTGAAGAGTGATTTCAAAGGTTCTATCTTATCAGGAGATGAATTGGGGACAGTGGAAGAAGGGGAGGATCAGAGAAGACCAGTTCAAACAGCCTTTTTACACAATTCAGAGGATTACCCCTTAGGTTCCACGGTGAGTATAACCAGCATGCTTTGCTGCATATACAGACTGATTTTACTGTTTTAAGCCAGTGGGGCTGAACAACAAAGTCTAGCCAGTTTTAGGGAAATGAGGGGAACAATAATAAAATTCAAAACAAGGTTCCACATTTTATCCAGAAAAAAATGGCTAGCATTACAATGTCTATGGAAGTGTTGTTAAAATGTAACACTTAAAACTTTTTTCTGTATGCAGGTGTTCTTTCAGCAAAAGCCTTTACAAAGCATCTTATTTGTCTGAGATGATAGTGAATCTAGGCTTCTCTCTATAATTTAACAGAACATTACAGAGTCTGTCTAAAAGAAAATAAAACAACTACCCTTCCACAGTATAAAAGAGATGCTCTACTTTTGTACTTTGTGTCTTTTTTCGAAGCCAGTGAGACATATTGATCACTACAGACCCCATCGATTTCCTTGGGTTAATCGAAGATGTTCCTGATAACCAGATTGTCTCTCAGGGTAGTAAATGAAAGTTTCTTCTGAAATGCAATTTTTACCTGGATGAAAATATCACTGTATGCTTAAAAGTAATCCTAAAGCATCTGCTTGGGTTGCAGTTGCTGCATTTTTAACAGTTGTTTGAGTTCTTTGGTTTTATATATAGTACAGTACTTTTTTTTTTCCTTGCAGCAGATCACAGAATAGTCTCATTGTGAAGAAAGGGCCACACATTATATTTAGTATATGTAATATTAGAGAACGCTGTTGGACTGCGGAAATGCTACAGGATTAGCTAGAGATTCTATGCATGATGCAGGAAACTGTAATGACAGTGATCTGTAGCACTTTTGTGACATGGCTCCAGTCACTGACTGTGTCCAAAATCCCTGCATTGTCCTGCAGGATCTAGTAAACTTGGCATTTAGCTGAATGGCATCTGGGTGCTGGAGTGCTTTCTGTGTTCCAGCACCTGGCACAGAAATAAATCTGATACTATCAGGCAGATTGATCAACACCAAACTGTTAAACTATCGTATGGTCCTGACGTCATCAGGGAGAAGCGGAGTGTGTAATCAGATAAGTGAAACCACTGAATTCCAATTCAACGGGTCGAGTTTAATAGCCCTGCCACCGACAACCATTATAGGGGGTTTGGTAATACAGCCACTGTCACCAGTACTGGGGGTTTAGAAGTGATGTCAATGACACCAATGCTCGGGGTTGTTTTTGATCCCACTGACACCAATGCTAGAGGTTGTTTTTGATCCCACTGACACCAATGCTAGAGGTTGTTTTTGATCCCACTGACACCAATGCTAGGGGTTGTTTTTGATCCCACTGACTCCAATGCTAGGGGTTATATTTGATCCCATTGTCGCCAATGCTAGGGGTTATTATTGCGGTCATTAACAGCAATGCTGGGCGTTACTTTTTTGGCCATTGACTCTAATGTTGGGGGTTTATTATTGTGGCTGTGTGTGTATGTGTATAGCACACTGCATTTTTCAGTAGAGAAAAATAATCCTAAAGGTCAGACCTTACAGCAGAACCCTGTGAAAAGGTATGATCGCCTCAGCATAGGCTCCAACCAGGCCGCCCCACCAACACATTTTAGTCCACCCCTGGAGCATTAAGGAGATTAAGCTCTGTGCAACCTTTAGGACTCTTTCTCTACTGGAATTTAGAGCTGGGACAAGATCTGTCCTTGTCCCCAGTGGCTTTGCATGCAAGGGGACCTGGTGGAGCCTTGAGCACCACCTGTCATTTTTGGTTACGGGTCACACTGCATTTGTCTCATTCAAGATTTCCATTCTAGCTATTTTCAGATGTTGGCAACTATGCGTGTAACTAGCAAAGGCCATTGTTCTGAATACTTTTCATTACTTAACCTCAGTTCTAGTTTTGACAGAAGTGACACGGAGCCAGTTCATAAATGGTTTTGCTTGTACTGTTCTAGGTCATTCTCTGAAAAAAAGTAAAACCTAATCGGTGAAATAAAAACCCCACGGTGTTAGAAAAAGAGCAGGTGCAGAACCACAGCGATCTTGATCGTATTTGATCTGCGGGTGCGCACAGGTGCCAGGTAAGCAGTTTAAACTGGACTGTTGCAATAGGTTCTTGCCATTTGGTCTACTACGTTCCCTGTGTGATCTACTACCCGTTCTTGCGTTTGATCCTCTACTGCTGACCTGATCCTATTCCAAACCTTGCCTGAATACCCCCTGCGCTGGCCCCTGACCTGCCGTTGGATTACACTTCTGCCTGCTCCTTCTGATTATCTGCCTACTGTTACCAACCCTGGCCTGACTCCTGACTACTCTTCTGCTTGCCATCTGCACCTGATCTGCCTGCTAGTTGCTGACCTGGACTGCCTGCCTCTGCTTATGGACTTTGTTCCTGTATATGTGCCTATATGTGCCTACTAACCTAAGCCTCACTCTCTGTCCAATTTATCTGCTAGTGATTATACAGTCAGTCCACCATCCCTGCTGCCTCTGGGATGCACAGCCAGCACCCACCAGAGGAAGACTTCTCAGGCACTCGTGCCACTCTGTGCTCTGGCACTCTGTTACCTTACCAGGGCTCCTGAGCCAGAGAAACCTACCTCTGCACATCAGGCCCCACCACCAGGCATGTGACACATGGATTTCTGGCTTTTGGTGCCCGAGGGCCTTATAGTAATGCTTACCAGGGTTTAAAACGACTCTTTTTGGAGGAAATTTCAAAAAAAAAAACGGGAGAAAAAAAATGACAGCTTTTGCCAAGAACAGAGTCCTTATTTTTTTTTTTTAACATGATAGGAAATAGTCCCTTTTTTTTTTTTTTAAATTATGAAAGCTGGTTGATTAGTACTGGCATCAGCGTTCCTAACTTCGTTATTAAATGTCTGTTTTAGCATTATTCACTGTAAGCGGTTTTTAAAAAGGTGCCACTTTGGAGCAGATGTTTCAAGCTGGTTGTACTGATTAAAACTGTGATACAAATATGGTCTAGTAGCAGTGACATAATTTAATTGTTCTACCTGGGAATCAAGAGACATTGCTAATTCTATTCATCCGGGCAAATCAATGAATGCTCATCCAGTTGTAATGATGGAATGAATATATGTAACAAAAGCAGAGATCGTAATAGGTAACACAAGTATAAACACCAAAAAAAAAAGATGTATGAAATGAAAAGCTTTTATGCGGTCCAACTAGATTAGTAAGTTACATCATAATGTCTAACATTATGCTACTCATCATAAGGCTGCTTTCACAGTGGTGTGTTTTTTTTGCTGCGTTTTTAAATTGCTAAAAACACAATAAAAATATTTCCTTTTTAAATCCTATGGGACTCTTCACACCTCTGTGCTGTGATAGGTGCGATACATTTTGAAAATTCCTACATGCTGCATCTTTGGTGCGCTTTTCAAAACCTCCCCAAAAACGTAATTCACTATTGAAATGAATAGAAAACACGTAAAAAACGCAGTTTGCATTTTTGGTGAATGTTTTGAGTCATACGTCCATGTTTCACAGGTGCATGCTGGGAGTTAGGCACCCCGGAAATGCATCAAAAATGCATATGCGTTTTTAATGCTTTTTTTTTTTTTTTCAACCGAGCAGTGTGAAAGCACCCTAAGTGATTTTGAATGGCATTTTGTTTCGTCCACAAAACAAAGGTTAGTTAATGAAGATTATTTTTTTATTATTATTATCAGTACAAGCATAATACATGCACACATTTTAATACACTGTACAATTACAAGCATTCAAATGTTTGTAATCACTGAAATGTCTTTATGTTTTGAAAATATTGTCAAGCCATAACTAATGATGCATATGGTTATTAATGCTTAAAATTATAATTTATTTTTCATGCAAGACTGCAAAGCCTCATTTTTACCAGCCATTTCTTCAATGTCCTAATAATAAACAAAATATATAAACCGCTATGTTAAAGTATTTCAAAAGTCCTTTTTAATTTTTTAAACAAAAAACAGGAATAATGTTGCGCTACTAAAAATTTTTTAAAGTGTAATAGCCGCCAGCATCACCAGTGTAGTAACCGTGTAAAAATTTGAAAAATAATAAAATGCAGCGCTAGGTGAAATATAACAGATATTTAGTGTATACAAGGGTGAGTGACCACCCTATATATACATTAGTAAATGTGTATTCATCAGACATGTGTATGGTGATGTTTAAGAATCACAATAGTCATATAGAGCGTGAATTCCAGTTATCACAATAATCACATACGACATAAATTCCAATTATTATAAATAATGTCCAAAATGTGATGAAAAACTCATTGCCAGCAGCACTGTAATAGGCATAACAAGAGGAAACCATATATGAATCCTTAGATTGAGCAGGTAATCCTCATACATTCGAACTCCACATGGAAATGAAGGGGTAAATGCGCTTACCAGAAGGGATGGACACTCTCACTGTACGGTGGGGTGTCATACAGGCTTACGGATCTAGGACAGAAGTCAGAGTGACAGATTTCATTTGATGGGGTGAGAACTGTATCGTTTGGTCATCTGTGTGTTCCAAGAGGGGAACCAATGCATCCATCCATCCATCCAAGGATATACAGACCACCCTGTTCCAGAGGCTGCCTCAGATGTATTTACTGGGATCCATCACCAGCACCCTCCAGCAAGCTTCCAACAAACATCCCTGGGATCTATAGATCCGTAAGCCTGTATGACACCCCGCCGTACGGTGAGAGTGTCCATCCCTTCTGGTAAGTGCATTTACCCCTTCATTTCCGTGTGGAGTTCGAATGTATGAGGATTACCTGCTCAATCTAAGGATTCACATATGTTTTCCTCTTATTATGCATATTACAGTGCTGCTGGCAATGAGTTTTTCATCACATTTTGGACATTATTTATAATAATTGGAATTTATGTCGTATGTGATTATTGTGATAACTGGAATTCACGCTCTATATGACTATTGTGATTTTTAAACATCACCATACACATGTCTGATGAATACACATTTTACTAATATATATAGGGTGGTCACTCACCCTTGTATACACTAAATATCTTTTTAATTTTTTAATTTGGCAGTTTTTTATTAAAATATTATCTAGTGATCCTGCCATAAAGATCCATGTTCAGTCACTTCCTGTTAAAGGATAACAGTACATTGTTCCTCAGCTCCCTGTCACTCCCAGTTTTCCATGAAGAAGTCACAAGGACAGTGATGTAACGTGTGGGAGGAGCCAGGTGATGCCAACAGCCGCCAAAGTGTTTGGATTGCGGCTGCACAAATAGTTTTAATACCGTCTGTTTTAATTTAAGTGCATTTCTTTCAATAACCCTGGTATTTTATAATATACTACACTATGGGAGGCCAACCTTTGTTCATTTAAGTGTCAGGGAGCTGAGGAATAGAGGCTGAGCATCTCTTAAAGAGATACCTATCACTCACCACCACCAAGGAAAGTACTATCCCATAAGGACATCTATGAAGAGGGGGACCACCATATTCATATCCCAAGGGGGAATAAATGCATTAGACCTAACAACGTATGTTCTTAGGTCCAAAACTTGAGGTGAAGGTGGTGGGATACACTTGCATGGCTTTGTGGATACATTGCAATATTTGAGCATGCAGTGGAGGAGATCGTGATGTGGACACGCCATTTTGGGTCTATATTTCAATATCATCGCTATTATATTTTTAATGAGGATGTGGACTGCTAATATTAATGTTCACTGCATTGTTGATGTGAAGTTTTGTATATGTGTGTGTGTGTATCCATTCCACACACAGGTTATTTACACTAAATAGGATTTGATCACAATTTTTTTGTTTTCAAAGAGGGTGCGCTGCATCATTATTTAGAAGTACATTGTCCCTATCCATCTAAATTGTCCTTTGTGGTCACAGCTGAATAGCATTTCTTATGGCTGCCTTTCTGATGGTAACTGGAATACATGCATGTAGATGGCTGCAGATCAGTGACACTGAGATTTATCCACAGAGAAACTGTAGATATTTCATACAAAGTTGCCCACTAATGTCTTGAAAGAAGAGAACAAAAGGGATACAAGATAGAAAAAGCAAAAGGCACAGATGCACAACTGCCCAAGAGAATATGCACATCTACAGTTTAAGAAACAGATGGTTGGAGGGGTCTGTAGATGAACATATACTGTATGATCACCTTTAGATCTACCACCAGTGGTGGCTGGTGCTCAATATTCTTTGGGGGGGTAGGCGGCAAATAAAACCCCCTCCCTTGCACCTCCGCATCCGGCAACACCCCCCCCTGGCGGGCGACAGACGGGAAGGCGGCCTTACCTACGAGGATCAAGGACGAGGGGTAGGGCTGCTGCTGCTCCTCGCTCCAGCTCAGGGAAGAGCCGGGGCTTCTCCTCCAGGCTGAACAGGAACTGAGAGTGGGTTCCGAGACCTGATTGGCCGGGAGTCCAAAGACTCCCGGCCAATCGGTTCTCAGGACCAACTTCCCGATTGGCCAGAAAGAGAATCAGGAAGACAATAACGAATATTAATTCGCTATTGTGACACAACTGGGTGGGCTCAGGGAGCAATGCTCTGCGCCCAGAGCCCCCCTTTTTTAAAGCCATTTAGAGCCTCAGGCTCTAATCATGTGCTTCAAAAAAATAACCCATTGAAATCCATCTGTCCAACACCCTGCATGTAGATTAGGGGGGCGCTGTCTACCACTAACTATGTAAGGCAGGGGCCTACCTACCTTTACACGTGCAAGATAGGCAGGAGTCCTTTTTGACTCCACTCACACATTTTTCTCATTTCCTGCTTAGGGTTTTTT
Organism: Aquarana catesbeiana; assembly: GCF_042186555.1. Lineage (NCBI taxonomy): Eukaryota > Metazoa > Chordata > Amphibia > Anura > Ranidae > Aquarana > Aquarana catesbeiana. The sequence continues at coordinate 323,814,179 of NC_133326.1, forward strand.
TTATTTTTTTTACATTTATAATTTTATTTCAGATTTTTTTCATTTTTTCAATTTTTTATTTTTATACATTTTATATACACAACGCACATCCTTACAATAAATTTATACATTATCTTCCAGATTGGTGCAGATTGTTATTAGATCATCTATTCTCTCTGGGATTGCATTGTGATGACCTAACCTGCCTACGAGCTGACCCCTTGACTTGGTTTTGGGTTTCCTGCCTCAGCTCCGGGCTGGGCATGTGATGGAGACCCCCTCTCCCACTTCCTTCATCCTCACATGAGCCAGTTTAGTTCTTGGGCTGATCTATAAGTATTAGTATATCCAAATACTCCCTAAGGGAACTTTTTTGTATCGTTCAGAAAGTTTTCCCTCCCTCATTTTTATGAAGGGTTTATTATATTTATATTTTTATGATTTTTCTGTACTTGCAGTGAATTAATTTTTGCATCCATACTCCTGAATGTGATTCACGAAACACGTAGAGTTTTTCTATTCATGTGATGCCAAGACAGTTTGGCTTTTATATTGCATGTACTCAGTTATAAATATGTATAATTATGTATCATCATTGTATACAGTGTATGTGTTTATGGTATATTTTTACCAAAATATCAGCCTTTGTATATGGTTATGTATGTTTTGAAAACGTTATCATGCATTTCTAGACCACGGAATTGTTTTTGATACAATAAAGGTTATATCATATATTTATTTCATACACTAATTTTTGCAACAATAAGCCTCATTTAAAGTCCCATTCTTTTTCTTTGTTTCTATTTCATTTTACTAATAAGGATGTCAGATAAGAGCCTACCGTGAATTTAAAATGTGGGGCTTAAAATGCCCGTGTGTGTGTGTGTGTGTACGTTTTGTGTATATATGTGTAAATATACATACACACACACACACACAGCTGGAAGAGGAGAAACAGCAGCACACTAATCTTCCCAGTGAATAGCTGTGCAGGGGGGTCCGTGTCAGGACAAGTCTGATCATTAGAGGAGAGCAGACTGAGTTGTCAGCACTGCTGTGCTCTCATGCCCAGTGTGGTCAGTTTATCATAGGAAGGCGGAGGGACTGTCAGGATCACCAGGTATTTTCACACAAAGGAAGTAATACAAAGAGAACAGATACATTTTCTTACAAGAGCATGGTACAGCAGGCACATATCAGGAATATGAAATGTTCTGTTTACATTTTTTAATCTCTAAATTTGAGCATGTATACTTGAGGCATGTGCGGAGTCCAGAGACATGAATAATAAAGATAATAGTATGGAGAACACCCAGAGGGAGAATAATGAGGTGAGGCCGCAGCAGTCTAGGAATCGAGGTCCCCCTATAGTGGAAAATCAGAGGGTTGAAGTATCTACTTATCCCCTGACAGGCCACTCTACACCTCTCAGGAATGATACTAATTATGGTAGAGGGAGGGCGGTAAGAGGAGGACAAACTAATTCCCAACACTATCTGCCCCCTAACAATCAGTATCACCTGCCAGTCTATAACAGGTATGACCCTTTATGGGAATATGAAAACAGAGAAAGATACCAATCACCCCGTCCTTTTTTAGAGAAAGGGAGGGGATGGCAGAAGAGGGGTCGGGGTGCCTTTCCCCACAGAGGGAGGCCCCCCCACACATTACCAACAGACACCGGTATACAGAGAACAACAATGGAGAGAACAGCCCCATTGGAAGAGAGACAGAACCCAGAAACTAGGCCCAAGGAGAGAAGAGTCAGGGGCTGTAGGGCCGGATGAAGGCTCCAAAAAAAGGGAGGGAACTGGACTGAGTGGCATATTCAATTTGAGTAATGTTACACTGACCCATAAAGAAACCAACATTTTACATCTGGGTTTAAAATGTGGTTTAAAAAACGAATAAGTAAATTTGACGTCTTTATTGTACATAAATACATGAGGAGGCTAAACATGAAAAAATACTTTTTGAACAAAAATTCCCATCCAGTAACTAATATTTCATCGGCATCTGTAGATAGTGGGTTGCGAAACAAATCACTTTTTAATCCTTTAAATGGAGCTAACCAACACCTAGATGTGTTCAAAGGTTTAGTTTTGAGAGAATTAGAGCAGATAATACCAAAAAAGTGTGAACCCCCACCATATCAAAGAAGGGATCGAGATGTTGGAAAAAGGAAAAGATATCATCGTAAGACCTGCAGATAAAGGGGGAGGGGTAGTAATCCTGACAAAAGAGTACTGTCTATCAAAGAGAAGAAATTTCTAGTACCAAGCAGTAGTAGTAGCAGTATGGCTGGGACAATATTTGGACCAATTCCTCCAGAAAAGTGTGACGCAAACGAAAGCATATCTGAAGGACAAAAAAACTTTTACAACTTCTGGACGGAATAGATCTAACTGGCAAGAGTGAGGTATATCTGGTTACTGCAGATGTTGCGCCCCTCTACACAAATAATACAGCATGACGATGCTTTGTTATCATTGAATTGGGCACTGTGTAAGAGGGACAACATTCTGAATGAGAAAAAATCTTCCTTCGAAATGCCTTCGATTTTGTTTAAGCCACAACTACTTTTGGTATAACAGCAATTTTTACTCACAGAAAAAAGGCGTGGCCATGAGGGCGAAATTCGCACAGAGTATAGCGAATCTCTTTATGGGAGAGTGGGAAGATGAAACCATTTTCTCTGTAGAGAGGGAAGAACTGATCCTATATAGAAGATATATATAGATGACCTTTTTTTCATCTGGGTAGGATCAAAACCATCTCTCACAAATTTCCTGGACAAACGTAATGCCAATAACTGTAACATCAGACTTACTAGTGAATATAATCAGCATACTATTCACTTCCTGGATGTTAATATATACAGATGGGATGATAAATTGGGAACACAAGTATATTTTAAACCAACAGACTCTAACAGCTACCTTCCCACTCAGAGTGGACATCGCCCTATGTGGTTAAAAAATATACCCAAAGGGCAAATGAGGATCAGGCGAAATTGTTCCAATGATGTAGATTATAATACCCAGGCAAAGATCTTAAAAAAGATTGTGGAAAAGGGTTATAAAGAAGGAAACTTAGAGAAAATAATAGAAGACCTCTCAATGGTATTGAGAGAAGAGTGTCTAAGAGATAAGGTCCCCCCCAGGATGTAAATAGCCAGGAGTGGAACTTTATCTCAGGATATCATGTCCAATTTAGAGAAGTTGAGCATATCTTCAGGACCCACTGGCATGTACTACTCCTAGATAAAGTGTTAAAACCAGTTCTACCAATCAATCATAGGTTTATCTACAGGAAGGCTCCAAATGTTGGTGATTAGTCAAAAAAGTTTTAGATCCACCCACTAGACCTCCCTCCTTTAGGGATAAAGATGGCATGTAGGGAAGTTAAAAGACCAATGAGAGCTTTAGAAAGTTTTATCAGTTTCCCATTAAAGAATTTATCACGTGTAATACCTCACATGTGGTGTTTGCTCTAGAGTGCCCATGTAAATTAATGTATATAGGTTGCATAAAAAGAGCCTTAAAAATCAGAATTGCAGAACATGTGGCAAATATCAAAATAGGTTTTAAAGACCATAATGTCTCAGTACACTTTAAATTATTTCATAAACAAGACCCTTCTGGGTTAAAATTCTGGGGAATCGATCACCTTAAACCAATATGGAGAGGGTCAAATATTGTCAGAGAATTATCGAAACGAGAGACAGAATGGATTTTCCTTACTGACACTTTATCGCCCAAAGGATTAAATGTGGACCTCGATATTAATTGTTTTTTAAGCGCCTATTAATTACTTACTGTGCTCCATTTTTGCATTTTTAAGACATTTTTAAGATTGTCTATAATATATAATGATTTTAATCCAATTTTTATAGATAAATGTTATGTGGATTTTTATATATTTATATTTAATATAAGAGAAATATAAATTTAATCAATATAATCTTCTATTTGAGATATATGTAGTTTGGTTGCTTACACTCATTCACTGTGTAATCCTGGAAATAATCATGAGACTTTTGCTGATGAATTGATTTAATATTAACCACTTAAGCCCTGGACCATTTGGCTGGCCAAAGACCAGAGCACTTTTTGCGATTCGGCACTGCGTTGCTTTAACTGACAATTGCGCGGTCGTGCGACATGGTTTCCAAACTGAATTGACATTCTTTTTGGTGGTATTTGATCACCTCTGTGTTTTTTATTTTTTGCGCTATAAACAAAAAAATAGCGACAATTTTGAAAAAAAGCATTATTTTTTACTTTTTGCTATAATAAATATCCCCAAAAAATATAAAAAAACATTTTTTTTCCTCAGTTTAGGCCGATACGTATTCTTCTACATATTTTTGGTAAAAAAAAATCTCAATAAGCATTTATTGATTGGTTTGCGCAAAAGTTATAGCGTCTACAAAATAGGGGATAGTTTTATGGCATTTTTATTGATAATTTATTTTTTTACTAGTAATGGTGGCGATCGGCGATTTTTATCGTAATTGCAACATTATGGCGGACATGTCGGATAATTTTGGTGCGATTTTGGGACCATTCACATTTATACAGCGATCAGTGAGTTAAAAATGCATTGATTACTGTGTAAATGTGACTGGCAGTGTAGGGGTTAACCACTAGGTGGTGCTGTAGAGGTTAAGTGTGTCCTAGGGAGTGATTCTAACTGGGGGGGAGAGGCTGTGTGTGACACTACACTGATCACCGCTTCCGATTACAGGGAGCTGTGATCATTGAGAGTGTCATTAGGCAGAACGGGGAGATGCTTGTTTACATTAGCATCTCCCCGTTCTTCCTCACTGTGAGACGATTGTGGATATCCCTGCGGACATTGAGTCCACGGGACCCCCGATCATGGTCACGGGGCTCCTGCCGGGCGCACCTGCCCGCAAGCCGCCTCTTAAAGGGCAACGTACAGGTATGTTAATCTGCCTGTACCTGCCCTTCTGCCGCAGTATATCTGCGTGATGTGGTCGGGAAGCGCTTAAGTAAAGATCTTATGCTGTATTCTATTTATTTACAGCATTACATCTTCCCCTTTTTTTTAATATGTTTTTTCTATTTTTTAAATTTATTTTCTTTAAGTGTTTTATCTACATTATGCATTCGTAGCTAAAAGGTCTTTATTTTTATTGATAAGGTTATATGTATTTTATGATAGACTATAGTGTCAATACGTATGACATAGAAAGGCTGCTATGAAAGCAACGTATTGTTATTTTAAAATGTAAATGTATATTTATTGTACTGTGCAGCGTGGGAAAATTTATTTTCTTTAAGTGTTTTATCTACATTATGCATTCGTAGCTAAAAGGTCTTTATTTTTATTGATAAGGTTATATGTATTTTATGATAGACTATAGTGTCAATACGTATGACATAGAAAGGCTGCTATGAAAGCAACGTATTGTTATTTTAAAATGTGAATGTATATTTATTGTACTGTGCAGCGTGGGTGATTGTCCCGCTCTCTTGTTTCTGGCTGGTCAGCTGTGCCGTATAAAGCTACGCTGGTATGCACCTACTAGTGGAAATAAATCATGCATGGCGGACCAATGAATCAGGAGGTGGTACTATATAATCCTTGCCATAATGCTGTGTAGTCACGCCCTCTGTTGAAGTTGGATATGACGAAACATGTAAGGGCGTGACTACCACAGCTAATCCAGAAGTGATGAGTGCGTTCCACCAGCAGCTGATCCCGACCAGGAAGTAAATCCAAACGCCGTGTAGATTACACAGGCGGATGGGGGACAGCAGAACGGTGACTACACTTGATTCGTTATTATGTTTCATGGACAGTTTTTTATTGTACGTATATAGGAAGGAGGGCTACTTTGTATTGGGGGAATCTTTTAATAAAATAGGGTTACGCTATGTTGGTGTTTCTTGCATTTTATGATCCCATTTGGAGTACATCATACAATAACCTCTTGAGCTGTCGATTGGAATCTGGTCAAATGATATCAATGAAGGCTGATTTCTTTGAACGTTCTAGTGAGTGTTATCCCCTTGGGGGAAGTGTGCCTCACGTGGTGAAGACTGGGAGTCCATGTCGGGTGCACTTACTGACTGTTATCTAGGATCACCAAACATCTAGGATTCGATTGTCATATCATCATACGTTGAATGTGGAGTTGGACACTGAATATTATCCAACACTAGCACTGTTATAACATTGGACTGCTATACTTATTAGACTGCTCCTTGTGTTATTTATAATCATGTGCAGAGACCAGTTTAGCATATTTGGACTGCCACTTGGAAACTTGTTTGATAAAATTACTGTACACCACAGAACGTTATACAGGGTACATTGAGCTATTCATCATAGTCCATAAGGTTATCGCAGTCATGCACACAAACAAAGGGGATTTTTTTTTCTTCTGGCACAGTCATAGATAAAGAAGATGGCAAAACAGATATTTGTATTCTAAAAAATTCCCTTTATATCAAGTACCAGGACCATTTATACCATCTTCCAACATTAAACCCAACTAATTGATGCAAAAAAAATGCTCTAACAGCAATTTATAATCTGATGTTAAGTGGTTCATATTACACTAATGCCCCGTACACACGGTCGGATTTTCCGATGGAAAATGTGTGATAGGACCTTGTTGTCGGAAATTCCGACCGTGTGTAGGCTCCATCACACATTTTCCATCGGATTTTCCAACACACAAAGTTTGAGAGCAGGATATAAAATTTTCCGACAACAAAATCCGTTGTCGGAAATTCCGATCGTGTGTACACAAATCCGACGGACAAAGTGCCACACATGCTCAGAATAAATAAAGAGATGAAAGCTATTGGCCACTGCCCCGTTTATAGTCCCGACGTACGTGTTTTACGTCACCGCGTTTAGAACGATTGGATTTTCCGACAACTTTGTGTGACCGTGTGTATGCAAGACAAGTTTGAGCCAACATCCGTCGGAAAAAATCCTAGTCCGAACAAAGTCCGACCGTGTGTACGGGGCATTACAGTGAGACAATATCAGCACATTTATTTACAAGGTCACCAATATAAAAGGAAAGTAATTGGTTTTATATGTATTATGGAAATATAGTATGGGAAGTTCAACTGCTGCTATGTTCGCATTAAAGTGCGGGTCGGGTACAAAATGTCTGGCTTCCAAATGGCTGCATGGCATTTAAAATGTATTAAAGTGGTTTGAGCATCACTTGAATATATTCAGCTTCTGTGCTTAGGCTGTACGCTGAGCATAGTGTAGGATTTACTGAGATCGAGTCATTTGTAGTTTGTTCATTTTATACTCTGGACTGTCGGAAAGTATGCTGTAATGAGTTTTCAGATATGTACAATGTATTTGTCTGTTGATTTTTTTTCCTATGTATTTAATTCATTGGTACTGGAGAATACTTTTGAGTAGCAATAAAGAAAAATTTGGGTAACAGTTACCTTCCAATGACTATTAAAAACGAATAGAATGCAAGTTTTATAATTATTCCTGACAAAGATATAATGCTTTCAAAGTGTAGCACCCTCTACCTTAGGTAGGTGATAGAGTAGTGTTTGTGTTTTTACTGCCAGTGCAGGTAAATTTATGCAGGCCTAGCTGTGAGCTAGGCCTGTTTGTTTTTGATCTGGGGGCAAGGGAGTGGTTTAGCGCAGCAGCAGGTGACTGACATGTGCTTCAGCTCTCTGGCGCCTCCTCTGTTTCCAGTGAGAAGGTTCTGGAAAAGAGGCAGGGCTGGGGGTTGGAGTGAGATGGGGTGTATTTAGGAGCCCTGACCAATCCCCAATTGTCGGGTGGAAGAACTGAGGTGATGGCGTGTTAGGCTGTGTTGGCCCTTGAGGGACCCCCTTTCTGGGGGGAGGGGATGACCTCGGGCCTGGAGCTCGGGAGCTGGGAGGAAGCCTCTCTTTACACGGTCATTGAGAGGTGTCCTGGAACAGGAGCAGGAGGAAGACAGCGGGGAGCATGGCCAGGAAAGTCATTCAGGAGGGATCCATGCGAAGGTTGGTGAGTGAGAAGCTCTGGGAGAGACATGCCAGGATTGAATGTGGAGCCAGAGGGAGAGACTGTGGTGTTGTTGAAGTCAAGTCGCTGCAGCCAGGAAGGTTGGCAGGATTTGCATAGGACGTGCTGGGATCAGTAGTCCACCAAGGATCAGTTAGCACAATTATCTTCTTCATCTAAAATGGCTACTAGGAACATGTTAGGACTTATTTAGAGTGAGGCCTAGCCATGTGCTAACGGTGACAGGAATCTAGAATTGCACAGTAAGAGGCAAGCAAGTGATCTCAAGTAGTGTGCTGGAGGAGATATGAAGTAGCAGAGACTGTCAATTTGGATTCAACTACCTTTATTCTACTAAGAAAGATTTATCATTTGGGCATCCCATGTCCCTTTTCCCCATTCAAGTTTAATCCCCTAATAAAAACAACAAAAACAAGCAAGAGACTGTTCATTGACTGGAGAAAGTGTGCCTAAAATGGATGGATGTCTGACCAGCAGGGTGATGTGTGGATGCTGAAACACACAGCGACCCCACGGGGGCACCGCTACAAAAGTTTACATTTTATTTATTTTTATCTACCATTAAACCTGTACTCCCAGCAAACAAAACATTTGATTCCATTCTGTATCAACTAAAGTCATTACATTGATTTTTAATACCGCTAGTATGCAGTGCCCTAAAAAAGTATTCACCTCCATTTTTTACTAGTAAATTCTGGAATTTAACCACTTGCTTACAGGGCACTTAAACCCCCCTCCTATCCAGACCAATTTTTAGCTTTCAGCGCTAACGCATTTTGAATGACAATTGCGCGGTCATACAACGCTGTACCCAAATGAAATTTTTATCATTTTTTTCCCACAAATAGAGCTTTCTTTTGGTGGTATTTGATCACCTCTGCGGTTTTTACTTTTTGTTAAAAAAATGTAAAAACCTGAATTTTTAAAAAAAAAAAAAAAAAAAATTTTTTTATATTTTGTTATAAAAAATTTTTAACGGGTACTTTTTCTTCTTCATTGATGTACGTTGATGAGGCGGCAGTGATGGGCACTGATAGGTGGCAGTGATGGGCACTGATGGGTGGCAGTGATGGGCACTGTTGGGTGGCAGTGATGGGCAGCACTGACAGGTGGCACTGATTGGCACTACAGGTGGGCATTGGTAGGTGGCACTTGTGGGCATTGATAGGTGGCACTTGTTGGCATTGATAGGTGGCACTGTGGGCACTGTTAGGTGGCACTGTGGGCACTGTTAGGTGGCACTGTGGGCACTGTTAGGTGGCACTTTTGGGTGGCACTGATGAGGAATGTGTTGTGCTTCCACTTCGGGACCGATGTCCCTGACATCTGAGCCGGTGATCGGCTTTTTTCTCTACTCGCGCTGTCAGCGCGAGTAAAAAAAAAACGATTACCGATCTTCCTGTTTACATCATGTGATCAGCTGTCATTGGCTGACAGCTGATCACATGGTAAGGGGCCAGGACCGGCCCCTTACTCAGATCGGTGATCAGCCGAGTCTCAGTGACTCGGTGATCACAGCGCGCCCGGCGCGCGCCCTGCAGGGCGCGCGCAGGGAGCGTGCACAGGGGAGGACGTCATATGACGTCCTCCCGGGAATGCAGGTCCGCGCTGTGGCCGTCATTCGGCCATAGCGCGGATGTCTAGTGGTTAAATGTATTTAGCTGGGTTTTAGGTCACTGGGTAATGTGAGAAAATAGATGCGCAACCCAAATAAAAAAATTAGTTAATTATGTGCAAAATAGAAACACAAGCTGTGTACGTAGCAGAGAGTTGAACTAATTGCTGTGTGTGACTGGATGGTGAGCTTCAATATCTCTGGGGCTGTTAATCTGCTGCTGTGGGGATTTACGATCTGTTGCTAGAGATAATGAGCTATTTAGAAACTGACCATATAGTCATCTAGTGACCTTATTGCTGCCTGCAGGCTTGACTGGCACTATTCTCATGTGCACTAGTGGTACAACTGGGCCCCAATGCTAGCCAGCTGAAGAGTTCGGATGAAAGACTGCTCCTTTACAGCTGCTACACAGAGACATTTACCTATTGCTTATGCTAAGAGGTACCTCTCAGTGGATGTTGCAACATATTCTAGCCATTCTCCTAGAATGTACTCTAGACTGGTAACTGTATTATTATACTGTACATTTTACAGTTAATGCTTATATGCACCATTTATTGCTGACTTTGCTGATTTATGTGTTGATTCCAGTCTAGTGGTACATAACTTAGAATAGAGTTATCTTGGCATAGTGATTATACTGTCTAGTGCAGTGTTTCTCAACTGCAAACTGCAGTCCTCAGGGCTCCCCCACAGGTCATGTTTTCAGGCTCTCCATAATTTTGCACAGGTGATTTGATCAGTTTCACTGCCTTAGTAATTACCACAGCTGTTTCATCTGAGGGAAATCCTGAAAACATGACCTGTTGGGGCACCTTGGGGACTGGAGTTGAGAAACATCGATCTAATGGACTGTCTTAACCTGCCTTCTGTGTGTTCATTGCTCATTTATTTATTTATTTATTTATTATTCATTTATTATAACCCGCACCAATACATTGAGTTAATTTACCACTAGATAGTCGTGTGTCTATTTCCTGGTGCTAATTCACAGCCAAGTTAAAGGTATCTATACTCGTATTCTTATAAGTGCTTGCAGTAACTTTCATTCAACCAGGTGTGTCAGAGAGGCTGAAGGTGTTCTTGGAGTCGAGGCGCAGCAGAGAGAGCCCAAATTGCCAGGAGGCTTCTTTGGGGGTAGCACTATAAATATATAATTTGAAACCTTTAATAATGCTCTTTGCTTCCACTTTGCTCATGTACTCTGCTGTCTAGTTGAGCATCATGGGAAATGTAGTTCCAAAACATCTGAGGTGCCATGGTTGGCCATCACTGCTCTAGTGCAACTAATTGCTTTAAAAAGTCACATAATACATGGAAGCAAAGTGTTTTTAAAGTAAATATACTTTTTTTTCCTGGAAACCCCATTTTAACTAGCAAGCTGCGGACCAATGAGCTATTTAAACAAAAACTGGATAAGGTTCTAAAAAAATAAGGGACCAGGATTGGGTTAAAAGAAACGGCTAAATCCAATAGAAAAAAAAGTAAGAAATATGGCACACCTGTGATTTTGTTTTAAGAAATCCATCTAATGAATCTTAGTAATTGAGTAAGAAAATAATTTATCAGACAAGCAAGCAAACAACGAATGTCAGCGATCTGAAATTTGAGAATTTGTCTATGCAATTATTATAATTTGGATGGACCACAATGCTGGGTTTTATGGAAGAGTGAACCGAAAGAGACCATTGCTGAAAGATGAAAAAGGTGCATGGGAAACACTGCGCTAACAAGTGAAAACAGGGGAAGCAGCTACATACAGTCTGACAAAAACAATGAATAAATAAAATAAAAAATGTAGCGTATAATGAATAAGTGTGTAATCAAAGACAAAGAAATTCCTTGTTTGTACTTCTATATGAAAAAAGTAGTAGTGAAACATCAGCCAAATGGCATGTGTTAAACATAAAGTCACTCAATAAATATACATATGAGGGATATAATGTCCCAATGCACAAAAATATGGATGTGCTCCAGAGGATGATGGTGTTCAAATAGTTGGCAGAAGTTTGACTTCACAAAGAATGGACACATCAACCAGATGAGACGATCATGGAAAGGATGGTGTGTAAAAAACTCTTACCAGATCCCGTGGATTCCTGTGTCAGCGACAGGGAATCGCATGAACAGTGTGCCTCCAAGGGCGTGGAAAGGGACGTCCTGTCACTCCCTCTAGGCTGGACTCTGCATGGATCTCACCAGGAGACCACCAGGTAGGTCCTCACGGCAGGCAACCAGGATGTGGGTCAGACGAACAAAGGCAACACTTGTGGAGCTGTAGTAAACACTTGACCTCATTCCGAAGGTGTGTGGAGAGAAAAAATATGCCTCCACATGGTGCAGATAAAAGAGGGGTGTTTTTTATTTCTAAAAAAACTTTTTACAGTAAAAACCTGATCACAATGAAATAAAGAGAGCGGGCAACATGGAGGATGATAAATTGGCCCTACCTGGTGGTCCCCGGAGATCCATGCAGAGTCCAGCCTAGAGGATTGGAGTGACAGGACGTCCCTTTCCACGCCCTTGGAGGCACACTGCTCATGCGATTCCCTGTCGCTGAAACGGGAATCCACGGGATCTGGTAAGAGTTTTTTTACACACCATCCTTTCCATGATCGTCTCATCTGGTTGATGTGTCCTTTCTTTGTGAAGTCAAACTTCTGCCAACTATTTGAACACCATCACCCTCTGAAGCACATCCATATTTTTGTGCATTGGGACATTATATCCCTCATATGTATATTTATTGAGTGACTTTATGTTTAACACATGCCATTTGGCTGATGTTTCGCTACTACTTTTTTTTAGATAGAAGTACAAACAAGGAATTTCTGTGTCTTTGATTACACACTTATTCATTATGCGCTACATTTTTTATTTTATTTATTCATTGCTGAAAGATCCCATATCAAATCCCATTTGAAGTATACCAGAAGCCACATAGACATGGAAAATATGTTACAAGTTTAGCACCGATAACCTTTGTTTCTAGCTCTATGTGTATTATACAGTACATAGGTTGTGTTAGTGCCATCTTGTGGACAATTGAGAAAGTACAATACCTTTACGTTTCATGACTAAGTGAAATGACATGGAAGTGATTCATTGTTTACTTCAGAACTTTAGCTCTGACCCACCCACAATGCTCCTGGACAAGGTGAAAACTGAACTGCATTGTGGGAGGATATAAAAGGGTAAGGAGCGGCCATCTTAGGTCTCTTGTTCCTGGGACGCGTGGCCTGCCAGCAGAATTCTGTGGGTGTGTGTGTCCCACAGGGTTGCGGCCTACCTTGTGAAGGAGCAGAGCAGCTGTAGTGTCCTGCCATCGCATTGCAGTGGGCTGGACAAGAGACATGATTGTTCCAGAAGACCCGTGGGGAGATAACCAAGGACTCCTGGTCGTTTGTGAATGGAACAGTGTGACGGCGTGGTAGTGCCTCCATACGGAACTGAGAACTGCTGAACTGGAGATATCCACCTGCTTGGATTTTGTGTGGTGAGAGGGTTGACACCCAGAAGTTTATTTGAGTATTACACACACATCTTTAGAACTGTACAGAGTGTTGCCGGGACTGATAGTCCCACGGAACAAGTTAAGTCGGAGAGCATTACATCCGAATAGACTTCAGTGTTCAAGAGCGGATGTTAGATGTTTGTTTCTTCAAATAAAGGCCCCTTAGTCATCCTGTTGGATTACAATTGTTTTAGTGTGTTATACTACACTGCGCAACACCCAGGAGGAACCCTTTGCGGATTACAATTATAAAAGCTAGCGAAGACTGAAGATGTCTGGACTATCTTTTTCATTGCAGGGCCCTGCATTTTAGTATAGTGACTTTAAGGTCTAGAGCAGGGGGAGCTCCCGGGTATAGATTCATACCAATATATACATATACATTTCTGTGATTGTTATTGATTGTCATAATCATTTCTTGTACTATCATACTACGTTGGTGTGATAGTATATTAATTGAAATAACTCTTTATATAAATATATTACTTACTCAAAGAAAGAAGTTATTTTTGGTCATTATTGAAGTTTGTGTGCAGTGTTGTCATTTCTCCTACAGGTGGAGCTACCAGCACCAAGGTAGAGGTAATCCTAATTGTAAGTGTATATTGTGGGTTAAAGTTAATGCTCATATTGTTTCAACACTGCACTACAGTTGTGTCAAGGGGAGTGAACAATTTAAGAAGGGTGTAGAGTAAAGAGGACAGGCCCGCTTAAACCAGCAGCTCCACCGTGAGTTATTGCTACATGTGGGGGCTCGTCCGGGATCACTGTCGCTCTAGAGCTAAGCACCCTCTTAAGAACCCTAAAATGGATCCCCCCACTGTGGCACAGTGGTGTGAGGCGGAAGGTGTCCGCTCAGAAGCGAGCGTGGCCATGGAACTCTGGGGAGATATCTGGGAGAAGGAACACATCAACCAAGTGGTAAAAACACTATCCCCAGGACAAAGAGCCAAAGTGGTCGCAGTAAGGCCTGATCATGAGGCATTCCGCACCTCTGCATTATTGGAATGGAGGAAGGGAGTTCCGGAAAATTTCAAGGGTGCAAGTGTTGAACTCGCTGACAAGACCAAATTCCACCTGACCCACCCATGAGTTCCACAGGAATCAAGGTTCCATCACAGTCAGCGCCGGCTGCAATTGAGCCAGAACTCATCACAGCCCTGGGAAATTTGGTGTCCCAATGTCAAAAAGGGAACCCAACTTATTCAGGGACTGGGTACTGAAAACTGGGCATCTTCTCGGGTCAACGGCCTGTACCCAAAAGAGAAGATACCTTTGAAGAATGGTTGGAGCAGACCACGCAGGTATTGGATGAGTGGGACATCCCTGAAACTCAGAAGAAACAGCGGATTACTGAGAGTCTCAAAGGGCCTGCTTCCGAGGCCATTCGAAATCTAAAGCTCAGCAAACAGAACTGTGTAGACCAAGACTGCTTAGATATCCTGCAAGATGTGTTTGGAAGTACTGAAAAGGTTTCCGACCTAATTTACCAATTAGAACACACCTATCAGGTAGCTGGAGAGAAGTTGTCGGACTATATGAGACGGCTGGACAAGGTCATTCATCAGATATTACTGAAGAAGGGACTAGATCCTTGTAAAGTAGATGAAATTCGAGCCAAACAGGTCTTAAGGGGTGCCCAGCCTTTGGACCCCATCACCCTCCAGTTAAGAACTCGCCAAGATGGAGGTATATTAAAGTACCCAGATCTAATTCGGATTGCACGGGAGGAAGAAGCCATTCTGGAAAGGAAGAAGGAGAACCTTCAAGAACCAAAGCACACTGTTGGAGTCCGAACAGTGAATGTGATGGAGGATGATCCCCAGATTGAGCTTCCTAAGACTCAGGTAGCTCAGTTGATGGAAATGATGGCTTTACTGACCACGAGACCCCCAATTTCGCCCAATGAAGGAACAGAAAAATTTAAGAAAGTATCAAATTCCACCTTCAGAAGCAGATCTAGACTTTGTTTCAACTGTGGAGGAGTTGGGCATTTTGGAAGCGTGTGCACAAGTCCAAGCGCAGCAGTACAATGCCAAAAGCCGGCGGAAAACTTCAAAGGGCCCCAGTGAAGGAGTCAGCTGGGCGCCCTGTAACTGTCGTCAACCCCAACGAAACCCAAGTTCCCAAAGTTCTGAGAGTAAAGGGAGGAATGAAGTTGAGTGGACGTTCGTGGAAGTGAAGAGTCAAGATACGTTCTAGTAGGCAGAAAAAGCCGAAAACCCAGGGTGAATTTCCCCACAACTTAGTGGGACCCTCTCTGATTATCCCAATCCAGGTAGAAGGAATCTACGCTAAGGCACTATTGGATACCAGAGCTCAAGTGACCTTATTATACAAAGATTTCTACATGAAGTATCTCCAGCATCTGCCCCTGCAAAAGTTGGAAGAATTGGAGATATGGGGTCTAGATACCCAGAACTTTCCTTTATGAGGGATATATCCCTATAAAACTCACCTTCGACCCAAGTGTGGCTGGGAAGGCAGAGACTTTCGACACCCTGGCGGTTGTGTGTCCCTGACCCCCTGGGTCTCATAAAAGTTCCCTTATTATCGGAACGAATACCGATCTGGTCAGAAGACTCCTGACACCGCTTGTACAGAAGGGAAGTGCTCCGGCCGTGAAGATGCATCCCATGCTAACCCAAGTGTACAGGAATATAGTACACAAACAAAAGGCCCCACCAGAAGGGGTGGGAAAAGTTTGGCGTTTGGACCGAAATGAAGAACTGCTACAACCGGGTGAAGTGGTATGCATGAGAGCCTCTGTCAAGTTGAGTTGGAGACAACCTGGTCCTTTTATTGTCTTAGAGACGGACACTCAGGAAGAAGATGTGGGTCTTGAGATACTCCCAAAAGTGTTATCCACTAAGGCGCTTAAGAGAAGCAGGGGGAGAGTCTCAGTCAGTGTTCGGAACACGACAGCCTTGCCTATGAAGATACCAGCAAGAATGCTACTTGGGCAGGTGAATCAAGTAACCCCGGTTTCACTGAGAGATGTGAAAAAGGGGCCAGAAGAGGAGATTCCCATAGAGAATTTTTACCCGAAAAACACCTCCCTTACGCCTGCATGGATGGAGAGGGCCAAAGCCCAGCTCATGAGATGGAAGGAAGTTTTCTCTAAAAGCGAGTTTGATGTGGGGTATGCCAAGAGTGCAGAGCACAAGATCCGGTTGGAGGAAGACAAACCTTTCTGGGAAAGGGTCAGGAGGATCCCGCTGGGAGATCTTGAAGACCTCCGAGAACAGCTTGCTGAGCTGAAGAGGACTGGGATTAACAAAGAGTCCAGGAGTCCATACGCCTCTCCGATAGTGGTGGTGAGGAAGAAAAATGGGTCACTCCGGCTGTGTATCGACTACAGGACTCTGAACCGGTGGGCCATTCCTGATCAATACAATACCCCCCGTATAGAAGATGCCCTACAGAGCCTGTCAGGGGCGAAGTGGTTCAGTGTATTAGATCTGAAGAGTGGCTATTATCAGATCCCCATGAGTCCTGAGGATAAGGAGAAGACTGCTTTCATCACCCCCGCGGGGTTCTATGAATTAAACCGGATGCCACAAGTTCTGTCTGGGGCCCCAGCAACTTTACAGCGGCTCATGGAGAAGACAGTAGGTGACATGAATTTGATTGAGGTCTTAGTATACTTAGACGATATCATTGTGTTTGGCCGAACTATTGAAGAGCATGAAGAGCGACTGGAAAAAGTTCTAAAGAGGTTACATGAAGAGGGTTTGAAACTTTCAATGGAGAAGTGTCAATTCTGCCAATCTTCAGTGAACTATCTGGAGCACATTGTGTCTGAAGAAGGGATAGCAACTGACCCTGAGAAATTGGAAGCTGTTACCTCTTGGCCAAGACCCACGAATGTGACTGAGCTCAGGTCATTCCTAGGATTCTGCTCCTACTAATGGAGGTTTGTGGAGGGGTTCGCAAAGATAGCTCACCCACTTACAGAACTACTGAAGAATCAGGAAGAGGCCGATGTGGATTCGGAGAAACTTGGGAGACAAAAAGAAGGGCCTCGGAAGAAAAAGGAATCTATTATGGATCAGTGGACCCAAGAATGTGAAGAGACATTCAGTCTATTGAAGAAGAGTCTTACAACTGCTCCAGTATTAGCTTATGCGGAGCCTACCAAGCCCTATGAACTGCATGTGGATGCCAGCTGAGATGGGCTGGGCAGAGTGCTCTATCAGGATCACAATGGACAATTAAGGCCTGTTGCTTATGTGAGCCGAAGCTTGTCTCCTGCTGAGAAGAACTACCCAACTCATAAGCTTGAGTTTCTGGCCTTGAAGTGGGTTGTAGTGGACAAGCTGAGAGATTATCTGTATGGTGCCGAATTTGTAGTTAGAACAGATAACAAACCCCTCACATACTTATTAACCACCGCAAAATTGGACGCCACAGGCCATAGGTGGTTGGCTGCTCTCTCAACATTCCCTTTCAGCCTGAAATACAGACCGGGAGTGGGCAACAGAGATGCAGATGCGCTGTCAAGAAGACCCCACAGTCCCCTGAGCTCACAGGAGGACTGGACTCAACTTGCCCCCCGATGGGGTAAGAGCCCTTTGTGAAGGAGCAGTAAAGCAGGAGAAAGGTGGAGCCAGAGCTGAAGAGATTGGAGTGACTACGGCAGGAGTACCCAGGTATTACTGCAATGTCTCCCAGATTGCTGCAGAGGGTTTACCTAAATTATCAAGGAAAGATCTTAGGAAAGATCAACAAGAGGATCCACTCTGCAGCTTGGTATTGGAAGCTCTAGAGGGTAAACACCCTGATCTACTTTTGAAAAGCACCCGAAAAGAAGCTCTGTTGTTACACAAAGAGTGGGATCGGTTGCAGTTGTTGCAAGGGGTGGTCTACCCAAGGGGCCCCTCTGAAGATCCGGAGGAGAAGTGGCAACTGTTGCTGCCAGAGAAGCACAGAGAGACAGTGTTAATCACTCTGCATGATTGTCATGGGCATTTGGGGTCAGAAAGAACTCTGCAGTTGATAAGAGATAGATTCTACTGGCCTTACATGAAGAAAGAAGTGGAGAGTTACTGTCACTCCTGCCATAGGTGTATCCAGAGAAAGACGCTGCCACAACGGGCAGTCCCAATGGGACATTTATCAAGCCAAGGCCCCATGGATCTAGTTTGCATAGACTTCCTGTGTCTAGAGTCTGACTTGAGTGGGCAAGGAAATATTCTGGTAGTCACAAACCATTTTACCAGATATGCTCAAGCTTTCTCCACGAAAGATCAGAAGGCCGTTACAGTGGCAAAGACATTAGTAGAGAAGTTCTTCGTCCATTACGGCTTACCACAGAGGATACACTCAGATCAAGGAAGAGACTTTGAGAGTACACTCATCAGGAGGTTGCTGGATCTATTAGGAATTCAAAAGTCCAGAAATACACCCTATCATCCGCAAGGAGACCCTCAGCCGGAGAGGTTTAATAGAACTCTTCTTAATATGTTAGGGACACTAACCTCTGAACAAAAGCCTAACTGGAGTAAGCATATTGCCTCTTTGGTGCATGCATATAACAGCACCAAGAGTGACGTCACCAGATATTCACCTTATCGGCTGATGTTTGGGCGTGAGGCTAGGTTACCAGTGGATCTAGCTTTTGGAACTTCTCTGGATCACACCTCGGAGGCTTCTCATCGAGGATATGCAAATAGGCTGAGAAAGAGTCTGAAAGTTGCCTATGAGAAGGCCCGGACTATGTTAGAAAGCAGAGGGAGTAGAAATAAAAGAAACTTTGATCTCAAAGTGAGGATCCAAGATCTTCAACCAGGTGATCGAGTCCTATTAAGTTATTTGGGTATTCCTGGGAAACACAAGTTGGCGAATCGCTGGAGATCACAGCCATACGTTGTATGTAAACAGCTCCCAGGACTCCCAGTATTTGAAATCAGGCCAGAAGGAAGTGCTGGACCAACTAAGACCTGTCATCGGAATCACCTTTTGCCTCTCACTGATGCAGTCAGGATAATCCCCGAGGAGGAGTTATCATCTACATCAGAGGATGTACAACGACCTGTAACTAGGTCCCAGTCTGGGACTTCAGCAACTGGAGACAGTGAGGAGAGAGAGATGGACATTAGCTGGTTGTGGTCATCTAATATACCCGAAACTGAAGCGAGTGTTTCATCACCCACAGCCTAGGAGAGTAGTGAGGCCCTCAGGCCAGAAGCTCCAGAGTTTGTGCCATTGTCTGGAAGAGCTGAAGAGTGTTTATCTCCCACTGAAGTAGAAGAAAGTGGTGTCCAGCCAGAAATAGGGGACACACCAGGGAAAAGAGGAACATTCGCCCACCCAAGAGACTAACATACGATACCTTGGGAGAGTGTTCTGAAACAACCAAGATTACCAGCAAAGGGAACATTGATGAGCCTAGTTCCTCCTCAGTCATCTGGACAATGAGAGCCCTGTTTCACCCCTTGACACATCTGTATCTGATGCTAAGGTGACAGCTGTGGGTACACAGAGTAGCTTTCCAACACCTGAGAATTGGTGGGAGGCTCCTCTGTCGGTCCTGTGCACTCGGTTAAAGGCTAAGATGTGTAGCAGGAACAAGGTCTTAAATATCTTTGGGGACCAAAGATTTAAAGCAGGGGGAGTATGTAGCGCTGATAACCTTTGTTTCTAGCTCTATGTGTATTATACAGTACATAGGTTGTGTTAGTACCATCTTGTGGACAATTGAGAAAGTACAATACGTTTACGTTTCATGACTAAGTGAAATGACATGGAAGTGATTCATTGTTTACTTCGGAACTTTAGCTCTGACCCACCCACAATGCTCCTGGACAAGGTGAAAACTGAACTGCATTGTGGGAGGATATAAAAGGGTAAGGAGCGGCCATCTTAGGTCTCTTGTTCCTGGGACGCGTGGCCTGCCAGCAGAATTCTGTGGGTGTGTGTGTCCCACAGGGTTGCGTCCTACCTGGCGAAGGAGCAGAGCAGCCGTAGTGTCCTGCCATCGCATCGCAGTGGGCTGGACAAGAGACATGATTGTTCCGGAAGACCTGTGGGGAGATAACCGAGGACTCCTGGTCGTTTGTGAACGGAACAGTGTGACGGCGTGGTGGTGCCTCCATACGGAACTGAGAACTGCTGAACCGGAGACATCCACCTGCTTAGATTCTGTGTGGTGAGAGGGTTGACACCCAGAAGTTTATTTGAGTATTATACACACATCTTTAGAACTGTACAGAGTGTTGCTGGGACTGATAGTCCCACGGAACAAGTTAAGTCCGAGAGCATTACATCTGAATAGACTTCAGTGTTCAAGAGCGGATGTTAGATGTTTGTTTCTTCATATAAAGACACCTAGTCACTCTGTTGGATTACAATTGTTTTAGTGTGTTATACTACACTGCGCAACACCCAGGAGGAACCCTTTGCGGATTACAATTATAAAAGCTAGCGAAGACTGAAGATGTCTGGACTACCTTTTTCATTGCAGGGCCCTGCATTTTAGTATAGTGACTTTAAGGTCTAGAGCAGGGGGAGCTCCCGGGTATAGATTCATACCAATATATACATTTCTGTGATTGTTATTGATTGTCATAATCATTTCTTGTACTATCACACTACGTTGGTGTGATAGTATATTCATTGAAATAACTCTTTATATAAATATATTACTTACTCAAAGAAAAAAGTTATTTTTGGTCATTATTGAAGTTTGTGTGCAATGTTGTCATTTCTCCTACAGGTGGAGCTACCAGCACCCAGGTAATCCTAATTGTAAGTGTATATTGTGGGTTAAAGTTAATGCTCATATTGTTTCAACACTGCACTACAGTTGTGTCAAGGGGAGTGAACAATTTAGGAAGGGTGCAGAGCAAAGAGGACAGGCCCGCTTAAACCAGCAGCTCCACCGTGAGTTATTGCTACACAAGCTTCTCTGGTCCTTAGTCGGTGTCAGTTCTCACTTGGGTTATACTGTACAATGCACTGGGGTGCCATTCACAATGAATGGCACTGCAAATCAACACATTGCCATGCAGTTTGATAATGCATTGCACATTAATTAATGCGTTTCAGCGCACATTGTCACAAAACTCAAGGCTCCACAACATATATACTGTACTGTGTTGGCTGCCATAAAGTGTAAGTTCACCTTTTCAGAAAAAACTAAAAGGTGGACTTAAACTGCCATACATAGATCAAAAATCGGTCGGTTGAGCAAGGACCGGACGACAAATTTCAATCCACTTGTGGACACTGTACCGATCGACCTCTGTTCAACCAACCTTTTGGTAGATTTTTGCTTGATCAACAGCACAAGCAATAAGCTATAGTGCTGATCTGTGCATTCTGACTTTTTGGGGAGTCTCCTCACTGTCAGAATACAATAACACAGCGGGGAGTACCAAATCCACATTAAATCAGGTCCACTTTTTTCTTTCTACCTGCTGACTGGGAACTGTTCTGTTTATCCTCTTCTTTCCCTAGAAATGCTGGGACAGAACAGGGAAGTTCTGATCGGTCAGCGCCAGCACATGATGTGTCTGGGCAGTGATGTCATACGGTAAATAGAGCTTACCCTGTTAATCTCCTGAGGAAATGGCTGATGAAAGTCCATGAAATGTGCCAAGAATCATTTTTTTTTCTCCCTCACTGTGTATATAGAAGACACATTGGGGTTTATTTACTAAAGCTGGAGAGTGCATAATCAGGCTCACTTCTAAAAAAAAATCGCAATAAGCGTATATTGATTGGTTTGCGCAAAAGTTATAGCGTCTACAAAATAGGGGATAGTTTTATGGCATTTTTAATTTGTTTTTATTAGTACAGGCAGTCCCCGAGTTACGAACACAATAAAGACTGTAGGTTTGTTCGTAAGTCGAAGTTGTTCGTAAGTCGCACTTGTAGGTGTAACTTCCGGTTGGAACACTGTGTTCATAAGTGTAAGTGCCGCCTGTGCATGGATGTGGGATGTTCCGGGCGCTTGTTATGTTATCTGGGGCGTAGTACGGCAGTGTGGGATGTGTCCGGAGGTGCTCAAAAGGTATCCAGGACCAGAGTGGAGCACAAGTGGCCGGCATTTGAGGCCGTTTGTAAGTAGGAGTCGTTCGTAACTTGGATGTTCGGAACTTGGGAACTACCTGTAATGGCGGCGATCTACGATTTTTATCGGGACTGCGACATTATCGCGGACACATCGGACACTTTTGACACTATTTTGGGACCATTGTCATTTATACAGCAATCAGTGCTATAAAAACGCACTGATTGCTATGTAAATGACACTGGTAGTGAAGGGGTTAAGTGTGTCCTAGGGAGTGATTCTAACTGGGGGGGATGGGCTTCAACTCACATGACAGCGATCACTGCTCCCAATGACAGGGAGCAGTGATCTCTGTCATGACACAAGCCAGAACAGGGAAAAGCCTTGTTTACATAGACACTTCCCTGTTCTGCGGCTCCGTGACACGATCGCCGGGAGACTGGCGGACATCGAGTCCGCCGGTCCCGCGGGCACTGTCCCGCTGTACGCGTGCCTGCTGTCGTCCTCTTAACCGGTTCAATACAGGGCATTTTCACCCCCTTCCTTCCCAGGCCAATTTTTAGTTTTCAGCGCTGTCGCACTTTAGACGACAATTGCGCGGTCGTACGACGTTGTACCCAAAAAAAATTGACGTTCCTTTTTCCCCACAAAAATAGCTTTCTTTTGGTGGTATTTGATCACCTCTGCGGTTTTTATTTTTTCTGCTATAAACAAAAGAAGAGCGACAATTTTGAAAAAAACACAATATTTTTTACTTTTTGCTATAATAAATATCCCAATTTAAAAAAAAAAAAAACAAATTTTTTCCTCAGTTTCGGCCGATACGTATTCTTCTACATATTTTTGGTAAAAAAAATCACAATAAGCGTATATTGATTGGTTTGCGCAAAAGTTATAGTGTCTACAAAATACGGGATAGATTTATGGCATTTTTTAAAAAAAAATGTATTTTGTATTTATTTATTTTTTTTAGCGGCGATCGCGATTTTTTTTCGTGACTGCGACATTATGGCGGACACATCGGACACTTTTGACACATTTTTGGGACCATTCACATTTATACAGCGATCAATGCTATAAAATTGCATTGATTACTGTGTAAATGTGACAGGCAGTGAAGGGGTTAACCACTAGGGGGACACAAGGGGTTAAATATGTTTCCTAAGGGAGTGTTTCTAACTGTAGGGGGCGGGGACATACAAGGGGAGGAGACCAATCAGTGTTCCGCTGTACTAGGAACACAGATTGCTCTCCTCACTACCGACAGGACGTGGATCTGTGTGTTTACACACACAGATCCACGGTCCGGGCCGGTTAACGGGCAATCGCAGGTGCCCGGCACACGCACCTGGTCCCGAGCAACGCGGCGGGCGCACGCGCACCCCCTAGACGGCCGGGAGTCCCAGGCCGTGATATGACGTCCACCCAGGATGGGAGATCCCATCTGTGGACGTCATATGTCTATGGCTGGGTAGGGAAGTGGTTAGGGGACGTACAGGTACGCCCATTTGCCCACCGCTGCCATTGTGCCGACGTATATCGGCCTGCAGCGGTCGGCAAGTGGTTAAGTGTTGCCAATAAAACCTGAAAGCTGATTAGTTTCTATGCAGAAGTGAGTCTGATTTTGCACTCTTCAGCTTTATTAATTAAACCCCATTTAGACATCCCTGTAGATATATGTAAGCATTTGATAAAATTATGAATTTTATAAATGAGTATTGTGTACTGGTACCTAAAAAGTCCCAGGGTTTTGTATTGTTTAGTGAAACAATCACGTTTGTTAATTCACCTATTGAACCAACTGATATACAAGATATTTAAATTGATCAAGTAATTGTAAACAAATAATAAGAAAGTGATTTAGTTTTACACCTCCATCCTTATATTCTTTGACTTAGATTTTATACCCATAAATCTCAATGAAATAGTTGTGTGGTCTCTCACAGCCCTGGACCCCTGCTGCTCACTGTCTCTTCTATACCCCACTTTAGTAACTGGAAAAAGTATGAACCTTGGATATCTGGACATCGCTAATGTTCCCGGTGAATGTCAGGTCAGTTTGCAAGATTTTATTTAATGCTGTAATGACCAGTGGAGGCAGTCATGTATTACCATCCAAAAAAGAGGCAGCTATAAGGAAAACGTGCCTGAAGTCAGTTTAGGAAGGAGGATCCTGTCACAGATCTACAACCTTCCAGATTTTTTTTTTTTTTTCCTGTCTTCAATTTTTTTTTTTTTCTCTCCATTTCACAATTAACGGATGTGGAGAATTTTAGCACGTTGCATCTGTTCCCCTCTCTGTTCCTGACACTGCAGCACCCAGCTGACTCAGGCTCACATATATTAGCGTTGCTAATAATTACAGCTGTTTAATATTCACAGACTGAGCTCCCAAATTCCGGAGCAATGAACAAAAGCTAAAGACCGCTGCAAAGACTGTGTATAAATACATACATGTGTGTAGAAATAGAAGAGGCCTTTATACTTTATTTACATACCCCTAATGCCCCAAATCCCTATTTTCATTTATTTAATTAGGAAAAGGACATTGTGGAGAGTCTGTTAACCCAGAGGTGCAAAATCAGAAATAATCTTTTGTTGTCCTAACTGCTCTGGACCCAAAAGGGAAATCTGGTTGCTATGGTTATTTACTGTATAATGCAATAGGTGCAGTAAATTTATAGGGTTCATTCACATAATGTGCAGTGACCTGCATTTATCCGCACTGGATCAACGCAGGTCACTGCAAGGGCATAATGGTTTTCTATGTGCCTCGTTCACACCACAAGGTTATGCAAAGGTGCGTTGCAGTACGTTGCGTTAAAATGCAACCATAGCAAACAGTAATCGCTTGTATTTATTTTAATTGCACTACGTTGAACACAGCAGAATGTGACTGGATGCAGTGACCCTTTACACATCATCATTGCTCTTTGCACTTCCTTATTAAATAAGCCAATGTGTATGTATGAGAAATAGCAGTCTGCCAGCATCTCAGTTGTGGATTTATTACACTTGTAACACTGCCATGTACAAGAGTAGTGTTATAAAGATTATTTGCATATAACCTCCTTCCCCTTTACACAAGTACATACTCTGTGAGACGGTTGTTTTCTTCAGAAGCGGCGTAGCTGGATCGCTGCTCTGATTTATATCTCTGCAGCAAGGAAAGCTAGACAAAAACATTCATCTACAGGAACGTGGTGATGAGGTTCCGCTGAGCTACCTCTGTATCTATCTACGTCTTGGCTTTAGCGAGTGAGCTGTCTGTGTGCCTGAGACAGTGGTGTTATCCTCTGACATGGGGCCATCAGGCTTTTAAATCCCTTTATTCCTCATGCTATAATACCCCTATTATATGGTTGTTGTTGCCATTATTTGAAGCCAGTTTCTATTTCAAAGTGGGTCTGTCTTTAAAACAGAACTCAAGGCCATTATGAACTGTTTTACCTGACAAATCATTTGTATTTACAGTATGTCTATTCTCTCCTGAGTTTTACTGCTTTGTCTGTAGGGGAAAACAATATGATTATTCTCTGCTGCACTTAAGTAACACTTAAAGGTCTTGTCCCTCTCCCAACCTGTGACTGGACATTGAAAGGAGAAGTTGCAGTCTGATGAGCTGAACTCTCTGTCACTGAACTCTCTTCTCCCATCAGCATATCACTCGTTCTCACATGAGCACTGCAGTATAGTTAACTGGCTGCTTCTGTCTCCCTTAGTCCAGGCTCTGCTCTACCGGGATTGCAAAAGGCTGATACCAGTTTAATTACCTCTCTGCAAGCTATCCCTTCTTCAGTCTTTCATGAATGCCGCTGCCAGACTCATCCACCTTACCAACTGTTCAGTGTCTGCCACTCCTCTCTGCCAATCTCTCCACTGGCTTCCCATTGTCCAACAAATAAAATTCAAAACATTAACAATAACATACAAAGCCATTCACAATTCTGCCCCGAGCTACATCACCAATCTTATCTCCAAATATCACCCAAACCGTCCTCTCCGCTTCTCCCAAGACCTTCTGCTCTCTAGCTCCCGTGTCTCCTCCTCCCATGCTCGTCTCCAGGACTCCTCCAGAGCCTCTCCCATCCTCTGGAATTCACTACCCCAATCTGTCCAGTTATCTCCTACTCTGTCCACTTTTAGGTGATCCCTGAAAACTCATCTCTTCAGGGAGGCCTATCCTGCCTCCAGCTAACAACCAAATCTTCTACTCGCCTCATGAGTTCATCCCTCACAGTCCCTACCTTTAGTTTCACCAGCCCCTCCCTCTTAGATTGTAAGCTTGCAGGAGCAGGGCTCCTCTAACCCTCTTGTTTTGAATTGTACTGTTGGTGTAGTGTCTCCCTACATTGTAAAGTGCTGCGCAAAGTGTTGGCACTATATAAATCCTGTATAATAATAATAATTATAAGTCTGCTTGCATAAAAATATATAGTCAATGATGTATTCATGGATACAGAGAGGCCTTTGTGTCTTTTTTTATATATGCTTATTCAATATACTGCCCCCCCCCCCTTTCCCATTCTAATTGTGCAATAATGTGTATTCCATGCACTCATAATTGCACAGTAGTGGCAGTAACTGCTTATTTTATTAGCTGATATTATTTTTTTAACTAAGCCATATTAGATTCAAGGAGGGCCACAAGCACTGCATACATTTATATGGTACAAAACACTGTATGCACAACAGAAAGTCCAAAGCTTTTTGGTGTGAGAAACTGTTATCCTCATTGAAACTATGCCATGTTTAATAGGGATAGAGACAGTTATTGTGATACAAACACACACCACATGGTAATCAAAAATGTAACGAATGAAAAATGTAGAGTGTGAATGCCAGATTGTGTTGTAATTAGAAAACATAATGCTAAAAAAGTTAAAAAGATGAGGGTCCTACTTTTTTGGTGGCTAGCTGGTGACGCTTAACTCTTAATGATGAACTTGGAGTTGGAGAAAAACATTACCCTTGCAGTGGGTCACCCTCTACATTGCAAGTGTCATGGCCTGGAGTTAGGATCGGAGGCCAGTGGCTGTAACAGTAGAGAGGTTCATGCAGTAATCAGCTGGATAAATACACAAGCAGATGCCCCTGGCGGAAAACACCGGCTCACCCAATGCATGGGGTATAAGCACTTCAACAGAGCTCCTGAAAGGAGACATGCATTTCGCTGCAAGCTAATGCCAGATCACAACCCTCTGGATCGCCCTCCAGGAAACAAGCAGGGGTAAGGTAGCAGATGAAGCATATAGGGAACAAGCAGAAACATACAAGCCAAAAGGTCAGGAAAGAGTAGTAGCTGGCTGGGATCAGGCAGAAGTATAGTGAATGAACAAGCCAAGGGTCGGTATTGAGTGCTAGCAAAGATAAGGACCGTAGCAGGAACACAAGGGGCATGATATTGGCTGGAGAGAGCACAATAATTTGGCAAACAGGAAATGCAAAGGTATGGCTTAAATAGGAAGTTCATGGGAGGAGTAAAGAGTTTAACATTCAGCAGAGACAAGGTATAAAGAAGGAATGTCCACAGGACTACATAGAAAGCTCAGAATATAAACAAAAAAGTCAGTGCTACTACCCATACATCACATAGAAAGCAGAGATGTGCTCGTTCCACAGTCGCTGGCTGAGTAGGGAAATGAGGAAAAGATGATCCGCACTCCGGTGATTGCTCATAAAAAGTGTAAATATTTATTGACAAAGACATAGAAAGCTATCCAGCATTTCAGATGACACCACGAATAGAGCCACAGCCAGACAAAGCAGAGGTCCTGGGTTCAGATCTGGATCTTGGAAGCAAGGGTTACTGTAAATGCTCCTTTGAACAATAAGATGATAAATAACATTTACTATATTTACCTTAGTCCTCAGGGTGGGCTCCCAGCATCCTCTCAGCATCCTCATGTATGTAATAATGTAGGAGAGCTGCAACCAGATGGGCAGCGAAGAGGGGCGGCTCCATAGGACTGGTTTTATGAAGAAAAGGAAACCTGTGAGAGTGAGACATAAGGTAAGTATTTCCCATACTTGACAAAATTAGCATTTGGCCCTTACAGTAAGAGGAACCTATTGCAAGCGTAACTTTATCTCCAGCCTTAGTACAGCTTTAGTCCTCGTGCACACAGCCATATAGTGAGGCCCGGAGCGATAGGAATGTAATGGAAATGAATGGGTTAAGGAAATTAAAGTTGTAGTAGCAGGAAGGAGAGCGGATTGGCTGAGAAAAGCAGGAAAAGGAGGGGTCTGTTAGTTTACTTAAGGGAGAGGCGGGGCTCTCGGCATTAGTGGAGGGTCAGCAGGGGAAGAAGCAGGCAGTTTTACATGCTGCTAAAAAATCAACAGCTATGGCAGAGGTGGACAGGATTTTGGCCCAGCTGTGGGCGGCTGCTGCCACAAGGGGACCAGAGTGGCTACTTAGGTAGCGTCCCTGATAGAGGATCAGGAATTCGGGTCAGGGGCGGGGGGCAGGAACTTCCACGTGCGGGTACATCCCCCCAAGCTTTGCGCCAGGTCAGGAGCCCCATGCGGGACCCGTCAGGCACACCTGCTGGGCCACCATCGGCTGCAGCAGGTGGATCACCTGGATGGAATCCTCATCGGAGGTGGAGCTCTACAAGCAAGGTGGTGGGTCACGTTCAAACTCCTCGCCCGCTCGACGTCACTGTCGGGAGCCAGCGGACTCCGTCCCCTCTGACGCAGCAGCAGGGGGGGTCCCTGTGAGGGAGACGATCAGCCACAGCTGCCGGGCCATCACCAGATGTGGTTGGCGGCTCCAACACCAGGCCAGTTCCCCCTGTAGGAGGCAGAAGGGGTAGAAGCTACAAGAGAGCACCGGTGGTTTCCGGGGGCAACGGAAGGGTGGAACAACTCAGAAGCCATGCAGGGGCGGATCCAGTGCTGCAAGAAGAGGCCAACACTGGCACAGGTCCTCGATATCCAGGCCCTCCAGGCCCTCCATGCCTGGGGTGCCAAGAGTGGAGGAGCAGCAACTTCCAGGAGCGGTCCGAGGGAGAGCTGTCATGCTCTGAGGAGGAAAAGTCTCGGAACCACCGGTGGATTCGGAATCGGCAGCTGTTTGGGGCTCCCCTGGTCAGCGAGGTTAATCTGCCTCTTTGTCTACTACCTCTTTTAATGCTGCATTGGGTGGGTTGTTGGCTGTGAGGCATGGGGGGATTCGATGGATGTCAGGGCCGCACCACAGGCTGGGGGCTTGGCGGCTGGTCCGCAAGGGGCAGGTTATACACCTGCCACTTCCGGTACAGATGCACAGCTGCGCAATTTGCTAGGAGGACTGCAGGATCTCATGCAGCATTTTGTGGGGGGAACAGGGTTACAGTCCCCGCAGGTGTCCCCTTGGTTCCAGCCGGGTGGAGGGGCAGTGTTAGATGGGGCTAGTCCAGGGTCCGGTGCTGTGCCCACTCCTCCCCTTCAGTCCCGGTGGTAGCCCCGGTAACTACAGGGATTTCTGTGTCGCCTTTGGCATCAGGGGAAGCTAGTGTGGTGCCTGAGAAGACAGGATCGTTGCAGGAGGTCTCAGGAGAAACGGATGCAGTGCGGTTAGCTGATGCGGCAAAATGTAAAGTTTATGTATGCTTTTGAAGATCCGTTGGGGGTGCATTTAAAACAGGAAGTTTGAGAAAGGATTTGCAAGAGTGAATATGTGGAGATCTTTTCCTTACTGCCGTTAGAGAAGTTTAACCATCCCTTCACTGGGACTACAAGGACATTAGCTTCTGGATGCAGCTCATGTCCTCGGCACGGGCCCCTAATCAGTTTTTTCCTGGGGGGGGGGGTGGTGGTGCAGCATCCACTGTACAACCGGTCAAAAAAAAATGGGGCATATGTTGGCAATACAACGAGATGCCTTTTGCAGTGAAGCCGCTGCCAGAACTAGTGGTCTCGCCACTTGGGGTGGTGCCTAAGAAGGAACCAAACCTGTTCACCTATCCTTCCCGAAGGGAGGTTCTGTTAATGATGCAATCGATACGGAAGCGTGTTTGGTGTCGTATACTTATTTTGACGCAGCGGTGAGCTGGGTTCGCCGCTACGGCAAAGGGGCTTTAATGGCAAAATCTAACATTAAGTCTGCCTTTCGTCTGCTCCCAGTTCATCCTGATAGTTTTGTTAGGGTGCTGTTGGCAGGATGAACTTTATGTCGATTGCTGTTTGCCCATGGGCTGTTCCATTCCCTGCGCTCTGTTCGAAACATTCAGTTCTTTTGTAGAATGGGTGGTTCAAGATCTGTCGGGGGTGAATTCTGTCATTCATTATTTGGATGATTTTGTTTTCATGGGCCGCTGGCTTCTAATGTGTTTGTGATCCTTTTATCTACGTTGCGGCACATTGCGGGGAGTTTTGGTATTCCTTTGGCTGAGGACAAGACGGAGGGTCCGACGACCATGCTCAGTTTCCTGGGCTTGCCAGAGGATAAATTGTTGGCACTCAAGATGGAGATTTGGGGGATAGGGGGGAAAGTTTAACTTTGCATGTCACGTTATTCCTATGGGCAGGGTGTTTTGCCAACGGCTGTCGGCAGCGACGCAGAGATTAGGTCCCCTACACATTTTATTCATCTCACTAGGGAACATCGGGAAGATTTGCGAGTGTGGCACATGTTTTTGGAACGCTATAATGGTAGATCGGTTTGGATGTCCGGACCGGTGAGTAATTTTGATTTGGAGCTGTTTACGGATGCTGCAGGGTCAACAGGTTATGGGGCAATCTACCAGGGTAACTGGAGCACGGAACCTTTGCCGGGTTCATGGTCAGACGTGGGGTTCCTTCGTAATCTGGTGTTCCTGGAGCTTTTTCCGGTAGTGCTGGTGATGGAAATCTGGGATGAATCATTTAGGAATTTGAAACTTTGGTTGAATTGCGAAAAAACTGGGTGTGGTGCAAGTCATTAACTGCATCTCAGCGTTGTCGCAAACCTGTGATACGACTGCTGCACAACATGGTGCTGAGCTGCCTGCAGATGAATATTTTTCTGTATGCTGTACACCTCCTGGGGATTGGTTTCAGTGGGACAGGTTCCGAGAGCTGGCACCAGCGGCGGAACAACGGGGGGTTCCTTGTCTGGGTTGGTTGTGGGAGATTGCCTTGGAGCCGTCACTGGATGGATCAGAAGGTCTGTGAGTGAGGCCACGTGGGTGGCATATACCAAGGTATGGCAGAAATGGTTGGAGTTGGTGAGGAATGCAGAAGGGATTCGGGAGGATTCGGAGGTAAGGCTGCTGGTCCTTTACTTCGTTTCCAGGAACCTGGAGTGGGGCGTGTCAGTGTCTGTCATTGAGCGGAAACTGGCGGCCTTGGCCTTTTTCTTTAAATTGGGGCGGGGTTGATTTTACAAAAGGTTTTTGGGTCCGACAAGCTTTAAAGGGGTATTGGAAGTTGCATACATGCAAGGATGCTAGGTGGCCCGTGTCCTTTGCTATCTTGCAGGCCATTTTTGTGCAATTGGGCACCATCTGTACTTCCAGGTATGAGGTATCCTTGTTTAAAGCGGCTTTTTCCTTGGCAATTTTTGGGGCATTCTGGATAAGTGAGCTGGTCAGTCCTTCTTGGAAGGTTCCGGGGGAATCTTGGTGAGGTATGTGATACGGGAGAAGGACAGGGTGCAGGTTTTGCTACGCAGGTCACAGACGGACCAGACTGGCAAGGGCGCATGGGTACAGCTGTTTCAACTGCCGGGTTCCATGGTGTGTCCGGTGGGGGTTGTACGGGAATCTTTGGATGCGCTCCCGGGTGTGGCAGGGCCCTTTCTGTTACACAGGGATGGGTCACTGTTGTCCAAGTTTCAGTTCATTGCAATATTCAGGAAGAGTCTTCAGGTGGCGGGTCTGGAAGAAAAACAGTATGCCTCGCACTGCTTCCGTATCAGGGCGGCCACGGAGGCCGCTTGGTGTGGGCTGGACGAGGCATCTGTGAGGAGGATTGGTAGGTGGGACTCAAGGAGATTTCGTACCTACATTCACCCGCATTTGTTAACCAATTAGGATCATGGGGGGGAAGGGTCGTAGTGGTTCTTGCTTGTGGGTGAGTATTCATGGTGTTTTTGTGTTATCCTGTGGTTCTCGTTCTTTTCTTTCAGATGGAGTGCAGACACGCCTCGTCTGGATTTTGGGCCACTCATATGTATTTTGGGGGGCCAGGCGAGCTGATGTTAGGCCGGATGGCAGACAGCTACGTATTTCCAGGAGGGAGGCATGTATTCGCTGGCTACGCGTACCAGGGATGATGTGGAACAGGGTGATGGCGGAGGTACATTGTTTTGCATGCCTTGACAGGTCACCCGACATTATAGTGCTCCACGTTGGAAGGAATGATCTGGGGATTCGTTCTAGTAGGGAGCCTATTATGGACATCAAGTTAGATTTCCTGTGGCTCCGTACGGCATTCCCCGATATGCTGGTATTGATGACTTGGCGCATGGCAAGGTCAGTTACAAGACTCAACAAGACTCGAATTAAAATCAATAAAGCGGTGGGCCGATTTTTTAATGAGAAATGGGGGCAGGGTAATTCGCCATAGGGCGAATTATCAGATCATAATCTGATACCAGGATGTACCTAAGTGGGGATGGAGTCTATCTATCTATCATCTATCGGTGGTGGGGATAGATTTGTGGTCCCTGGGTTTGCAGGATGGGATTCAACATGCCTTGGAGATGTGGAGGGGCCCTTAAGGGTAAGGTGTCACCCTTATGGGCAGTGGCGGTAGATTGGTCTGTGACGGTGTAAGAAATTACTTACGAGATGGAAGTGTGGGGGACTAATCAGTGGTATGTGCCCCTCTGGTGGATTCCAGTTAGCATACGGTAAAGGTTGCACTGCATGTAGTGGGGTTGTCTCCAAGCTGGTGTTCACGGATGGAGGCCTTATGGTAAAGGTCCCGCAGTGGAACATGTTTTGGAATGTTGGGGTTGCCGTCACAGACCAACAGGCCTGAGGACTGTTTATTTAGGTTTCAGATGTTGATGTAAAGAATGTTATTTCAATAAGTGTTTTGGTTAATAAAAAGGCTGCTATGGCCGTTTGTACTCCATTTCATGTCTGGTCTTATTAATCTAGGTAATGAGAAGGGGTGAGTACTTATGGTCAGGCAGGAAAAAGGAAAGTTGGGGACATCTGATCTACACTGGTCATGCTTTACGCAGTATGCAGAATTCTGGAGTTCTTATCTTTGCGCCTACAGAATGTTTAATAATAATTAGCCTGCAAGGTGGAGGTTGGCTCTTGCTTTGTCTCTGGTGGTCCAGGCCAGATGACCTGTATGTTATTATGCAAGGTCTAAAACAGTTAAGAGAATAACTGAATACACAAGTTGTGTGCTTGTTTAAACTGTCCTGCACATTTTGTTCTTATAGACTCAGTGTTGTACGCTTCTTTGGGGATTGACTTTTTTAACCTGCATTCGGTGACAACTATATTTATTTTACAACATATACGCTTTAAATATTATGTTCCATAAGTTGGGTAATGCTCTTTACAAAGCTTACTGCAGCAAGGCAGCGAGTGGTAAACAACATTAGTCATAGCCAACAGATGTAGAACAATAAACATGTCTGAATGATGTAAACCTCACATATTGATGTAACATTTATACTTTACCTCTATTACATGTGGCTTCCTCTTGTGGAATGACATTCAATATATAGTCTAGATTTTGATTTTATGATAGGAAATCTGAACTGAGATAACTATATAGACTTTAATTACTGAATTTTTTTGCAAATCTAGTTTCCTGGCAGTATACTGACCCTATGGCTTTAGTACTTATATGTCAATGTTTTAGGTCAGTGACTTGGAATTCTAAAACCAAAGCTGATACAACCTAGGACTGCAGTTGCTGGTTTTTGCTAACTCATGACACATTCATGCTTGGGTCCTCCCACTTCAACAAGGTTCAGGGATGTCTCATAGGCACAAATTATGCTCAATTCATAGCCAGCCTGTACATAGTAAGAATTGGATTGATTGATTTCATGCAACAGAGGAGGCATTTATGTTCCTGTGCCACATTTTAGCCTGGAATGGGTACATAGATGACATATTGATATTTTGGTCAGTTAGTAATGACCTACTTCTGGATTCATCACATTTTTAACCATAATTTAAATAATTTACAGTTAATTACAATTAATCGACATGGGTGTGTACCATCAATACTAGATAAACTTATTGAGTTTTTGCTAGAGAACCAATGGCATCTTAGATGGTAAAAGTAAGTAGCCGTCTGAAATTCCTTTTTAAGGAAATGCCTATTGGCCAATGATTTACAATTCCAAGAAATAGCACAAATCAGCAGAAGACTATAAAATTACAAAAGTTATTTGTTCATCAACACAGTGGGGGTTATTTACTAAAACTGCATGGTGCAAAATCTGGTGCAGCTCTCCATAGAAACCAATGAGCTGCCAGGTTTTACTGTCAAAGATTAATTGATCAAAATTAAGTTAGACGCTGAATGGCTACCATGTACAGCTGGATCAGATTCTGAGTGCACCAGTTTTAGTACATGTACCCCTATATTTGTAATAACACTAGAAGGCCATATATAAAGGCAAGTAAGAGGGTCAATTTAATTCATCATGTAAGAACACATATGGAGAGAAATAGTTATCATAAAGAAACATTGATTTGAAACTCTATGGTATTAGACATATATTGAATAATCATTGGTTCTTGCTTAAAGCGGAGTTCCAGTCAGGTTTTTTTTTCCTCTAAAAAAACACTGCTGCAATAGTCGCAGATTATGAAATCCATTCCGGTATATGTTGTAAATGTAGTCTTTTTTTGTTGTATAGTTATGCAATGTACTCACAGTAATCTCTGTAACAAGAATACTCCCATCTTCAGTGTGGGCATCTGAAGCCCGCTCGTAGCTTCTTCCGGGATACAGTGCTGCTGGCTACCTAACATGCACCTCCCAATCTTGCACATGCGCAGTGGGTACAAAGCACAGGACACTCATTGAAGTGGAAGATGCCCATTGACTCCAGGGCTTAATGACACATATATCCCAAGAACCAACCGGCGTCCGGCGAGGCACAGAGGAAGTGGAGCTACTTACTGACCAAAAAAGGTGATATGCTTTACAAAAAAAAACGTTCCGAACAATAATGGGACTGTGATCAACAACGCCGGGGGCTGAACTTCTAACATGGGGTGGAACTCAGCTTTAATGAAGATAGAGGCATTGGTTGTCTGCAGCCATTATGAAGCTGAAGGAAAGAGAATCCATTTATAAAAGGCGGAGCTATTTCTGCCAAAAGGAATTTAATTTGAGTAAATAATCTGAAGGCAGCAATATCACATATACAGGATAGGGCAGGGAGAGGCAACCCAGGACAGGTGGGGATCTCAACTGAACAACATGGAAGAGATGAAAAATTGCCAGGGTCTTTTTTTTTTTAAGAGATAATCTAGCAAGGCCCTTTCAAAAAGTAAGGTTTGAAGAGTTAAGTAATAGAGTTCAGGAGACAGTAATAAGTAAATCAGAGTTCAGAGGTCAGGAGTAAACAACGCAAAGTGCAGGGGTGAATGATAAATACCGAGGACTTTAGTATTATATAATGCAGACTGAAGGGGTTAGTAGTAAGTAACACAGAGTTCGGTACTACGTAACACACAGTGCCGAGATCAAGAATAACTTACATCTCCCACCCACAAGCAAAATTATCTCCCCCTCCAGTACAAACATCTACCCCCTAAGCTAAAATCGCCCATTGCACAAGTTCTCCCCTCCCCTTGTAAAATCCCCCCCCCCGGATCTCAGATGCAGTGGTTCCCCCAAAAGAGTGAGGGAAATCCTCCCAGGACTGCTTTCAGCTGTATTATATGACATATCAGCACTAAGGAGGAGCCTAGGACTTCACCCAACTCTGCTCAGAAGTGATGGGCACACAATTTTCCATCACATGATCAGTGGGTAGATTGTCAAGCCCTAGGATAGAGTATTTACTCTAAACCTTTATTTATTACAGGCACTTTTATAGTGAGGTCAATTTCTGCAGCGCTTTACATATATATTGTACATTCACATCAGTCGCTCATGGAGCTTACAATCTAAGGTACCTAACTCACATTCATACATACACATACCAGGACCAGTTTAGACAGGAGCCAATTAACCTACTAGCATGTCTTTAGCTTATGGGAGGAAACCCACGCAAGCACAGAGAGAACATGCAAAATCTAGGCAGGTAGTGCTGTTAATGGGATTTGAACCAACGACCCTAGTGCTGCTAACCAAATAGCCACTGTGCTGCCCATGTTGAAGACCATTAACGAGGGGATGCAATTTACACGTAGCGCTGCACAAAACCTCTCAGTTCCTGTGGCTTCTTCACATTTGTTTAGGTGTCATATTTAAAGTACTCATGTTTTAGTCTCATAAATTAAAGTGATGTACTAAACCCAGGACCCTGCATTCACTATATCTGGTCTCCCACAATGCACAGAACATGGAAATGCAATTATTTTAGTAAATATAGAAATGCTAAATGCATTTTCTCATCAGCAGTTAGAGCAGTCTTGTGACATCTATCAGTGTCTGGTTAAAACTTGTAAGAGGAGTTTTCATTCTCCTCTGATTGTCCTATGAGGCTGCAGGACCCCTGAACCTCTGTCTGGACAGTGCTGATTGGCCCCGTGCTTATTACATGCACTCTCCCAAGAGAAAACAAAACAAAAAACTCTCTAGCTGCATGTGCAGCTTGCCCCCAAGGCTCTGTACTATCAGTAGATTGGGAACTGTGGAAAAAGGGGAGGATCAGAGAAGACAGGATCAAACAATCTTTTTATACAATGCAGAGGATTAATCCCTTAGGTTCAACAGTGAGTATAACAAGCATGCTTTATATAAACACTGATTTTACTGTTGTGGGTTTAGTAACACTTTAACCACTTCCCGCCCACCCTATAGCGGATTGACGTCCGGGAAGTGGTTCTGTTATCCTGACTGGACGTCATATGACGTCCAGCAGGATAACATGCCGCCGCACGCCCCCGGGGGCGCACATCGCGGCGATCGGCGGAGCGGTGTGTCAGCCTGACACACCGCTACACCGATCTTGGTAAAGAGCCTCCAGCGGAGGCTCTTTACCACGTGATCAGCCGTGTCCAATCACGGCTGATCACGCTGTCAATGGGAAGAGCCATTGATCGGCTCTTCCTCACTCGTGTCTGACAGACGCGAGTAGAGGAGAGCCGATCGGCGGCTCTCCTGGCAGGGGGGGTCTGCGCTCATTGTTTATCAGCGCAGCCCTGTCAGAGAATCTAATTGACCAAACTGTGTGGACTGCACAGAGGAAACCCAAAACACATATAAGTGAAATAATGGTGTTTAATAAATAAGTGACAAGTAAAAGAAATATAAACAGTGCAAAACCAATACAACAAACCCACTACAAACAACAATATATACAAGGAAATGGAGATACCGTAATCGTAAACAAAGCCAGGCCAAGGTCATACACAGGGAGATCAAACCAGCAGGACAGGAAGAGGGTGGATGGATGGGATACAGGGCAGGGATCCAAGGTAACCAGGAACAGAGGGGATAGGCTCAGGATAGGGATGGGATAAGATTAGGTCAGGTCAGGACAAGGCAGATGCAGGCTCAAGGTCAAAGTAACGGGCAGCAAGGTTAGAGTGCAGGGAGAGAGAGAGAGATACCAAGGCGAGCAAGTGAGGGCTCGCCGGGTATTTATAGGGCTGACTAATTGGCTTCAAGTTACACCTGAGCGCAGGGAGTGTTGTCTGCCCCCTACTGCCAGGATCCATCCGCTGGTGGACATCAGTACTGCAGCCAAAAGATGACAGGACACCAGCAGGGAAATATTCTCCTGACAGTTCAACACTGCCAGGAGACACCTGCTGGTGGACCCCAGTACTGCATGCCAAATAATATAACTTACCAGCGAATGGACCCTTTCCTGACAGTACCCCTCCCTAAAGGAGCGGCCTCCGGACGCTCCAACTGGTCTTAATTGTCCATGGTCTATGGCATCAGGCAGAATGGTGGAGGAAGGTATGTCAGGCTGGTCATCAGGCACATCTGGGCAGACGGCTGGCATGTCAGAGTCATTAAGCTGGGCAGCAGACGACAGGAACCACTCAAGCTGGGCAGCAGACGACAGGAACCACTCAAGCTGGGCAGCAGACGACAGGAAACACTTGAGCTGGGCAGCAGACGACAGGAAACACTTGAGCTGGGCAGCAGACGACAGGAAACACTTGAGCTGGGCAGCAGACGACAGGAAACACTTGAGCTGGGCAGCAGACGACAGGAAACACTTGAGCTGGGCAGCAGACGACAGGGACAACTTGAGCTGGGCAGCAGACGACAGGGACCACTTGAGCTGGGCAGCAGACGACAGGAACCACTTGAGCTGGGCAGCAGACGACAGGAACCACTTGAGCTGGGCAGCAGACGACAGGAACCACTTGAGCTGGGCAGCAGACGACAGGAACCACTTGAGCTGGGCAGCAGACGACAGGAACCACTTGAGCTGGGCAGCAGACGACAGGAACCACTTGAGCTGGGCAGCAGACGACAGGAACCACTTGAGCTGGGCAGCAGACGACAGGAACCACTTGAGCTGGGCAGCAGACGACAGGAAACACTTGAGCTGGGCAGCAGACGACAGGAAACACTTGAGCTGGGCAGCAGACGACAGGAAACACTTGAGCTGGGCAGCAGACGACAGGAAACACTTGAGCTGGGCAGCAGACGACAGGAAACACTTGAGCTGGGCAGCAGACGACAGGAAACACTTGAGCTGGGCAGCAGACGACAGGGACAACTTGAGCTGGGCAGCAGACGACAGGGACAACTTGAGCTGGGCAGCAGACGACAGGGACAACTTGAGCTGGGCAGCAGACGACAGGGACAACTTGAGCTGGGCAGCAGACAGGAACAACTTGAGCTGGGCAGCAGACAGGAACAACTTGAGCTGGGCAGCAGACAGGAACAACTTGAGCTGGGCAGCAGACAGGAACAACTTGAGCTGGGCAGCAGACAGGAACAACTTGAGCTGGGCAGCAGACAGGAACAACTTGAGCTGGGCAGCAGACAGGAACAACTTGAGCTGGGCAGCAGACAGGAACAACTTGAGCTGGGCAGCAGACAGGAACAACTTGAGCTGGGCAGCAGACAGGAACAACTTGAGCTGGGCAGCAGACAGGAACAACTTGAGCTGGGCAGCAGACAGGAACAACTTGAGCTGGGCAGCAGACAGGAACAACTTGAGCTGGGCAGCAGACAGGAACAACTTGAGCTGGGC
Organism: Aquarana catesbeiana; assembly: GCF_042186555.1. Lineage (NCBI taxonomy): Eukaryota > Metazoa > Chordata > Amphibia > Anura > Ranidae > Aquarana > Aquarana catesbeiana. Next base: position 323,853,633 of record NC_133326.1, read on the forward strand.
AGCAGACAGGAACAACTTGAGCTGGGCAGCAGACAGGAACAACTTGAGCTGGGCCGCAGACAGGAACAACTTGAGCTGGGCAGCAGACAGGAACAAGCCGAGCTGGGCAGCAGACAGGAACAAGCCGAGCTGGGCAGCAGGCTCCGGGTCATCGAGTTGGGCAGGAGGCTCCGGGTCATCGAGCTGGGCAGCAGGCTCCGGGTCATCGAGCTGGGCAGCAGGCTCCGGGTCATCGAGCTGGGCAGCAGGCTCCGGGTCATCGAGCTGGGCAGCAGGCTCCGGGTCATCGAGCTGGGCAGCAGGCTCCGGGTCATCGAGCTGGGCAGCAGGCTCCGGGTCATCGAGCTGGGCAGCAGGCTCCGGGTCATCGAGCTGGGCAGCAGGCTCCGGGTCATCGAGCTGGGCAGCAGGCTCCGGGTCATCGAGCTGGGCAGCAGGCTCCGGGTCATCGAGCTGGGCAGCAGGCTCCGGGTCATCGAGCTGGGCAGCAGGCTCCGGGTCATCGAGCTGGGCAGCAGGCTCCGGGTCATCGAGCTGGGCAGCAGGCTCCGGGTCATCGAGCTGGGCAGCAGGCTCCGGGTCATCGAGCTGGGCAACAGGCTCCGGGTCATCGAGCTGGGCAGCAAGCTCCGGGTCATCGAGCTGGGCAGCAAGCTCCGGGTCATCGAGCTGGGCAGCAGGCTCCGGGTCATCGAGCTGGGCAGCAGGCTCTGGAACATTGGGCCGAACAGCGAGCACCGTAAGGGCAGGCCAGATTACAGGCACCGGCTCAGCAAGCTGGGTAACGGACCCTGGCCCAGTGGGCTGGGTAACAGGCCCCGACTCAGCGAGCTGGACACCGGGCACTGGTTTGGCAAGCCGGATAACGGATACTGGCTTGACAGGCCAAGTGACGGACTTCGGTATAGCAGACTGGGTAACGGGCACCAGTTCAGCGGACCGGGTAACGGGCACCGATTCAACAGACTGGGTAACGGGCACCGATTCAGCAAGCTGAGACACGGGCACCAAAACTCCAGGCTGAAACACGGGCACCGAAACTTCAGGCGGAGACACGGGCACCGAAACCTCAGGCTGGGATACCAACATCACGACATCAGGCTGGAAGACAGGTACCAGGATATCAGGCTGGAGGATGGACACATGAAACCGGAAAGCAGGCTCATCAGGCTGAACAGTGGGCACATCAGGCAGAACAACAGGTACTGGCACAACAGGCGGAACAGGTACATCGGACTGGTCAGTAGTCGCTGGAGCGTCAGACTGGAACATGGACACTGGGATTTTGGGCTGAGCAGCAGGCACTGGGACCTCAAACTGGGCAGCGGACACAGGCATTGGCACAACTGGCTGAGTCGTAAACACTGGCACATCAGGCTGGAAAGCGGACTGGAAAGCCGGCACCGAGACATCAGACCAGGCAGCGGGTGCTGGAACTTTAGACTGGGCAGCAGACACAGGCGCTGGCACATCGGGCAGAACAGCAGGTACATCAGACTGGTCAATAGTCGCTGGGGCGTCAGACTGGAACATGGACACTGGGATTTCGGGCTGGAAGGCAAGCTTCAAGACTTCCGACTGGAAGGCAGGCATATCAGACTGGATAGCAGGTGCATTAGACTGGAGAGCGGGTGCGTCAGACTGGAAGGTGGGCACACCAGACTGGAAGGTGGGCACACCAGACTGGAAGGCAGGGACATCAAGTTGGAAGGCAGGGACATCAAGTTGGAAGGCAGGGACATCAAGTTGGAAGGCAGGGACATCAAGCTGGAAGGCAGGGACCAAGACATCAGGCTGAAAAGCAAGCTTCGGGGCATCAGGCTGGGAGGCAGGCGTGAAGACATCAGACTGGGGAGGGGGCACAGACTGAAAAGCGGGCACCGGGACTTCAGGCTGGAAGGCAAGCTTCAAGACATCCGGCTGGAAGGCAGGCATATCGGACTGGATTGCAGGTGCATTAGACTGGAGAGCGGGTGCATCAGACTGGAAGGTGGGCACACCAGACTGGAAGGCAGGGACATCAAACTGGACAGCAGGCACAGGCATTGGCACAACAGGTTGCGTAGAAGACACTGGCGCATCAGGCTCGGTAGCAGGCACTGGTTTGACAGAATCAGGTGGGTTAGTTGGTGTGGAAGCAAGTTGGGTTACTGGCAGGATCGTGTGGGTAGGAAAGAATTTTTGTTTCTTTTTTGGTTTAGCCCGTGCAGCCTTGTATGTAGGTGCAGGGCTGAAAGAAAAGAAAGTAGCTGGATCGAAGGAAGACCAAGGAACTGTAGCTAGAGAGGGGTTTTGTGGGACTGTTACAGGTGGAGGAGAAGAGACAGGTGGATTGAAGGCGGGATAGGTGCTACACTTGGAGACTGGGTAGTAGTATTTGGTAGGGGGTTTGATAAACTGGGCTGTAGCTGAGGTTGCCATAGGCGACGGGGAGATACATTTTTGGGGAGACAGAGGATTAATGGCAGGGCTGGAGTATTGTGGCTTAGCAAAAGACAGGAGATCTGACCATACCTGCAGCACAGGTTGAACAAACGCTGATTCACACACAGCCTGACTAATCAAGGATTGCACTGACTGGATGCAATTAGACAACACTTGCTGTGAACAGTTGGAATAATGTTCCATAAAATAGGCTGGATCATCCTCTAACAACCAAACCAGGGATTCAACTTGGCCATAATTGAAGGGGGGTGAAAAATCATCACTTCCCTCGGGAATGCATGACAGGGCTGGTTTTGCACATAACTGGATCAGGGGCTGAACATCTTCAAAAGACATATACCCCTGATCCACTAGGGAATGAGCTGATCGGATAGTTTCCATCAGCCTGTCACTAGTCCACCCTTTTAAAATCTGGCGACAATATTCACCATCCTCTTCTGCTAGCAGAGAATAATAAAGGATTTCATCGAAATCCATATTAGCAGACCCGATAAACCAGGATGGTTTCCTCAATGCAGCCACGTCTGGTCAGGGATGGCCTTGGTATACTGTCAGAGAATCTAATTGACCAAACTGTGTGGACTGCACAGAGGAAACCCAAAACACATATAAGTGAAATAATGGTGTTTAATAAATAAGTGACAAGTAAAAGAAATATAAACAGTGCAAAACCAATACAACAAACCCACTACAAACAACAATATATACAAGGAAATGGAGATACCGTAATCGTAAACAAAGCCAGGCCAAGGTCATACACAGGGAGATCAAACCAGCAGGACAGGAAGAGGGTGGATGGATGGGATACAGGGCAGGGATCCAAGGTAACCAGGAACAGAGGGGATAGGCTCAGGATAGGGATGGGATAAGATTAGGTCAGGTCAGGACAAGGCAGATGCAGGCTCAAGGTCAAAGTAACGGGCAGCAAGGTTAGAGTGCAGGGAGAGAGAGAGATACCAAGGCGAGCAAGTGAGGGCTCGCCGGGTATTTATAGGGCTGACTAATTGGCTTCAAGTTACACCTGAGCGCAGGGAGTGTTGTCTGCCCCCTACTGCCAGGATCCATCCGCTGGTGGACATCAGTACTGCAGCCAAAAGATGACAGGACACCAGCAGGGAAATATTCTCCTGACAGTTCAACACTGCCAGGAGACACCTGCTGGTGGACCCCAGTACTGCATGCCAAATAATATAACTTACCAGCGAATGGACCCTTTCCTGACAAGCCCCTCCTCAGATCACCACACTGGACCACCAGGGATCGCCACTAGGACCACCAGGGAATGGGCAACATGTGGGTGGCCAGGTATGTACCCCATGGCCATCCACATGTGCCCAATCTGTGTCAATAAGTGCCCACAAATGGGCACTGATTGGCACCATTATGTCCAAGATTTGCCCAGCAATGCCCCCAATGTTTTATCAGTGCCACCTGTCATTGCCCATCGGTGCCACCTGTCAGTGCCCATCAGTGCCCACCTATCAGTGCCCATCAGTGCCACAAATCAGTGCCACCCATAAGTACCCATCAGTGCCACCCATATGTACCAATCAATGCCACCTACGAGTGCCCATCAGTGCCGCCTATGAGTGCCCATCAGTGCCGCCTATGAGTGCCTGTCGGTGCCACCTATGAGTGCCCATCAGTGCCGCATACCAGTGCCACCTATCAGTGCCCATCATCAGTGCCCGTCAGTGCCACCTCATCAGTGCCACCTCATTGGTGCCACCTCATCGGTGCCCATCAGTGCCGCTGTATCAGTGCCCGTCAGTGCAGCCATATCAGTGCCCATCATTGAAGGAGAAAACTTACTTATTTACAAAAAAATTTAACAGAAACAAATAAAAACTTGTTTTTTTTCAAAAATTTTCGGTCTTCTTTGATTTGTTGCACAAAAAATAAAAACCGCAGAGGTGATCAAATACCACCAAAAGAAAGCTCTATTTGTGGGAACAAAATGATAAAAAATTTGTTTGGGTACAATGATGGATGACTGCGCAATTGTCATTCAAATTGCGACAGCGCTGAAAGCTGAAAATTGGCCTGGACGGGAAGGTGTCTAAGTGCCTGGTATTGAAGTGGTTAATTAGACTTATATTCTTTTCAATCCATTTAAATCGGTAGCTTTCATTGTGATCCTGCAATGAAGGCCCTTTTTTCAAGCACTTCCTGTTATGGGTTGACAACTGTCTCACAATTGTGCTCCATCTTTGTCACTCTGTGACATCCATCTCTGTTTGAGACTACAAATGGCTGTGCGGTCGCCATCAAGAAGCTGGTCCAGCCCAATGATTTGCAGCCTAGACTGAAGCAACTGCATGTAGACTGGAAGTGACTAAAAGAAGCTGGAGAGGATCAGCATCCCTAAGAGGCAAAAAAGAGCAAAAAAAAAGATGAAACAGTATTTCATGAAAAGAAATAGTGTGCTTTAACAAACTAAATGTCACCCTATTAGCATTTAGATCTAGGAGTTCACCATCTGACTTTATTAGTCACCTATATTTGCTTTCAATTCCTGATCCATGGAATGAGAAAAATGAATACAGGATCTATATCGCTGGCAGGCAGAAAAGACGAGGGTCAGGCAGTACATTTGAATGAAAATAAACTGAAAAGAAAGATTGTATTTTCTGCAGTAAATATTTGTGTGCGTGTTACCAAGATATGCGAACCATACTAGTAAAAAAATGGTTAACGCATAAGAAGAGCTTAGCTGTGAAAGCATGATGGTTTCTTTTTTTTTTTTTTTTTTTAAATAGGTGGCAAGCCAGTGTGAGCTACAGTTCTCTGCATAAGTGAATTCCTTTTATGTCAACGGACATTAATAATCATTAATACCCTATCATTAATTGTGAGATAGCCACATATGCCCATAATGCACTCCTCATCCCTCTCCCTTTTTGTCCTTCCATTATTACAGCATTTATAACTGTATTGATCCCTCAAAGAGTACATTACTCCACTATGTTATGTGGACATGCAATAGAATAACACATCCATCTCTCAAGGTTTTCTGGTGCATGACTTTCTCAGACTGCAGAGGTCTCTACAGCCATTCATATTGCTTCTCTTCCCCTCTCCCTCTCTTTGGCTAGATCCATGCTTCTTTTTCTGTCCTCTAAACCAGCAGGAATTATGGGGTTGCCACTTTGCCCCCTTTTACTTTAGACTTACCTTCTCCAGTAAAATGGTCTCTCAGTGGGTGCCTCTCTGCTCTAATAGTACTTCACAGAAAGCTGTAATGTAGAACTGCAAAGAAGCTTTTACAGGGCAGGTAATGGTGCCTGCGTCCCCGCTGTGTTACAGGAGGCCACGCAAAGGATTCGGACTGCAGCCCAGAATCCTTCCATAGAATTACAGCTGATAAAAGGGGAAGGGGGGGCATGGTGTGAAGGCATGTAGGAGGTTTTCTGTTCACAAAGGATTGTTCTAATGACTCGCTCTTTGTGGAAGAATATTGCTTGATTAACCCTTGGACTGACCAAGATCTATAGCTAATGTTTCATGCTGATAATAACATGGGCTATACATTCCACACTAATAACTTGGCAGCAGAGGTTAACATTTATTCCTCTGAATGAAATTTTCATCTGTCTGTACCACATTCATCAAAAACGTATAGGTGGAAATAAAGACACTACTGTTGATTGGAAAACATGCAGATTAGCAACAGCCTAAATCAGTCTTTTTCAATCAAGGTGTCCAGGCAGCCTGGGGTGTTTTCAGGTTTCTTCAGGGGTGCCTTGGTAAAGTGTCTAAAAATTGCACAAAAATTGTATACAAGCCAGCAGGTGGATGAAGCCTGCCTTTTAGTTACACAAAGCCACAAGTTGTCACTGTGCACCATTACAACCTTCTAGCTGCTGACGTCCTAACAACAAATTATGTCATCAGTTGATAAGGAGGACATTGGGCACCTGAGGACATCCTTGTTTGCCCCACCCCTGCCCCTCTCTGTCAGCACTGAGGTCACATTAGTTAAGTGAGGAAGAGAAACATTGGAATACTAGTCAGTACCAGTGTGCAAAGGTGTTTTTTAAAAATAAATCACCTCTGACGTTGGGTGTCCAGCGTATGTTGATGTTGCTGCCTTATGTAAAACTGTTAGTTTTGTTTTTTACATTTTAGAATGGGGTGCCTTAAGATTGTGCAAAATTTTAAAGGGTGCCTAGTTTGAAAAAAGGTTGAGAAATGCTGGTCTAGATCATAACAAATACATAATATTTAAGGCCCCTTTCAGGCAGCCTCTCTGATTAGATCTACCTGTCAGTTTTTTTTAAGTCTTTAGGCATCTGGATGTAAACAAATGTGCGTCTGTTTACTTCCAAGGTAATCGGATGTTTAAAAAAAAAAAAAATTGGAAAGAAAGAAATAGGAGCGAGAAGGTTTGTGTCCTTTTCAGTTTTTTTGGACCTAAGCGTGCTTTCACACTGAGGCTTTGGAGGCGTCAGCGATAAAGCGCCGCTATTTTTAGCGGCGCTTTACCGTTGTTTTAGCAGCGCTATTCGGCCGCTAGCGGGGCGCTTTTAATCCCCGCAGCGGACGAAAAGGTTTAAAACCGCCGGCAAAGCGCTGCTGCAGCAGGACTTTGACAGCGGTTCCGTGGCGCTGCCCATTGATTTCAATGGGCAGGGGAGCTTTAGGAGTGGTGTAAACACTGCTCCTACAGCACTGCAAAGATGCTGCTTGCAGGACTTTTTTTATCATCCTGCAAGCGCACCGCTCCAGTGTGAAAGCACTCGGGCTTTCACATTGGAGTGAGAGGAGAGGCTCTTCACAGGCGCTATGCAGGAGCCAATTTTTGCACTACAGTGCCTCAGTGTGAAAGCAGCCTAAATGTGACAGACTAGAGGCAAAATAATGTAAACAGATGCATGTCTGTTTACATCTGCTTGCCCTTACAATGGGGACGGAAAGTATTCAGACCCCCTTAAATTTTTCACTCTGTTATATTGCAGCCATTTGCTAAAATCATTTAAGTTCATTTTTTTCCTCATTAATGTACACACAGCACCCCATATTGACAGAAAAACACAGAATTGTTGACATTTTTGCAGATTTATTAAAAAAGAAAAACTGAAATATCACATGGTCCTAAGTATTCAGACCCTTTGCTGTGACACTCATATATTTAACTCTGGTGCTGTCCATTTCTTCTGATCATCCTTGAGATGGTTCTACACCTTCATTTGAGTCCAGCTGTGTTTGATTATACTGATTGAACTTGATTAGGAAAGCCACACACCTGTCTATATAAGACCTTACAGCTCACAGTGCATGTCAGAGCAAATGAGAATCATGAGGTCAAAGGAACTGCCTGAAGAGCTCAGAGACAGAATTGTGGCTAAGGAACACATATCTGGCCAATGTTACAAAAAAATTTCTGTTGCACTTAAGGTTCCTAAGACCACAGTGGCCTCCATAATCCTTAAATGAAAGACGTTTGGGATGACCAGAACCCTTCCTAGAGCTGGCCGTCCGGCCAAACTGAGCTATTGGGGGGAGAAGAGCCTTGGTGAGAGAGGTAAAGAAGAACCCAAAGATCACTGTGGCTGAGCTCCAGAGATGCAGTCGGGAGATGGGAGAAAGTTGTAGAAAGCCAGCCATCACTGCAGCCCTCCACCAGTCAGGTCTTTATGGCAGAGTGGCCCGACAGAAGCCTCTCCTCAGTGCAAGACACAGCCTGCATGGAGTTTGCTAAAAAAACACCTGAAGGACTCCAAGATGGTAAGAAATAAGATTCTCTGGTCTGATGAGACCAAGATTGAACTTTTTGGCCTTAATGCTAAGCGGTATGTGTGGAGAAAACCAGGCACTGCTCATCACCTGTCCAATACAGTCCCAACAGTGAAGCATGGTGGTGGCAGCATCATGCTGTGGGGGTGGTTTTCAGCTGCTGGGACAGGACGACTGGTTGCAATCGAGGGAAAGATGAATGCGGCCAAGTACAGGGATATCCTGGATGAAAAACTTCTCCAGAGTGCTCAGGACCTCAGACTGGGCCGAAGGTTTACCTTCCAACAAGACAATGACCCTAAGCACACAGCTAAAAGAAGGAGTGGCTTCACAACAACTCCGTGACTGTTCTTGAATGGCTCAGCCAGAGCCGTGACTTAAACCCAATTGAGCATCTCTGGAGAGACCTAAAAATGGTTGTCCACTAACGTTCACCATCCAACCTGACAGAACTGGAGAGGATCTGCAGAGGATCCCCAAATCCAGGTGTGAAAAACGCGTTGCATCTTTCCCAAAAAGACTCATGGCTGTATTAGATCAAAAGGGTGCTTCTACTAAATACTGAGCAAAGGATCTGAATACTTAGGACCATGTGATATTTCAGTTTTTCTTTTTTTAATAAATCTGCAAAAATGTCAACAATTCTGTGTTTTTTTTGTCAATATGGGGTGCTGTGTGTACATTAATGAGGGAAAAAAAATAGCTTAAATGATTTTAGCAAATGGCTGCAATATAACAAAGAGTGAAAAATTTAAGGGGGTCTGAATACTTTACCACTGTATATCTATTATGGGTATGTTAAAGTGATTGTAAAGTCTCTTTTTTTTTTTTCTATTAAAATAACAAACATGTCATACTTACCTGCTCTGTGCAGTGGTTTTGCACAGGGCAGCCCAGATCCTCCTCTACTCAGTTCCCTGGCTGGAGATCATGGCCCCTCCCTCCTGTTCAATGCCCCCACAGCAAGTAGCTTGCTATGGGGGCACCTGAGAAGCAGCTCCGTGTATCCATTCAGACACGGAGCCACGATTCAGCCCCGCCTCCTCTCTCCTCATTGGCTAACTGAGCTGGATTGACAGTGCTGCTGTGTCTCAGCCAACCAGGAGGGAGAGTCCCGGCCAAATGAGGCATTCGTGGACATCGCTGGACTGAGATGGGGCTTGGGTAAGTATTAGGGGGGTTGAGGGGGGCTGCTGCACACAGAAGGCTTTTTATCTTAATGCATATGTAGCGGTCTCCCAGACTTCCAAGGGCCTGATGGTGTCCCCCAGAGCCAGGGAGAACTGACATTCCTCCTTAGGGTGCAGGTTACTAGGCATAGTGGGTGTGGTGCAAGGTGAAAAGATTGGGCGCCAGTCCCTTTTTATAAAAATGAGTTATATTTCTCTTATCGGGAATGGTGGGAGAAAAGGTTAGAGCTCAGGACACCCTTAGGCAAATGCACTAACTCCCTAAACAAAAATAGAATTACACAGACAGCAATACAGATAAAGGGCCTTTTAGCTGAATGCAGCAATCTGTATCTTGTAGCAACTGCCGTCTCCTATAGCAACAACTTCTCTCACTGTATCCTACTGTAGATCTTCCAGTTTAACTCACAGTATCCCCCTGTAGATCTTCCAGATTACTTCACAGTATCCCACTGTAGATCCTTAAGCTCAGCTTGCTGTCTCTCACTAGACTTCTTGGACTCTCAGCTACCTGATGGATCCCTTCAGCTTCACTCACAGCTATCAGTTGTATTCCTGGATGAGTCTCCACTAAAGCTTTCACACTTACTTCATCATCCCCGGCTAGTGAAGCAGCTACTCTAGTACTCCTTCAGAACTTCATCCCTTCCAAACTTGCCTCTGGTAACAGGAGTGGTCATCCTGGCAACTGCTTCTCCTTTACCTCTGGCAATGAACAGGCTCCCCTCGGGCTGAGCCTTTAACACACGCAGTTCCGCCCCAGGCTTCAGGCTTAACCTTTGTTGCCCCTCCTTTGGGGAACCCTGACCTACTGGATAGGCCTCATATAAACCTAGGAACCGGTTGGACTCCTGGATAGGCCTCGGGCTTCAGGCCTAGCAGTCAGGAGCTGTTTGACACACATTGACTCAGGCCACAGCCCTGGTTGGGAAGAACCCTGATCACCTGACTCCTGCCAAATAAATAGCCTATCTAAGCATGCACAGTGGCCAAAAGAAACTCCTGCTGATTGACTGAGACAACTTATTTATCCATCATCTGAATTCACTGTAATCCATCATCTTAATGCCAAAGGCAACAGTGCCACCTAATGACAGAAGAGAGACCACACGTTAAACTGAGACTTAGGACAGAAATCAGTGGATCAAAGACTACCAATTAGCCAGGCTAGTTACCACCTAGCACAACTGGATTTTTTAGCAGCCCTGTTCAGAACCAGGGTGCTACACATAGAATGCGTTAAGATAAAAAAATCTTCTGCCTTTAAAATCATTTTAAGCTTTGTTGTTCCCTCAATTGCAAGATGAATGGACGTGGATGCCACAATAGTGACATCTGTTCCATTCTGCTTTAATTTAGCAGAGGGCCTGTTCACAGATCCTCTGTTGATTGGAATGCACGTCGTCCATCTAAAAGGGCCCTATAGAAGAACTTTATCCTGGTGATATTCTACTCCACTGCTCTTGTTTGCTGCCATCTTTGAATATCCTGTCCATGCGCTGCAGGTCTCTGCTAGGTATTTGGGACCTGGAAGGGACCTTTGGCATGTCTATGCACATTCAGGGGATTTGTACACATGCGCAAACATGCCTTTGTCATTTGGAACCATGTAGAGGCCTGCGGCATGTGTGCACATGTGTAGGGATGAGCTTCGAGTTCGAGTCGAACTCATGTTCGACTCGAACATTGGCTGTTCGCAAGTTCGCCGAACAGCGAACAATTTGGGGTGTTCGCGGCAAATTCGAATGCCGCGGAACACCCTTTAAAAGTCTATGGGAGAAATCAAAAGTGCTAATTTTAAAGGCTAATATGCAAGTTATTGTCATAAAAAGTGTTTGGGGACCCAGGTCCTGCCCCAGGGGACATGGATCAATGCAAAAAAAAGTTTTAAAAACGTCCGTTTTTTCAGGAGCAGTGATTTTAATAATGCTTAAAGTCAAACAATAAAAGTGTAACATCCCTTTAAATTTCGTACCTGGGGGGTGTCTATAGTATGCCTGTAAAGGGGCGCATGTTTCCTGTGTTTAGAACAGTCTGACAGCAAAATGACATTTTGAAGGAAAAAACTCATTTAAAACTACCCGCGGCTATTGCATTGCCGACAATACACATAGAAGTTCATTGATAAAAACGGCATGGGAATTCCCCAAAGGGGAACCCCGAACCACAATTAAAAAAAAAAAATGACGTGGGAGTCCCCCTAAATTCCATACCAGGCCCTTCAGGTCTGGTATGGATATTAAGGGGAACCCCGGCCAAAATTAAAAAAAAAAAAATGACGTGGGGTTCCCCCTAAAGGGGAACCCCGCGCCAAAAAAAAAAAAAAAAAAAAACGGCGTGGGGTCCCCCCAAAAATCCATACCAGACCCTTATCCGAGCACGCAACCTGGCAGGCCGCAGGAAAAGAGGGGGGGACGAGAGTGCGGCCCCCCCCCCTCCTGAACCATACCAGGCCACATGCCCTCAACATTGGGAGGGTGCTTTGGGGTAGCCCCCCAAAACACCTTGTCCCCATGTTGATGAGGACAAGGGCCTCATCCCCACAACCCTGGCCGGTGGTTGTGGGGGTCTGCGGGCGGGGGGCTTATCGGAATCTGGAAGCCCCCTTTAACAAGGGGACCCCCAGATCCCGGCCCCCCCCCTGTGTGAAATGGTAAGGGGGTACAAATGTACCCCTACCATTTCACTAAAAAACTGTCAAAAATGTTAAAAATGACAAGAGACAGTTTTTGACAATTCCTTTATTTAAATACTTCTTCTTTCTTCTATCTTCCTTCATCTTCTGGTTCTCCTGGTTCTTCTGGCTCTTCTGGTTCTTCCTCCGGCGTTCTCGTCCAGCATCTCCTCCGCGGCGTCTTCTATCTTCTTCTCCTCGGGCCGCTCCGCACCCATGGCATGGGGGGAGGCTCCCGCTCTTCTCTTCTTCTTCATCTTCTTCTATTCTTCTTTTCTTCTCTTCTTCATTTTCTTCTCCGGGCCGCTCCTCACACATGCTAGCATGGCGGGAGGCTCCCGCTGTGTGACGGCGCTCCTCGTCTGACAGTTCTTAAATAACGGGGGGCGGGGCCACCCGGTGACCCCGCCCCCCTCTGACGCACGGTGACTTGACGGGACTTCCCTGTGACGTCACGGGGAATGCCACAGGGAAGTCCCGTCATGTCCCGTGCGTCAGAGGGGCGGGGTCACCGGGTGGCCCCGCCCCCCGTTATTTAAGAACTGTCAGACGAGGAGCGCCGTCACACAGCGGGAGCCTCCCTTCATGCCAGCATGGATGCGGAGCGGCCCGGAGAAGAAAATGAAGAAGAGAAGAAGAGAAAAAGAGAAGAAGATGAAGAAGAAGAGAAGAGCGGGAGCCTCCCCCCATGCCATGGGTGCGGAGCGGCCCGAGGAGAAGAAGATAGAAGACGCAGCGGAGGAGATGCTGGACGAGAACGCCGGAGGAAGAACCAGAAGAGCCAGAAGAACCAGAAGAACCAGAAGATGAAGGAAGATAGAAGAAAGAAGAAGTATTTAAATAAAGGAATTGTCAAAAACTGTCTCTTGTCATTTTTAACATTTTTGACAGTTTTTTAGTGAAATGGTAGGGGTACTTTTGTACCCCCTTACCATTTCACACAGGGGGGGGGCCGGGATCTGGGGGTCCCCTTGTTAAAGGGGGCTTCCAGATTCCGATAAGCCCCCCGCCCGCAGACCCCCACAACCACCGGCCAGGGTTGTGGGGATGAGGCCCTTGTCCTCATCAACATGGGGACAAGGTGTTTTGGGGGGCTACCCCAAAGCACCCTCCCAATGTTGAGGGCATGTGGCCTGGTACGGTTCAGGAGGGGGGGGGGCCGCACTCTCGTCCCCCCCTCTTTTCCTGCGGCCTGCCAGGTTGCGTGCTCAGATAAGGGTCTGGTATGGATTTTTGGGGGGACCCCACGCCGTTTTTTTTTTTTTTTTTTGGGCGCGGGGTTCCCCTTAAAATCCATACCAGACCTGAAGGGTCTGGTATGGAATTTAGGGGGAACCCCACGTCATTTTTTTTTTTTAATTTTGGCCGGGGTTCCCCTTAATATCCATACCAGACCTGAAGGGCCTGGTATGGAATTTAGGGGGACTCCCACGTCATTTTTTTTTTTTTAATTTTGGTTCGGGGTTCCCCTTTGGGGAATTCCCATGCCGTTTTTATCAATGAACTTCTATGTGTATTGTCGGCAATGCAATAGCCGCGGGTAGTTTTAAATGAGTTTTTTCCTTCAAAATGTCATTTTGCTGTCAGACTGTTCTAAACACAGGAAACATGCGCCCCTTTACAGGCATACTATAGACACCCCCCAGGTACGAAATTTAAAGGGATATTACACTTTTATTGTTTGACTTTAAGCATTATTAAAATCACTGCTCCCGAAAAAACGTCCGTTTTTAAAACTTTTTTTTGCATTGATCCATGTCCCCTGGGGCAGGACCCGGGTCCCCAAACACTTTTTATGACAATAACTTGCATATTAGCCTTTAAAATTAGCACTTTTGATTATTCATGTTCGTGTCCCATAGACTTTAACGGTGTTCGCGTGTTCGAACGAACTTTTTTCCTGTTCGCATGTTCTGGTGCGAACCGAACAGGGGGGTGTTCGGCTCATCCCTACACATGTGTGAGAATGCCCTGCAATTGCGCAGACATGCTGTAGGTCTCTACTAGTTTTCAGATGCCTGGCAGAAAACCTTGTCATGTGTGCATATGCAGGGAATCTCATGTAATGTGTGACAGAAGCAGTGGGGGTCCCTACGTAATTCTTGCCAGGGCCAGGAAGCAGATGTACTGCAAAAAATAAAGGGTACTGAATGTTTCTGAAAACAATAAAATGTTTTTCAATTCTGTAATAAAGCGGAACCATTAGAGAAAAAGTTATTTTATTGGATGAAGGTCAGCTTAAACAGTGAGTCCCAGCTGGTAGCACAAAAAGTGGACCAGCGAATAAGCTTTTTTGGCTTATTTTTCAATATTATTACTGCTGATGTATATGTAAGCTTCTCAGCTACCATAGTTAACGCTGCTATTTTTAACATCTTTTTCACAAAAACAAAGTTGAAAATGCACTAAGTGGTCCTTTGGAGGAGCCAGGGGCTGGCTATAAGGCCACAAAACTCAAATAGGCTGCTCAACCCTAATGACGGCGAAGAATATTTTTATAACATTGTATAATATTGTTTTCCCCTTCATCCAAAAATGTAGAAAATGCAGTGGTGAAAACAAGACAACAGAAGCATATCTGATTGCTCTTCTGAAACAGTTTTTTTAGTCATGTGACCGGAACAGCACCAATCAGGGCTAGCCAGACACAGACTCACACTGTAGAAAGCATACATCAACAGAGTAACAGAAGCCCCTCCCAAAGATCTTTCCCTGCAGATACCAAAGAACAGGGAAAGATCATGTGACCACATAACAGCACTGCAGGAATAAGACATTTAGAGAATTTAAAAAATAACAAACAAAATACAGTTGCATGATATACACCAGCTGTCACTAAATGGCGGTCCACACACTGACCGAGCGACGCTCCTGTACGGACCGCCAGGCCGCCAGTGTAAAGCACCACATCCCCACTCCTCCGCTCAGCAGTCATTGGTTGCTGGGACCGCGGGTGCCCTGCAACCAATGACGTCACGTGTGTGCCCCGCCCCCTGCTGCTTACTATCTGGCCGTGAGGTTAGCTGTGACGTCACGTGAATTCCAACGCCCCCTGCTGGTTGTTATCGTTGAGTGAGAGCCAGGATCTGCGAGGTATGATGTGATATGCACGCCCGCCCCCTTCAGCAAGACTCCGACGCAGCTCCTGCCCCCTGCAGCTTGTTACCTCCCAATCCCTGCCTGCCACAAGGTATGTGTGGTGTTTACAGGGGCACGATGATGGGCACATTTTCTTATAAGGGGAACACTGATGGGCACATTTTCTCTTAAGGGGCACACTGATGGTCACATTTAATGTAAGGTTCACTCTGATGGGCACAACAAAATGTGCCCATCAATGTGCCCCTTAATATAAAATAAGGGGCACATTGATGGGCACATTTTGTTGTGCCCATCAGCATGCCCCGTAACATAAAATGTGCCCTTCAGAGTGCCCCTTAACATTAAATATGCCCATCAGAGTGCCCCTTAACATAAAATGTGCCCATCAGCATGCCCCTTATTTTATGTTAAGGTTCATCCTGATGGGCATATTTTATGTTAAGGGGCACTCACTCTGATGGGCATATTTTATGTTAAGGGGCATGTTTCTGGGCACATTTTATGTTAAGCAGGACTCTGATGGGCACAACAAAATGTGCCCATTAGCATACCCCTTAACGTAAATGTACCCATCAGCGTGCCCCTTAACATAAAATAAGGGGCATGCTGATGGGCACATTTTATGTTAAAGGGGCATGCTGATGGGCACATATTATGTTAAGGGGACATGCTAATGGGGACACCTGATGTATAGGGGCACTCTGATGGGAACACCTGATGTAAGGTCGCACTGTGATGGGGATGCCTGATGTAAAGGGGCACTCTGATGGGCACACCTAATGTAAAGGAGCACTCTGATGGGCACACCTGATGTTGTGGAGACACCTGCTGTAAAGGGGCACTCTGATGACGGCACTTAATGTAAGGGGGCACTCTGATGGGGACAAATGATGTAATGAGACACACTGATGGGAGACACCAGATTTAAGGGGGCCTTCTGATGAAGAAACCTGATGTAAGAGGGCACTCTGATGGGAATACCTGCTATAAGGGGGCACTCTGATGGGGACACCTGACATAAGAGGATACTCTGACGTGGCAACTGATTTATGGGGGTAGTCTGATGGGGGCACCCAATGTAATGAATTACTCTGGTAGGGGCACCCAATGTAAGGGGGAACACTATTGGGGACATTTACAGAGTATCAGCAGAGTGTGTGGAGGAAACGGTAAACAAAGAGCCAGAGAGTGCGACTTGCGCCCAATAAAAGGAAAGTAGACACGTACAATCTTTCATGGCACAGACTTGTGATTCAGACCTCGGCCCAAAAATGTTTTAATTCACTACCCCTGATATACACTATATTATCAAAAGTATGGGGACACCTGCCTTTACTTGCACATGAACTTTAATGACATAGTCAATAGGGTTCAATATTAAGTTGGCCCACCCTTTGCAGCTATAACAGCTTCAACTCTTCTGGGAAGGCTGTCCACAAGGTTTAGGAGTGTGTCTATGGGAATGTTTGATCATTCTTCCAGAAGCACATTTGTGAGGTCAGGCACTGATGTTGGATGAGAAGGCCTGGCTTGCCGTCTTCACTCTAATTCATGCAAAGGTGTTCGATTGGGTTGAGGTCAGATCTTGTTAATAAACTTTTACTGTGCATGCACAAGAGGAATCACATGGCGCCATGTGCCTCATCTTGTGCATTCGTTGCATGACATTACACTCAGCTGTTGGTGTAAAAACAGATCACGCAGGATCTCTGCGGAAGATTTTTTTTTTTTTTGACAAATGAATATGATGTTGTAGGCTACATGCATGAGACAAGGGCACATGCGTTTTTTCTCGCACATACACAGTATGTAGTGAAGCAGTGTAAAAATGTCTAAATGTAAACAAAAAGGCCCAAAGACATATGTAATTGCAATTGTTTATCAATGTTTTTTTTTTTTTTTACAGTGCTGGCATTTTTTAAATGGAAGGGGGTCAGCTTTAAGTAAGGTATGTATATGCTATTTTTAATTGGTTGATATGAGTCATTTCCTGTCACTGCTCTACACATTGTTCTTCTTACATATTCTTATAGTAAGTATTGAATTCTAAGATAGCCTTAGGATGTTCTATATGCCAGCTAATAAATGCTTAGTTTTCAGTAGATGTGATGTGACAGGCATTGATCCCTGCTGCAGTCAAGATATTTGGTAGTGAACACTAGAAGATAAAAAGATTGTGAATGGTATGTAGTTCAAAGCTGAACTTGTCTGATATATATACAAAAATATAGTCTCGCATTACTTTAAAAACATCTACATTTATTTTTAAATACAACTAGCATGAGTATGTAAATCTGTCTTGATAGCAGCCTTTTGTCATCTCTCAATCCGAATTAGATCCAACCTGGCAACAATTGCTATGTCTATGGGCACCTTGAAATCTTATTAGACACCTCTGGCTGATTGTTCTCAGGAAGAGGTCAACTGGTCAGGCTGGAATTTCTTGGCTTTACTGTATAGATATGGATGCTTGCTTAATACTTGTATGCATATTTCTGTCCCAAGCTGGCCAAGAAATGGTCAGATCATGTACTTACATTCAGCTTCAATTGAATATCTGGCCGACTTTACTAATATTATCTAACACATGATATAAATTTAAATAAAATTATGTGATTTATATATGGTAAATATTGGGAATCTGTAGATGTTTTTCATATAATTACAAGGATACAACCTGATGACTTCAACATGCCTGTGATACTATGGAACGGAATTCATATCAGATGAATGCCTACACTAGGATTTTCAGGTCTACTCTTCCGTGACAGTGTACTGTGCCATCTAGAAGGGGTTGGCACTGTCCTCAATGTATTATAGGCACAATGTTTTCTTCATATTGACAGAGTGTCATAAGTGAATTGGGATATACACAGATCCACTGGTGCACAGATGTCTTAAAACCTGGTTTGCTACGGTTCCTTGAGGACTAATGCTAGAAAACAATAACCTAAGCCCAAGCACAGCACTGGGGACCAGCAAAGCTCTACAAAGCAATGTTTAATTGGCCTCTTTTGAAAACAAGGGATTACATTAAACAGCACTGTATCTCTTTATAAACCCTGAACTGATACAAACCTGTTCATTAACTTGCCGATAATACCATTTGAACAGCAAAAGCAGAACTACTTTCTTCTGTGTGGTTTAACCCTGTCACACATATGTAAAAATTCTGTGCTATCTCTAACCTCCAATTGCAGCCACTGCTGGTCAGGTTAAAGCTAAAGTTTAATCTTCTTATATTTTGATCTTCCTAGTTTCTCACTCCCCCCACATCAGCATACTAATCAAATTTCAATTCTCCCTTCTTACCTTATTTTAGACCCAACACACACACAATTCTGTAGAAATGATTATTATTTAAGGTACTTATATAGCGTCGCCGAATTACCAAGCACTTTACATATACATTGTATATTCACATCAGTCCCTACCCTCAAGGAGCTTACAATCTAAGGTCCCTAACTCACATTCATAGGGCCAATTTAGACAGAAGCCAATTTACCTATCAGCATGTCTTTGGAGTGTGAGAGAAAATCGGAGTACCCCGAGGAAACCCACGCAGGCACAGGGAGAACATGCAAACTCCAAGCAGGTATTGTCATGGTTGGGATTCGAACCATTTTTACTGCTAGGCGAGATTGCTACCAACTACACCATATATATATATACAGTGCTCAGCATAAATGAGTGCACTCCAACAGATTTGTCAGAAATCCTTTGCTTTCTTTTCAGAATCAACATTTTCTATGGGACACTACACTACAACAAACTCAGGCCATTAATTGCAACCAAGATTTGTTAATTTGCACACACAAAAAAGTATTTTTCCTAACAAATTCATTCAAGACCATGTTGCAAAAATCAATACACCCCAATGAAAGTCTTAGGAGCAAAGCTAAACTTTACAAAACAAAATCCTAATTATAAGGTGAGTCTAATTATTGATTAACCAGGTGTCCAGCAAACACTTGATTATAAAAGGGAATTACTTAACAAAGAAAACCCCTTCCCATTTCATGCTGGCAGCAATGGCACCACATGAGTGTGTCTTCTGTGGCCACACAGGGCTCCTTTCCTTTGGGTCAGCTGGTTCCCCTTGGCAGTGGTTACCTCCAGGAGGTCTGGCGCGGTAGGTTCACCTTCCCTAGGGGCGGACATTGGCAAGAGATGTATACCTTTATATTCTTTGACATTTATATGTTTTGTATATTTTGTACTTATTTCATTTCCTTTTGTATGTCTGTACAGTTTTACATTTTTTCTTGATTTGTATATCCCCTGATGAAGCTAATAGGTGAAACATGTCAGGCTTCTATACGAAAATGAAACCTTTGTCAGAGCTGAATATTCGCCAAATGTCCACCCTCACTATGAAATGTTGATTATCTGTGAACAAAGTGGCCCTGTTTTGTTTTAACTTTATTCTCATTAAAATTATATACTTTTTTAAATAAATGGTTTCCATTATTATCTGTAAGCACCACAACAATCCCCCTTCTCTATTTTTACTTCATATAAAATATTATATTATTAACCTTTCATGTAATGAGCTAAACAAATGTTCTATAAGACTCAGTTTTGTCAAAATTTTCTTCTTGTGTTCATTGAGATATTGATTAAATCTTACTTTTCAAAAGGGGTGTACTCATGTATCCTGAGTACCGTAAGTGGGTGCTGAAGCGACCACCTGCTGGAACTGTAAATAGTCAGTGCAAGAAAATGTCACCAGCACACAATGGATCTCCAGAATGGGTCCAAAGATTTATTCAGCGATCACATAGTTAAAACAAATAGCAATGTTTTGGAGCATTGCAGGACCCCTTCATCAGGCATGTGATGATCATGGTCACATGCCTGATGAAGGGGTCCTGTGAGACTCCGAAATGTTGCTATTTGCTGTAATGATGTGATAGCTGGATAAAGCTTTGGACTCATTTTGGAGATCCATGGTGACATTTTCTTGCTCTGATTATCTTAGACCCAGTGATGCCATCACTATGTCTCTGTGCTCCTCTATGCAATGCAGGCAGTTCATAGCATGTGGAAGGGGTAGGCATATTGCTGTGTATACAGTAGCTTACTGAAAACATCTAAGTATCTTGCCCCAGTTCTCAATAGTCCTCAGCCATGATGCAAGCAGTGGGCTGGCTTTTTAGAGCTATGCAAAATGCCTTGATGTGTAGATGCCAATCTGGAAGAATGCATTTGCATGGAGAGCACCCTGGGTAACACCCACATGCGATGCTAAGCTTCCATGATTGAAAGAACTGATATACATTATCTGAATAATTATAACGATAAAACCTATGATACCAATTTTGTTCCATTGGACCAATCCTGGAATGGCCTTAATGATTCTTGACATTCTGCAGCCAGGAAATGAGGCAGGTTCTATTTAATACATTTCGGCTTCTAAAAGACACTGTGAGAAGTTCAGGGTGTGCATTGAAATCAGAGTTAACAATTTCAGTATAGAAGAAAAGCCTGTGGGACTGGAGTTTAGCTTTAAAGCCATTAGTGTGACAGAATAGTCACCACTTGCTATGTATGCACATTTAATAAGTCTAATACAATACTAGAGTTTTTTTTATTTTTAATGAAGTGAAGTGGGAAAGCTGAAAGCATAATACTAATGCAAGCTTCATGATGAATTACCCCTAAGTGGTCAGCATAGAGATAAGTTGTATTAAATTCCATTCGCTTTTTCATGTCACGCATCTCGTCATCAGCAGAATGATCCAATGAGAAGAACTGGAACTTGCAGTTTACTAAACAAGTGCAAAGTTGGAAACAATAATATAAAATGGGTTCAGGATGGCAAAGAGTATGTATACAGTGCCTTGAAAAAGTATTCATACCCCTTGAAATTTTCCACATTTTGTCATGTTACAACCAAAAACGTAAATCTATTTTGTTGGGATTTTATGTGATAGATCAATACATAGTGGCACATAATTGTGAAGTGGGATGAAAATGATAAATGGTTTTCAAAATTTTTTACAAATAAATATGTGAAAAGTTTGGCATGCATTTGTATTCAGCCTCCCTGAGTCATTACTTTGTAGAACCACCTTTCACTGCAATTACAGCTGCAAGTCTTTTTGGGGATGTCTCTACCAGCTTTGCACATTTAGGAGAGTGACATTTTTGCCCATTCTTCTTTGCAAAATAGCTCAAGCACTGTCAGATTGGATGTAGAGCGTCTGTGTGTCTATGAACAGCAATTTTCAAGTCTTGCCATGGATTCTCATCTGGATTTAGGTCTGGACTTTGACTAGGCAATTCTAACACATGAATATGCTTTGATCTAAACCATTCCATTGTAGCTTTGGCTGTATGTTTAGTTTTGTAGTCCTGCTGGAAGGTGAACCTCCGCCCTAGTCTCAAGTCTTTTGCAGAGGTTTTCTTCTAAGATTGCCCTGTATTTGGCTCCGTCCATTTTCCCATCAACTGTGACCAGCTGTAATGTCCTTATTCCTCCACTGGAGGCTCCGACATCTCTCCTGTAATGTCTTTATCCCTCCACTGGAGGCTCCGACATTTCTCCTGTAATGTCTTTATCCCTCCACTGGAGGCTCCGACATTTCTCCTGCAGAGCCCCGACTATCATCTCACTTTTGGGCCAGATAGAACCCCGTCTTCCACCTCAATTTTGGGCTGGACAGAGCCCCTCCAACTTCCACTTGTTGGGCTGGACAGAGCCCCTTCCTCTCTAGTAGTCAGAGACTCTCCTCTGCCCTACCCACAGTCTACTTACTTTGCCCAAAGAAAACCTTACTTGTTTCTTTCCACATAGGAGACCAGTACATCTCTCAAGAAGCCACTGGGTGACCCCATCTCCAGGAATCCACTTACTGCAAGTATCTTTACGTTTCCTATAAACTTTATCCCTGTGTAGTGCTACTAAGCTTAAGTTGCCTCTAAAGCTCCCCGTCGTGGCTGTGTATTACCACTCTAAAAAAAAAACGATTGTATTTCCAAACTTATCTGAGTCTTCCTACCTGATAGCTGTTAAGGTTAAAGTTAACTGTTAAGAATATAGTATTCATAGATTTCCGAAGCTGTGATCCACACAATCCAACATAGTTCACTGCCTGAAGCATTACACCAGCTTGCCTTTCCCTGCTGAATAAAAGCATTCCCACAACATGATGCTGCCACCACCATGTTTCATGGTGGGGATAGTGTGTTCAGGGTGATGTGCAATGTTAGTTTTCTGCCACACATAGCGTTTTGCTTTTAGGCCAAAAAAAATAATTTTGGTTTCATCATACCAAAGCACCTTCTTCCAAATGTTTGCTGTGTCCCCCACATGGCTTCTCGCAAACTGCAAATGGGACTCCTTATGGCGTTCTTTCAACAATGGCTTTCTTCTTGCCACTCTTCCATAAAGGCCAGATTTGTGGAGCGCATGACTAATAGTTGTTCTGTGGACAGATTCTCCCACCTGAGCGGTGGATCTCTGCATCTCCTCCAGAATTATCATGGGCCCCTTGGCTGCTTCTCTGATTAATGCTCTCCTTGCCCGGCCTGTCAGTTTAGGTGGACGGCCATGTCTTGGTAGGTTTGCAGTTATGCCATACTGTTCCCATTTTCGGATGATGGATTGAACAGTGCTCTGTGAGATGTTCAAAGCTTGGGATATTTTTTTGTAACCTAACCCTGCTTTAAACTTCTCCACAACTTTACCCCTGACTTGTCTGGTGTGTTCCTTGGCCTTCATGATGCTGTTTGTTCACTGAGGTTCTCTAACAAACCTCTGAGGGCTTTGCAGAACAGCTGTATTTATACTGAGATTAAATTACACACAGGTGGACTCTGTTTACAAATTTGGACACTTCTGAAGGCAATTGGTTCCACTAGATTTTAGTTAGGGGTATCAGAGTAAAGGGGGCTGAATACAAATGCAAACCACACTTTTCACATAGTTATTTGTAAAGAAATTTGAAAACCATTTATGATTTTCCTTTCACTTCACAATTATGTTCCACTTTGTGTTGTATCACATAGAATCTCAATAAAATACATTTACGTTTTTGGTTGTGACATGACAAAATGTGGAAAATTTCAAAGGGAATGAATACTTTTTCAAGGCACTGTACACTGGAGAGCATTACAGATTATGAAAGCTGCACATATGGGACTCTTTGCAGCAATGTCTCTGTGGTTCAATCAGGGTAACATGATGTTGCATAGCATGGCCTCTAAAGGACTCCAAAATAAGTCAAGCTGAGAATCATTACTTCAGTAAAACAGTTCAGAACACATAATTGTGCATATCCTCATAAACTCCTCACAGTGACGCCCAGGGTAGCTCTGGTTACACAGGTGAACATCTGGAGGAATCCATGGCACAAAGAAGTGCTGCCACACTAGAACAGAAGTACTCTGGTAGCAATTGGGGGGATGCTTCCCACAGTAGCTGGGTCTTCTAGAGAAGCTGCATGCTATTAGGCTTTGGCCCAGCTGCCAGCACACCGATTTTGACAATGGAGAGCCACTTAACTGGTTGTCAATTATTTGCCGAGCTATCTTCCTAGTTTCATTTTAAAAGGTCCCTGTCACTACAAAGAGCTGTGGAAAGAGGAGGTATAGGGACCTGTCAGAGGGGCTGAAGTTCTTAAGAAGGTTGAGGCAAAGAACAGAGGACCCATCCTATCACCTGGCTTCTATGGGGTAGCGCTACATAAGTATATATACATGCTACATACTTATGTAGCGCTACCCTGTAGAAGCCAGGGGATAGGATGGGTCCTCTGTTCTTTGCCTCAACCTTCACAAGAACTTCAGTCCCTCTGACAGGTTCCTATACCTCCTCTTTCCACAACTCTCTGTAGTGACAGGGACATTTTAAAATGAAACTAGGAAGATAGGAGGACATGACAAGGCAGTACATACTTGCCTTTCCTTCACTTCCGCACTGCTCCTTTCAGCTGTAAGAAGCCAGTAATGAAAGCACAGTGTAAGCTCTGGTCACTCTCTCTAGTCAGACCTTAGCACCAGCATTGTCAGATGAGAGGAAGAGATTGAGTGCACATCCCTATATAGAATTACTGGGCATTTTCTTTGCCCTCTGCTGCTAAATGTAGTGGCAAGAAAGCAAATGAATAGTGAGTATGTGCTGCTTGTGGGAGAACCAATAAAACAAAGCTAATGCCCTGCATGATCAAATCACAAGTTTGTTTCAAGTCGCCAATGCCCTGTTATTGGTGAATTACTTCAAATGTTTACATTCTCTTGTTGTGACTTTTTTCATTATTTTTTTTTTGTACGCATATCTTTCTATACTCAATTTACTGGTTCAAGCCTCTTTTATATGGACAGACGATTGGATTGTTTCAGGATGCAGAGCAGAGTGGGCCAGTAAATATGTAATATTTACCAGTCCCTCCCTCCTGAATGAACACTCACTGTTCATTCATAACTGAAGCATAGTAAGCTGTCGCTGCAATTTACCAGCAATTTAAACATGCTCCACTTCACAGGCAGGTAAAGGACAAGCCACAGACATGTAAAGCTAGAGCAGAAGGAGCTGCTTTAGATTAGACAGGTTCTTTCCCCAACAGTGCAGAGGCAGCCAAGCACACAGCAACAGTCCAATCACTCCAGCTCATTAATCAGTCTAGGGGTTGTCTTTTGGAAGTTTTTTTAGCTAGTAGAAACTTGAGAGGGGATTTGGGGTGATGCAGTATACTCCAAAATGGAATGTATTGCTAGCAGAGGACACTTCCTGCTTAGAAGCTGTAGCACTAGTATAGGCAGACTAAAACAGTCCACAGTTCATGGCTGGGGACCATGTAGTAGTATAAGCACAGGTAAAGGGAGGATGAAACAGTCCACGGTTCATGGTTGGGGACCATGATGTAGTATAAGCACAAGTAAAGGCTTTACTCACTAGATCCTGGTACATAGACAGTCCATAGGTTGCAAAGTGGTTCAGCATTTAGTCCATTTAGGGGCTGGCAGCCCTTCTCCTCTGAGCTCACAGATCCATCCCCACAGGGGGGCAAAGACAATTTCCTCAGGGCTCCAGACTATTTAACAGCAACCTATCTCCATCTTGGCACACCTCTCCAGTGATTAGCTAGGCCCTGATGAATATTCAGATTGGAAATTTAAATCCTCCCGCCCTTAGCTTTAGAAACTTCTAGAGGTCGGGGAAAGTAATCAAACTCTCAGCCTGTGAGGCTCTGAGCAAACCAAACCAAACAATCACTGCTCCTGTGATTACAGCAGAAGCCAACACTAAATTTACCTAGCAGCCTTAGGCCTCATGCACACAGGATGTTTTTAAATTCTCCTAGAAGCCAGCAGTGTTTTTGCAGAAAAAATGCCTGATGCTTGTGTAGTCAGGGCTGGCTATTATGCCTACAATATAGAGACAATTTCTGTGTTATTAACGTGAGGTTGGCTCCCTCTAGTGTTTGCTGGACTCTATGTGTCAATTTCCTTTTTCCTTTGATAGGATTCAGAGCAAAGCATCATGGGATATGTCGTTAAGAATGCTGAAGTGACTATGCCAGCAGGTCTGATCTGAACTACAATTAACAGAATGCTGAGTGGGCAGAACAGATTGCTGGGAAAGGGTATAAAAGGGGCTGGCGTGTCCTATATCAGCCTCTCGGGATGCCGTTTGCCGGCAGGAGGTCTGTGTGACAGTGAGTTGCTGATGATTTGCGGCCTACACAGCGGGGAGCCAGACAGCTATACCCAGAGGGACCTTTGCGGACAGCATAGTTTCTTCCTTGCAGCGGACCAGAGGGTGTTCCAGGTCATCCAGAGACGCCTGCAATTCAGATCCCAATGGGCTGCAGCGGGCGCCATTTCCCAGAGCCAGGATACAGAGAAAGAGAGAGAGTTCCTGTTAGAATCTTCTCATCATCTGCATTGTTTGCCAACTGTATCTGAGTTCCAGAGTGGTGAGCAGGCATAGCCCTTCTTATTGTTAAAGACACTCCTTTCAAACATCATTCACACAGTTCAGCTGGTGGTACTTGTAGTCCCACTAAAGTTAGATCTTATGTTATAATGAAACACTGAAAGCAGACATCTATGCCCAGTTCACATTATTGATTCTAGTAGCTATACTGGATAACACCATTAGGATCATATCAAAGGAAGTTACAACTCAACAAGGATAACCTAAAGTTCTGCCAAATTTGCTACACCCTGTTATCAAGGATTACTTTAATTACAACACAAAGAGGCTAGCTGAAGACCTCTGTATTTCAAGGAATACCCTTTTACCCTTTTATTATCCTTTTTTCCTTTTTTACTTTAGTTGCATTGGACTTCATCTAAAGGCAGCCAATTTGAATATAATAGTCTTTATGTTTCTTTATATTGTGCAAGATTTAATGGCGTGTGAGTTGAGGAGGCAGAAGGGAGAAACCTGACACAGAAGATATAGTGATAAACAAAAAAGTGCAGCGCTATATATATAAATGTTACATAGGAAAACATATAATTGAGAACCCACCAAGTGACATCATATCAATCAATCAATGCATAAGTAAAATCAATCAAGCAAAAAGACAAAAACTTTTGTTCACAAATGCATGTGAAAAAAAATATATAATATAAAACAATATATGTGATAGTCCAAAAACGTATTATAGTCCATCAACAGAGAAGGAAAAAACCCTCATCCAGGGGAGGTGTGATGAGAAATAGATGATCCACCAAGGAGTGTGTAAATAAGGTCTGCTTACCAAACAGCGATGACTGCTATTACAGCAGTCTCGCCCAGCATAGGGATTATGGTCTCCCAAAACCACAGGTGCAGAGCGGGACCAGTAACTTTAACAATGTTTAGGTGCCCCTAAGCGGTCACCAAGCTAATACAGCAGTGTATGTGGAGAGCGGAGTCTCAATCTGTCCTAGTGTCTCCTCACAGCGGTGTGCGTTCCAAGCCTCACACCCATATGATCGAACGCGGTAGGAAAGTCCCCAGCAGCCTCTACGCGTTTTTCGCAACAGGGTTTGCGTCATCAGGGCTTCCTGATGACGCAAACCCTGTTGCGAAAAACGCGTAGAGGCTGCTGGGGACTTTCCTACCGCGTTCGATCATATGGGTGTGAGGCTTGGAACGCACACCGCTGTGAGGAGACACTAGGACAGATTGAGACTCCGCTCTCCACATACACTGCTGTATTAGCTTGGTGACCGCTTAGGGGCACCTAAACATTGTTAAAGTTACTGGTCCCGCTCTGCACCTGTGGTTTTGGGAGACCATAATCCCTATGCTGGGCGAGACTGCTGTAATAGCAGTCATCGCTGTTTGGTAAGCAGACCTTATTTACACACTCCTTGGTGGATCATCTATTTCTCATCACACCTCCCCTGGATGAGGGTTTTTTCCTTCTCTGTTGATGGACTATAATACGTTTTTGGACTATCACATATATTGTTTTATATTATATATTTTTTTTCACATGCATTTGTGAACAAAAGTTTTTGTCTTTTTGCTTGATTGATTTTACTTATGCATTGATTGATTGATATGATGTCACTTGGTGGGTTCTCAATTATATGTTTTCCTATGTAACATTTATATATATAGCGCTGCACTTTTTTGTTTATCATATTTTAGGAGTCAGATACGGGACTTTTGTAGGTGCTGGCAGCTTTTTTCTCTCTTTTTTTTCTCTCTTTTTCACAATTGTCTGTTTATAATTTTAGATCTGAGCGCAGCTTTGACTCTATCTTGGGTTTTTATTATACAGAAGATATAGTGCCAGTTGTCCATTAAAGCGGGGTTCCACTCAAATTTTTAACTTAATCTTACCCCCTTCAGTTAATTGCATAGATGTTCAAATGCCGCATTAAATTTTTTTTAATCGCTGTAAAGACCTTTATATTGTACTTTATTGTGGCACTTCCTGTCTCTCCTCCCATGGGAGTAGGCGTGTTTATTGCCTTTCCCCGGCGCCGAACTGTCTCCTGGGAGCTTAGTGTCAGGCTTCCCAAGATTCAGTGCAGAAACAATGAACATGCGCATGAACAAGCTGTGAATGAACAGCATTCACCACATCCCGGAAATCAATGCTTGTGGGCTTCACATGCCCACAAGCAAGATGGAAACAGCCAGCATCACATTTTTTAAGTTATTCTTCAGTACAAAAACAGACAGAGGCGGAAATATTACACCCAAACTGTGAGTATTATTTTGGGATTAGCAAAGTGTCTCAATGACTTAAAAAAAAAAAAAAAAAAAAAAAAAGATTGGTCGCCGGACTCCCCCTTTAACCTGTTCACATAGGTTTCTGTGATTGGGTTAATATTTGTGTTAATTTACAGTTAAAGGAACTTTGCACCATTATATTGCCTTTTTGATAAGTATAAATAAAATATTTGTGTGTAAGAGTGTTTTCTTACTATCTGACAAAGTTGAAATATACCTATTTTGTGTTCACATTAATACAGTAAACATACTTGAAATGTTTCTTTAATATTGTGTGAGTCTCTATTTACTTATACAGTTGGTAAGATGACTGAACCCAGGGTGTCAGAGCTAATGGAGGATTTGCAGAGTCGAGGTAATCAGTGGGGTACAGAGTCTATTAGCAGCCCTCACGGGGGTACCGCTACACTTGTAAAAGTGTCTCAGGCTGGGTCCACACTAAAATCGGATGTGGCCCACAGCAGGGGTCCGGTGCGTCCCTGTTCTCCGTTTCAGGGACGAATCGGGCCCGAATTTTTGCCTGAATTTGGACCTCAAACTGAGTCAAAGATGCACAGGACCCCTGTGCAAACTGCTCCACAGCCACCCTGGAGATGTGTGAACCAGCTCCATTGAGCAGCTGGTTACAGTCTCCTGCCATGCAAATTATCCCCGCATCCAATTTGGTTAAGTATGAACCCAGCCTAAAGCTTTTAGGAGCTTTTACAGGCTTCAAGCTGTTGGGTGTTAATTAATTTTATTGGCCAGAATAAAGAATTTATTCTGGCCATTGAAATAAATTAATACTCAAGCATTAGTGTTTAGGCACATTTAGCAGCTTCTAGTAGCGTCAAGCATTTTTTCTGCCCAAACTGCTTCTCCTGGACCACTGGCAGTGATTTTTTTTTTCCTGCC
The DNA here is from genome assembly GCF_042186555.1 of Aquarana catesbeiana. Lineage (NCBI taxonomy): Eukaryota > Metazoa > Chordata > Amphibia > Anura > Ranidae > Aquarana > Aquarana catesbeiana. The sequence continues at coordinate 323,882,860 of NC_133326.1, forward strand.
TCTAAAATCCTCTAAAAGCTTTTGCCACTAAATAGACGCATAGACTAACATGGAGGGGCATTTAGAGGCCGAGAAAAAAAAAAACGCTGTTGTAAAAGCAGCTGTAAAAAAATCCAGTGTGCATGAGGTCTAAGTAGGAGGGTGCTGCACATGCACATTTCTTATTGGAAGGGATTGGAGTAAATTTAAATATTAAAGACATTTTCAATATTGCCCTTTAAGCACTATTAAAATCGCTGCTCCCCAACACACAGAATTTTAAAAAAATTAGCCTCTCTTGCATATTAGCAAAGAAAACGTCCATTTTTTATATTTTTTTCAAATCAACTCCTATTGACTTCACTGGGTTTTGGATTTGGCACCTGAACTTCAATAACACCCGCTGAATCCACCTCAGACTGAATCGAGGTACTTTCAGATCATCCCTAATAGACATGACATATAGGCTTCAGAATCCCCTTATTTATAATGACAGAATTTTTCTTTATGTTAATGAACAAAGAATAGACATAATTAGAATGTTTAAGTTAGGCACAATTTATTGCTTCTCATGGTAAAGGATCATTTTAAAAAAGTTTTCTATAGTGCAATTATATTTGCAAATGTTTTCATTACATTGAACGTCAGACTGTAAGCGTAATAGTAGATGTACAATCTAAGAGTAATTAGTTGTTTAATTATTGTTTCCATCCTGATTTGTAGGAGATTTAATGAACTTAACTATTGATAACCTGATGGGTTGTTCCTTTAGGAATCAAAGGTCAAGTTACACTACATAAAATCATTAATTAATCTGTTCTCTGTAATTGAAATCAACTGTTAATTCATTAAAATTGCAGAAAAAAACATGTTGTCACCTAAAAAAAAAAAAATGGGCAATGTAAAATGTAGCAGCCCTTAATAAAACAAAATATTGGTTAAAGGCACACATTTCAGGCTTCAAACATAAAGATATAAAATTTTAATTTTTTGTGAAGAATCACCAACAAGTGGGACACAATTGTGAAGTGGAACGAAATCTATTGGATATTTTAAACTTTTTTAGCAATTAAAAAACTGAAAAGTGGTGCGTGCAAAATTATTCGGCCCCTTTACTTTCAGTGCAGCAAACTCACTCCAGAAGTTCAGCGAGGATCTCTGAATGATCCAATGTTGTCCTAAATGACTAATGGTGATAAATAGAATCCACCTGTGTGTAATCAAGTCTCTGTATAAATGCACCTGCTCTGTGATAGTCTCAGGGTTCTGTTGAAAGCGCAGAGAGCATCATGAAGACCAAGGAACACACCAGGCAGGTCCGTAATACTGTTGTGGAGAAGTTTAAAGCCAGATTTGGATACAAAAAGATTTTCCAAGCTTTAAACATCCCAAGGAGCACTGTGCAAGCAATCATTTTGAAATGGAAGGAGTATCAGACCACTGCAAATCTACCAAGACCTGGCTGTGCCTCTAAACTTTCAGCTCAGACAAGGAGAAGACTGATCAGAGATGCAGACAAGAGGCCCATGATCACTGTGGATGAACTGCAGAGAACTACAGCTGAGGTGGGAGAGTCTGTCCATAGGACAACAATCAGCCGTACACTGCACAAATCTGGCCTTTATGGAAGAGTGGCAAGAAGAAAGCCATTTCTCAAAGATATCCATAAAAAGTCTTGTCTAAAGTTTGCCACAAGCCACCTGGGAGACACACCAAACATGTGGAAGAAGGTGCTCTGGTCCGATGAAACCAAAATCGAACTTTTTGGCCACAGTGCAAAACGCTATGTTTGGCGTAAAAGCAACACAGCTCATCACACTCAACACACCATCCCCACTGTCAAACATGGTGGTGGCAGCATCATGGTTTGGGCCTGCTTTTCTTCAGCAGGGGCAGGGAAGATGGTTAAAATTGAGGGGAAGATGGATGCAGCCAAATACAGGACCATTCTGGATGAAAACCTGTTGGAGTCTGCAAAAGACCTGAAACTGGGACGGAGATTTATCTTCCAACAAGACAATGATCCCAAACATACAGCAAAATCTACAAAGGAATGGTTCACAAATAAACGTATCCAGGTGTTAGAATGGCCAAGTCAAAGTCCAGACCTGAATCCAATCGAGAATCTGTGGAAAGAGCTGAAAACTGCTGTTCACAAACGCTCTCCATCCAACCTCACTGAGCTCGAGCTGTTTTGCAAGGAAGAATGGGCAAGAATTTCAGTCTCTCGATGTGCAAAACTGATAGAGACATACCCCAAGCAGCTGTAATCGCAGCAAAAGGTGGCTCTACAAAGTATTAACGCAAGGGGGCCGAATAATTTTGCACGCCCCACTTTTCATTTTTTTATTAGTTAAAAAAGTTTCAAAAATCCAAAAGATTTCGTTCCACTTCACAATTGTGTCCCACTTGTTGGTGATTCTTCACAAAAAATAAAAATTTTATATCTTTATGTTTGAAGCCTGAAATGTGGCAAAAGGTTGAAAAGTTCAAGGGGGACGAATACTTTCTCCACTGTATATACACACACACAGTTTCAGAAATGACACTTTGCTACAATGTAAAGTGGTGAGTGTATAACAGTTTCATTTTGCTGTCCCCTCAAAATAACTCAACACACCATTAATGTCTAAACTGCTGGCAACAAAAGTGAGTACACCCCTAACTGAAAATGTCCAAATTGGGCCCAATTAGCCATTTTCCCTCCCCGGTTTCATGTGACTCATTGGTGTTACAAGGTCTCAGGTGTGAATGTGGATCGGGTGTGTTAAATTTGGTGTTATCGCTCTCACTGTCTCATACTGGTTACTGGAAGTTCAACATGGCACCTCATGGCAAAGAACTCTCTGAGGATCTGAAAAAAAGAATTGTTGCTCTACATAAAGATGGCCTAGGCTATAAGAAGATTGCCAAGACCCTGAAACTGGGCTGCAGCACAGTGGACAAGACCATACAGCGGTTTAACAGAACAGGTTCCACTCAGAGCAGGCCTCACCATGGTTGACCAAAGAAGTTGAGTGCACATGCTCAGCATCATATCCAGAGGTTGTCTTTGGGAAATAGGCTTATGAGTGCTGCCAGCATTGCTGCAGAAGTTGAAAGGGTGGGGGGGTCAGCCTGTCAGTGCTCAGACCATATGCCGCACACCGCATCAAATTGGTCTGCATGGCTGTCGACCCAGAAGAAATCCTCTTCCAAAGATGATGCACAAGAAAGCCCGCAAACAGTTTGCTGAAGACAAGTAGACTAAGGACATGGATTATTGGAACCATGTCCTGTGGTCTGATGAGACCAAGATAAACTTATTTGGTTCACATGGTGTCAAGCATGTGTGGCAGCAACCAGGTGAGAAGTAGGGATGGGCGAACGGTTTGGCCCGAGCATACATTCAGGCCGAACTTTGGTTGTTCGGATGTTCGGGCGAACACTAACCAATATGTGGTGTTCGGGGCAAATTCGAAAACCACCGGAACACTGTTAAAGTCTATGGGACATTAACATGAAAAATCAAAAGTGCTCATTTTAAAGGCTTATATGCAAGTTATTGTCATAAAAAGTGTTTGGGGACCTGGGTCCTTCCCCAGGGGACATGTATCAATGCAAAACATTTTTAAAAAAACGGATGTTTTTTCGAGAGCAGTGATTTTTTTAATGCTTAAAGTGAAACAATAAAAATGAAATATTCCTTTAAATATCATGCCCGGGGGGTGTCTATAGTATACCTGTAAAGTGGTGCATTTTTCCCGTGTTTAGAATAGTACTGCAGCAAAATGACTCAGGCAAAATTTCTAAAGGAAAAATTGTCATTTAAAACTGATCGCGGCTGTAATGAATTGTCGGGTCTCGGCAATATAGATAAAACTCATTGAAAAAAACAGCATGGGGTCCCCCCCTAGTCCATTACCAGGCCCTTTGTGTCTGGTATGAATATTAAGGGGAACCCCGAACCAAAAATGTTCAAAAAAAAGTGCGTGGGGGTCCCCCCAAAATCCATGCCAGGCCCTTCAGGTCTGGTATGGAAATTAAGGGGAACCCTGTGCCAAATGTAAAAAAAAAAAAAAAAAAAAGGCGTAGAGGTCCCCCCCAAAATCCATACCAGACCCTTCAGGTCTGGTATGGATTTTAAGGGGAACACTGTGCCAAAATTTTTAAAAAATGGCGTATGGGTCCCCCCAAAATCCATACTGGACCCTTATCCGAGCATGCAACCTGGCAGGCCGCAGGAAAAGAGGGGGGGACAAGAGAGCGCCCCCTCTCCTGAACCGTACCAAGCCACATGCCCTCAACATGGGGAGGGTGTTTTGGAGTCTGATCCCAAAGCACCTTGTCCCCATGTTGATGGGGACAAGTGCCTCATTCCCACAACCCTTGACCGGTGGTTGTGGGGGTATGCGTACGGGGGCTTATCGGAATCTGGAAGCCTCCTTTAACAAGGGGACCCCCAGATCCTGGCCTCCCCCCTATGTGAATTGGTAACGGGGTACATTGTACCTCTACCATTTCAAAACCAAAGTTGTCAAATATCGTAAAAAAGACAAGAGACAGCTTGGGACAAGTCCTTTATTAAAAGATAAAAAAATAAAAATGTCCAGCGATGGTGTCAGAGGGGGCGGGGTCACCCGTTTACGTCACCGGGTGGCCCCGCCCTCAGCTTTATAACAGCTGTCACCAATGGGAAGCGTCACTTGGCGGGAGCCTCCCGTGCGGGTTTTCTTTTTAATTTTTTTTCGGCTCGCCGGGCGGCGTGATAAAAGAAGAATGGACATCACTGGACATTTTTATTTTTTTATCTTTTAATAAAAGACTTGTCCCAAACACTTTTTATGACAATAACTTGCATATAGGCCTTTAACCAGTTCCCTACCGCCATATTGTAAAATGACGGAGGCAGGAACCCTTCGTCCCTCCGGGCAGGCATAATATGACGTCCTCGGCTTCCCGGCATTGTGGAGAGCGCGCGCACGCCGCATCACTGGGGACCCGACGCGTGTGCCCGGCGGCCGCGATTGCTCATCACACAGATCCACGTCCTGTCAGGGGAGAGGAGAACTGATCGTGTGTTCCTTGTACAGAGGAACACCGATCGGTCTCCTCCCCTCATCAGTCCCCTCCCCCCACAGTTAGAATCACTCCACACATTTAACCCCTTCAGCGCCCCCTAGTGTTAACCCCTTCCCTGCCAGTCACATTTATACAGTAATCAGTGCATTTTTGTAGCACTGGTCGCTTTATAAATGTTAATGGTCCCAAAATAGTGTCAAAAGTGTCTGATCTGTCCGCTGCAATGTCATAGTCATGATAAAAATCACAGACCGCCGCCATTAGTAGTAAAAATAAAAAAGAATAATAAAAATGACATCTATCCCCTATTTTGTAGACGGTATAACTTTTGTGCAAACCAATCAATATACGCTTATTGGGATTTTTTTTTTTACCAAAAACATGTAGAAGAATACATATCAGCCTAAATTGAGGGAAAAATTTTTTTTTTTTTTAAATTGGGATATTTATTATAGCAAAAAGTAATAAATATTGTGTTTATAGCGCAAAAAATAAAAAACGCAGAAGTGATCAAATACCACCAAAAGAAAGCTCTATTTGTGGGGAAAAAAAATGATCAAAATTTAATTTGGGTACAATGTAGAATGACCGAGCAATTGTCATTCAAAGTATGACGCTGAAAGCTGAAAATTGGCCTGGGCAGGAAGGGGGTGAAAATGCCCTGTATTGAAGTGGTTAAAATGAGCACATTTGATTTTTAATGTTCGTGTCCCATAGACTTTGATGGTGTTCGTGTGTTTGTGTGTTCTGCCAAATTACAAAGAGTACAAAGACAAGTATGTCTTGCCTACAGTCAAGCACGGTAGTGGGAGTGTCATGGTCTGGGGCTGCATGAGTGCCCAGGACTGGGGAGCTACAGTTCATTGAGGGAACCATGAATGGTAACATGTACTGTGACCTACTGAAGCAGAGCATGATCCCCTCCCTTCGGAGACTGGGCCGCAGGGCAGTATTCCAACATAACTACCCCAAACACACCTCCAAGATGACCACTGCCTTGCTAAAGAAGTTGAGGGTAAAGGTGATGGACTGGCCAAGCATGTCTCCAGATCTAAACCCTATTGAGCATCTGAGGGGCATCCTCAAACAGGGCGTGGGGGAGCGCAAGGTCTCTAACATCCACCAGCTCCATGATGTCATCATGGAAGAGTGGAAGAGGACACCAGTGGCAACCTGTGAAGCTCTGGTGAACTCCATGGCCCAAGAGGGTTAAGACAGTGCTGGAAAATAATGGTGGCCACAAAAAATATTGCCACTTTGGGCCCATATTGGACATTTTTACTTAGGGGTGTACTCACTTTTATTGCCAGCGGTTTAGACATTAATGGCTGTGTGTTGAGTTATTTTGAAAGGACAGCAAATTTACACTGTTATACAAGCTGTACACTCACTACTTTACATTATAGCAAAGTGTCATTTCCTCAGTGTTGTCACATGAAAAGATATAATAAAATATTTACACAAATGTGAGGGGTGTACTCACTTTTGTGAGATACTGTGTATGTATGTATGTATGTATGTGTATATATATATATATATATATATATATATATATATATATATATATACACACACAGTGGGGACGGAAAGTATTCAGACCCCCTTCAATTTTCACTCTTTGTTATATTGCAGCCATTTGCTAAAATCATTTAAGTTCATTTTTTTCCTCATTAATGTACACACAGCACGCCATATTGACAGAAAAACACAGAATTGTTGATATTTTTGGAGATTTATTAAAAAAGAAAAACTGAAATATCACATGGTCCTAAGTATTCAGACCCTGCTGTGACACTCATATTTTTAACTCTGGTGCTGTCCATTTCTTCTGATCATCCTTGAGATGGTTCTACACCTTCATTTGAGTCCAGCTGTGTTTGATCACACTGATTGGACTTGATTAGGAAAGCCACACACCTGCACAGTGCATGTCAGAGCAAATGAGAATCATGAGGTCAAAGGAACTGCCTGAAGAGCTCAGAGACAGAATTGTGGCAAGGCACAGATCTGGCCAAGGTTACAAAAAAATTCTGCTGCACTTAAGGTTCCTAAGAGCACAGTGGCCTCCATAATCCTTAAATGGAAGACGTTTGGGGTGACCAGAACCCTTCCTAGAGCTGGCCGTCCGGCCAAACTGAGCTATCGGTGGAGAAGAGCCTTGGTGAGAGAGGTAAAGAAGAACCCAAAGATCACTGTGGCTGAGCCCCAGAGATGCAGTCAGGAGATGAGAGAAGGTTGTGGAAAGTCAACCATCACTGCAGCCCTCCACCAGTCGGGGCTTTATGGCAGAATGGCCCGACGGAAGCCCCTCCTCAGTGCAAGACAAATGAAAGCCTGCATGGAGTTTGCTAAAAAACACCTGAAGGACTCCAAGATGGTGAGAAATAAGATTTTCTGGTCTGATGAGACCAAGATAGAACTTTTAGGCCTTAATTCTAAGCGGTATGTGTGGAGAAAACCAGGCACTGCTCATCACCTGTCCAATACAGTCCCAACAGTGAAGCATGGTGGTGGCAGCATCATGCTGTGGGGGTGTTTTTCATCTGCAGGGACAGGATGACTGGTTGCAATCGAGGGAAAGATGAATGTGGCCAAGTACAGGCATATCCTGGACGAAAACCTTCTCCACAGTGCTCAGGACCTCAGACTGGGCCGAAGGTTTCTCTTCCAACAAGACAATGACCATAAGCACACAGCTAAAATAACAAAGGAGTGGCTTCACAACAACTCCGTGACTGTTCTTGAATGGCCCAGCCAGAGCCCTGACTTAAACCCAATTGAGCATCTCTGGAGAGACCTAAAAATGTCTGTCCACCAACGTTTACCATCCAACCTGACAGAACTGGAGAGTATCTGCAAGGATGAATGACAGAGGATCCCCAAATCCAGGTGTGAAAAACTTGTTGCATCTTTCCCAAAAAGACTCATGGCTGTATTAGATCAAAAGGGTGCTTCTACTAAATACGGAGCAAAGGGTCTGAATACTTAGAACCATGTGATATTTCAGTTTTTCTTTTTTAATAAATCTGCAAAAATGTCAATAATTCTGTGTTTTTCTGTCAATATGGGATGCTGTGTGTACATTAATGAGGAAAAAAATGAACTTAAATGATTTTAGAAAATGGTTGCAATATAACAAAGAGTGCAAAATTTAAGGGGGCCTGAATACTTTCCGTCCCCACTGTATATACATTTTTTTTTAACATAATGTTATCTGCATGAATGCATTGGGTTGAGCTTTAAAACCTCAAATGTACATTCCTTATTGCTAGTTTAATTTAGTCCATAACAGGCCCTTCCATCCTTCTTTTAGTTTAAATCCCTGGCAAACAAGCTTTGCTTCTGGTGAGTTATGTCTTTTTGTTGTGTGGATTAAAGACAGGAAGAGCAGTGACTTAGAAAATGGTGTATATGGATTATTGCCTAAACCTAACTAGCAGCAAGGAAACGCTCAGTATATTCGCAATGCATAAACACATGGGGAAATAAAAGATTATATTAGTGATCATCTAACTGGCTGCTAGCGGGTGATCATGAATCACTCTCACCCGTGATTGTATAAATGTAGATTGTGTCGTGCCTGCAGATGATCTTTATAGAGAACAATTCATGGAAATGGTTTACGATTTTCCCCATCTGATCTAATGTTAACATTTGTTCTCTGTACAAATCTTACTGAAATGTTCTTATATTATGTCATCTGCAATATGGAACTTTGCATAATCAACTTTCCTGGATCAACATTATTAGACCTACAGTATCTCACAAAAGTGAGTACGCTCACTTTTTTTGTAAATATTTTATTATATCTTTTCATGTGATAACACTGAAGAAATGACACTTTGCTACAATGCAGTGAGTGTGAGTGTACAGCTTGTATAACAGTGTAAATTTGCTGTCCCCTCAAAATAACTCAACACACAGCCATTAATGTCTAAACCGCTGGCAACAAAGGTGAGTACACCCCTAAGTGAAAATGTCCAAATTGGACCCAAAGTGTCAATATTTTGTGTGGCCACCATTATTTTCCAGCACTACCTTAACCCTCTTGGGCATGGAGTTCACCAGAGCTTCATAGGTTACCACTGGAGTCCTCTTCCACTCCCCCATGATGACATCACAAAGCTGGTGGATGTTAGAGACCTTGCGCTCCTTCACCTTCCGTTTGAGGATGCCACATAGATGCTCAATAGCGTTTAGGTCTGAAACATGCTTGGCCAGTCCTTCACCTTTACGTGCATCTTCTTTAGCAAGGCAGTGGTCATCTTGGAGGTGTGTTTGGGGTTGTTATCATGCTGGAATATTGCCCTGCAGCCCAGTCTCCGAAGGGAGGGTATCATGCTCTGCTTCAGTATGTCACTGTAATGTTGGCATTTATGGTTCCCTCAATGATCTGTAGCTGCCCAGTGCCGGCAGCACTCATGCAGCCCCAGACCATGACACTCCCACCACCATGCTTGACTGTAGGCAAGACACACTTGTCTTTGTACTCCTTAACTGGTTGCCGCCCCACACGCTTGACACCATCTGAACCAAATAAGTTTATCTTGGTCTCATCAGACCACAGGACACGGTTCCAGTAATTCATGTTCTTAGTCTGCTTGTCTTCAGCAAACTGTTTGCTTTTTTGCGCATCATCTTTAGAAGAGGCTTCATTCTGGGATGACAGCCATGCAAACACATTTGATGCAGTGTGCGGCATATGATCTGAGCACTGACAGGCTGACCCCCACACCCCTTCAACCTCTGCAGCAATGCTGGCAGCACTCATACATCTATTTTCCAAAGACAACCTCTGGATATGATGCTGAGCGCGTGCACTCAGCTTCTTTGGTCGACCATGGTAAGGCCTGTTCTGAGTGGAACCTGTCCTGTTAAACTGCTGCATGGTCTTGGCCACCATGCTGCAGCTCAGTTTCGGGGCCTTGGCAATCTTCTTATAGCCTAAGCCATCTTCATGTAGAGCAACAATTCTTTTTTTCAGATCCTCAGAGAGTTCTTTGCCATGAGGTGCCATGTTGAACTTCTAGTGACCAGTATGAGAGAGTGAGAGCAATAACACCAAATTTAACACACCCGCTCCCCATTAACACCTGAGACCTTGTAACACTAACAAATCAAGTGACACCGGGGAGGGAAAATGGCTAATTGTGGCCAATTTGGACATTTTCACTTAGGGGTGTACTCACTTTTGTTGCCAGCGGTTTAGACATTAATGGCTGTGTGTTGAGTTATTTTGAGAGGACAGCAAATTTACACTGTTATACAAGCTGTACACTCACTACTTTACATTGTAGCAAAGTGTAATTTCTTCAGTGTTGTCATATGAAAAGTTATAATAAAATATTTACAAAAATGCGAGGGGTGTATTCACTTTTGTGAGATACTGTATATGCTTTTTTCTCAAATGTATATAATGTTTATAATCTGGCAATGTACAGAGTGTAAATTATTGAAACATAAGTAACTGTGTGATTTTTTTGGGGGGGATTTTTTTTTCAGTTCTTCAGGCTATAGTACAAAAGGGGTTGCAGTGATATACCCTGCTAGTACTGGACTTTAATGACATGACATGAGTCAAAAATCATTTAGATAAAAGTATAATTTTATTTACATTTAAAAGTTCAAATGAGGTTTTAAAAAAATGACATTCTGATATAATAACATGAATAAAATGTACTATAATATGATACAGTAACCCCTCCAACACCTTCTATTGCACTTATATCATATAAGCTTGAGGTGTACAGGTACCTTAATCCTCCAAGGGTCAATGTGTTTCGCTGAATTGCGTAGCTTCTTCAAGACCCGTAGGTTGAGTATCATATTATCAACATATGGCGAAATGTTAGTGGCATCAAGACGTCTGTGGGGCGGACACGAGTTATAGCTTCTTAAAGCAAACTAGAGCATTTGGATCAACATGAGCCAAAACAGCCCTTTAAACAAGTTGTTTTCGATGACTCCTAGGATTATCGTTTAATGTATATGGTTGTAATGTGTTGTAATCTGGTGTTTTGAACACCCAAGATGGGACTATATACCAGGTAGGTACCCATAAATCTCCATATACATAGGGCTCAGAGCTGGCGGCATCATACGTGCATCTCGTGGGGGGGATAAACAGTGGTTGGCTCCTGCTTTCTACCAACGGTTGTCCCAGTGAGCACTTTCCATCTGGGGACTACTGCTAGGTCACCCCTATGTATTTGCGGACGTCGCTAAGCAGGGCAATAACTTCTCCACAGGATGTGGAAACCTTGTAAGAAGATCTGAACAAATGAATGGGGTGGGCAACTACATGGAAAATGAGGTTTAATGTAGAAAATGTAAAATATTGCATTTGGGTGGCAAAAATATGAATGCAATGTACTCACTTTGGGGTGAACCTCTGGGGGAATTTAGGATGGAAAAGGACCTGGGGGTCCTAGTAGATAATAGGCTCAGCAATGGCATGCAATGCCAAGCTGCTGCTAACAAAGCAAACAGAATATTGGCATGCATTAACCACCTCAATACAGGGCACTTACACCCCTTTCCTGCCCAGACCAATTTTCAGCTTTCAGCGCTCTCACACTTTGAATGACAATTACTCAGTCATGCAACACTGTACCCATATGAAATTTGCGTCCTTTTTTTTAACACAAATAAAGCTTTCTTTTGGTGGTATTTAATCACTAGTGGGTTTTTTATTTTTTGTGCTATAAATAAAAAAAAAAACGTAAATTTTGTGAAAAAAATGCCCTTTTCTTTGTTTCTGTCATAAAATTTTGCAAATTAGTAATTTTTCTTCATAAATTTTGGCCAAAATTTATACTGCTACATAGCTTTGGTAAAAATAACCCAATTAGTGTATATTATTTGGTCTTTGTGAAAGTTATAGAGTCTACAAACTATGGTGCCAATCACTGAAAATTGATCACATCTGATCAGGCCTTCAGTACATCAGATGTATCTCATTTCTTGAGACTAACAAGTCAGGAAAGTACAAATACCCCCCAAATGACCCCTTTTTAGAAAGTAGATATTCCAAGGTATTAAGTAAGTAGCATGGTGAGTTTTTTTAAGTTGTAATTTTTTTCCCACAATTCTTTGCAAAATGAAGATTTTTTTTTTTTTTTTACAAAATTGTCATATTATCAGGTTATTTCTCACACACAGCATATGCATACAACAAATTACACCCCAAAATACATTCTACTACTCTTCCCGAGTATGGCGATACCACATGTGTGAGACTTTTACACAGCCTGGCCACATACAAAGGTCCAACATTGAAGTAGCACCTTCAGGCGTTCTACCAGCATAAATGACACATCTCATTTCTCAACCACCTATTACACTTTTGAAGGCCCTGGAGCAACAGGACAATGGAATTGCCCACAAATTGACCCTATTTTGGAAAGCAACCTATAATCTATTAGGCATAATGAGTCTTTTGAACGGTTTCATTTTTTTCCAGAAGTTTTTGGAAAATGTGTAAAAACATGAAAACGCATTTTTTGTACACACAGTTGTCAATTTATAAGATATTTCTATCACATAGCATGTACAGTGGGGCAAAAACGTATTTAGTCAGCCACTAATTGTGCAAGTTCTCCCACTTAAAAAGATGAGAGAGGCCTGTAATTGTCATCATAGGTATACCTCAACTATGAGAGACAAAATGTGGAAACAAATCAAGACAACCACATTGTCTGATTTTTGAAATAATTTATTTGCAAATTATGGTGGAAAATAAGTATTTGGTCACCTACAAACAAGCAAGATTTCTGTCTCTCACAGACCTGTATCTTCTTCTTTAAGAGGCTCCTCTGTCCTCCACTCATTACCTGTATTAATGGCACCTGTTTGAACTTGTTATCAGTATAAAAGACACCTGTCCACAACCTCAAACAGTCACACTCCAAACTCCACTATAGTGAAGACCGAAGAGCTGTCACCAGGCTGGGAAGACTGAATCTGCAATTGGCAAGCAGCTTGGTGTGAAGAAATCAACTGTGGGAGCAATAAGAAGATGGAAGACATACAAGACCACTGATAATCTCCCTGGATCTGGGGCTCTACGCAAGATCTCACCCTGTGGGGTCAAAATGATCACAAGAACGGTAAGCAAAAATCCCTGAACCACACGGGGGGACCTAGTGAATGACCTGCAGAGAGCTGGGACCAACGTAACAAAGGCTACCATCAGTAACACACTACCCATCCAGGAACTCAGATCCTGCAGTGCCAGACGTGTCCCCCTGCTTAAGCCAGTACATGTCCTGGCTCATCTGAGGTTTGCTAGTGAGCATTTGGATGATCCAGAAGAGGATTGGGAGAATGTCATATGGTCAGATGAAACCAAAGTAGAACTGTTTGGTAGAAACACAACTTATCTTGTTTGGAGGAGAGAGATTGCTGAGTTGCAACCAAAGAACACCATACCTACTGTGAAGCATGTTTCTCTGCAAAGGGAACAGGACGACTGATCCGTGTACATGAAAGAATGAATGGGGCCATGTATCATGGGATTTTGAGTGCAAACCTCCTCCCATCAGCAAGGGCATTGAAGATGAAACGTGGCTGGGTCTTTCAGCATGACAATGATCCCAAACACACCGCCCTGGCAACGAAGGAGTGGCTTCGTAAGAAGCATTTCAAGGTCCTGGAGTGGCCTAGCCAGTCTCCAGATCTCAACCCCATAGAAAACCTTTGGAGGGAGTTGAAAGTCAGTGTTGCCCAGCGACAGCCCCAAAACATCACTGCTCTAGAGGAGACCTGCATGGAGGAATGGGCCAACATACCAGCAACAGTGTGTGACAACCTTCTGAAGACTTACAGAAAACGTTTGACCTCTATCATTGCCAACAAAGGATATATAACAAAGTATTGAGATGAACTTTTGATATTGACAAAATACTTATTTTCCACCATGATTTGCAAATAAATTATTTCAAAAATCAGACAATGTGATTGTCTGGATTTGTTTTCACATTTTGTCTCTCATAGTTGAGGTATACCTATGATGACAAATACAGGCCTCTCTCATCTTTTTAAGTGGGAGAACTTGCACAATTGGTGGCTGACTAAATACTTTTTTGCCCCACTGTATATAGCAAAAATTACACCCACAAAAACATTCTGCTACTCTTCCCGAGTATGGCGATACCACATGTGTGAGACTTTTACACAGCCTGGCCACATACAGAGGCCCAACATTGAAGTAGTACCTTCAGGCGTTCTAGGAGCATAAATTACACATCTCATTTCATTCCTACCTATCACACTTTTAAAGGTCTTGGAGCACCAGGACAATGGAATTACCCACAAAATGACACCATTTTGGAAAGCAAACACCCCAACATATATTCTATGAGGTGTGGGCTGGAGACAGGTACTCGGTTACTATAGCTGCAGACAGGTACTCGGGTACTCTGATGGGTTGGTGACAGGTACTTGGTTACTCAGATGGGCTGGCGACAGGTACTCGGTTACTCAGATGGGCTGGCGACAGGTACTCGGGTACTCTGATGGGCTGGTGACAGGTACTCGGTTACTCTGATGGGCTGGTGACAGGTACTCACTTACTCTGATGGGCTGGTGACAGGTACTTGGGTACTCTGATGGGCTGGTGACAGGTACTCGGGTACTCTGATGGGCTGGTGACAGGTACTCGGGTACTCTGATGGCCTGGTGACAGGTACTCGGGTACTCTGATGGGGTACAGATAGGTACTCGGGTACTCTGATGGGCTGGTGACTGGTGACTGGTATTCGGGTACTCTGAAGGGCGGTGAACTGTGACAGGTACTTAGGTACTCAGATGGACTGTGACAGGTACTTGGGTACTCAGATGAACTGTGACAGTTACTCAGGTACTCAGATGAACTGTGACAGGTACTCAGGTACTCGGGTATTCAGATGGACTGTGACAGGTACTCGGGTACTCAGATGAACTGTGACAGGTACTCAGGTACTCAGATGGACTTTGATAGGTACTCAGGTACTCAAATGGACTGTGACAGGTACTCAGGTACTCAGATGAACTGTGACAGGTCCTAGACCAACCAGTAACCTCACGGCCGCAACTTCCTTCCTGCCCACTGTGCCCACACTGCCCAGCATTCAAAGAGAAGGAGGATTGTACTGCCTCCTCCTCTGCGCTAGTGCTTGTGGGGCCTGGCCTGTGACTCCTGGACTGGAGCATCCCCCTGCTGGTCCGGTGGCGGCATGGAGTGCAGAGCAGCAGGATCAAACATGGAGGGGGAGGCCTGGCAGCCGGTAAGAGCCCAGGAGGGAGAGAGAGAGAGAGAGAAAAGACACCGCCGCCGCCACCCTGAGCAGCATCCCTGGTGCCTCCCAGAGCCTGCACTCCTCCAACCTCAGTCCTCTCCCATCTCACTGTGACTGGAACAGGAAGAAGGCTCCAGAAGGCGGTATTTACAATGCAGCCGCCGTGCCACATTGATCCCCGCTCGGCCGGGTGGCTCTCCTCTGGCTGCCTCGCACACCAGCACCATGGCTGAGCTGCTGCTGCAAGACCTGGACACATGAAGTATGTCCCCTCCTGGTCAGGTAGGTCAGTCAGTGTGTATATGTCAGGTAGGTCAGTGTGTGTATGTCAGGTAGGTAGGTCAGTGTATGTATGTCAGGTAGGTCAGTGTATATATGTTGTGTAGGTCAGTGTGTGTCAGGTAGGTCAGTATATGTATGTCAGGTAGGTCAGTGTATGTCAGGTAGGTCAGTGTATGTGGGCCAGTGTAGGTCAGCATGTGCAGGGCCGGACTGACCTACCGGGATACCGGGAAATTTCCCGGTAGGCCGCTTGCCCTGGGGCCGCTTTGATCTGTGGCTGCAGGCTGCAGCGCTTCCGCCTTCTCCTCTTTTTTGTTACACACAGCGGGAGCGCTGTGTGTCACAGAGCTGGGTCTGTGTGTTGTCAGCGGTGCTGTTACAAGGTCCCCCTAGACTGGCTGGTGTGATAGTAGATTGAATCTGTTTTCCGCCTATCACACGAGCCGGTCTAGGGGGGGGGACCTTGCTACAGCGCCGCTGACAACACACAGACCCAGCTCCATGACACACAGCAGGAGATGTCCACTGTGTATGTGATCAAGAGCAGGCTATGGTGAGTCTGCATTCATAAGTACAGTGAGGCCACATTGATGGGCACATTGAGGCTGCGCTTTTGGGCACAGTGAGGCTGCCATTTTGGGCAGTCAGGCTGCAATTATGGGCACATTGAGGCTGCATTGATGGGCACAGTGATGCTGCAATTTTGGGAACAGTGAGGCTGCGATCATGGGCACAGTGAGGCTGCACTGATGGGCACAGTGAGGCTGTGATTATGGCACATTGAGGCTGCATTTATGGGCACAGTGAGGCTGCTATTATGGGCACAGTTAGGCTGCGATTATGGGCACATTGAGTCTGCAATTATGGGCACAGTGAGGCTGTGATTTTGGGCACAGTGAGGCTGCGATTATGGGAACATTGAGGCTGCATTGATGTGCACATTGAGGCTGCAATTATGGGCACGGTGAGGCTGCGATTTTGGGCACAGTGAGGCTGCAATTTTGGGCACAGTGAGGCTGTGATTATGGGCACAGTGAGGCTCCATTGATGGGCACAGTGAGGCTGCACTGATGGGCAAAGTGAGGCTGCGATTATGGGCACATTGAGGCTGCAATAATGGGCATAGTGAGGCTGTGATTTTGGGCACAGTGAGGCTGCAATTATTGGCATATTGAGGCTGCATTGATAGGCACAGCGAGGCTGCTATTTTGGGCACAGTGAGGCAGTGATTTTGGGCACAGTGAGGCTGCGATTATGGACACAGTGAGGCTGCATTGATGGGCACAGTGAGGTTGCAATTATGGGCACATTGAGGCTGCATTGATGGGCACAGTGAGGCTGCGATTTTGGGCAGTCAGGCTGTGATTATGGGCACATTGAGGCTGCATTGATGGCACAGTTAGGCTGCAATTATGGGCACAGTGAGGCTGCGATTTTGGGCACAGTGAAGCTGCAATTATGGGCAGAATGAGACTGCGATTATGAGCACAGTGAGGCTGCGATTATGGGCACAGTGAGGCTGCATTAATGGGCACAGTGAGGCTGCATTAATGGGCACAGTGAGGCTGCGATTTTGGGCACAGTGAGGCTACGATTATGGGCACAGTGAGGCTGCATTGATGTGCACATTAGGTTAGTGTATGTCAGGTAAGTCAGTGTGTGTCAGGTAGGTCAGTGTATGTATGTCGGGTAGGTCAATGTGTGTCAGGTAGGTCAGTGGATGTATGTCAGGTAGGTAGGTCAGTTTAGTGGTCGGCATTGATGTGCACTGGTAAGCTAGGCAGCAACCAGCAAGTGAGCTTACCCACCGCGACACAACCCCACCGCCCAGCCAAAAAATCCCGCGCCACTAGATCCACCCAAGGGAGTACAAAGAAGGACAACAAAGCTAGTAAAGGGTCTGGAGGATATTAGTTATGAAGAAAGGTTGCGAGCACTCAACTTATTCTCTCTGGAGAAGAGACGCTTGAGAGGGGATATGATTTCAATTTACAAATACCGGTAACATCTGGTAACATCTCTCGTAACATCTCGTTACCGCTCTGTGTTTACATTTAGTGATCGGCTGTGAAAGGATCACAGCCGATCACGTGGTAAACAGCTGCCAACCAATGGCTGTTTACCAGCATTCTGTGACAAGCAGTGTTACCGGGAACACGCCGCCACCAATGCACTGCCGCGCATGCGCCGTGCAAAATGGGGCGGTACCATCTGAATTCATCGCGGCCGATCACGTGGTAAACAGCTATGCCCAGCTTGCTGATATTGTTTTTATAAGTCTATTAATACTATAGAGATTCATAACTAATATGGGTTTATTATAACTGATTAAATGTCTCATATTTTATATTAATCCCAGTTTTGAATACAGATGATCTTCTATCGATTTTGTACCAGTAACGATAGGATATTGGTTAAGATTGTAATGATCTATAACTGAATGTCGGCTGGTATTAAGGTGTTAGTATTATATCTTCTTGAATAGTATCAAAACCGCTACTGTTGTGCACCGCAAGGAACGAGTGGTGGTAGGCATGTAATGGGTTACTCCCAATCACATTCTTTACAGATAAATACCGGGACGCCGCGCTGTAAGACCACGCCCTTTGACAAAGTCGTAATGCCGAAACGCGTCAGGGCGTGATCTTATGGCGACCGGAAATGACGTCATTGATGCTGTGCGTTCCAGGATCTGGAGAGTTGAAACCAGAAGGAGGAAGTGCTGAACACCCGAGATCATCACGATCTCCACCGAAGCACTCTCTGCCCTTTTTAATTTTTAGCTTTTGGGGAAAGTGAATTGGCTTGCAGCTCACCTAGAACCGACCTTGAGCTATATGATCACTTTTGAAACTGGCACTGTGTTACCGAACATTGGATATATTTTTTATCAAATTATTTAATAAATGGTGAAACGGAGCTAGACTATGTGGAGTCTCTTTTTCCATGTCCCTGGATTTCGGAGGATCTTGCAAAGACACCCAGATTTAACATACCGCAGGATGCGGATAGAGGCCTGATAACCTTTGAGTTTTAACCCCTTGGGGGTGTGTGGAGCACGAGGTGGAAGAATATTTGGTGAAAGGTGCACTCATCAACTATCAGCTGTATATCCCATCTGTGTCCATTAGAGACTGTTCACTTACCACTATTCACATCTTCTCACCTGTTTTACCTTTTTTTGCATATGTGGTAGTTATCATATACTTGCCAGTCGGTTATTTATTAATTGACAGGAGCGCTGCTTTGATGTATGTTTGCTACTGATTTACAGTTTCAGATTTTGCATTGATTGTTTATATGCCCAATGGCTGTTCACCCTCCTCGGTGGCGAGTGGTGTCTCCGTGACACGCTGCCCTCGAAGGTACAGGGCTGCGCACACACGATTGCGCACATGTCCTGTTTACATGGGCGGACGTCATATGACACCCACCCAGAACAAAAGCCGCGCCACCTGGCCGTCATATGATGGCCGGCGGGTGGCAAGTGGTTAAAAAGGGGATAAACTCCAGGGATAAAGTGATAATTCTCCCACTCTACAAGACTTTGTTCCGGCCTCACCTGGAGAATGCTGTCCAGTGCTGGTCACCAGTCCTCAGGAAGGATGTATTGGAAATGGAGGGAGTACAAAGAAGGGCAACAAAGCTAATAAAGGGTGTGGAGGATATTAGTTATGAGGAAAGGTTGCGAGCACTGAACTTATTCTCTCTGGAGAAGAGACGCTTGAGAGGGGATATGATTTCAATTTACAAATACCGTACTGGTAACTCCACAATAGGGATAAAACTTTTTTGTGGAAGGGAGTTTAATAAGACACAAGGCACTCATTAAGATTAGAAGAAAAGAGCTTTAACCTTAAACTGCGTAGAGGGTTCTTTACTGTAAGAGCGGCAAGGATGTGGAATTCCCTTCCACAGGTGGTGGTTTCAGCGGGGGGCATCGAATAGTTTAAAAAAACTATTAGATAAGCACCTGAACGACCACAACATACAGGGATATACAATGTAATACTGACATATAATCACACACATAGGTTGGACTTGATGGACTTGTCTCTTTTCAACCTCACCTACTATGTAACTAAGTGCATCCTCCTAGCACAAATCCTCTTACCCCCCAATCTAGCACAAATCATCCCCCCTCCTAGAACAAATCCTCTTCCCCCACAATCTCCCTTTCCCAGAATAAATCCACCTCCCAATCCTCCCTTCTAGAACAAATCCTCTTCCACCAAATCCTGCTGTCCTAGAGCAAATCCCCCTCGCAGTCCACCCTACAGGCACAAATCGCCCCCCCTCCAAATCCCCCCCTCCTTGCATAATTCTCCCCAACCCCCAAATTCCCCCTTCTAACACAACATACCTCCCTACCCCACCGATTAACACAACCTCCCCAATCCCTCATCCTATGAAAAATTCTCTCCCTATCTTAGCATAAATCCTCTCCCTCCCTAGCACAAATACCACTGCCCCATCCCTTCTACTAGCACAAATTCTGAGAGGATGACACCCCTCAGTCCACAAATATGCTGTGTGTTGAAAGCTAACAAAAGGAATTATTCCTGGTTCACGCAAACTGAGCACACTATCATGGATAGGCAGCTATGATTAACATGGTCAGTTTACAGTGCAGGATTGCCCAGGTATTATACAACATGCAAATGACTAAATTACATGCATGTAATCGTCGTGGGTATGACGTCACAGGTTCGTAGCCCTGCCCAGCGGGGCTATAAACCTGTGATGTCATATGCCCACCGATGCCAGCTGTCAGCGAGGCTTTCTGTTACCTGACTGCATATGATTGACTTGAATAATGTAACTACCTTTCTTTGTTTTTAACAATAAATGTACATTAACGGTATTCACGCTATGTGCGTCCTATTTTTATTTCCTTTGGCTGTGTGAGTCGGATTGGATTGGATTCGGGGTTGAGGCTACTATATTTGTGAACATTACATGCCGGGACCCATTGAACCATATTGGCTTAGCTTGGAGACACCCGAAGCGGTCGGTTGTTCTGTATGCGTGTGTGATCTCTGTAACTGGGGATCTTAACCATCCGGTAAGAGGCTTATTTTGTGGTGGAGGGCAGGCATGCATGGTGTATTTTCCAACTTTTTCACTTGGCTTTCCATTCAGTGGAGTCCATTACTATCCTGAAAAGAATTTGAACTCTCCTTTACACTACTTATCTCATCTGTTTGCGGCATATGGACTAATTATTTTCATTGGATGATTTGTTTCACTACATGTTTGTGGTATATGGACTAATTATTTTCATTGCATGATTTTTTTCACTGTTTGAATATACTGTATGTACTGTACACTTGTAGTACTGTTTAACCTTTCACTATCATTTGTGTATATATGTTTATAAATCACTGTGGGTATCTGGGTGATTTATAGGTACAGTTTTTAAGTAAGATATTACACTTTAGTGCAGAAATATTTTTGGTGGTCTTTTGAGATTTTTGACCTAAAAATTTGTCTTTTTAAACCAGAGTTTAGTGCCACTTTAAATTCAAAGCCGGACCAGTTGCTCTTCCTATTGGAAGATTGTGTTGCTTTCTGACCGTAGGGAAATGCAAGACAAAAGATAAACAGAAAGAAATATCCATTGCTCTCTAATACATCAAAATAATAAAACATACCTTTTGTAAGTGCAGATTTGAATATATTTATGGTAAAAAAAATATCCACTTGTATTTAAGGTCGAACTTTGCCTTTCCAAACCTAAATATTACCTTATATAATAATGACGAAATCAACATTCACATTGCTCATTGAAGAGTCTCCAAAAACTTACACTTCCAAAAGTGTCAGATCTGGCTGCTCCTGGTGGTTCAATTCACTGACCACTTTATCACTATGGTGTCCTGTAGTGGCACAATGGTCAGCAGAAGGAACCACAGGATACCGCAGGGGGACCAAGAAACTGAAACTCTAGGAAGTGCTGGTTTCAGAAGATTCTTTAGTGGATGATTTATCAGTAGTACTACAACAGCAGGAAAAGTAATCACCTAAGCATGGGTACTCAACCTGTGGCCCTCCTGCTGTTGCAGAACTACAAGTCTCATCATGCCTCTGCCTTTAAGAGTCATGCTTGTAACTGTCAGCCTTGCAATGACTTGTGGAATTTATAGTTTCGCAACAACTGGAGGGCCACAGGTTTAGCACCCATGACCTAAAATCTTCTTTGCAGGTAATACTTAGCGTGTTTCATTTTAGGCTCAGCTCCACTTGGCTCCACTCGCAGTCACGCCCAGTCCTGCCTCCTAGCATTTACGTCCCGCTTTTGGACCCATGTTGTGTCCATCATAGGAGCCGAGCCAAGGGGTGGGACTGGGCGGGACTGCGAGAGGAGCCGAGTACACAGGACATCGGGCTCTCTCTATCTCGGCAGCAACATTTAAAAACGATCATGCATTTCTACAAAAGGCATGGGAATGCCTCTCCATGGTGACATGAGCCTAACAATCCTACATGTAGACATCAGCAGGCATGTGTTAGCATATGATGTAATGACATGGATTTTGGATGCTTTTTGCTTAGATTACATTTGACTTCAATAGTAAAATGCAGATCAATGCACTCAAGACTTCTGCAATGATGGGCAAGGCTGCAGATGGACACTGATCATTCTGCAATGATGGGCAAGGCTGCAGATGGACACTGATATGGCTGCATTGATGGACATTTAAAATGTAAGTTTTTTTTCCTTAAACTTCCCTCCTAAAAGTTTTTTTCCTTAAGCTTCCCTCCTAATCTTGGGGTGCGTGTTTTACGCCGATAAATACGGTATATCGGTATATATTTTAATTCTGCTTTAAGAAGAGACTTGTAATGTCTTTGCTGCCAAGGAACTCTCTCCTTGTTTTATTCACAGTGCAGTGTAAAACCTTTACATCTGAGAGATGCTGATAAATATAGCTGGTTACCAGGATAATGTAACGCCAGTGCACAAGAGCGAGCTACATCATCAATGGCTGCCCAATGGAGAACAAAAAGAAAGACATCAGATGGGGAACAAGCAGATGAGAAGACGGCAGCTATGCGTTGAGAGCAAAGACCTGCCAGTGCTGGAGTAGAACAAACTAAAAAGCAGGTCTGCCATAATATGCAAGTATGCTGTGCATACATCACATTATGGTAAGAGCTCCTGAGTCCAACGTTCCTTCAGCACAGTTCCGCTTTACAGCACTTCTAGCGTATTCAAATTAGCCTTACATTGTTGTTCTTGACAGGAGAAACATGTATCCAGGTAGCCCATTTACTGCTGGAGAGGTCAGTAGAGCAGGAATTTAGCAGATGTAGTACTTGCTCTATCCATGGTCTGACCAGACTGTATGGCACATTCTAAAATTTGTCTGTTTTTTTCTGCTCAGAGAATCTGGAGTACGAAGAACAGAGGCATAAACAAAATAAGCATCTTCTCTAAGTAGCTTTTACAATCAAGTTACATTAATTTTATCCTAGTCTAAAGGGAAATGTAGATGCGGATCTGAAAAAAAAAAATAACGCAGCAAACCAAAGTGAAAATTGATAGTACAGAAAGTCTTGTTCTTTTATTAAGATAATAAAGAATGAGAGGAGCCTGGAAACTGCTGTGATGGAGCGCTAGCTAATTATTTTTACTAGTCCAGAGAAGCTCATCCTAAGATACGTGTTTACATTGCTGACACCTTAGTTATGATGCTATGTAAATGAGCAGCTAGTCTCTATTACGTCTATGGCTTGGGCGAGGCTAGCATAACTCATAACTAACTCTTCTCAGATCTGTAATAAATCCTTTTTGCTTCCATAGAAAGCATGGAGTTTGGCTGCAAACCACCACTAGTTCTTTCAAAATCCTGTCATGATAGATAAGCTATAAACATTAAACTCCAAGAAAAGAAATACAGTCAAGATAAAATTTTTCAGCAGAGTTGCATAATAGCAGGCTATACATTTGATGTTTCTCTTTCTGATTGTTAGCTACAGCGTGTGGGCAGTGCCTAAAATGTAATTTGTGTTTTTAACTTACAGCAATGGTGGTCAAATTTCCTGATACAGTGGGCCTCAAGTGCGGCCCCTGACATCATCTAAGGGTTCAGTGTCAGAGACAGAAGACACACATCATAAACTGCAGTCATGATACAAGATATAGTCAGAAGCCATAGACATGATACAAGAGATAGTCAGAAACTGAAGACATGATACAAGAGAGTCAGGGACTGAAGACATGATACAAGAGATGGTCAGAGACTGCAGACATGATAAAAGAAATGGTCAGAGACTGCAGATATGATACAGGAGATGGTCAAAGACTGCAGACATGATACAAGTGATGATCAGAGACTGCAGACATGACACAAGAGATGGTCAGAGAATGCAGACATGCTGCAGGAGACTGTGAGAAACTGTCAGCATGAATTGTTGGAGACTAGGAACAGGCTTCAGGAGACAGTCATTGACTGGTCACATATTAAGAGACTGCCGGAATCACCAAAAGGGGAACACATATTATTATTGCAGAGAACCCCAAGGGTTGCACAAAAAGTGCCAAAGGGCCACAGGTTTGGCACCAGGGACTTACATCGTAATGTGCTGTTGTGTCTACTATTTGATGTAATGTGCTTCCCATAGGGGGATTATATACAGTGCCTTGAAAAAAATGGATTTTTAAAACAACTTACCTGTAAAATCCTTTTCTTGGAGTACATCACGGGACACAGAGCACCATAATAATAACTATGTGGGTTCTACGCTTACCTTTAGGTGATTGGACACTGGCAACCAATAGTAAGACGGTTCCTCCCATATAACCCCTCCCACACCGGAAGGACCTCAGTTTTGTAGCAAGCAATGACGATCCCAAAAAGAGGGGAGGGACCTCTGTGTCCCGTGATGTACTCCAATAAAAGGATTTTACAGGTAAGCTGTTTTAAAAATCCATTTTTCTTTATCGTACATCACGGGACACAGAGCACCATAATAATAACTATGTGGGATGTCCTAAAGCAATGCATCTGAGGGGGGGGACACATTATCCCTAAGCCCAACGGACCTGAGACTATAAAGCTGCCTGCAACACGCTGTGGCCAAAACCAATCTCATTTTGGGATCTCACATCCACCTGGTAAAACCTGGTGAACGTATGAACTGAAAACCAAACGGCTGCTTTGCAAACCTGAGCCATAGACACCTGCCGGCGTACTGCCCATGATGCACTAACCCCTCTAGTGGAGTGTGCTCTTAAATCCCGGGGTGGAACCCTGCGCTTTAATCCATACGCCTGGACTATAGTCTGGCGAATCCATCTGGATATGGATGAACTTGTTGCCGGCTGTCCTCTTTTAGGACCCTCAGGCAAGATAAAAAAACAGTCAGTTTTTCGAAAGGGAGCTGACATTTCCAAGTAAACCTTTATCGCTCTCACCACATCCAGTGAGTGAAGCGACCTTTCCTCCCTAGTTTTAGGGTTAGGAAAAAAGGAAGGTAAAATGATATCCTGGTTCAGATGAAATTTGGAAACTACCTTTGGTAGAAAATCTGGACGAGGATGCATGACCACCCTATCCTGATAAAAAACCATGAAAGGTTCTTTGCAAGAAAGGGCGGCCAATTCTGACACCCTTCTAGCCGAAGTTATAGCAATTAGAAAAGTTAATTTCCTGGTCAATAGGACAAAAGGAATATGCCTAATAGGTTCAAAGGGCTGACTCTGTAAGGCTGACAGTACCACATTTAGGTCCCAAGGACACAAAGGTGGTTTAAGCGGTGGCCTCAAGTGTGTTACTCCTTTGACAAAGGTTCACATCAAGGAATGGGATGCAATTGGTCTTTGGAAAAAAAACGATAAGGCCGAAATCTGTCCCTTAATTGTCCCTAAAGCGAGCTGCAAGTCTACTCCTGTTTGGAGAAAGGCGAGAACTCTTCCAATCGTATACCTACGAGGGTTCCATTTCCTCTTCTCACACCAAGAAATGTATGACTTCCATACTCTATAATAGATAGCTCTAGAAACTGACTTTCTAGCGTTTATCAAAGTGGACAAGACTGAACCCATAACACCACGATCTTTCAATAGCCTGGTCTCAATAGCCAGGCCATCAAATTCAGCAACCGTAAAGAAGGATGGAATATGGGCCCTTGAGACAACAGGTCTGGGTGGCAAGGAAGGACCAACAGGTCCCCTACTGCCAATTTCACAATCTCCGAGTACCATGACCTCCTGGGCCACGCTGGGGCCACTAAGATCACCGGTTTCCATCCCTCCCGTATCCTGCGTAGTAAGTGCGGCAGAATCTGGATCGGAGGGAAGGCATATATCAGGGAAAACTGATCCCAAGGAACCACTAACGCATCTGTCCCGACGGCAAGCGGATCCTTGGTCCTGGATACAAACCTGTCTAGTTTGGAATTGAATCTGGATGCCAGGAGATCCACATCTGGGGTCCCCCAATATTGGCAAATCTGCAGAAAAACTTCGGGATGCAGGGCCCATTCCCCTGGTAACAATTTCTGGCGACTTAGGAAATCCGCCTGCCAATTGTCCACCCCCGGGATAAACACTGCCGACAGAAACGGCACATTTTCTTCTGCCCAGGTTAGTATATAATTTACTTCTCTTTGGGCTGCCCGACTCCTGGTACCTCCCTCGTGGTTGATATATGCCACTACTGTGGCGTTGTCGGACTGAACTCTGACAGGAAAACCCTGCAACCTGGACGTCCAGAATCGCAGGGCCAGACGAGCTGCCCGGATCTCCAAGAGATTGATGGGCAGAGTCCTCTCTGTCTGGGACCATATTCCTTGAACGGATGTTTCCTCTAGGACTGCTCCCCAACTGAGAAGACTGGCGTCCATGGTCACAACTTTCCAGGTCACTGGTGGTAAAGACTTCCCTTTTCTTAAGTTGCTGGTTTTTAACCACCAAGAGAGGCTGCATAGAACCTGTGGAGATAGCACCATGGGCTGATCCAAGGTTCGAGCAGACTTGTCCCAGGCCTTCAGGACACTGCTCTGAAACATTCTGGAGTGAAACTGTGCATATGGCACTGCGCTGAAAGCCGACACCATCTTGCCCAATAACCTCATGCACAGCCGAACAGAAGGTGCTGGTTCTTTCTTCACCTTCTGTACAAGTTCCACTATAGAGGCGACCTTTAAGGGCGGAAGAAACACTCTTTCTTGAGCGGTGTCCAAGACCAGACCCAGATATACCAAGGCTTGGGTTGGACAAAGAGCTGACTTGTCCACATTCAGTACTCAACCTAGGCGTTGTAAAACCCGTACTGTTCTTGAAACGTTTCGAACTAGCATATGGCGAGAGCATTCCCTTAGAAGTAGATCGTCCAGATATCCTATTATGGAAACCCCCTGAGATCTTAGGGAAGCCAATACTGGGGCCAGAATGTTTGTGAAGACCCTGGGAGCCGTGGCAAGACCGAAGGGCAGTGCCACAAACTGGAAATGACTGCCCTCTACAGCGAAGCGTAGGAACCTTTGGTGAGGACCGAAGATTGGCACATGAAGGTACCCGTCCTTGATATCTATGGACGCCAGATAGTCTCCCTTTCTCAGGGATCTTATTACTGAACGAACCGACTCCATACAGAAAGATCGGACGTCCACAAAAAAGTTGAGAGCCTTGAGGTCCAAAATGGGCCTTACTTCCCCATTTGGTTTTGGCACAGTGAATAGGTTTGAGTAAAATCCTTTGAATCTTTCCTCGTGCGGGACCCTCACAATTACTCCCTGCAAAAGCAGATTGTGTAAAGCTAGGAATAGGCATCTTCTTTTCTCTGGATCCTCCGGAACCCTTGAGTATAGAAAGCGGTTCGGGGGAAAATCCCGGAACTCTATTTTGTAACCGTATTTTACAGTGGAAATGACCCATCTGTCTCGAACCAGTTCCTCCCAGGCCTCCCCAAACAGCCGAAGCCTGCCCCCCACCCGTGAGAGCGGGGGCGCCCCTTCACAATGTAGAATTGGAGTTGGGCTTGGATGGCTTTGGGGTCCAGGGTTTTCTCTGACCCTGAGGTTTTTTAAACCCAGACGGCTGAGGGCGTCGATACTGTTTAGGGGAAGAGGCACCAGGCCCTGGGGGATTAGGAATCTTGTAAGAAGGCTGCTTCCCCTTCTTTTTAATAGGAAGCAGAGCGCTCTTTCCCCTGGAGATCTTCTAGATATATTTATCCAGATCTTCGCCAAACAGGCATTCTCCATGAAATGGAAACGCAGCAAGTAGCCTTTTACATGGTGTCTCAGCAGCCCAGTTCTTTAGCCACAATACACTGCGCATATGAACTAATAGTAACGCAAAACGAGACATCTGTTGGATTGAGTCCTTTAAAGCATCAACCGCAAAACACGAGGCATAAGGGATCTCTGATAGCTCCTCAGCAGATTCCTCCTGGCAAGGTATGTTCTTCACTAACCTCTTAAAGTGATCCTTTAGGGATTGACAAATCCCAATGGCTGCAACAGCAGGCTGAACTGCTGCACTGGCAACCGAAAAAGAGGCCTTTATTAAGGACTCTAGCTTTTTATCAGCCGGATCCTTGAAAACCTGGGCATTATCCACTGGACAGGTTAAATTTTTATGTACAGAAGATATGGCAGCGTCTACCAAAGGTGTGCTCCATTTCTTCCTAAACCTTTCCTCCATAGGGTATAAAATAGAAAACCTTTTGGGAGGTAAGTATATTCTGTCAGGATGCTCCCAGTCCGCATAAATCACCTGCTCCAGTAACGGATGCAAGGGAAAGGCTTGGGAAATTTGTTTATGTCGCAAAGATCCCAGAGTGGAACAAGAGAGTGCAGACTCCTGAACCGGGGGTAACTTAAACCCAATTTGTACCATCTCCATTAGAGATTGGATAAATAATTTCTGGCAATGGGAGGCTGAAATTGGCTCTTCAGAGCCAGAGTCCTCAGCCGAGGAATCTTCAGCTTCTCCTACCTCCTGGTCCTTTATGACCACCTCTTCTGGATCCTCTGCCCATTCTGGTTCCAGGTTACCTGAATCCATCTGGCTATAAGAGTCCTGGGGCTCTAGTGACTCACCACTTGGTCCAGGCTCGGGGGAGGGAGATCTATTATGCTTCCTTCCCCCCTGTGTTACAGAGGCAATCATGCCAGCTATTTTGCCTTCAAGACCCACTAAGGCAGATGCCAAATCATCTTTTGTAACGTAAGCCGAGGCAGGTACATTGGTAGTGGCCACTATGCCTGACAAATGTAATGGCTCAGCCAGGTCAGAAGCCGCATGTCCCTCAGTAGAGACTGAAGCTGCATCAGCATGGGGTTGGTCTCCTGCTTTTTTTGGAGGGACTCTTACCCCTGGGCTTGCCTGGTTCCCTGTTCCTCGTTTTTTGGAAGACATAGCTCACCCACGAGAAATAACCAAGGAGTACTCCCCACAAATTACAACCAGTCTTTCACCTGTCACCATAGTGTCCAAGACCATCCGACTCACGTGTCCACCGTTCGCTCTGCCTCCTCCACGCGCACACCAGGAGCTCCATGCTTAAAAGCCCTAGCATGGAAGCGAGCACGCGGATCAGTGACCGGCGACCCGCCCACCGCACGGCGCATGCGCCGTCCTGATGCACGCAGCGCCGTGACGTGGCCGCAGCGGCGCACGTGCACCCCAGCGGTGCACTCGCACACCGGCGGCACGCACATGGTGGACACGTGGCGCGCACGCGCATGTGCACTCGCACGCCAATTTTAAAAAATGCGTGCCAAACCGGCCTGTAACCCCGGACACTGGATCAAGGTTCCTCTGGCAGATTTTTTTTTTTTTTTTAAAACAAAAAGGGGAAAACACATATATGTATATATAAGAACCCCAAAGGGGAGTACTCACCATCCCATGCAGCAGGGCCTGTCTGTCCCAGGCCCAATCTTCCCCCATCACGGCGGGTAGCGCCTCTAAGGACCTTCAGGGACCGGGTCCCCCATTATTGGGGTCCACACCCCTGGACCTGTAACGCACCCTTTGTGGTTTCCTTGGGCAAAGTAGACCAGGAATGCCAACTTTAACAAGGGTCCAGCGCCTAAATAGGACACATTACAAGCAACACCCCGTTCTTGAGCCGAGGTTCGGGTACCATCCACTTTAGCTTAGTAAGCCATCCGAATGGATCCGATTATAATGTCCTCAATGGGACATTCTTTGAAGAAACTGAAGAGCTTCAATATCCGTGACCATCACCTTCAAGACACTGGCGAAAAAACTGAGGTCCTTCCGGTGTTATATGGAAGGAACCGTCTTACTATTGGTCGCCAGTGTCCAATCACCTAAAGGTAAGCGTATAACTCACATAGTTATTATTATGGTGCTCTGTGTCCCGTGATGTACGATAAAGAAAGTATTCATACCCTTTGAAATTGTCCACATTTTGTCACGTTACAACCAAAAACGTTAATGTATTTTATTGGGATTTTATGTGATAAACCGGCACATAATTGTGAAGTGGAAGGAAAATTACAAATGGTTTTCAATTTTTTTTACAAATATGTAAAAAGTGTGGCGTGCATTTGTATTCAGGCCCCCTGAGTCAATACCTTGTAAAACCACCTTTTGCTGCAATTACAGCTGCAAGTCTTTTTGAGGATGACTCTACCAGCTTTGCACTCTAGAGAGTGAAATGTTTGCCCATATTTTCTTTGCAAAATAGCTCAAGCTCTGTCAGATTGGATGGAGAGTGTCTGTGAACAGCAATTTTCAAGTCTTACCACATATTCTTAATTGGATTTAGGCCTGGACTTCGACTGGGCCATTCGAACACATGAATATGCTCTGATCTAAACTATTCCATTGTATCTCAGGCTGTATGTTTCGGGTTGTTGTCCTGCTGGAAGGTGAACCTCCACCCCAGTCTACAGTCTTTCGCAGACTCTAACAGGTTTTCCTCTAAAATTGCCCTGTATTTGGTCCCATCCATCTTCCCATGAACTCTGACCAGCTTTTAACGTTTTTAATAATGTAGAATAGTGGCCATTGACTCAATGAGATGCAAGTGCGCACTCCTTTAACTTCATTTTCCACAACTTCCTGGATATGCCCAAGGAGAATAGGTTTATCAGCTTCCTTCCCCCAGCAGCTCAAAGAGGCCATACCTGATGAGACTGAGGTAGCTAGGCATGCAGTAATATTTTACCCATGACAGAGTCACAGAGACAAGGCTGTGAAGAGTCCATGACTGTGGAGCTTTCATAATCCAATGTAATGTATGTGTGTTTTTTGCCATCTCAAATCTGTGTTGGATTATTGCTTCTGGTTTTGCATCTGTTTAGTAAACTGCACATTACAGTTACTCCCTGTCTGGTCATTTGGTCAATCACCTATTTTAGTAAAGTGTTAGACTCAGTTAAACATTATTAAATATTTACTAACTGAAGAATGTACTTTAAAGATATGCAGTTGGGTGTAAATCCTTAAAGTCATAGTTTACCTTTACCAAAAAACTGCCTATATTGGTAATGGGTGCCTATAGATAAAACAAATTGTGCAGCTTTGACCAAAATTGCATAATGCCCTTACAATAGGTGTAGGCCATTTATGTACCTCTTGAAGCCTGAATGAAAAACTCTTAGTTGTGGCCTCATTCTGTCCTGCCCTATTGCTAGGATGTTGCTAAGAGACTCCACCATCACTTGGTTTACTTGGTAAAGTTGGGCTTTATGTTACTGTCCTATCCAATTGAAATTGAAAAACTGTGCATTCACATTCACAACAGAAATAAACATGTCTTATTAAAATAAGCTGTGTGGTCAACCTAAGAAAACCAACAATGATGGTTGTAAGTTAATGTTTTGGATCTTGAAGGACCATTTCAGCAAGGAGGCATGTTTCCCAAGAGGTTTTGCAACAGCTAAAGATGTAATGACTTTACTTGAAAGAAAAATGGCATGACCTTGTAAAATAAAAGGTAACTATATAAATAAAATATTATCAATACACCACAAGGAAATAGGCATGAAAGCATTTGGTAAATATATGGAAACCCTGATGTCTGGTACGATCCTGCATCTGCTTCTTGTGATGTGAGGCAAGTTCCTTTATCTCTCAGAGCCTCAGGCAACATGAAATAACACTGCAAGCTCTGCAGAGCAGGGAATGACTATGATTGAAGAAAAAATGGGAAGAGGATTCCTATCTACGTCTCATTCCCTAGCTGAATATGATTTCAGTGTAATGCCAGAGCTCCTGCTATATAGTGATACACAGTAATGTTTTTTCCTTGCATTATGTGCACTCTTGTTGCATACAGCAATTTAAGTAATAGATTCTTGTATCAATAAGTGTTTATTTCTGTATTATACAACCATGGTCTTTCCTGTTAGGAATAACATTGTAGAAGTGGAACACTGCTGCACCAAATACGAGAAAAGAAAATCTTATTTTATCTTTGCATATTCCATCCATAACTAATAAGTTATCATGCACTTGCAGGAAATAAGATAGCAAAATGGAATGAATATGGCCTCACCTCTAAGAATATAAAACTATATTTGTAGGGCTGTTTCACTCCTGCGATATTCTAATGCATCTTATTTTGCCAGTGACTATGTAAAAAAGGTGCATTATGGATTCTCAATTTTTTTGTTCTCTGTTTATTATAGTATGAATTAAAAGTTTTTGTTTATTCTTTTACATTTTTGGTAGGTAAATATGAAATATTATATTAATATTTAGTGTTTTCCTTTTGAGCCAGTAAGTGGGACTCTCATCGCATTTTCATATTTTCCTCATTCTCTTTAGTTTCTTTGTTGTAGAAAAATGCTTTGGATTAAGGAGTTCAATAGCTCAGCCTGAAATTTATACACACAAGTGAATGTTTCAGAGCAGTGGTCAATACCCCTAATGCCACTGACCCAAAACCATTATAGTTTCACTTAAAGTGGAAGTTCAGTCAAAAAGCTAATAAAGGCTAAACCTAAACCTACGCTCATCCCTATTGTAAGCCTATTCTATCTAACCCTGTACAAAAAGTTCTGTATACTTACCTATTCTGAATCTGCTTTGGTCTGGTCCCATGATCAGCTGTCATCGGTGGCTTCACTGTAGAGGAGGGATAGTCAAAAACATATGCCACATAGTAAGCTTATGTGTGATGTCATCTCCCAGGCATTTACAGCCATTGCCGGCGATCTCTCCTCTATAAAGAAGCTGAGGCTGAAGAGATCATGAGTAAGGCTATTAGAGTATCGTGCTAAGGTGTAGCCATCACCCCAAAAATATATAGCACAAGGAATACCCTCTAAACCACCAAGTTGGGGACTATTGTAGGCTACCTTATGCCTCGTTTCCACTGAGCGGATCGGTTCGGGTCGGTACAGTTTGGAAGGCCTAGAATGGTCCGGCCTATTTAGGTGAGCATTTACACTGCAAGTGGGACCACCAGGGGCCATACGTGGGTTTAGAAAAAATGCCCAGCATGGCGTCACACGTCCACCAATCAGTGGAATGTATCGTAGCTCCACCCTAACCGAACCGTACCATTTTCTATGGCCCCACATCTGAAGCAGGACCCAGAATGGTGCGGTGCGGTTCAGTTGTATGGGCTGCTTTCATAATGGAAACACTCAAAATATCGTACCGTACGGAACCGAACCGAACCGAACCGATCCACTCAGTGGAAATGAGGCATTAGAGTACACGATAACACAATATAATAAAAAATATCCATTTTATTTATACAAAATTGTAAAAACAAACGTGGCTTAAGTATAATAGATTACACATATAACTCTTCCTTTTGATCTAAGATAAGATTCACTGGCATGTTATGCTATAAGTTATATGTGCAATCTATTATACTTAAGCCGCATTTGTTTTTACATTTTTGTATAAATAAAATAGTAATATAATATTTGTATTATATTGTGTTATCATGTACTCTAAAGCCGCGTACACACTGCCGCGTACACACGATCGGATTTTCAGACGGGAAATGTGTGATGACAGGATGTTGGCGGAAAATCCGACCGTTTGTATGCTCCATCGGACAATTGTTGTCGGATTTTCCATGTTGGATGGCAGGTTTTAAAATTTTCCGCAGACAAATGTCTGTAGTCAGGTTTTCCGAGAGTGTGTACACAAGTCCGTCGGACAAAAGTCCAAAGTACAAACACGCATGCTTGGAAGCAAGGACGAGCCAAAAGCGGTCGTGGCAAATTATGAAATCTCAAAATTCAGTGCACATTCTCTTCTTCTTTAATGGGATAATAATGAAGCTGCTTTGCTGGTGATACTGATGGAGTTATTGCAAACAAATTTTCAAAGGCTTTTTTTTTTCTAGTGATATCCAGAATAATATTATGCTTTTTTTTTTATTTGGGCAAGTTACCACAACATCATTATGCCGTAGTTTTTAAGATCAAAGGCACAACTATGTTGGTGTCCCTTGTCAATTTTACATTTTTGTATTTTTTTAAATGTACCTGCCTTCTCACAAACTGTCATTTGAAGTAAAACACATAGCCAAATATTATTCTCCACAAATTTTTTATTGTGCATTAAAAAAAGAAAACAAATAAAATTAGACAAGCTATCTGCCAATAGAACTTAACCAAAAAGTGCATTCTATGCATCCAAAAATATAGAAAATATAACAAATCAAATCATTATTATTCAACCAAAAAATAAAATAAAAGCCTCATGCATTTGTCCTGCTTCTTAATATAGGGGTCAACAATGCCAAGAGTTGGTGAAAGCAGGAGTCCGTCATCCGGAGATAAAACCGAAAAACATCCGGATTATTCTCCTGGTGCTCCTGCAGCAAAGGCATATGACATAATTGGTCACGATTAATAAAGCAACCAATTTTTGGTCCAAGAAATCCTCCTCCTCCTGTTCCTGGACTGTACTTGGGCCAATAATAAATAACTCCTCTGATTCTGCAACATGCCTGGTTGACAAATGGCCGTTCAGAAACGAACTGAAAAGCACAAAATGAAAAGCGCGAACTGACCTATATAGTTTGACCTTGACTTGCATATTGACTTAGCCCTATACCTGTTGTTTTGGTGCTTTTGCTGCTCAGCTAATTTGATACCTCCTACTCCTGTGAGTTCCTGTGCTCTATTATGGGCCAGGGGGTATTGAACAAGAGTTGTAAATGAAGTTCTCTTATCTGTTTGGCCTCTACCGGGGAGGTGTAAAACTGGACAGCAGGTACAGTATATGCTGCCATGGAGTAATGAATTAAAGTGAACTTATGGCTTTGCTCTGTGTGAAATATATGTCACAGATTTGATATACAATATTGTGTGAGTTATTTAAAGCTGAAGGTAGGTATAAAGGCATACAAATTCAGCTCTGTATTTACTAATACATCATTAATTGTACTTTATGGAAATGCAAGCAGTGTTATGCCGCGTACACACAAGCGGAATTTCCGACAGAAATAGTTTGATGGGAGGTTTTCATTGTATATTCCAGCCGTGTGTATGCCCCATCAGACTTTTTCTGTCGAAAATTCAGACGGACTTAGATAGAGAACATGTTCTATATTTTTCCGACTGAACAAATTACTATTAATCGGAAAAACCGCTCGTCTGTATGCTGTTCTGACGCACCAAGAACGGCGCATGCTGTGAAGCAAGTACGAGACAGAAGCTATTGGCTCCTGGCTATTGAACTTCCTTTTTCTAGTCCCGTCCTACGTGTTGTACGTCACCGCATTCTGGACGGTCGGAATTTGGTGTGACCGTGTGTATGCAAGACAGCTTGAGCGGAATTGTGTCGGAACTCCGTCGGAAAAATCTTCAGAGTTTATTTCGACGGCAAAACCGGTCGTGTGTACAGGGCATAAGTATCTAAACTTGGCCTGGTATAAGCCTCTTGCAATCCCTTGAACTGATCTGATGGACAAGGGAGAAACAGCACAATAAGCCAGTCACGTGTGCTGCAGTGCATATATGCTACAAAAGAATATTCTGATAGCAGGAGAGAGCAAAGAGACAGACAAATTGGCTCATAAGCGCCGGTTCACATTAGAAGCGGCACGACTTGCAGGTCGCCTCACCGAGGCGACCTGCACACGACTGCCGCGGCGACTTGCAAGACGACTTCTGTATAGAAGTCTATGCAAGTCGCCCCCAAAGTAGTACAGGAACCTTTCTTCTAAGTCGGAGCGACTTGCGTCGCTCCGATTAGAACGGTTCCATTGTACAGAACGGGAGGCGTCTTGTCAGGCGGCTAGGTCGCCTGACAAGTCGCCCCCGTGTGAACCGGCTCTAAGTATGCTTTTTCCACATTCAACGTTCATTCAGAGGTAGAGAGGTGACCTGTAAGGGAAAGTGAAACTACAGCAGAGAAAGATCAGGTCCTCTCACCTGCTAGACAGGGCTGTTTTAACCTCCCTGGCGGTTTTCCCGAGTGTGGCTCGGAGTTAAAATTCAGTCCCATTAGCGGTAACCCCGAGCCACACTCGGGATCGCATTGCAGGATCCTGGGGCAGCGTTACTTACCTTGTCCCCGGGATCCTGCGATGTCCCCCGCAGTGTCCGAGGGCTCCGTCCTCCTCCGAAGCCTCTCCGTGCCAGGCTCCGTTCCCTGCGAGCGGCGCGACGCATGGGGGCGGAGCCTGGCGGCAAATTAAAAAAAAAGTAAAAATCATAACACATACAGTACTGTAATCTTACAGATTACAGTACTGTATGTAATGGTTTCACATCCCTTTTGTCCCCAGTGCTTTGGCCCATGCCCTGCATGCAGTTTTATATGATATACACTGTTCTTTCTGCCTGGAAACTGGAGATTGTCCATAGCAACCAAAAAGTGTCCCTTTACGTCAAAAGTGGCTTTAGACCAGCTAGAAAACAGCGATAGTAAATTAGAACACTTGCAGAATTGAGCGATAGTGAATTGTGGGGAAATTTATTTTATTACTAATTTTTTTTTTTTTTTTTAATTATTTATTTTTATTTATTATATTATAATTTATGTTTTTGTGTTTCAAACTTTATCATACCCGGGATATCTACTAGACTCTGGTTTGGACAGATTTAAGTGTGTTATTGTTAAGATTTACAGACCTACAATATAAAACGCCAAATTTCCATGGAAAATAATTGTACCGCTTTCAGCACCTAAAATCCGAAATAATCATACCGCCAGGGAGGTTAAGGGGGGGAGCTGTGTAACTTCGGTGGACTGAAGTACAATCCTTTATCAGGCAAAACAGCTCCCAAATATGTATTATATCTGTGTAATTACCAGTTTACTTGGAATTCATGTTTAAGTAAATGGATAATATGGAGGGGAACTTTTAGGGTCCAGGAACACCTTCAGTGCTGGGGCCAGAGGGGTTTAGCTACACCCCAGGAAAGCACCCGGGTACAGGACCTTAACCAAACCTTCCCCTATTTTCTTTCCACGGATTCAGAACCCCTTTAGAACTTAGCTTTAATCTTCCATTGTGTAATGAATGCAGTGTTAAGTGAAACAAAGGTATGATCATTAGCAAAAACTGAATTTTTTCCATAAAATGTATTTTCTTTCTTCCAAATACAGTATACATTCAGTACATAACAAAATAATGATATACATAGCTGTTTTTTGGTATAGTTCAAGAGATTCTGTTATACATTTTCTTTTGTGTTTTGGGGTATAAGAAAGATATCAATTGTTCATTGCATGTTATGTACATTGCAGATATTTCGATTCCCCATTTATTCTTCACATTTTCATAGAGTTAAAGCACTGCGCAAACTGTTGGCGCTATATAAATCCTGTTTATTAATAATAATAATAATAATAGAGTTTGTGTAAGTGGAACTATGCTGTGTTTATGTTGTTGCCAGTGATCTTGGGCATGTAGCCTAATGATGTTGGGGTTCTTGGTAGCGTATTGATAAATAATGACCTAGATCCCCAATGCCTGATGCTTTGGGATAGAGTGAGATGATTTTTGGTATCTTAGATGTGGCCTTTGTTGAGTGAAAAATAGAAGGAAAAGGGATGATGTTAATGAAAAGGGTGAGAAGATAATACTAGGGAGGTTTGCGGGGGGATTGGGGGAAATTAATGCAGAATCAATATGGGATGATAAAAAAAGCCCTGGTAAACACCAGTGTGATTTGTCATGCGATTCGACAGTTCAAAATCAAATGTTTCACCCCATTGGCGGCAAATTGTCGCGACTCATGTTGCAAGGGAAAAAACGTTCCTGCACTATTTCTGTGCCATTTCATGTGCAACTTGGATTGACATCTGTGTAAATTAAGTCTTTGAAATTTGCGCGATTTCAAGGGGGGGTATGGAGGCGTAGGGATAGGTCTGTGGTGTGCTCCACTGAACCTTTGAATTTTGATGGAAGAAGCTCAATACATTTTGGGCCTAGTCACTAGAAACTTAGTTTAATAAGAATTTCAAATTTAAGCAGTGTGGGGGCACTTGTTAGTCTTACTACTTTGTTATTTTATCATGCAATAGCCTGGTTAGGAGGGTGCTACTCCTAATAAACTTTTAAATCCTGTTTCCATGACATTAGGTTTGTTATTGGCGTCTGTAGACTTGTAGTGTATCCAGCATGCCGAAATTTTGGTGTATTTGTCTAATTGGCCTTGTGCGATATGAATACGCTTTTTCATGTCTGGAATCTTGTTTAGTGGTATGTACCATTCTCATAAGTTGATCACCAGTAGATTGAGATTGTCTGGCTGCCTTGATCATGCAAAACTGTCAGATATTTCTTGTATACAGTGTGTAGTGCCGGGACATGGTCTTCTAGAGCCCAAGGATAACATGCCAAATTGCACCCCCCCTCCCAAGATGTATGAGCATTATGTGTCAGTAAAAATCTCCTCTGCCAAAAAATTGAGCACTAATCTCCATGCTTAGCTGTCATTCCATGTGTGCTCCCAGCACAATCCCCCCCACAAAAAAAGAATTCTCCTTACTAGCACGAATACTCTACCCCTCAGATCTCCCCTCCAAGCAGGAATCCCCCCCCCACTCGAAATTCCCCTCCCAGCACAAATGCCCCTCAAATCATTCCCACTAGCACAAATGCCCCTCCCAATAAAAATTTCCCCTCTCAGCACAAATACCCCCCCACCATATTACCTGTTTTAGCACAAACCCCCCAAATCCTCCATTCTAGCACAAATCTTCTTCCCCCATTTCCCCTCTCAACACAACCCCCTCCTGCCTCCCAAATCACCACTTCTAGCACACCTCTCTAAATTTCCCTTACTAGAACAACTCTTACCTCCTGCCGCCCCGCCCCAAATTCCTCCTCCCAACAAAAATTCCCTTCCCCAAATATCCTTGTGGTGCCCCCAAACCTCACATGATACCACAGTGCACAGGGTCTCCTGCCCACCCCTTGTCCCGGCCCTGACTGTGTGTATAGAAATGTAAAGGAGGAGGTATTGGGCTGGGGTAAAGTCCGGTGTAATTTATAACACTGAGCTAGTGGTATGGTGTACATTTATCAAGAAAGGAATAATAAGGGGGTATTACCACCATATATGGAGTAGAGTGCCCTCATTGTTGCATCTCCAGCAACCATCAGGAATAGAGGACATCTATTTGTGGAGGAGTGTTGGGGCCCTGTACCATGTACCCATTTTCTTTATTGTACATCACGGGATACAGAGCCATAGTATTAACTATATGGGTTATAACCACCTTCAGGTGCTGGACACTGGCATACCCAATGCAGGAAGTTCACTCCCTATATAACCCCTCCTCCTACCAGGAGTACCATAGTTTTTTCACCAGTGTCTAAGGTGTTGGTCACGAGTGAAGATGTGCTCTGAGGAGCTCCAGGAGGGATCCTTGCTGGATTTAAATAACCTCCACAAGACCGGATCCATCCAAAGTGCCACTGAGGCCAAAGTGGACTGTACCTCGGCCTTGCATACGAACAACATTTTTTGCCTGTAACGCCTCTCTTTGTAGGGCTGGACCCTGGGATCCAGGGCTTCGGTCATGCTTACATTACCTAAAGTTTTTCCTGGCGGGGTGCTAATACAGGTCCAAGGGAGTGGAACCCCGATAAAAAGGGACCCAGTCCTTGAAGGATTGCTAACGCAGCCTGCCGTGATGGGTGAAGTTTGGATCTGTCTGTTACAGCAGCATCCTGCGCCAAGGATAAGGTAACGGAAGAAGCATAGTAACTGAAAATGTCCACCTATGATTTTTTTCTTCTTTAGGGAAAAAATGTTGTGTGGAAGGAGGTGGATGGAGGGCGCGTGATCAAACGCTTACATCAAAACATGTTTGGTTTATTCATGTAAAATGGAATACAAACATATAAATAATACAAATACTACATTTTGTAAAAACAGGTGACAAAATAAGCACTAAAATGTTAAAATTGGGGTATGCCCATGTTGAGGCAGGTATTTAAAATAGGCTGACGCGTTTCGAGGGTGACCTCTTCATCAGAGCCTGGAGAACAGGAGCACAGTCTGTCTGAGCCGGTGGGCCGACATGTGTACATGGGGAGGAATGGCTAGTTGGAAGGTATGTCCTGTGATGGATAATTAGTTATTCTAAGCTCCATACCAGTCCACGTCCAAGCGTTCTACAAATATAGTAGGAATGTATATAATTGTATTTTCCTTTTACGGTGGTACGTGACTGTCGGGTGTGCCTGTCTCCAGAGATGTATGGGGGAGCGGCTGCAGCTTGCACACGTCCTTGAGGGTAGGGAACCGTGTGATCCTGGGAGATAGAAGGGGGAGTAGGTGTCCTTAGGTTGTGCTGCAGACATGGATGCTTGAAAAAATGTGTCTTTCTGCCTGGGACATAAGCAATGTAGATGAACCCTTTTTTAGCCTCGCAATCTGAGAAATTGCTGGTACAATCTCTTACGGAGATGGTTCGTTCCACTTTCATGCTACCCCTAACGAACGGAGTCAGCTGAAAGTTTGGTTTCTTCCTTGAGTTCCTTAAAACCTTCACAGACTTTGCATGTGTTTCCTGTCCATGCATTACTAGAAAAGCTTATTTATGCTGAATGGGATCACCCAGATAAGCATTTTCTCCCTCCAAAGAGATTCTCATTTCTCTATCCCATGGAGGGGAAATTCACCAAAAAACGGAATGTACCAGCAGTTGACGCTGCGATTTCCAGTGTGAATAAAAGTCTAACTTGTCTAGTAGACAATGCACAAATGCTTACGTATCCAAAAGATAAAAGATTGGAATTCCTGCTAAAATCCTCTTTTTCTTTGGCAGGTGCCGTCACTCAGCCTGTAGTTGCTGCAACAGGCATCTGTCAATCTCTAAAGGACCAATTTAGACAGGGCCTTAAAAAGTTTCCTGTACAGCAAGCCCGGGATTTGGCCGAGCTGCCAAGAGCATTATGTTTTGCCATAGACGCCATTAAAGATTCTTTTCACCAGGAGTCCCGCCTTGTGCTTGTGCTAGTACACATGTGAAGAATCCTGTGGTTAAAAAATTGGTCAGCCGAAGCACCATGCAAGAAAACTCCTGACTGGTTTTCCTTTTCATGGGGATCGGCTATTTGGGGATGATTTGGACAAATACATCCAAACGATTTTCAGTGGGAAAAGTACTCTTTTGCCAGTCAAAAGAAAAAGTAAACGCCCTTCATTTAAGCGGGCTCTTTCTCCAGCGCCAGGGGCTTCTGCCTCTAGGCAGTGGCGATGGCCTCCGCCATTAGACTCTAGAGGAAAACCTCAGGGTCAGGCCCAGGCACATACATCACTAGCTTAGTCTCTAAATACCAACCTACTCGTTCTCTTCGTTCCTCTCAAGACCTCCTGCTCTCTAGCTCCCTCGTCACCTCCTCCCACGCTCGCTTCCAGGACTTTTCCAAAGCCTCTCCAATCCTATGGAATGCCCTACCCAAATCTGTCCGCTTATCTCCCACTCTATTAGCTTTTAGACGATCCCTGAAAACCCTTCTCTTCAGAGAAGCCTACCCTACCCACATCTAACAACTGTATTTTCATTTTTCCATCAGCTCATCCCCCACAGTTATTACCTTTTTGTTTCCACTTGACCCTCCCTTCTAGATTGTAAGCTCTAATGAGCAGGGCCCTCTGATCCCTCCTGTATTGATTTGTATTGTAAGTATACTGTCTGCCCTCATGTTGTAAAGCGAAACTGTTTGCACTATATAAATCCTGTATAATAATAATAATAAGAAGAAGGCCTGGGGCCGGAAACC
The DNA here is from genome assembly GCF_042186555.1 of Aquarana catesbeiana. Classification (NCBI taxonomy): domain Eukaryota; kingdom Metazoa; phylum Chordata; class Amphibia; order Anura; family Ranidae; genus Aquarana; species Aquarana catesbeiana. Next base: position 323,924,612 of record NC_133326.1, read on the forward strand.
TGCAAAACAGAATTCTAAAGCCTCATTATGAAGGGACGCCCCCCTCACCAGGGTGGGGGGAAAACTTCTGCAGTTCTCAGAAGTCTGGCAAGAGGAAATTCAGGACAGATGGGTTATCTCCACAGTAACTCTAGGGTACAAACTAGAATTTCGAGACTTTCCACCGTCTCGTTTTCTGAGGTTTCGGGCATTAGACCGATTAATGGCTCAGGGGGTGATCATACAAATCCCCACAGAAGAGCAAGGTTTGGGGTTTTATTCAAACCTCTTTATGGTACCAAAACAGAATGGAGATGTGAGACCCATTCTAGATCTAAAAAATCAAAATCAGTTCCTAAAGATCCGCTCCTTTCGCATGGAGTGCATCAGGTCAGTGGTTTCTATCCTACAAGGAAGAGAACTTCTGGCACCTATCGACATCAGGGATGCATATCTGCATGTTCCTATATTTCCCGCTCACCAAAGGTTTCTGCGGTTCGAGGTAGAACAGCAACATTTCCAGCTTGTAGCCTTGCCCTTCAGGCTAGCTACAGCACCCTGGGTGTTTACGAATATCCTGGCTCCACCTCTAGCCAGGTTAAGGGCACAGGGCATAACAGTCTTGGCGTACCTAGAAGATCTATTGCTAATAGATCAGACGGTGGCTCGTTTGGAGCAAAGTGTGCGCATTACAACCAGTTACCTGGAAAGTCTCGGTTGGATTCTCAACCTAGAGAAGTCTTCCTTAAAACCGCTAAAAAGGCTGGAGTACTTGGGTCTGATCATAGACACAGCCCAGAAAAAGGTGTTCTTGCCGCAGGCAAAGATCAACTCCATAAGAGAGCTGGTGCGGATGCTCAGGTCAAAAGGAGATCCCTCCATTCACCTTTGCATGAGGTTGTTAGGAAAGATGGTAGTTTAATTTGAAGCGGTTCCCTATGCCCTTTCCATTCAAGACTGTTGCAAAACAGTATCCTGTCTGCTTGGAACAAAACGATCTAAGCTTTAGACTAGCCAATGCGGCTGTCCCCAAGGGTGTCCCAAAGCCTCAGTTGGTGGTTACTAACCCAGAATCTGCTGAAAGGAAAATCCTTCTGACCAGTTATCTGGAAAGTGGTAATGACAGATGCCAGCCTTTCAGGCTGGAAAGCAGTGCTAGAAGAGACAACTGTCAGGGACAGTGGTCAAGAACCGAAAGAGCCTTGCCCATCAACATCCTAGAGATTCGGGCAGTGTGTCTGGCTCTGAAGGCCTGGACTTTCAGGTTATGGGATTGTCCTGTAAGGATCCAATCCAACAATGCCACAGCTGTGGCCTATATCAATCACCAAGGGGGCACCAACAGTCTTGCAGTGCAGAGAGAGCTGAACCATATTCTAACTTGGGCAGAAAGGAATGTTCCGTGCCTATGGGCAGTCTACATTCCGGGAGTAGAGAATTGACAGGCAGACTATTTGAGTCGCCAGCAGTTATTCCCGGGGGGGGAGTGGTCCCTTCACCCCGACATTTTTCGGGCTGTTTGCCAAAGATGGGGGACTCCGGACGTAGATCTTCTGGCGTTCAGATTCAACATGAATTTGGTCAACTTTGTGTCCAGAACAAGGGATCCACTCGCATGTGGAACAGATGCGTTGGTGACCCAGTGGGATCAGTTCTCACTGATTTATGCATTCCCCCTATTCAGTTGCTACCACGACTTCTTTGCAGGATCAAGCTGGAAAGAAAGCCAGTAATTCTGGTAGCCCCAGCGTGGCCCAGAAGGTCCTGGTATGCAGAAATTGTAAAGATGGCGGTGGAGGATCCATGGTCCTTTCCACTACGGCCAGACCTACTCTCACTTGGGCCGATATTCCATCCTATCTTACGAACGCTAAATTTAACGGCTTGGCTATTGAAACCTACATTTTGAAAAAATGTGGGCTTTCCGGGTCAGTTGTCTACCTTAATTAATGCAAGGAAGGCAGCTTCCAGAGCTATATATTATAGAGTCTGGAGGGCTTATGTTTCCTGGTGTGAATCCAAGGGTTGGCACCCTCGGAGGTATATCGTAGGCAGAATTCTTGCCTTTCTACAATTAGGGGTAGAGATGAAGTTGGCCTTGAGTACTATTAAAGTGGATGTAAACCCAATGTCATCCTTTCTAAAATACTGCCATAGGGGTTATCTATAAGGATATGCATGCCTCCTGCATGTATCTTTACCTGTCAAATGTCTCCACTCTGTCTGTTATGAGATCTGAAAAACTGCAGATTCTGTGGGTGGGTCTGTTGTCTGGAGCACGGTGGGTGGAGTTGTGGTGTCAGTAGACTCCCCGCCCACCTCTACACTCCCCTTGTCAATATGCACTTTCTCCTGTGTATTTCTTACACTGAACTTCTGCTATGATCTCTAACATCCAGTGAAAAGACAGGAAAGTAACCACATGACTTCAGCATGCCAAATCATGGTGAGGTGTGGAACAGGCAATCCTTGCAGAGCTGCTGAAGAAAGGAGTGGGGGTGGGAATTAAAAAATAAAGCATGTCTTAGGCTAGTGCACGAGATATGTAAATCACCTGTTATTCACAGCAAGGGGGAGGAATTGACAAAGTTTTTCTCTGTTTGTCCAGTTTTTTCTCACTGAACAATAAAAGAGGATTGCTCAGAGCTGGATTAACTCTTTGCGGCAAGACTGGGCTCAAATGTTAGGAAATCTTATACTCTACATTATGACATAAAAAAAATAAAAAATTTCGGGTTTACATCCACTTTAAGGGCCAAGTCTCAGCTTTATCAGTCTTATTTCAAAGACCGCTTGCTACACATTCTTTAGTCCGGGGTTTTATGCAAGGGATGATGTGGATTAATCCGCCAGTTAAATCATCTTTGAGCCCCTGGGATTTAGTTTTGTCGGTGTTACAAAAACAGCCATTTGAACCGATACAGCATATTCCCTTAGTCCTTCTGACAAGGAAGTTGGTGTTCTTGGTTGCTATATCCTCAGCAAGGAGGGTTTCGAATTTGGCTACTCTTTCTTGTAAAGAGCCATACTTGATTATTCATGAAAATAGAGTGGTGTAGCACCCTCCTCCAGGTTTTTTGCCAAAACTGCTCTCAGGTTTCCACCCGAACCAAGATATTGTCCTGCCATCGTTTTTTCCAAAACCATGTTCCAGGCAAGAGAAGTCACTACATTGTCTTGATGTGGTGAGAGCAGTCAAGGTCTATTTAAAGGCGACTGCTCAGATCCGGAAGACTGATGTCTTGTTTGTACTGCCAGAAGGTCCTAAGAAAGGACAGGCAGCGTCAAAATCCACTGTCGCTAAGTGGATTCGGCAAGTTATAATTCAGACTTATGATTTAAGGGGTAAGATTCCACCTTTTCAAGTCAAAGCACACTCTACCAGGGCGGTTAGTGCTTCTTGGGCAGTACGTCACCAGGCCTCCATGGCTCAGATCTGTAAGGCCGCAACTTGGTTTTCAGTACATACATTCACCAAGTTTTATCAGGTGAATGTAAAAAGGCATGAGGATATCGCCTTTGGGCGCAGTGTGCTGTAGGCAGCAGTATAGGTCCTCGAGTCTGGGGGTGCTCTACGGGCTGTGTCTCCCTCCCCTCAAATAACATTGCTATGGGACATCCCATATAGTTAATACTATGGCTCTGTGTTCCGTGATGCACGATAAAGAAAATAGGATTTTTATAACGGCTTAACTGTAAAATCCATTTCTTGGAGTACATCACGGGATACAGAGGTCCCGCCCCTCTTTTTGGGGTTTAGATATATTGCTTTGCTACAAAAACTGAGGGACTCCTGGTAGGAGGAGGGGATTTATAGGGAGTGAACTTCCTGTATTTGGTATGCCAGTGTCCAGCACCTGAAGGTGGCTATAACCCATATAGTTAATACTATGGCTCTGTGTCCCGTGATGTACTCCAAGAAAAGGATTTCACAGGTAAGCTGTTATAAAAATCCTATTTTTTTCAAATCATCTATACATGTCCTCCTGTTGTAGAAGAAGTATTTTATAAAGAGAAAACACAAATTATGCCAAGGGTGATGATGAGGTTTCAGTAACATCTTGTGTTGTGTTAACTGGCTCATTTATAAAAGCATGTGAAATTGTAGTGAATCACTTGTCATTATATACCCATCAAAATGATGTATGTCTCAGGGTCTTATTTTGTCGAACACTACTCTTGAGTTAGTTGTGGCCCCTGACTACTCTTTCAACAAAACTTTTTTTTGACAGACATGGATGTCACCAAATGTAAAAGAAATGGAGCAGACAATTTTGAAGGTTTGAATATTTAATTTTGTTCATTGTGCTCTTGACACACAAATTCTGTACTTGTGTTGCTGGGGCTGGTTCCAGCAGTGAAAGGGTGTCCGGCAACGCTTCCCATGGTGGCAGCAGTCAAGGTTACCTTTCAGCCAGCCGCAGGGAGCAGCTCCACTCAGTGACAATAGAAGTAGGGAAGGATTGTGCAGCTTATATTATCATTCAAATGAAGACGTGGAGAAGAGGTATTTCACTTGATTGGGAGAATAATGGGACCCATTTATCTGGCGTGTGCAACCTTTCATATCTCTCATACTGTTTTACGAGCCGCATCTATCACAGCGGGAAAAGACAAACGGCTACTTTGATATTATTGAGGGAATTTGATTGGAGGGGGGGGCAGGGATGATTTGGAGAAACTGAAAATTCTTAATAACTGAAGTCAGGCATCCATTTTGTGGTTTTAACATAATATTCTATTTCTAGATACATACGTATAAAACATACACGTGGATTAAGCTACTGAAGAACTGCATGATAAAGAATAAGCAGAGAGGAGGGGAGACTGTCATGTGACTGAACTGAAATTGATTCCGTTTCTTGATTGCTCTATACATAGTTCTCAGACTGTGTAAAAGGGTTTGCAGATATAAATGATGCAAGTATGCGGATTTACCTTGTAGTGTTAAAGTGTTCCTAAACCCACAACAGTAAAATCAGTCTGTATAAGCAGTAAAGCATACTTGTTATACTCACTGTGGAACTTTAAGGTGTTAATCCTCCGCATTGTGTAAAAAAGGCTGTTTGATCCTGTCTTCTCTGATCCTCCCCTTCTTCCACTGACCTTTGGAGTCACTCTGCACATGTTTGGTGTGTATTGCTAGAGAGTTATTGTTTTGTTGGGAGGGTGCATTTGATCAGCACAGGGCCAATCAGCACTGTCCAGACAGACAGGGCTGTCTTTAATATTGATTGGACCCTGGGCAACAATTTTCTTGTGACCCCCCCCCCCCACCATGCAATTTCACTCTCCACCTGCTTTGAGACATACAATAAATAGCAGCTAGACTTAAAATCAGTTTACTGTATCAGATCAGGCAGCAATTGCAATTGGTTGCCAGCGGTTACAACATATCATTATTGCTTACTGACTGGTTGCTAGAGGTTACAGCATACATTACGGCTCACTGATTATTTGCTAGAGGTTACAGCAAATGATTTCTGCTTGTTAATTGGTTGCCTGAGATTACTGTACGGTATTACTGGTCACTGAATGGTTGCTAGAGGTTACAGCACATCATCTCCTCACTGCAGGGGGGCATGATATACATATGAATGCCACCTTTTTTTTACATATCAATGCTGCCGGCTGCAGCTATTTACTTATGAATGCCGCCGCTATTTACATATGAATGCCGGTTATTTACATGTAAACACAGGGTCTGCAGGTGAGTCATCTGTACACAACAATAAGGCAGAGCTGGGCAGCATTAGTACCAGCACTTCACACTGAGATATTGGGACACAGTACAGGACTAAAACTTCAAAGGACAAGGGAATTTAAACTAGGATAGTTGGCAAGTATGAGGCAGCTGCTTTGGGCCCCACAACAATGACAGGGCCCAGGGCAGCTGCCCCTTTTGCCCTGCCTTAAAGACGGCCCTGCAGACAGAGGGTTGGGGTCCTGCAGCTTCATAGGACAGTCAGAGTAGAATGAAAACTCCTCCTACATGCTTTAACCAGACACTGATAGAAGTAACAAGACTGCTGTATAATGCTGATGAGAAAAGGTATTTAGCAGTTTATATTTACATAAATAATTGGATTTCAATGTTCTGTGTACTGTGGGAGACCAGATATAGTGAATGCAGGATCCTTGGTTTAGTAACACTTTAATGCCCTGTACACACGGTCGGACATTGATCGGACATTCCGAAAACAAAATCCATCGTTTTTTCCGACGGATGTTAGCTTAAACTTGTCTTGCATACACATGGTCACACAAAGTTGTCAGAAAATTCGAACGCGATGATGTAAAACACGTACGTCGGGACTATAAACAGGGCAATAGCCAATAGCTTTCGTATTTTAATTTTTTCTGAGGACAAAGTGGCACTTTGTCCGTCGGATTTGTCTACACACGATCGGAATTTATAGGATCGGATTTTGTTGTCGGAAAAATTTATTGCATGCTCTCAAACTTTGTGTGTCGGAAATTCCGATGGAAAAAGTCCAATGGAGCCCACACATGGTTGGAATTTCCGACAACAAGCTCTTATCGCTCATATTCCGTCGGAAAGTCCGACTGTGTGTACAGGGCATTAGAGTTACTGCACTGTTTATAATCCTAGCACATAACATATCTCCTTTGCACTATCCCTTTAAATATACTATGTAGAATAATATTTAATACTTGGAAGGCTTTATATAATTGTACCAGTGTACTAAAAGCACATTTCCTTTTAGGCATAAAGAATATGCTTATTTTCCAAAAATAATCCATACACAATCACTATCTAATGGCCCTGTAGTCTTTTTTCCGTGAAAATGTTATTTACTGTGTTTTTCTGCCTCCTTGTAACATCCACTGTAAGTTCCCAAACATATCCTTTCCCCTCTCACTTCTGTTTGTTTGGAATGAGCACTTGCACCTTTGTTGAGATCATGTGTGCTGCTCTGTACACATATCTACACTACAAATCCCGGAGTTCATAGTCCATCTCAGGAGCCAACAAGAGAGGGTGGCTACATTCCTACATGTAGTGGGACCATGGAGAATAAATGTAGCCACCCTCTAATAGGAAGTCGGATTAACCGGTTGCTGACTGACTCACGCACATTTACGTCGGCAGAATGGCACGGGCAGGCAAAGCAATGTATATATACGTTGCTTTGAACCTGCCCCTAGCGGGCACGCGCGCACCCGCCGCGATCTCCTTGACCCTGCCTGCGGGACCCGCGGACTCGATGTCCACCGGTGTCCCAAGATCGGGTCTCAGAACGGCAGGATGGGGGCATGCCTTTGTAAACTTTGTTCTGCCTAGTGACACAACACTGATCATCTGCTCCCTCTCATCAGGAGCAGCGATCAGTGACGTGTCACAGTAAGCCACGCCCCTAACAGTTAGAATCACTCCCTAGGACACACTTAACCCCCCCCCAGTGGTTAACCCCTGCACTGCCAGTGTCATTTACACAGTAATCAATGCATTTTTATAGCATCGATTGCTGTATAAATGACAATGGTCCCAAAATAGTGTAAAAAATGTCCGATGTGTCCGCCATAATGTCGCAGTCACTATAAAAATCGCAGATCACCGCCATAACTAGTAAAAAAAAAATAATAATAAAAATGCCATAAAACTACCCCCTATTTTGTAGACCATATAACTTTTGCGTAAACCAATCAATATACGCTTATTGTGATTTTTTTTTTACCAAAAATATGTAGAATAATACGTATTGGCCTAAACTGAGAAAAAATTTGCTTTTTTGTAAAAAAAAAAAAAAAATGGGGATATTTATTATAGCAAAAAGTACAAAATATTGCTTTTTTTAAAAAAAATTGTCCCTCTATTTTTGATTATAGCGCAAAAAATAAAAACCACAGAAGTAATCAAATACCACCAAAAGAAAGCTCTATTTGTGGGAAAAAAAGGATGTAAATTTTGTTTGGGAGCCACGTAGCACGACTGTGCAATTGTCAGTTAAAGCGACGCAGTGCTGAAGCGCAAAAAGTGTCCCTGTCATTATGCAGCCAAATGGTTTGGGGCTGAAGTGGTTAAAGAAGCAAATAAAAACCTAAAAAAACAAAAGGAATTTGGAGATTTGGAAGAGGATGGAAGAAATAGAAGGTCCTTTTTAGATTTAAAGTTGAACTAAAGGCAAAACTTTTTTTCATTTTGGATAGAGTAAGGGAGGGTTATAACCTCTGTGAGTTTATTTTTGCCTTCTGTGTCCCATTGGGGAGATTTCCCTTCACTTCCTGTCCCATAGTCAAAACAGGAAGTGAGGGGAAATCCCTCCAAAGTTAGGAAATGCCAGGCTGTCACCAGGGTCACCAGAACTTGTGTCCCCATTAGAAGATTTCCCCTCTGTTTCTGTTTTGTTGACCAGCCAAATATTGGTATTTTCTTTTACTTTCTCTCTCAGTGGTGGTGGTAAACAGGGTGAATCTCCCTAACGGGGGCACAGACAGTAATAAATGCCCAATAGCAGTTATAGTCCTTCTCTTTTTTGAATTAACTTTAAGGTAAAAATGCTGGATATAACTTCAGTGGATTTTGCTGTCTTGTTGTAGTATGACCTACTAAGACAAAACAACCCACATATTAAAGTCACTTAGGCCTGTAGATGCTTTGCCTGTCTGAGCCAACTATAATTTGCCTTTCCAAAGCCTCTAAAACTCTGCATCAGAGGCATGCACCTTGTACAAACCGACTGAGTAACCTCCATATATCACTATCTTATGTGTCATACAATATTTCCATCTGTTCATATTTGTCCACTGAACAATTATTTTGAACTTTAAAATGTGACTAACTAAGGATATCTTTATCATGACCTGGATAAAAGAGAACAATCAATACGAAAAAAACGTTACTCTGAAAGGTATGGTTAAACACCTGCAGTATTCTTCCCCCGCAACCCTCCTTTTTACAGGTCCCAGAAGACTGTGGCCAATTCAAAAAGCATAGCTTCACTGCCAGTTTCCCTTAGTCAAAATGGCGGCACCAGCACCTGGGTGAGAACACCGCTAGATGCCTGGACAGCTAAGTGCCCTAATATTAAAAGTCAGCAGCTACATTATTTGTAGCTGCTGACTTTTATTTTCTGTAGGAGCCTGGAGCCCCTCTTTAAATTGCGCAGTGTTATGTCGCATATAGACGATCGGAATTTCGATGTGAGCTTGTTGTCGGAAATTCTGACCGTGTGTAGGCCCCATCGGACATTTTTTGTCGGAATTTCCGACAAAATTTGAGATCTGGTTCTCAAATTTTCTTTCAACAAAATCCGTTGTCGTAAATTCCGATGTTTGGAATTTCCGACAACATTTGTGTGACCGTGTGTATGCAAGACAAGTTTGAGCCAACATCCATCGGAAAAAAATCCACGGTTTTGTTGTCGGATTGTCCGATTGTCTGTACGCGGCATAAGTCTTTTACCAGACCTAGGGTGCCCTCTTCTGGTTCTTTGGACCCATGCTCTGGATCAGTTAAAAGACAAGGATAGGAGTTGCTGTGATGTCTTTTTTTCAATCCTGCTGACACAGTCCCTCTTATTTTTCTAACAAGCAGCGGGGGTGCTATTTAGTACAGTCTAAGCTCACCAGGTATCCAAATAATACCTCACACCCTCCTAGGGAGAAAGTTCCTGGTCTCTCAGGCAACGCCCTGCAAGATAAGAGTCTTTTCTGAGGTCTCTTTCCCAATTTTAGTCGGCTATGGCAGGCATCCAGTAGCAGCAGATTTGTCTTTTCCCTACACACCTGCTTTCTTCCAGCGAGTCCTCTCTACTTTCTTTCGCCACCTGCAGATCCCCCCCCCCCTTCTCCTTGCTTTCTTGACTCAGCCAATAACCCAATGACCTTGAGGATCGAATCAGACCCAGCCAAGGTGGCTTGCTCCTGCACTGGAAACAATCCTTAGATAAGCATTGCAAAGTGGTCTCCTTAAAGATGGCTGCTGCATTTCTGCATTAATGAATATTCAGTTTAACCCTGTCCGCACTGCAGAAGGATATTACAACTGCAACAAAGGAAGAAGTTCCACGGCAGTTATCAGCTACAGTCCAGGTTGCATATGCTATTGCTCAATGTAACAGAGCCCTGTTTCAGTGTTTATGTTTCCCTGCTTGAGTATGCCAACTTGTATGTTTTGTTCATTCAGAAATATTTAACAGTAGCAACATATCTGTCATCATGATTGACTAACTTTACATCTGATGGTGAGGGACAGATAGGAACAGATTCATGGTTGCAGATATCAATTGCAAATTGTAAATTATTTTGGTCTACATACAACTGTATTTGTGTAACAAGTGCAGTAGAAATAGTAGTTTGGAAGTTTTCAAAGACATGCCCACTCCAAAACTCTATTGACATGGCCAGGACACTCTGAGACACTGATGCCGCGTACACGCGACTGGACTTTCTGGCAGACTAGGTCTGACGGGATTAGTTTGTCGGACAATCCGATTGTATGTGGGCTAATCCGTTCGTTTTTCGGGGGAAAGATCCGATGGACCTAGAAATAGAACATGTTTCAAATCTATCCAATGGACTCAATTCCAACGGACTTAAATCAGGAAATACGTTCGTCTGTGTGCTGGTCCGACCGACCAAATACGACGCAAGGGAAGCTATTGGCTACTGGCTATTGAACATCCTTGTTTCGTCCCGTTTACGTCATCATGTTCAAAACGAACGGACTTACGAACGGACTTATGCCCCGTACACACGGTCGGACTTTGTCCAGACATTCCGACAACAAAATCCTAGGATTTTTTCCGATGGATGTTGGCTCAAACTTGTCTTGCATACACACGGTCACACAAAGTTGTTGGAAAATCCGATCATTCTGAACGCGGTGACGTAAAACATGTACGTCGGGACTATAAATGGGGCAGTGGCCAATAGCTTTCATCTCTTTATTTATTCTGAGCATGCGTGGCACTTTGTCCGTCGGATTTGTGTACACACGATCGGAATTTCCGACAATGGATTTTGTTGTCGGAAAATTTTATAGCCTGCTCTCAAACTTTGTGTGTCGGAAAATCTGATGGAAAATGTGTGATGGAGCCTACACACGGTCGGAATTTCCGACAACCAGGTCCTATCACACATTTTCCGTCGGAAAATCCGACCGTGTGTACGGGGCATTAGTCCGTTCGTTTGTGGGCAAGTCTGTTCGTTTTGAAAGTCCGTCGGGAAGACCGTCGGACCTAGTTTGCTGAAAAGTCCAGTCGTGTGTACGCGACATAAGCTTCAGTATTTTCTGATGAACTTGTTAGTCCCCTCCTGTCTTCTGCACGTTCCTGTTAGCCTTAAAGGCTGCCCATTGTACTGATGGTCCAATACGTATGTGTGGGGACAGGGCAAATTGGTCCTGTATGTTGTGTTTACCTAACAAATAATCTAGCCTGTTATCTATTTTTATCTTAATACAGATAATAGGCATGCTACGTGCTCACAAACAAACTTAATAAAATTACACAGGGTATACGTGGCATTCCCTGTTACTCTACATTGTTCTCCTGCAGTGGGAACACTGTTCACAAACATTGCATATAAATAGTGGGAGGGGGGACTTTGGACTTTTTAGGCACAGTAATACAAAATAATTTACAAAAGGGTATTTTATTTATTGAAAAGACATATAAAATGCAATTATTAAAAAAAACACAAAACAATCTAGATACATAAATATTCAATGTTCAAATGTATATTTGCCGCTGTACAGAGCCACACACATGTATACAGAATCCGGAAGTTTGAACATCGATCCAAGATAGATAGAGATCCGAGGGTATGACTGGACAGTGGACATACGATAATTATTTCAACTGGAAACTGTGCTCAACATGTTACACGTGCCTTCACGCTTCTTCAGGAGCAAAGATTAATGTGGCTAGACAAAAAATAGATAGAGATATTAATAATCAATATACAATATCCTGATGAGTAAAGAGAAAGAAAACAGGGGTTTTATTATAAATCAAAACAGCTAAAAAAAGCCCATATGAGGCAGACTGCACCAGCAAGGAGTGAGCAAGAGGGAAGCAGAATAAAAAGGTCACTACGGGGCGTACAAAACATTATCAGGCGATGTAAGATGGTAGAATATACTAGGTAGTCAGAATATGTTACTATCCCATAAAGGTAGCACTACAAATATAGATTAAGGTAGATATAGTTGATCAGTGGTAATAACTCTAATTGGAGTATTAATACAAACCAAATGATACTTACTATATGATGTAGCTTAAGATAACAAGGTTGTTTAAAATAATTATTGTTAGGACAGGGACGGCCTGGGATTGTAGAGAAAAAGTATGCAGAGTCCAGAATTCACAAAGGTATAATTGCTTGCCTACAGAGAAATACGGATATTAAAGTAGTGGTAATATATTGCAAGTAATTCAGAGGGTAATATATGTAAAAACTCACCAATTAAGGGGTGAAGTTGAAATGGATTATATGGAAGGACTGAGGTAATTAGGGGTAAATGATCTTGATTGGAGTATTATTGAGTAGCAAGGATCCATTAAGCGGAAATCCAGTAAAATTATTAATATGTGCATATATATATATATATATATATATATATATATATATATATATATATATATATACACAAGGCCTTCCAAAGGGTAATCCGGATGTAAAAAGATAGAGGGAATAATTATCCTATAAGGTAAGCAAGCATGGGACAACATAAACAGTTGAAAGATGAGCCCATAGGGGTGAATCGAGCGTACCTGGAGGCAATAAATGGAACAAGCTGGACGTGATAAGCGACCGTCAATGGTGTCTCCTGTTTGGAGAATAGCCGGCGATGTCCCTCTTTTGAATGCACATCCCGTCTGGCGTCATCAATCGGCGTAGCCGATGTGACGTCATCCAGAACGGCCGACAGTGTTCACTGCGCGTGCGCCCGATCGGCGGGCGCATCATCAGAGCGTGATGACAGAGCCCAGCGGGCAGGGGCATACGCGGAGTGAACTAACAATAGTCAACAATTGGGAGGGCAAGGAGCTCCCTCTGTTGGCCAGAGTATGCGACACAGCAAAGATGGAAATTAGATGTGACGCTGGGCTGCCGCGTAACGACCAGATTCCGCCTCCAGATGGCGCCCACCCGAGTCATGCAGTCTGACAATTATGGGAAACAAGCTGCCAGATGTTAAACAAAGATATAGGAATCACAAAAAATACATAAAAAATGTGTAAAAAGGTAATTAATTGTATTCATCAATAGTTCCAAATGGCCAATACAATGAATCGTGCTTAATTTGGAAACCATTATGGTAACCCAATAAGCAGCATATTCAAATACATTCGATTGAAAGTAATACATGTTACAATTCATTTTGAGCGAGAATATGAGATCACGGCATAGCACTAAGCCAAAAACATTTCAGAAAGAGATTATATGTACATTGTAGGACCTAGTCTATGTGGATATAGGGAAAAGGGGAAGAGGAAAAGAAAAAGAGGAGAAAAAAACCTCAAAACATAAATAGAATCCTTATCTGGGAGAGATCACTATAAAAATGTCTTGTAAGACTGCGCCTCATTAATGCCAGGAGCATGGGTGGCATCCAGACGCTCTATCCATAACATCTCCTTTCTCAGTATCTGTTTGTCCCAGTCCCCCCCACGTGGATCTTTAGGGATAACTGCAAGGGCGATGAAAGAGACTACTGAAGTGTCAAATTTGTGGTATAGATCAAGATGTCTGCTCACTGAGGTAACCATTTTGCCACCCGCAGAGTAGTAGACATGATCTTTTATGCGAGATCGAAAATGTCTAATGGTTTTGCCCACATAAAAGGCTTTACATTTACATGTCATTAGATAGATAACCCCTCGAGTCTCGCAATCCGCATGGAACGCGGGGGTGAAGATTTCACCATTAGGAAGTGAAAAGCGAGTGCCTGCATGAATCCAGGGGCAAAACATGCATTTGCCACATCTCTTAATACCATTAGGGCGATGATGGAGTGATTGAGTAATCAGATTGTGGCTAGAGGTTAGTCTATCCCATAGGGACCTAGATCTACAAAAGGTAATGTCCGGAGTGGAACCAATATATTTAGCAAGAATGGGGTAATTTCGCAATATAGACCAGTGTGCTGTCAGAACGTCACGCAATTCAGCGTGATGTTCTGAATATCTAGTTATATATCTCACTGGTTGATGAATTTTTGTAGTTCTTGTTTTGTACAGCAGGGAGTTGCGGGATTGGCGCAACGCCCTGTTGTATGCTGTATGTAGCGCTGGTAGATTTTCAATCTACTGCTGATAGGTAAATTGTGTGGGTTGCTTGTTAGGTGAAGTTAGATTTGCCTCTGTTCCAGCTTGGCTGAGTTGCGTGTAGTTCCACACTGTGCCGGTGGGTGTCGTCACCATGGGCTGGTGTTGGAAAGGCAACAGGTATGCATTAGGAGTACCACCTCGTGGTCCTCCGTTCGGGAGGCCCACGCGGCTGCAGCGTGTGGGTGGGCCCAGAAGCCTGTCTGGGGCCTACCACAGCAGCAGAGGAATGGTCCTGAGCTGTCTATCCAGAGTGAAGAAGCTGGACAACCGAGGAGATCCCAGGGGAGGACCCGTCATGGAAGGATCATGCAGAGTGCTGGTCTGGAGAGGGGCCTGGTGACTCGGTTGGAGGACGTATCCTGAAGTGGTCTTACTGTATAGTACTGCCAGGTTGGCTTAAAGGTTCAAGTACTGTGTCTGACATTCATCGCAAACCAATACATCCTGTGGCAGAGGATCGTACGGGTTTTATTCCAAACAAGTCTGTGGCAGAGACTTTTGTTCGTGCTACGTACTGGCTGCTAGGCAAGTGAGAGAGGCCTATCCAGGCGGGCAAAGATTGAATCCCACAAGGGGAGTGCATTCAACTTCAAGTTATCAATTCCAAAGAATGTTCTAAAGAATACTAAGGAAAGGTATTTGAGCTTCCCTGCAACTTTCCTTCTGCCTCTTTCCTGCTACTTCCTTTGTTACTTGTTCACTAAAGCATTGGAAAATATACTCAAGTGTTTGGTGTCTACATCATCCAGAGGTAAACTCAAGGGGACCCTAGACTCGGTGCCAGTGAAACAGAGGTATCGAGAGTGAAGGTAACAGCCCGCTTTGAACCAGCAGCTCCACCGAGAGTTAGTGCTACATGTATGTAGTAGGGATTTGCTATAACCTCTTGCTCTCAGGCGCTTACGAAGTAAATTGGCTTGTAATTTGAATTCATCAGCGTGGGTGCAATTACGGCGAAGTCTCAGGTACTGTGCATAAGGTATGCTATGAATGAGAGTGTATGGGTGGGCACTATCAGTACGTAAAAGTGTGTTGCCTGCTGTTTCTTTTCTAAAAAGGGTAAAGGCCAAACTACCGTTGCTGTCCTTAAAGATGGTAAGGTCAAGAAAAGTGATTTTAGATGTGTCACTGGACACTGTGAATTTTAAGTTGAATTGATTACAAAAAAAAGAAAAGAAAAGTATTAAGTGTAGCCGCGGTGCCTGACCATATGATGAATATATCATCAATATAGCGTAGCCAGCATAGTGCTTGGCTTGTATATTCAGACAGGGAGTCATCTGAAAAGATAATGCATTCCCACCCCCCCAGGTACAGGTTGGCGTAGGCCGGTGCACAACACATGCCCATGGCCACCCCCTGTAACTGGAGGAAGTGGGATTCTTTAAAGGTGAAACAAATGCACGTCAGTATGAACCGTAATAGGTCTAAGATGTATTTACAATATTCCCATTGATGATGGTTTTGTTCTTGTAGGAAGGTACGTACTGTCCTGATGCCCTGCTCGTGAGGGATGCTGGAGTAGAGAGCCTCAACATCCAGAGTCACGAGCAGGGCACCAGGAGGTACAACCATACCTTCAATATGTTTGAGAAGGTCTAGTGTGTCCCTAGTGTATGATGGTAGTGCTAGAACATGTGGCATGAGCATAGAGTCCACCAGACGACTTTAATTTTGCGTAAGGGAACCAATGCCTGATACTATGGGTCTACCAGGAGGTTTAGTTGGATGTTTATGTATTTTCGGTAAAGCATAAAATGTGGCCAGTCTGGGGTTTCGTATATTCAAAAAATTGTATAGATCTAAATCAATAAGGCCTCCCTGATAGGCAGAGCCAATGATAGACAGAAATTCAGATTTGTATTGATTAATTTTGGATGCATTGATGCGTACATACCACTCCTTGTTTGATAAAATGTTCATGACCATATGTTCATAATTATTCTTGGTCATGAGTACAATGTTACCGCCTTTATCGGCAGCTTTAATTTCCAGATCAGGATGATTTTGTAACCGTGAAATAGCTTGTATCTGTAAAGAAGTTAAGTTGCTAGGTTTGGGAGTAAGAGTTAACTTTTTGATGTCATTGACTGTGCCCATCAGGAAGGCACAAATGTTTGAGTTGGTCATGAGGTCGGTAAAGCGTTGGGATTTACATCTAAATGTAGCTTGAGGAGTGGATAATATAGGATGACCATTGGAAGCTGATGAGTTGTCAGTCTGGTCTACATATTCATTTTCATTCAACAGTAGTATTAGATCCCGGAGGGCTCGAAAGTCCTCCATTGTATAGTTCTTAACTTGTTTTGAGATTTGTTTGTCTTGTATAGAGCGAAGACGGTCATTATCAAATAGAAATTTGTACCTCAAATTTCGCGAAAACAAGTATAGGTCCTTGATGGCTTCATATTTGTCTAGTGTCATGAATGGGCAGAAATTAAGACCTAATTGGAGAACCTCCAATTCTTGTTCAGTAAATGAGTAAGGGGTTAAATCGATGATGTCAAGATTAGAATTTATGTGGGAAGTGGTGTGTTGAGAGGTGACTGGAAATTTGGTGGAGGATTCCTAATTTGGGAAATATGTGAATCCAATGTACTTTGTCATGTACATGTTTGTAATTGTGCTGTAAGTGCAGTGTTTCCCAGAATATTGGTAGGTAGTGATTGTGTAATGTCGGCGGTGGAGGCCCCCTGTGGAACAGGTATGCCAGTGTCGCCGACATTTGCTAAAGTGGAAATCACATTAGAGGACGTGAATTGAGCCTGTGTTTGAGAATTGAGTAATTGAATAGCTTGTAAGGCAGTGCCACCTAGGTATTTACCTGGTGGATGACTATTAGTGTCAGAAGATTGAGGGGTATCATAAGGGCGTTTTTTAAAATAAGGTGTGAAAGACCCACCACCAAGATCCCGCTTACGTGTTCCTTGATGAGGATGGTGAGCTGTCTGATTACCTTTCCTGGAAGTGAGCTGTGAAGGAAACAGAGAAGAATCAGATTCTGTGTCATCATCAGTGGTAGAAGGGATATTTCCCTGATTTTTCGGTATACGGTATTTTGTCCTAGAACCTTTATTTTGGGAAGGTAGCTGCCAACGATAGGCAAAGCCCTCCATGAAGGCCAGCCTATCCTTAGATAGCTTATTTTGTTTCTTATAGATGATATCTTTAGTGATTTTAGTAACAAAGTCTTTGATTTCTTGCCACCACTTAGTATAAAGAGCTTGGGTTTTTATATTTTCATTTGTGGATTGTAGCAATAAAATGTCTTGATCTAATATAGATAACTCAGATTGATATTGAGAAATTAGCAGTTTCATCAAGTTAATACTGCAAGTGGTTAATATATTTTCCCATGCTACTTTAAATTCAGGAGTGGCATTTTGGAATGACGAATATACCTGTATCCTTAAGCCCAAATGGCTTATATTTTCACGGACATATTTGTTAAGGAATGCTATGTGCCAATAAAGGTTAGATTTCTTTTTTAAAAGACGTTTCATCTTGGCCATATACTGATTAATGCCAATCTCTTGCTCTGTGTCTACATTGCAATTGGTTTGGATTTCTGACATAGTTCACAAACATGATTCGGAAATATGATGTCACTTTATTGTCAATTTACATTTGCTTTGTTTCATTCATATGAAGTGTAGCACTACCTCCATAGGGGTCACTGATGTCTGGGTTCCTACTGCTGTACAGCCAATCACACAGCATTTCCTTCATTTACTCAAACGCCAAAAACAGTCCTTGGCTTGTTTTTGTTGTTTTATTAGGGAATGTTAACTTGAATGGGGAAGCAAATTATGTGATGCCCAACTTCAAAAAACTCCAAAACACAGAACAGGAGACAACTTCCTCCCTACTTATGCCGAGTACACACGACCGGTTTTGCCGTCGGAATAAACTCTGAAGGTTCTCAGACGGAATTCAATTCAATCGGTCTTGCCTACACACGGTCCAACCAAAGTCCGCCCAAAGTCCGACCGTCCAGAACGCAGTGACAAACAGCACGTACGACGGGACTAGAAAAAGGAAGTTCAATAACCAGTAGCCAATAGCTTCCGTCTCGTACTTGCTTCAGAGCATGCGTCGTTTTTGGTCCGTCGGAACAGCATACAGACGAGCGGTTTTCCCGATAGGAATTGGTTCCGTCGGAAATATTTAGAACATGTTCTATTTCTAGGTCTGTCAGAATTTTTGAAAATAAAATCCGATGAGGCACACACACGATCGGAATATACAATGAAAAGCTTCCGTCTGACATTTTTCTGTCGGACATTCCGATCATGTGTACGTGGCTTTACAAAGATCCTCTTCTTTTTTTCCTCCTGCACAAACTTGGTTCACTATGTACAGCACCTGCTGATCACTAGGAAATTCCCGTCCCTTTTTTTGGTAAAGTAGCACGTGTGGAGTGAACAGCTTCACTCTTGACCTTCTGCTTCCCTGTAGACACTGAGTCCAGTTCTATCGCTGCAGAAAATGCTACCCCACCTGGCTGCCACCAACCCACCTGGCTGCTTGTTTTCCCCAGTCCTCCTGACTGATGCACACACATGGAGATTCCCCAAGGCAAGGTTGGATGAAGACTTGGCACACTGCTGTCTTCAATAGAGCACTGCTACAGCTGGCAGTCTCTCCCCTTGTCTGTCCCTGCACCATGCTGATCTACTCACTGTCTCTCTTTGCTCCTGCTGCCTCACCAGCTTGCATCTCTTCAACTGCCTCCTGTGGTGGGATCCTTCCAGGTCAGCCTCCGGAGCTGGCAGGGGTCCCTCAAGGGCCACCGACAGCCTCCCTCAGGACTGCTTCTGCATCTTCCACCCGATTCCCCTTCTGGCATGGCTCATCTCTGGGCCAGAATACGCTTTTACCTAGTCTCACTACTAGTAGCACACACTAGAGGGTGCTACAGAAGATTAAAGTGACCTTACAAAAAACCCCCCCCAAAAAAAACGTTTTCCGATTTACTTCTGAGTAACCCTTTAGTTAATCCCAATTAGCCCTAATTTACCCCCCCCCCCCGCCCCCCAGGTATGAATATTAAACCTTTTTATTTATATATTTTTTTAGTGTTGTATGCATTTATAGAGTTTAATTGGATTCTGGACACACATAATTCTATTTTATCTAAAAAGACAGCACCTAAACACAAGTAAACACAGCGTGAATGGCACCATTCACACTCCATTTATATATGTCTAAGAATGTCCTCTAAATGCACATAAATGTAGGTTTGACAGTGCCAGTGTGAATGAGACCTTAGACCTATATTTTACTTACTGTGCTTTACGTAAAATCTAGTTTTGTTATCAACATTAGACATGTGCATTCGTCTTCGTCCGAATGCATTTTCGTCCAAATTTCAGGTATTTTCGTTATCGTTTTAACAAACGATAACGAAAGTGCAGAATCCGAAAAACGAAAGATCCGACATAAACAAATGAATTATTTTCGTTTTCATTGCTACAACAGTTCGATATAGATAGGAGATTCGACATGATGATGACAATAAAAATCTGTGTCCATCAAACCTGTGGTCGAATGTGCCTAACCTTAACTCTATTAGTCCAAGATTATTCTACATAGAGAGAAAAGATTTGACGTAGGGGAGAAAAGATTCGACGTAGGGGAGAAAAGATTCGATGTAAGGGAGGATAGATAAACAAAAATAATGATGATGATGAATGTTATTGGCTGATTGTAACCAAAGAGGAGGAGCAGTAAAATACGGCGTCGTACAGTTTAGCTGCTCCGTCTAATCTTCTTTGAACATTCGACAGACACCATAAGCCTTCAATGACAGATTCAACCGTAATTTGGATTTTCGGACAAATGCAATTTTTCATGAAAAATGAAAACAATAAAAACGACTTTCGGGAGTAACTAAATAAATTTATTTTTCGGACGAAAACGAAATTCCGAAACGAAATATTTCAGTGTGCACATGTCTAATCAACATTCCAACCGTGCTTATTTTGTAAACCTTGAATAATGACAAGGAAAATACTTGTACATCTGTACTTTAACTAAAAATAAAATAAAATCAATGAAAAAGTGCAAGCTCCAAATCTACCATGTTCTCTTGGTGTCACTGATAGTAAATCATGGGCCCAGACCCAGAGTACATTGGAGGTATCTTACAATAAATATGCACATGATTGTTCCAGGTCAGTGACTCCACCACTAATGGATATATAAGGATGACAACCTTAAAGCTTGCCCTTCCAAAGCAAGCCAACAATGGAAGCTCCAATATTTACAACCTAAAAAGTTCTTATAGTAAGAGGGAGATAAAAGTGGGTTTGGGACTTTAAATATACCCCTGTTGTCACTCACTTGTAATTGAACAAAACATTAGTTTTATATACAAAAACACAATTTTATTAAATACAGTTTAAAAACATATAGCAACCACTACTGTCATTGGGTATATCACAGAAACAATCAATCTGTATTATTCAGAGAAGGTCTACGTGTTTCACAGACAAACCGCTTCTTCAGGACCCACAGGGATTTTGCATGTTCAGAAAGCTTGTTTACAATCATAAAAATACATCTACTATGAAAAAATAATACAAAAGACAATGAACAAAATGATCTATCACATTAATATAATACATAGGTACAAGTCTGACCACATTTTACATAACGCACAAGTACAGCTATACCGATCAAAGACCCGTATAAATTAATACATTACTCGTGTATTATATTGGCAATAAAAAAAGGAACAACTCAAATGACTATGATAGACATCCTTACCCTGAAAAAAGGACAAGGGTGAGGTGCAGAGATATACAGGGAAGAGTTGCTGGCTTTCTATTCCTGCCACCCCAGCGGAGGATAACCCTCGGGTTTAAAGTGTGTGCACAACCAGGTAGTACAAAGGTCCAAGCTGTAGAAATAAATGTAGAAATAGCAATGAAGAGAGTATCTGGGTAATAAATTTAAGCAGGAGCCAGCATAATCTATATACTTACCCTTGTAACAGGTGGACACGTTACATCTGTAATAAAATATACAGATGACCTTCAACTGGTGGGGTTTCTGGTGGGCATAATTTGAATGATTGTCACCTTGCATTACATCCATTCATCTATTACACTGATCATATCCATTCAGAATTTTTGGACTATAATCGCACACCATCATATTAGCTGTAACATGTCCACCTGTTACAAGGGTAAGTGAGGCGTATACACAGTGGGGACAGAAAGTATTCAGACCCCCTTAAATTTTTCACTCTTTGTTATATTGCAGCCATTTGCTAAAATCATTTAAGTTCATTTTTTTTCCTCATTAATGTACACACAGCACCCCATATTGACAAAAAACACAGAATTGTTAACATTTTTGCAGATTTATTAAAAAAGAAAAATTGAATTTTCACATGGTCCTAAGTATTCAGACCCTTTGCTGTGATACTCATATATTTAACTCAGGTGCTGTCCATTTCTTCTGATCATCCTTGAGATGGTTCTACACCTTCATTTGAGTCCAGCTGTGTTTGATTATACTGACTGGACTTGATTAGGAAAGCCACACACCTGTCTATATAAGACCTTACAGCTCACAGTGCATGTCAGAGCAAATGAGAATCATGAGGTCAAAGGAACTGCCTGAAGAGCTTAAGGATACAGGTATATCCGTCATTCCAAAATGCCATTCCTGAATTTAAAGTAGCATGGGAAAATATATTAACCACTTGCCGTATTAACTTGAT
Organism: Aquarana catesbeiana; assembly: GCF_042186555.1. Lineage (NCBI taxonomy): Eukaryota > Metazoa > Chordata > Amphibia > Anura > Ranidae > Aquarana > Aquarana catesbeiana. The sequence continues at coordinate 323,946,623 of NC_133326.1, forward strand.
AAAACTGCTAATTTCTCAATATCAATCTGAGTTATCTATATTAGATCAAGATATTTTATTGCTACAATCCACAAATGAAAATATAAAAACCCAAGCTCTTTATACTAAGCGGTGGCAAGAAATCAAAGACTTTGTTACTAAAATCACTAAAGATATCATCTATAAGAAACAAAATAAGCTATCTAAGGATAGGCTGGCCTTCATGGAGGGCTTTGCCTATCGTTGGCAGCTACCTTCCCAAAATAAAGGTTCTAGGACAAAATACCGTATACCGAAAAATCAGGGAAATATCCCTTCTACCACTGATGATGACACAGAATCTGATTCTTCTCTGTTTCCCTCACAGCTCACTTCCAGGAAAGGTAATCAGACAGCTCACCATCCTCATCAAGGAGCACGTAAGTGGGATCTTGGTGGTGGGTCTTTCACACCTTATTTTGAAAAACGCCCTCCCACTTCAGATACTATGTTCACAAGTCAAAGACACCCTTATGATACCCCTCAATCTTTTGACACTAATAGTCATCCACCAGGTAAATACCTAGGTGGCACTGCCTTACAAGCTATTCAATTACTCAATTCTCAAACACAGGCTCAATTCACGTCCTCTAATGTGATTTCCACTTTAGCAAATGTCGGCGACACTGGCATACCTGTTCCACGGGGGGCCTCCGCCGCTGACATTACACAATCACTACCTACAAATATTCTGGGAAACGCTGCACTTACAGCACAATTAAGCAAACATGTACACGACAAAGTACATTGGATTCACATATTTCCCAAATTAGGAATCCTCCACCAAATTTTCAGTCACCTCTCAACACACCACTTCCCACATAAATTCCAATCTTGACATCATCAATTTAACCCCTTACTCATTTACTGAACAAGAATTGGAGGTTCACCAATTAGGTCTTAATTTCTGCCCATCCATGACACTAGACAAATATGAAGCCATCAAGGACCTTTACTTGTTTTTGCGAAATTTGACGTACAAATTTGTATTTGATAATGACCGTCTTCGCTCTATACAAGACAAACAAATCTCAGAACAAGTTAAGAATTATACAATGGAGGACTTTCGAGACCTAATGACCAACTCAAACATTTGTGCCTTCCTGATGGGCACAGTCAATGACATCAAAAAGTTAACTTTTACTCCCAAACCTAGCAACTTAACTTCTTTACAGATACAAGCTCTTACTTACAAGCTCTTAGATTATGCTGGCTCCAGCTAATATTATTACCCAGATACTCTCTTCATAACTATTTCTACCTTTGCTTATACAGCTTGGACCTTTGGACTACCTGGTTGTGTGCCCAGTTTATACCTGAGGGTTATCCTCCCATGGGTCAGCAGACATAGAAAGCCAACAACTCTTCCCTTTATATCTCTGCACCTTGCCCTTATCCTTTTTTCAGGGTAAGGATGACTATCATAGTCATTTGAGTTGTTCCACTTTTTTTTTCTTTTTTCTTCTTGCCATTATCATACATGAGGAATATATTAATTCATACGGATCTTTGATCGGTATAGATGTACTTGTGCATTATGTAAAATGTAGTCAGACTTGTACCTATGTATTATATTGATATGATAGTTAATTTTGTTCATTGTCTTTGGTTTTATTTTTTCCTGTGTTTTTATGATTGTAAACAAGCTTTCTGAACATACAAAATCTCTGTGGGTCCTGAAGAAGAGGTTTATCAGCGAAACACGTAGACCTTCCCTGAAGGATACAGATTGCTTGTCTCTGTGATGTACCCAATGACAGTATTGGTTGCTATATGTTTTTAAAACTGTATTTAATAAAATTGTGTTTTTAAAAAAAATGTTTTGTTCAATTATAAGAAGTGAGTGACAATGGGGGTATATTTAAAGACCCAAAACCTTTCATCTTCCTCTTACTATATACACATTGGGATGATACCCTGAATCACTTTATTACTATATTTGTAAAACATACACACCATTCCATGTTAATCTTCTCGATAAATTTAAAAAGTTCTTAGTATAGCTAGAAAATATGATAGGGACATGACCTCTTTTTAATGTTTACAGTACTTGGTTCCCAAAAAAAATGACTGATATTGTATGTGAAAATTGATGTCACATGGATGTCCATGTTTTTTTGTTTAGACATTATGGGATCTGTAATCTAGGTAATAACTTTCAAGCAAGCTTTGACCCTCTGACCCACAGATGGAGCTCCACAGCGTGCCTGGTATTATAAGGAATACAGCAGGAGTGTGGCTGAAAGATAATACCAATGCTTTCTTCTCTCTAGCACACTGAAAATATGCCTTTTTTTGCCAAGAAAGACATCACAAAAACGAAAAGGTTTTTTTTTTCTTATTTTGTGCTTGAATTGCTCTATGCTTTACATATTAGTGAATAAGATGACCTGTACAAGCTATACCAAATTCTTTTTAGAACAACAGGCGACTTTGTACACATCAGTTGACATGGTTTGAAGGCAGAAGATGTTTTTTAAAAAGAAGGTTTCAAATAATACTGATGTAAATATGTATCTTTTGTAATATGCTAGGGATGAGGTTCAGATTCACAGCTATAAAGAATTTAAAGTGAATCCTGTGGGTTTGCAATTCGCGGCCCGAGAGAATTTATGTGCAGAATTTTTGTAGATTTTTTTAAAACCATAATGTACTTCTGAATGGGCTGTATACTATGGCCAGCAGTAGTGGTAGCCCATCCATACGGGGTGCAGGGGCGCCGCACCCCTATTCCATGTGCCTGGCCCCTAATCTACATACAGAGCGCCGGACACTTTTTATTTTTTTTAGAAGCACGTGATTAGAGCCAGTGGTTCTAGTTGGCTTCAAAAAAGAGTAGGCTTTGGGCGCAGAGCACTGCGCCCTGAGCCCATCCAGTTGTGTGACAATAGCGAATTAATATTCGCTATTGTCTTCCTGATTCCCCTCCTGGCCAATCAAGAAGCGGGTCCTGAGACCTGTCACCCGATTGGCCAAGAGGAGAAACGATCATATTGGCTGTCTAGGAGGACGAGATGCATGGCGGAAGCCAGCGTGATGCCGAGGAGGAAAAGACGCAGGAGAAGCTGCCACCCACCGCCCAGAGGAAGCGCTGCCCGCGACCTAGATGGGGTAAGTGCGGGGGGCTGGTGATTGACTGGCCGAGGGGGGGGTTTGCGGGTGACCCAACCGACCAGGGGGGATTTGGGGTTGGCTATACCACCACTCGGCCGCCACTGGCCAGCAGGTTTACAAGGGCCAACAAGTGGGCTTTTAGTTAAGCCAGCCCCCTCACTATTTTATTTTGTGGTTTACTAAAGCATGGCAAGCACTTCCAGCTGATGCCCCATCCATTACAAACCTTTTTGAAAGTCTTCTTGCAAAATGGTCTTTGTTTTAGGGAGTATTATTTTTTAATTTTATTCTGGGGGTATATTGTTTTTTTATTTTATTTTTTATGTTGATAGTAACTTTACTTTTAACTGCTTTCTTTTTTCCACAAGTCTTCCCTCCAAAAAAGCAGGCTTTTGTTTCTAGGTGGTATTTTGAAGTGTTTTTTTTTTTTTAATTTTATAGTGATAGGGCCTATTTTAAAGTTTGGGGTGCTCAAAGAGGATCATTCACTTATTACGGACCATCATTTCTTGGAGCTGCCTTTGTTTGCAGCATGCTGTTGCACCCTTTAAAAGAGAAAAAAACTAAGTGCAAGAACAGTCTGCACCTAAATCATTATTAGAGCTTGTTTACTCTTGCTTCAAAATTTGCTATTGTATCCTACATCCTATCCTATTGTATCCTATTGTATCCTACATGCGTATCCTATCCTCCAAAAATGCAGGCTTTTGTTTCTAGGTGGTATTTTGAAGTGTTTTTTTTTTTTTTTAATTTTATAGTGATAGGGCCTATTTTAACATTTGGGGTGCTCAAAGAGGATCATTCAATTATTACGGACCATCATTTCTTGGAGCTGCCTTTGTTTGCAGCATGCTGTTGCACCCTTTAAAAGAGAAAAGGTGCAAGAACAGTCTGCACCTAAATCATTATTAGAGCTTGTTTACTCTTGCTTCAAAATTTGCTATTGTACATGCGTATCCTTTTCACACATTGTGTTTGCTTTGCTTCAAAAATTTTAAGACACTTTTATTCAGCTTAAGCTTCACTTTGTTTTGGAGAAATTGCAGGTATCAGATATCAACACACACACGGAGCATCTGCCAAGCTTCATTAAAGCTTCCAAAAAGTACTACCGAAGCATCAAAAGCACATTAAAAAAGCATGTTGAAGTGGTAGGCGATTTAACTGCTTGCCAACCATATACAGTACATACACTATATTACCAAAAGCATTGGGACACCTGCCTTTACACGCACATGAACTTTAGTGGCATCCCAGTCTTAGTCAATAGGGTTCAATACTGAGTTGGTCCACCCTTTGCAGCTATAAGAGCTTCAACTCTTTTGGAAAGGCTGACCACAAGGTTTAGGAGTGTGTCTATGGGAATGTTTGACCATTCTCCCAGAAGCGCATTTGTGAGGTCAGGCACTGATGTCGACGAGAAGGCCTGGCTTGCAGTCTCCGCTCTAATTCATATCAAAGGTGTTCTATTGGGTTGAGGTCAGGACTCTGTGCAGGCCAGTCAAGTTTCTCCACCCCAAACTTGCTTATCCATGTCTTTATGGACCTTGCTTTGTGCACTGGTGGGCAGTCATGTTGGAACAGGAAGGGGCCAGTGGCATCTCCAGCTTTCATATTTAGGGGGGGCACATGGGGGGACAGGGACAAAAGTAGGGGGGCAACTATAAAATGCATATATATATAGATATATAGATATATATAGATATATAAATATATACTGGGGCCCTTTACTACGACCCCACAATGGCCCTTTCACATGTTCTGCAGTGAGCTCCCTTCCTACTGTATTGGGGCCCTCCCCCCAGGGTGGCAGAAAACAAGAGATATATGTTACCAGCATACCAAGAAAATATAAGGATCCAAAGCAGTGGGAGAACTATCAGGGTTGCAAAGGTTGTCTTGCCTCCGGGCCCTGGTGTTCTGCCACTGTGGGGTTTCCCAGCCTCCTCTTGCTGTCCTGCCCCTGCTATTGACTGCACTGGTCTGGCATCTCTTGGAATTTACAGGCTGGTTCTCCTGTCCTAAGGACGGGAGAAATCAGTCTGTTTTTTCAGTAACTGAGAGTCCTGGTGGAGTCCTTCCTGCAACTGGCTCTTCTCCCTGCCAATGAGGATGCAGGGGAAGGAGCAGATCGGGCGGCCGTGGTTGTGTGAGCGCTCGCATTATGCAGTGTCAGCAAGCAGAGGGAGGGGGAGGAATCACCCTCTTAGACATTGATTTTTTGTAAAAAAAAAAAAAAAAAATTTTTTTTATTGGGGGGGGCACATGGTGGGGCACAGCATAATGTTGGGGGGGTCAGGGCCCCCTCTGCCCCCCCTAGGGACACCATTGGAAGGGGCCATCCCCAAACTGTTCCCACAAAGTGGGGAGCATGAAATTAACCAAAATGTCTTGATATGCTGATGCCTTAAGAGTTCTCTTTCCTGGAACTAAGGGGCCAAGCCAAACCCCTGAAAAACAACCCCGCACCATAATCCCCCCTCCACCAAATGATTTGAGCCAGTGTACAAAGCAAGGTCTATAAAGACATGGATGAGCGAGTTTGGGGTGGAGGAACTTGACTGGCCTGCACATAGTCCTGACCTCAACCCGACCCCATCGTTTTTGGACGCTATAACTTTTGTTCAAACCAATCAATATATGCTTATTGGGATTTTTTTACCAAAAATATGTATCAAAATACATTTTGGCCTAAATTGATGAAGAAATGTGATTTTTTTACATTTTTTTATTGAGTATGTTTTATTGCAGAAAGTAAAAAATATTGTTTTTTTTTTTTTCAAAATTGTCGGTCTTTTTTTATTGTTTATAGCGCAAAAAATAAAAACCGAAGAGGTGATCAAATACCACCAAAAGAAATCTCTATTTGTGGGAAAAAAGGCCATACATTTTATGCGGGTACATCGCAAAAATGGCTTGGTCACGAAGGGGTAAAACCTTTCAGAGGTCAAGTGGTTATTGCGTGTTGAAGTCGAAGCAAGTGTAAATGAACCCTTAGGGATGCCGCTAACTGTCACAGGGGAGCCGACTCACGTGACCAAACCAGGTTGCACTGAAAAATAATAAGTATACATACCTTTTTTACACAGTGTAAGGGGAAGGAGCATTTTTAGATGAATTTGTTTTATCATGGAATTCCCCTTTAAGGATTAAGTGATTGTTAACTTTTATTTTTGTTCTTTAAAAAAATAATTATGATTCCTGTTTATATATACTGCTTGTGGTATAAGTTTATATTGGCATCTTAAAAGTCACATCAACATTTTTGCATTATTGCAGAAAAAGAAGGCCTAATTCTAATCAAGTTCTAGGAGAAGTAAGAAAAATGATTATGTTTTTATGTAAATCACATGCAAATAAGTAAACAGGCTTGTCAAATAAGGCAAAAGGGGAATTAGCTTAGTACAGTAGTCAACAACAATACCAATCCCCCCTGTCCCCAAAGCATTGGTGTTTAGTGTTTACACACGTTCTTGAACTGACCTGTCTCTCCCAGTTAGGCTCAGAATATAGTTCAACTGTCAGGCATAGATCATTCCACTTGATGGTTTCAGGTTCTTTCAGTGCTAGGTGCTGGAACTCAGTAGTCCAGCACCCAGCTATCGACTGCACAGGTGGCCGCATCAAGGTACCCTCAAGGGTCGGCAAGCTGGGAGAGGTGGACATGAACAGTGTGGAAGAGTTTAAAGATTGCCAGGGTGCAGGAAGCTCTTTTTTTTTTCCGGAGATAACCTAGCAAAGTCTTATTAAGTAATTAATGATTTAATAAAACTTAGTAAAATATAATAATACAAAATGTCTCTATAAAAGATAAACTTATGCTACCTTTTTAGCCACTTTCATCCACAATGCAGCTGTGGGAAGTACAGTAACACAAAGTTCAGTGATCAGTGGTAAGTAATGCAAAGTTCTGGAGTCAGTAGTAGGTAAAATATTAATAAAGATTTTTTGGAGAGGAGGAGAAAAAACTGTAATAGAGGGGTGGCAATCAAATGCGACATTTGTTTGACTCTTAAAAACAGCGGCTGCCCCAAGAAATGGGGATGAATGGCAACCTTACTTTATTATTGCCCTAGAATAAGCAATCATCACTACTGCATTAGGGCTTGATTTAGTAAGTTCAAAGTAGGTTTGAATGAATTTAAGTAAGTTAAAGCAAAAGTTTCCGTTAGTAGTGTGCTTTTCTTGTTCATAGCTGACATTTTTTTATTCTTCTCTCTACCAGTTAGTTGACCATTTTTCAGGTGAAGGACATCTTGGAAGAGATAAAGCAGTAGCCTCATGCAGTGCTTCCTAGCCTGGCAGCAGCTGCTTTTGAGCTTTTTAAAGTCAGTGTTTACCTGCTATTTAATTGCTGTGTCACAACCACCCCTGTGTTTAACGCTGATCGCTTTCCCCATTTAGGCACATTAAGTTTCTTTATCTCCTGATTGCTTTCGTGAAGGGCTGTAAATTTAAATTACAACTGTTACCTCTTTGAATCGCACTCAGTAAAAATCACCATATAAATATTTTTCATGATTGTTATTATTGGGATAAATGTTCTACAAATCCCCAGAAGACAGGGAGTAGAATTGCCTGTGACTACAGGTTATTGGACACGAATGGCTGCACACTACTCCAACAACGAAGGTGTCAGAGACTAGGTTGCAGCTGCTGATAATCCTATCATGATTACAATGTTTACCAAGCAAAGGGTTTGGAGGTACCTGCCTGCAGCCCTACTGCCAACACAGATTGCCCTGCTTGTTTGTTCTGCAATGTGTTACATTGCTCTCTGGCTCTGAAGGGATTAAGCTACATGAGAAACAAGTTGCCAACAGCCTGGCTTTACCAGCCATGATAAGCTTTGCTTGAAAATGGATATGGTTTTTTTATTGCTGAATTTGTCAAGTATACAGCTTCAATTAATTGGATTCCTTTGTCTTCCCTTTTCTTGTTCTGGCATTTGCTTGCTTGTTGTATACAATTATCACTGATGGAATTGTTTCTTTTTTTCTGCCTTGTTGCCTGTTTCTTTTAAAACTTGGCCCTATGCCAGCGCTTTCAGATATTTTACAAATGAGATTTTATGCAAATATGACAAAATCTGACCAGTCTTGCTGTTTGACACTTTTGCCATATTTGGAGATATAGAAGCTGGGACAGGAAGAGTCTTTCACCAACCACACCTATGTGGTTAATTGGTTATCATCAATCTGCCCCCCCAAAAAAAACAATTAAATGTTTTGTTACCAACTTGCATGAAATGAACCCCAAACTCTCTCCACCAGTGAATATACACCTTGGAAATTGGGCAGTTATCAAAATGAGAATTTTTGTTAATTTAACTTTGTTTTGTGGAAGTATGATAGTTTAAGTGCATTCAGGAGATCACCCCTATGGTAAACTGGCCAACTTGTCTGGTCTGCATATTTATTTATCCATGGGTTCAAAAGGTATGCAAGGACCAGGTAAGCCACCCTTTCAAAAAAGTTTATAAACTGGGTCAAACCATAAGAAAGCAGCAGCACCAAGAATGGCCAAAGAAACACAAAGTGGGTCATGCCAAGAAAGAGAGCAGCAAGCCAAAACTCATGTGCAAAAAGAAAAGAATGCACATCTTCCTAATAGAGGTTACAAAGTGGGTCATATCACAACAACAGCAAGCCAGAAAGCCACAAAGAAAAATTGTATACCTTTCCAGAGAGCTTATTTACACTGCACTCTCTTTAGCTTGCCAGATGCATCTTGCTTTCAATTAACTTCTGCCATTCTCTTTTTTCTGCCTTAACACAAATAATTATAAATTTTACCATTGAACTGTGACACAATTCTTTATGCTGATACTTACAATTGCCTTAAAGCTCACAGTCTGGAGGTATTAGGTAGAGGCGGTTTTTTTTGGTAAGGAACGATGTTCTAATTTTATATGAGAATGGGGTATGCAATGTGTGTAGCTATGTTTTGATTTGATTTATACTTTTTTTTTTTTTTTTTAATTACTTTTATTTAGTTGAAATTGTAACTCTATGAGGTATCTTATTCCACAACTTCATCTTTGTATTTTTGTATAATGTTTATAGTAGTGATACCCACCCACATTTTATTGCTTTTGTAAGGATGAGCAAAGACCCTAACACATCTTAGGGTCCCACTTTTTCCGTTTTTTTGTATTTAACAATAATTGCCCCAGTAAAGTACCAAATCAAGTGTCCCAGTTTGGTTCGCTCCAGCTTCAGGCCCTTTAACAGAACCATGCCCTCTGCTTCAAGACTGTACAAATTACCTCTCTCTGCCTCAAGTTTTTCATCACGGGAAAGCAATGCACACTGATCATCTAAATGCTTGGTCAAAAGGTAATCAAAAGTACCATCAGTTTAAGGTGGGGGTGCAAGCTGGACCACTGCATCAACGACCCCTGCTTCATCAAACAAGCTTCCATATAAGCTGGTAGGACCTTCTATAGTGATAGTCTAGGTTGAAGGCATCTGTACCAAGGCTTTCCTTGAGACAAGTGCATAATTGACTTTGATATACAGAGACCTTTATGATAAACTCCTGAAGCATCTAACATTGCAGAAGTGGAGAGAGCTGAGAAGTTCCCATATGATGTATATCTCCTGATTAAGCTGGCCTCAACCCCCTGGGCACATCAAGAGTTCCTTAATTGTGGGGATAAATACAGACCTGGTAAGGCAACTCTGAATTCCCTTGGCACAGAGAGTGACTTTGCATTGGAATATTTGTAACAACGTTTGGTTCAAGAGCAGAAGGCCCCAATAGAAGACCTGAGAAGGCTGTGGAGGCTGTAAAATATCGAGCTGGGAGAGGTAGCCTGTCTCCAAGCCTCAGTAAAGTTGAGCTGGGATGGCCAAGTCCTTATATTGTGCTAGAAGCTGATTCAATTAGGGGAAAAGACGCTAGGTTAGAACTGATTCCCAAAGTAATTTTAATTAGAGCATTACAGAAGGTCTGAGGAACAGTAACCATCAGTGTGAAGTTATGGGCTACAATGCTACTTAGACAGGTAAACCCAGCTACCCCCACCTCACCATTTTGCTGGAGGGAGCCAAAGAGGAGAGCCCTGCTTGTTCTGGAGATCTGCTATTTGAGAGATCTGCTGTTCCAGGGTGCTGTTGCAGGGTTTTGCTGTTGGCAACTGTGAGTAGAAGACTGAGACAGTGAGGATTTAGTGTTGACATTAAAATGCCTACTGTTTGCTATGACTAGGAGCTGTATTCGTGCAAGGAAAATGTTGCATTGTGCCCACCAGTAAATGAGGTACAGCAGAAGCTGTGTGGCGTGACTGCAGAGGAGACTCCATGAGGTAAGGGCTGTCACTGAGGACACTGCTGTGTCATCCATCTGGAGTGTTGAGAGGCCTCTAGCAATTTGTTCCTTTTTAAAATGTTACTCCCTGTTGAAAGTAACCACTCAAACCAAAGATTTAAGACTCCAGCACAGGCTGATTGTACTTAGTACTCACTGGGTAGTGTTTTAAAGAGAGAGTCTTTGGTCTTAGGCCAATTTGTGGTGTCACCTGCGTTAAAAGTTGTATTTTTTTGTAGTACAGTTATAGTAAAGTGTGTCCTAAAGAATTATTGTGTCCTGCGTAATTATATTTTACTGGCCTACTAGGCCTACTTACCTCATAAACTCCTTGCAAAACCCAGGTGTGTTGGTGAGTTCGAGGTAGTACCTGAGTGGGTCATCATCTCCAAAACAAAACTACGCAATCAACCAGCAGCTCCTTGGGACTCAGTGCTACATTAGTTTTGGATAGTGTAGGACTACCCCACATGGGGCCACTGGTAGTAGCGATTCTTTCGTAATAATATAGAGGCTGCCCAACACCACAACCACCAGTCCATACACTCCGGCTCCAGTAACTTCAGTCTTGGGGATGTCTTTTTGAATAGTGTTGCTTGAAGAACTTTAAACAGGAAGGGTGTTAGGGCATAGGACACTCCAAAATGTTGCACAGTATACAAGAGGTGTCACGTACCTGGTGGAGATCGAGCTGTAGAGAGGGCTTCTCTTGCACCTCCTGTCCAACGACCCTGATAGAGATGACAGGGAGTGTAGGACAGAGAGTGGCACGAGGGCCGGTATAGCAGGTGGCACCAGCTGAGGCTGGCACTGGGAACTGGCACTCTGTGTCGCTGGATTAGTAGGCAGAAGCGTAGCCAGAACATAAGCCAGGGGGTCATCAAAAGCTGGGCAGAGCAGGTACAGGAACGTGAGGCTGAAGCAAGGACGGGATACAAGCGGGATACACAATCGGGCAGCAAGGTACAGAAGCATGAGACAGGAGCAGAGTCAAACACAGGCCAAGGTCACAGGTAGGCAGGCAGAAGTCCAGAGGAGTGTTCAGGTGAAGCCGGGTCGAAAACACAGGTAAACTGGTGACAGGTCAACAGGGACAAGCTGAAAGACCACTCAGCAATGTCTTCATGTCACTGCTTGGTTTAAATAGGCTGCCTGGCGCCAGTACATGCACCTGTGTGTGCGTGCGCACCAGCTCGCTTTCATGCGCTCGCACATGCGCCAATACATGTTCCTTCTTGTGCACACACTGGTGTGCCCGCGCCTGTGGGCCAATACGCGTTTGTTTACCGGACTTCTGTTACAGGAGGACACTCTTCTCTAGGCTCACACTCCAGGAATCTGCTAAGGATAAAAGAATGGCCAGTACTCTGAGACCCTGTGAGAGCCATCTCAGTCCAAGCTACTAGGGATGTCAGCCAAGCAAGTCTTTAAACAGGAATGTAGGACATAGTCTCTGTGATGTTGACCAAGGCGAAGGCAGAGATCCTCTGGGCTGGACGGCTTAAGTAGGCAGGACTGATGAGCAGGATATCATCAACAGCTGAGTAACTGTGGAGAGATAGGAGCTGTCAATTAGCCAACAGCTAAGCGGCCAGCTCTGAGAAGGAAAGGCCGAGCCCTGCCCTGACAGTACCCCCTCCTCAACGACCCCTCCCCCTCGGAGGACCACCAGGCTTGAGGGGAAAATGTCTATGGAAATCACGGAAGAGGACAGGGGCGTGTACGTCCAAGGATGAGACCCAAGAGCGTTCCTCTGGACCATACCCCTTCCAATGCACCAGGTATTGTATGTGCCCACAGAACCTATGGGATTCAACAATGGACTGTACTTCATACTCCTTATGGTTCTCAACCTGTACAGGGTGAGGACGTGGCACCGAGGTGGTAAAGCGGTTGCAGACCAAAGGTTTTAATAAGGAGACATGAAATACATTCGAAATACGCATATTAGAAGGAAGGTCTAATGCGTAAGCCACTGGGTTAATCCTGCGAAGACTACAGAAAGGCCCAATAAACCGAGGTGCGAACTTCATTGAGGGAACAGGAAGTCGGAGGTTGCGAGATGACAGCCAGACCCTGTCCCCAACCTGGTAGGAAGGCACAGGCAGGCGTCTGCGGTCAGCATGGAGTCTGTACCTATCATTAGCATGTTGCAAAGCCTCCTGGACTTGTGCCCAAATGGAACGAAGACCACAGAGATGCTCCTCTAACGCAGGAATACTCTGCGGAACAAATGAGTCAGGTAACATGGAAGGTTGGAAACCAAAGTTCGCCATAAACGGGGACTATTGTGAGCAAACTCTGCCCACTGTAATAGGTCTGGCCAGTTGTTATGATGGTCAGAAGTATAGCAACGTAGGAATTGCTCCAAGGACTAATTGGCGCGTTCTGCGGCCCCATTAAACTGCGGGTAATACGCAGAGGAAAAAGCAAGCTGAATTCCCAACTGTGCACAAAAGGCTTGCCAGAACCGGGACACAAACTGACTACCCCTGTCCGAGACAATCGCCTTGGGTAGCCCATGTAAGCGAAAGATCTCCCGAGCAAAAATGGAAGCCATTTCCTTAGAAGTGGGCAACTTCTTAAGTGGAATACAATGAGACATTTTTGAGAACCGGTCAACCACCATAAGGATAACTGTGTTGCCCTGGGAGTAGGGTAACTCCACAATGAAATCCATAGACAGGTGGGGCCAGGTCCTCTCTCCATTGGGTATGGGTTGTAGGAGGCCCACTGGAAGATGTAGTGAGTCTTACTCTAAGCACACACGGAACAGGCAGGTATGAAGGCGGTTCATCAGCACTTAGACTAGGCCACTAGAATTGTTGGGAAATAGCCCAAAAGAGTTGATTCTTCCCAGGGTGGCCAGCGGCCTTGGGAGAATGGTAAGTCTGGAGCACGGCAGTACGGAGACTCTCTGGGACAAAGCAGTGGTCACAAGGTTTCTCAGGAGGAGCATGGACCTGAGCAACAAGAATTTTGTCACCCAAAAGAGTGAGACTGGTGCGAACCGTAGCCAGAATATGATCAGGAGGAATCACAGGAACCGACCCCATCTTGGAAGTGGAGGAAAATTGTGGTGACAAAGCGTCAGCCCTTACATTACCAGGTAAGAATGAGACAATGTAATTGAAAATTGACAAGAAAAGCCTCAGACAAGAATGTGAGATTATTATGGTCAGTAACACTGAGAACCAGCACAGTGGCACGTTCGAGGAGATGTCTCCATTCTTTCAGGGCTAAAATGATCACCAACAGCTCTCTGTCACCAATCTCATAATTGCACTCCGCAGGTGACAATTTCTTGGAAAAGCAGCCACAAGGATGCATAGTGCTCTCAGAGGTAAGACGTTGAGACAGAAGGGCACCAACACCAGTCTCAGAAGCATCAACATCAAGGATAAAAGGTAACGTAGGATCAGAATGTGCCAACTCTGGAGCAGAAACAAAGGCAGCCTTGAGACTCTCAAAGCCCTTAACGGACTCTGGAGACCAACTCTGTGGGTTTACCGTCCTTTCTGGTCATATCAGTCAGGGACTTGACCAGAGATGAGAAGTTACGAATAAACTTCTGATAATAGTTGGCAAAGCCCAGGAAACGCTGCAGAGGGCGTAAACCCACGGGTCGGGGCCACTGTAGGACTGCCGAAAGTTTCTCTGGGTCCATCGAAAAACCAGCAGTGGAAATGACAGGAATTTAACCTGTTCACGATGGAACTCGCACTTCTCCAGTTTACCATAGAGATTGTTCTCTCTAAAGCCTCATACACACGATCTGACTTTGTACAAACTTTGCCGTGGATTTTTGTACAAAGGGCGTTGGCTGTAAACTAATTAAGCATCCACACGGCAGGACTTTTTCAGCCAACTTTCACCAAATCACGTGGTTTTTCAACTCTTTACCGCCACCTTTTGGTCAACTTCTGTATTGTTGTCTGATCTTTTGCATTGGTTCTGAGCGTGCGTGTTTGTACTTTGGACTAAAGTCCTATGGACTTGTGTACACACGATAGGATTTTGCACCATAGGACTTTTGTTGCCGGAAAGTTTGTCTGTTTGCACAGCCAACATTTGTCCAATGAAAACCGAAAAAGTTTGTCCGATGGAGCGTACACACGGTAGGATGTTGCCTTAAAACAGCTAATTTGCATGTTTGTTGTCAAAAATCCTATCGTGTGTATGGGCCTTTAGTTTCTGAAGCACACGACAGACTTTTGTGTGGTGGCTCTCCAGGGATTTGAAAAATATGAGGATATCATCGAGATAAACCACCACACATAACTGCAACAAATCTCAGTGGACATTGTTAATAAATTCCAGGAAAACTGCCGGGGCGTTACAAAGGCCAAAAGGCATTGCGAGGTACTCATAATGGCCTTTTCCTGTATTAAACACAGTTTTCCACTCGTCGCCCCCTTTATCCTCATGAGATTAAATCAAGCTTCGTGAAAACCATTGCTCCCATGAGTCAAATAACACCGTAATCAACGGAATCGGATAGGCATTCTTAATCGTGAAACGATTGAGACCCCTATAATCAATACAAGGTCTCAGTTCACCACTCTTCTTCTTCACAAAGAAGAAACCAGCGCCAGCAGGAGACGAGGATTTTCAGATGAAACCTTGAGAAAGTGCATCTGCAACACACTCCTCCATCGCTTTATCCTCCAAGAACAACAAAGGGTAAACCCGGCCACGAGGGGGTATGGTACCAGTTTGAAGGTCAATTGCGCAATCATACGACTGGTGAGGAGGCAAACTACTGGCTTGACCTTTGTCAAAGACATCGCTAAAATCGTGGTACTCCTCCAGCAGGAGAGAACCTCAGCACGGAGCCAATCAAAAGAGGGGTTGTGCCTCTGTAACCAAGGATAACTAATAACCAGCAGAAATTTAGGTGAGGAGATAACTTGGAATTGGATTATCTCATGGTGAAGTGGCCCTGCGGCCATGGACAATGGAACTGTCTCATGAGTCACATGGGCAGGCTGTAGAGGTCTCTCGTCAAGAGCCTCAATGGCAAGTGGAGTGTCACGCAGCTGCAGCAGAATCGAGTGCTTTGATACAAAGGCAGCGTCAATGAGCAGGCCTGTAGCCCAGAGTCGATTAGAGCCTATATCTAGATGGATGACTCAGCCCAAGACAGGGTAATGGAAACCAGGGGCTTATCTTTCTGGATAACTGGGAATGAAACAATGCCGCCTAAGGTCTGTCCGTGACGGGGCCTCAAGGTTCAGGCATTCCCTGGACGGGTAGGACAAGATTTCAAAAAGTGACCTGCCTGGCCACAATAAAGGCAGAATCTCTCCCTCCTCCTAAAGATTCTTTCATCCACAGAGAAACGCGTGAAACCCAAGTGCGTGGGTTCACCTTCACTGACCGACTCGGTACCAGGAGGCATGGGGGGTGAGGGAGGCACGGGTGGGAATGCAAAGCTCGGAGACAAACATACAGGAGGCTTCCGCAAGCGTTCCTTAAAAGAGAGTCTTTCTCTGAGTCTGGAGTCAATGAGGATGGCAAACGTGATCCACTTCTCCAGCTCAGTGGGTATATCTCGGGCTGCTATCTCATTCTTGATGGTATTCGAGAGACCATGAGAAAAAGCAGCCACGAGGACCTCATTGTTCCACGCAACCTCTGCTGCCAGATCACGGAATTCAATGGCGTATTCGGCAACAGTTCTCGTACTTTTTGCGTCTCCCATAGAGGGTTTGCCCAGGCCAAGGCTCTCTCAGAAAGCAAAGATATCACAAAACCTACTTTGCTTCTGTCTGTGGGAAACGCCTGGGGCAGCATCTCAAAGTATATCTCAAACTGGTTGAGAAACCCTCTGCATTGGACTGGATCTCAACCAAATCGCTGGGGAAGCAGAGTGGAACCAGACATACCTCTTATAGAGGTAATACTCGAGGCGGGTGCCTGCACAGGGACTGGAGCAGCAGCAGGGATGGCCTGCAACATAGGTTGTACCGGTACGGCCACAGTGGGAGATTCCAGGTGAGCCGTGTGACTAAGGAGCATTTGTAACACCATGGCAAACTTATCCATGCGGTGATCCAGTTCATCCAATCTGGAAAAAATATTACCAGCAAGTGGATTGTCTGCATCTTTTGAATTCATGGCCTTCACCTACTGAATCACACTTGTTTATTAATAAAAGTAAATAGAACAAATATAGTTAAAACATACCCAAAGTTCGGTAAACGGAACGGATAGTCAGCCAAAGCCAGAAAGTAAGGTATAAATGTGGTGGAACAGCAAGCAGGATCTGGAACCAGAAGGGATGTCAGCCAAGCAAGTCTTTAAACAGGAACACAGGATATAGTCTCTGTGATGTTGACCAAGGTGAAGGCAGAGATCCTCTGGCTTGGACGGCTTAAGTAGGCAGGACTGACGAGCAGGATATCATCAATAGCTGAGTAACTGTGGAGAGATAGGAGCTGGCAATTAGCCGACAGCTGAGCAGCCAGCTCTGAGAAGGAAGGGCTGAGCCCAGCCCTGACTCTACTGCAGTTGGCAGTATAGATGTGAACGATGTTTTGTTTTGGCTTAATTTATTAGGTAAATCATTTTGTTTCATAATCATTATGTTAGAATGATTCATTGTTGGAACGATTTGTTATTTTTGGAGTTTATATACAGTATTTGTTGTTCCAAACCAATTAATATTTTCTGTTATTCTTTTGTTATTTTGGAAGATTGGCTATATTCTTTTACCGTGTTAATGTAGCAATGTGGAGTACAATTGCAACAAACAGTTATTCCCTGCCCTATCTGTATATTATACTATCCCTCTAGTGCCTGGTGTTACTAAACTGACATCATATTTGTGAGCCTAACGGAAGGGATTGTAGGATTTGTAGTTGGACCAGATGGCTTTTCCCCTGCATGGCTATACACCCGGACTATACATCCCAGGCATCTTTGCTACCATCAGGGAGATTGCTAGGAAGGGCTATAAAAGAAACCAGTGACCCACCCCAGTCTCTCTTCTTCCCGGGCCTCATGTGTGGTGGATTTCTCCGTGCTGGGAAAGTGAGGTCGCGGCCTAGTGTACAACATTCCTGCCCGACCGAGAAGGGGGTCCAGCGTTGCCTGCTGTTCATCGGACATCTGATCAGCACTAACTCGACCATAAAGCAACCCACGCTTCGTGCTCAGCATTTGAGTGGTAATCACAAGTGGGTCCGCAGCCAGGACATCCATTTAGGAGTCGCTATCTGGAAGGCGTTTGTTCGGCCTGGTCATTTGTGAGAGGGCAATTGCCTGTGTACAGACAGCTTTACTTTAGGATCACTGCACTTCTATTTGAACACTGTACATAGGCATCTTTAGCTGCAGTCAGCACCATATATACCACCACTCTATTACCACACCTTATTGGATATAGTTAATGAGCTCTGACTGCTGCTGAAGACCATCAGATCTGCAACGGGGACATTCTGTCATTGCTGCTTAAAGGGCCCTCATACCATCCTTGTTTAACTTCATCTCTCATTCGGATAAAAGTGTTTAACAGGCCGGCCTGGGTTTCTCTTTCTAGTAGTATTGTCAGAATTGATGCTTAACTTCACTTATTCTTGCAGGTTATGTCCAAGTGGTACTCTATTGTATATATGTGTATATAGCATCCTGTTGTCCGCCAACTGTCTTAACTGGCATAACAGAGGAATCACTCTGCTGAGTTTGTGCTGTTATTCAAATCTCAGTAGAATCATTACCTCCTTTGTACAACAATATCTTATCGAATGTATTCCAGTAAACATTAATAGAATATAAACGTATTGAGTGTTGTCTTATTACTTAAAGGTGCTGCAATGATGTCTGAACCCAGAGTGTCAGGTGGGATGGAATGTTTACAGGGTCACGGCAATGCAGATGAGCAGGTAAATCCAAACAGTTCCCAAGGGGGCGGTGCTGCATTAATAATAATAATAAGTAGAAAGTGAATCATCTTGTTTCACATTTAAACCTTACTATATTTATTCATATATGTTTACATTGCATATGTAGCACATTTTTTTTAAATAATGAAATGTTAATGCAAAAAGAATTGACTGATTATCCAAGCATTATAGACTACAGTGTTGTTCTCATCCAAATAAAACATAATTCGTTATGTCATTACCTCATCTCGGATGCTTCAAACATTAACAAAAGGCCAAACGATCACATCATATCATCTGAATGAAACAAATGAATACCAATGAACTTGTTGTTTTCGTTATAAATTATTTTGGATTCATTGAAATTCGTATACATCTGAGCCTCCGAATCACGCAAATTTAAACCAAATTTCAATTTGTAACAAAACACATCGCACATGTCTAGTTAGCTGCAGCCCCCCCCAAGGCTTGGGACATTCCTGGGGAGAGAGAGCAAACTCTCCAGGGATTCAGACCATTTATAACCCCCCAACTACCTTCTGGACAGTCCTCTCTTTGGATTGGCCAGGCAATGATAAATAATCCGGCTGGTCATTTGAATCTCCCTCCCTATGTTCTGGAAGTTTCTTCCAGAGGCAGGAGGAAGCAATCAAACTCCCAGTCTGTGAAACCTCGAACAAACCAGAACAATCACTGCTCTCTTGAATATGGAAGGAGACTAAACCTAAATTTGCCTAGCATTCTATGCTAGGAGAGTGCTATATCACCAAGTGAAAGTATTAAAATGTTTGCTTTCCTTGTCCCTACTGGGGAGATTTCCCTTCACTTTGCGTCCCAGAGATGTGAATGGAAATACCCCTAAAGTAAAAGAGAATACTATTGAATCCCCCATGAAAATTAGACTTTCTGTCCTAGTTACTATGGCCACATTTGTTAAATTAAAAGGGTGAATCCCCCCATATGGAGCACAGGCTATAATAAATACATGAGACAGCTTTTACCCTTCCCTAGTCTATCCAAAATGAAAAAAAAAAAAAAAAAAAACATTTTTGGCTGGAGTTCTGTTTTAGTTGCAAAAGCAGTTAATTAACTTAGTCGCAGACAACACAGTTTTTTCAACATAGTAACTGCAGATTACCTTCTTTTTATCTCTCTTTTGTCTGCATGTAGAGTTCTCAAACTAAAGTAGTTGTTTTTACAGCAGCTATCATAGTAATCAGCATTAGAAATAATTGCAGTTCGTTTTTATTCATTTACAGACCCACCAGACGGGGTTTGGGAAATCACAGGATACACTTTTTATTTATAGTGATAATCCTACATATAACTGAAAACAGGCTAGTACTTTATTAAAACTAATTACGATAATTGCAGTTTAGTAAATTTTGAGAACTGAAGATCACTGTCAGTTGGAAAGTGTTGTGGCACTGAATATGTTAATTATAAGCCTATAATCCTTCCTATTCACCAAAGAAAAATGGCCATTTTAACTAGTCAAATGTTATTTTACTGGCACATTATGAATTTCTGTCATCTCACATTCTGCAATTGAATTCTAAGGATATTACTGGGGAAAATAAATTGGTCACTTGCAGAAAGCTATTTTATAATAACATGGTACAGCTGTATGAGAGAAAATAAAAAAGTCACAATTTCTGTAAAGGTTTTGGGAGAAATGAGAAATGAACTAGATGAAGACAATACAAACTAGTAGCGCATGTTCCAAGTTTATTATTGTTTCTTGAGGGGATTACAGATTTAAATTGTATCCTTTTGCCTCACCCGTCTGTTGTGGTATCCATCTACCGTGGCATGCTGTCTTCATACTATTCATAAGCTTCTGCCAGTATTAGAATAACAGCAATACACAATGCACAAATAAGAGCATTAGATTCTCTACCCTCGCTCTGCTTACAGGAGCAGAAGGCTGGATGCTAAGTTCTAACAGCATTAGAATTTTTTAAAGGTCAAACCATGCAAAAGTGATGTTTCATATAAAGGTTGAGACTGGTACAATAAGTCAATTCTTGGCATGTTTAATCTCTTGGGGACTCCATTGAGCAGAAACCTTCCTAGAGTTCTTGGTCCTGTTTCTGCCAGTTTTGAGGTGCTAAGTGCTTTGGGTGTTCTCTCTTTTTGTAATATAAAACAAAATTAAAGAAGATTTTAACCCAGTCGCTAAAATCTCAAATAAGCTTTAACATGTTAATGTAATTTAAACAATTGTTTTCAGGCTTTTTCAAGCCCAACTCAAATATGCTTCATACCTTCCAACTTTTGAACTTCAGAATAAGGGACACTTGAGGGAGGAAGTGAGCTGCAGTGCGCTATGTGTGCCATGGCAAAATGTGGGTGTGGCGTGGCCAAACTCTTAAGTCCCTCCCTCTGTTAAGAGGTGTGGTTAAACAAAACATGGGTTTCTTTGTACCTATAAAATATGCTTTGATTGCTTTTTCTGAGCCTACCTTAAAGAAGAACTTCATTAAAATAGCCAGGGTCTGCACAATAACCAGCAACTGCTGAGACAATTAACACTTTGTTGAGAAGTATATAATGTATAGTATTGCGTACATAGTGCAGGAGTGTGTAAGGTAGAGCACAGGGGTTGGGGATGTCCAATGCACAGAGTGCTGCAGTTATTGTTGGGTTTAGGATACATAATACAGTGTGCAGGGGTTCATGGGGTGTTAATGTTATGTGTTAAGGATCTGGAGTATTTAATGCACAGAGTGGGTTCAGGAGTACATGACACACAGAGAGCACAGTCCATGAGTACATAATGCACAGACTGCAGGGGACAGGAGTGTTATCCACAGAATGCAGGGGTCAGGAGTGTGTAATGCATAGTAAGCGTCAGGAGTACAAAACTAAAAGTGTGCATGAGTCAAGGGTGTTTAACTCACAATGTAGGGGTAAGGAGAGTACAAAATTACACCCCACAAGCAATACTACCCCTTCACTTTACACTTTTAGCAAAACATTCCACTCCCTTCCCTCCAAAAAATAAAAAATAAATCCAGCACTAATTTGAATGCCCAATTCCCCTCTACAAATTCCCCTCAGCACAAATCATCTTCCCCCCAACCCCCTTCCCAGTGAAAAAAAATCCCCCCAAATTTCTTCTCCCAGCAAAAATTCTGTTCCCCCTTCAAGCACAAACACCCCACCCCCCTCAACCTCTCTTATAGCACAGATCCTCCTCCTCCTCCTAGCATAAATCTTTTCCCAATTTCTAGCACAAATCATATCCCCCTCCCCAGCACAAATCCTACACCCCCAAAATCCCCTTCCCAGCACAACTCTTCTCCCCACTTCGAGCACGAAGCCACCCCACCTCTGCATTCCAGCAAAAACCCTTCTTCCCCCTCATCAAAACCCAAATCTCCCCATCCCCAAATCTCCCTCCCAGCAAAAATCCTCTCCCTACTTTCAGCACAGATCCTCTCCCCCAAGTCTTCCCTTTCAGCACAACCTTCCCCCCATCCTGGATCAAACCCCCCCCCCTTCCCAGGACAAATCCTCTTTCCCCCAAATCCTTCATACTAACACAAGTCCTCTCCCCAGTTCAATCACAAATCCTCCCACCCAACCTCCCAATACAAAGCCTAAAAACACAAATCCACTTTCCTTCTAATATAAATCAATACTTCCCAACTGTCCTCGTTTTCGTGGGATCTTCCTGAGATATGAACAAAATCCCGCAAATCCGGACTAAGGGCTCATTCACACCAGAATAGGGTGTGGAAAACCTGTGTGCCATACTCATTTGCGTTTAAAGCGTACTGCAGTTGTGGTCTTCAGCGGGTGTCAATGTTAACTTAACGACACCCCAAACACTGGTCACAAATGCAGTGTGTTTGCCTTCACCAGATCACATGGTACAGGAATACCATGCAATCCGGTTGCTCTGCCTTTTTTAAAGTAGTACATGCACTACTTTTGTTGGGGTCTGGCGCAATTTTCAGCCCATTCAAATGAATGGGCTGAAATAACACTGCCCCTGGATAGCTTGTGAATCACACAGCATTTTCCTGTGTGGTTCATGGTTTAAACCAGCTCTGTGTCCTGGAGCAAAGTGCCAAAACAAGGAAAGACACTTGGGCACCTGTGCACTTGGGGCAATTGCTCCCATTTCTTGTGCGGTGCCTGGGGCCTCAGACACCATGATTGTCCCCTCTGTGGCAGCCGGCATCTTTGTGATTGGGGGGTGCGTTTTTTTTATATATCCATCCCCCCTTCTAGCACAAGTACTCTTGCCTCCCAAAGTGCCCCCTAACACATATTCTTCCCTCCCTCCGTATTAAGTGATCCTTGTAAACTCGTACCCTTCACCCTCTTCCCCATGTCCCCCTTCCTTGCAAGTCTCATATATGTTGTATATTTTCTACAGGCCTCAGAACGGTGCAGCTCAGGCAGAGTGGTGTGCCTTTTCACCGCCTCCTCCTCCTGTTTGTGTACCAGAAAACATCACAGCCAAGGAGGAGGAGGCTATTTCAGCTGCTCTGCACTGTGTGTGTGAGACACAGCCAGTGGGGAGAGATGCCAGCTGCGTTCACAGGCCACAGGGTAGGTGTTACTGGTGCCTGTGCTAGTGCTCTACTGCCCAGCAAGTCACTGGAGCCAAGTGCCAGAACTTTTTCTCGGCACTGGGCTTCACTCGAGGACTATTGATTCACCAGGACACTGGGACTTACATCAAATCCCGGGACAGTCCCAGTGAATCCTGGACAGTTGGGAGATATATGCTTCGTCTTCATCCCCTACAGGCCTGTGTACAAAGGCTTTTGTTTATGCCACATAGGCTGGGTTTTGGCCAGATTTGATTCAGCAGGAAGAGGGTGGTTTAAGGGACAAAATTGAAAATACATACAATCTTTAAATAATGTGCTTGAGTGGTGCCTTATACTAGTAGTACCTGGTGTTAAAGAGCAATACGATGTAGACTTTTTAAAGTGACAGTACACAGTTTGGTCATCTGACACACCCAATGTTGTCAGGGAATTCTAGATGTCCTGGCAGGCTTTTTGTGAGTATCATTCAAAGTCCTGGCCCTGGCATGGATTCTGCAAGTACCACTGTAAGTTTTCACACATGACAGGGGATCTGTGAATACCACTGGAAGCTCTGACAGGGGTCAAATAATTACCATTGGAAGTCATGACAGGCATTCTGAGAGAAGGGGTTCTGGAAGTCCTGCCATGGATTCAAAGAGAAGGGGTTCTGGAAGTCCTGCCATGGATTTAAAGAGAAGGAGTTCTTGAAGTCTCGCCATTGATTCTGAGAGGAGTACTGGAAGTTCTAGCAGTCCACATGCCTTTGAACCTTGGGGGGTACCTTGCAAGTGCTCGTGACTGCATAAGGTGAGGAGCAGCACACACATACATACATACATACACACACACACACACACACACACACACACACACACACACACGGTGTCTATAATGTCTGGATACAGAAGCATTGAGTATTAGAATAATCATTTCCACCCCTATAGAATGCAACTGGCTCAGAATCTGTATGTGATAATAAGAAAGGCATATGGAATACTGTGAGTGGTTTTCACAGTATTCCATATGGCCTCCTTTCCTCTCAATTGTTTTGGCCTCCTTTCTATATGGCCTCCTTTCCTCTCAGTATGTTGCTACAATCGTTTCTTCTTTCACAATTAGATGACTTTCTTGTGTTGGAACAATATAAAAAGTGTTTTTAATAAGACCATGCCCCACCACACTTTGCTATTGCTGTGAGTAGAAGGTGAGGACCAGTTGAGTGGCCTCCTAGGTCTCCAGACCTAACACCACTCCCTAACACCAGCTTTTTTCTTTGGGGTCATCTGAACTCAGTGGTCTTCTTTAGTTGGAATCAGCCCAGAACAATTGCTGCAATAAAGAAGGAAATACTCTCTGCATGTACAAACATCAGTTCTGCTAAAGGGCTCATGCACATGCCCTAAAAAATGTTGCTTTCAAGCAGGTTGACATTTGTTATGTCTTTGAATGCAATTATATGATAGCCAATTTACAACTGTATTTTAGAGCAGCATTCAGGGGTGTAAAAAAAAAAAAAAAGGCTCCAAACCCACGCTGTACATATGTAAACGTTTATGCTAACATTTACATTTGTGTATAGCATAGAGCACAAATGCACTCTATTGGAGCCGCATGTGTCCTAGCAAAGAAGGGCACTAGGCAATGGGAGCTAGCACTGCCTAGCATCCTTTGTTGCTTGAAGGCAGGGGTCACTATTCGTGAATGCATGAAGGCTGGTCATTCTGTGCATGCGGAACTGGGGCTAAATGAGATATTCATTCAGTGTTGACATGTAAACTTAGGAGGGCGGAATCAGCATGGTTTGAGGTGTTTCAGTTCTCTATCAGGTCCTCTCTGAAAGCCAGTTAGAGGAGGAGCTGTTGCAGCCTATGTATAATTTGATAGGCAGACATGGCTTCCCCATGGCTGTCAGAGCAGACCTGATGGGGAAGTGCAACACCTAACCATGTATACAAAGAGTTCTAGCTCCACCCACATCTTTACTAGGGCACGTGTGACTACAACCTAGCGTCCTTTGTTGCTAGGATGCATGCAGCTCAAGCTGGAATAAAACAGTTAACATTTTTGCCTATGGATTCAGAATTTTGGGACACTCAGTATAGATGCATATTACACCTAGTTTAGCATGTAGAGAGTCCCTGAGAGACAGATTGCCAGGTGGGTGTTGCCCCACAAAAGGCAGTAAGTGTATGTTTATATACACAAGAACTGGTGTCCAGGCCTGCCTGGCCTTGTAGACAGGCACTTTGGCCAGACCGCTGTCTGATGAATAAGTAGGACACTATCGTGTACAGAGACTATGTTCTAATAGGCAAAGAGCCTGTACAGCCCAAGTTTGACAACTCAGTGGCCAGAAGGCTGAATTGTTTTGTTTTGTCATTGTGATACTGATGAACCCCTATAAAGGAAACCCTTGAGTACAGACCTGATCACAGAGGTGGAAATATGGGGCAACTTAGGAAACAGCAACCACAGGTCAATTAGTTTCTATGTAAATCACAGAAATGTGAAGCACAAGGGTAATACAAAGACACTGAATTTCAAAAGGGCCAACTTCCCTAAACTGCGCTCTTTGCTAGAAGATATTAAATGGGATAAAATCCTGTGAACAAAGAACATGGAAGAAAAATGGGAGTGCTTTATAAGCATACTAAATAAAGGTATTGGCAAGTGAATTCCAATGGGAAATGCATTTAAAAGAGCTAAAAAAAATCCTGGGTGGCTCAGCTCCAATGTAAAAATTCATATAAAAGCAAAAGAAATGTCCTTCAAAAAATACAAGGCTGAGGGGTAATTGTTATCATTCCAACTCTACAAAGAATGCAATAAGATATGTAAGGATGCAATCAGGGCAGCTAAGATAGAACACGAAAGGCACATAGCTGAGGAGAGTAAAAAAAATCCCAAGAAATTCTGTAAGTATATAAATACCGCTAGTAGGGATGAGCCAGCGATTTGAGTTGAATTTAAGTTTGACTCTAAATTTTAGTTTGTTCTAAAATGAACCGAACATATGGGTGTTCGCGGGAAATTTGAGCGCCCCATAATGCACTGTGAGATCGCAGTGCATTGCTGTATGATGATTGGCCAAAGCATGCACCTAACCTGCATGCTTTGGCCTATCACAGCGCTCTCTGCTGAGAAAGCCATAATTGGCCAAAGGCAGGGTGCCTTTGGCCAATCATGGCTCAGGGGGACTAAGTCCACGCCCCGCACTATATAAGGCTGCTTACATAGTGGCCGTGTGTAGTGTTGTTGGCGTGGACAGAGAGATAGGTTGAGTTAGATTAAGCAGGCAAGTTATTCAGTTAGTGGCAGTGTATTTGATATATATATATATATATATATATATATATATATATATATATATATATACACACACACATATACTTTGCATTTAGCATAGACGTTATATTGAGTATTGAGTGTTTAGTCTATATTCAGTCAGTGCAGGGAGTGTATTAATATATATATATATATATATATATATATATATATACATACACTCTGCATTCAGTGTAGCCTATATCTACAGTGCATTCGGCAGAGTACTGCTTCTAATATACAGTATAATAATATATACAGTATCTCACAAAAGTGAGTACACCCCCTCACATTTTTGTAAATATTTTATTATATCTTTTCATGTGACAACACTGAAGAAATAACGCTTTGCTACAATGTAAAGAGTGTACAGCTTGTATAACAGTGTAAATTTGCTGTCCCCTCAAAATAACTCAACACACAGCCATTCTTTTCTAAGCCTCTGGCAACAAAAGTGAGTACACCCCTACGTGAAAATGTCTAAATTGGGCCCAAACTGTCAATATTTTGTGTGGCCACCATTATTTTCCAGCACTGCTGTAACCCTCTTGGGCATGGAGTTCACCAGAGCTTAATAGGTTGCCACTGGAGTCCTCTACCATTCCTCCATGATGACATCACAGAGCTGGTGGATGTTAGAGACCTTGCGCTCTTCCACCTTCCGTTTGAGAATGCCCCACAGATGCTCATTAAGGTTTAGGTCTGGAGACATGCTTGGCCAGTCCATCTTTACCCTCAGCTTCTTTACCAAGGCAGAGGTCATCTTGGAGGTGTGTTTTGGGTCTTTATCATATTGGAATACTGCCCTGCGGCCCAGTCTCTGAAGGGAGGGGCTCATGCTTTGCTTCAGTATGTCACAGTACATGTTGGCATTCATGGTTCCCTCAATGAACTGTAGCTCCCCAGTGGCAGCAGCACTCATGCAGCCCCAGAACATCACACTCCTACCGCCATGCTTGACTGTAGGCAAGACACACTTGTCTTTGTAATCCTCACCTGGTTGCTGGCACACACGCTTGACACCATCTGAACCCAATAAGTTTATCTAGGTCTCATCAGACCACGGGACATGGTTCCAGTAATCCTTGTCCGTAGTCTGCTTGTTTTCAGCAAACTGTTTGCGGGCTTTCTTGTGCATCATCTTTAGAAGAGGCTTCCTTCTGGGATGACAGCCATGCAGACCAATTTGATGCAGTGTGCGGCGTATGGTCTGAGCCCTAACAGGCTGACCCCCCACCCCTTCAACCTCTGCAGCATTGCTGGCAGCACTCGTATGTCTATTTCTCAAAGACAGCCTCTGGATATGATGCTGAGCACGTGCACTCAACTTCTTTTGTCGACCATGGCAAGGCCTGTTCTGAGTGTAACCTGTCCTGTTAAACCGCTTTATGGTCATGGCCACCGTGCTGCAGCTCAGTTTCAGGGTCTTGGCAATCTTCTTATAGCCTAGGCCAGTGATGGCGAACCTTGACACCCCAGATGTTTTGGAACTACATTTCCCATGATGCTCAAGTACACTGCAGAGTGGATGAGCATCATGGGAAATGTAGTTCCAAAACATCTGGGGTGCCAAGGTTCGCCATCACTGGCCTAGGCCATCTTTATGTAGAGCAATAATTATTTTTTTCAGATCCTCAGAGAGTTCTTTGCCATGAGGTGCCATGTTGAAATTCCAGTCACCAGTATGAGAGAGTGAGAGCGGGAGGGGACAGCAAATTTACACTGTTATACAGGCTATACACTCACTACTTTACATTGTAGCAAAGTGTAATTTCTTCAGTGTTGTCGCATGAAAAGATTTACAAAAATGTGAGGGGTGTACTCACTTTTGTGAGATACTGTATACAAAATGGCACCTGGTGAAAACCAAATCGGATTGTGGCTGCCAGTACTGCCAAGTGCAGCTTCCAACAGCCCCAGGAAATAAAAGTATGCAGGGAAATTTGATGCCTTTTTCCGTTTAGCCTTGTCAATTCGAAGTAATTTGTAGATACAAAATCATATAAAGAATTACAATAGTAAAAGCCTGAAGTCATTTTAAAAACATGGTATGCATCTAAATGGAATATATGAATGCGTGGGAAGCATTTTTTTCCTTGGGGTAAAGAGTAGAATTTTAATGTAAAGAGAATCTATAGTCTTTTTAATGCTATACTTCAATCAAAATTGAAAACTAAATCTTGAGATGCATAAAGGAAGCATAGCCTGCTGTTTGGTACTTAAAGCAATATTTAACCCAAAATCAAAAATGTAATATATTGCAGCATACCAATCATTCGATGGGATGGCTGCATTGGTTTTCTTTTTTTAGGCTTTTAACCCTCTGTTTTCACCTGGTGATCTGGGCAGTAACATACCTCCTGTATTAGAGTCACCTTTGGAAAGCAGAATTGTCAGTCTGGGAGGAGGGGAGTGTTAAATACACTAGCAGATTTAAATTAACTAACAAACTGAAGCCAAAACTCCAGCTAATATATATAAGCAATTACAGCTACAGTTTCATGCTCAGAAACAGCAGGCGTAGTACAGTCCCTAGGATAAGTAATGGATAATGGTCGACAGGCCCTCTTGCCAGACCCAGTGAAACTACAGCAGTGATCCCTCCGGCTGGACGATCGCTCACTCTAGGTTCTCCGGGGGCGATTCTGGTCAGTAGTGTAGCATGTCTGTACCCTGGCAGTGGCTCAGTCTTTCTCTCTCTGGTGGTGCTGGGTAGCGTGGCTCTCTCTCTGGTGGCGCTGGGTAGCGTGGCTCTCTCTGGTGGCGCTGGGTAGCGTGGCTCTCTCTGGTGGTGCTGGGCAGCGTGGCTCTCTCTCTGGTGGCACTGGGCAGCGTGGCTCTCTCTCTCTCTGGTGACACTTTGCAGCGTGGCTCTCTCTCTGGCTTCCGCCCAGCACATGCCTCTTTCTTTGTCCTGAAGCACTCACTCCCTCAGCTTTTTTCCAGGCTGCAGTCTCTCAATCTCTCTCTCTTGATCAAGCTGCAGCCTCCTTCCTGTGGAAAATGGGGCCGCCAGTCTTCGGGACTACATGTCCCATGATGCTATCCTCTCCTAGTCTCCTTTGTTTGTCCCTCTGTTATGGCCAATTGGGAAGGAATGGAGCGGGCAGGAAGCTGGGCAGGGAACCTGGTGAGAGCCGCCGTCTCTTCTCCCTGACAGGAGAAAGGGGGGGCAAGCGGGGGAAACCCGACAGCCCACAGTTCGCCTTTCTACTGACACAGCGACGCCAAGGTCTCTGCTGGACTGAGCAGGGAAAAGAGCCCACAGTCACACTACACTGATGGGGGGGGCTTGACAGCACCTTGATAGCATCACCCCGCTGGCTGCCTGCACCCCCATAGCAATGCCACTGTGCTGAATGTGCCAATCCGATCCCTGATTCATGGGGGGGGGGGGGGGGCACTTGACCCCCCTTGCCCCTACCTGTGGACGTCCATGGATAAATGTTTTACATAAATAAATAAAAGCTGATAATTGCAAGCACCCCCTGTTAGTGGCAAATGGTTTGTCTCATCCCTGTTACTGCTATATCTGCTAGAACGCTTGTTCTTTTGAAAAACAACAGACTTATTTGCTGGATCACCAGGTGAAAATAAAAAAAAAGACAGCCTAAAAAAAACGAATGCAGCCATTACATCTATGAATTGGTAAGCTGCAATATGATAAATATTTGCTTTTGGTTTAAAAACTGCTTTAAGTTTTTCACCATGTCATTCCAACAGTTTACCAGTCCACCTTACTCCCTTTTGTCAGTAATGCTGTGCTCTCACAACCCATGCTGCTGATGAAGGAGAGCTATTCAGAAGCAAACCCACTGTAGTCTCCTTGATGTCTCTGTAAAGGAGAGAGCGACACATTTTAAATATGAGTGTGCATATATCCTTTATCCCCTTTTCTACTGTAGCCGTACGTTGAAAACCAACAAAGCGGTGGATATTTATTGCTGCATTGCTGTTTATGTGGACAGTGCGCCTGCTACTGGTTGTGATCTAAGCCATCATTGGATAGGTCAGTTCACAGGCACAGTATACAGAGCCGATCCAAATGACTCTGTGCCTTGTGATTGCTGTGATGACAAATCACAGAGATCCTAAATGTAACCACACTAGTGTTACATTGAAAAGCAACCCTCTTCTTCTCACAATGGAGGAAAGGGAGGAAGGAGGAATGTCCATTTCTGTATATGCTCACTACAGTTGAGGAAAGCAGCACCTGGTCTGTATTCAGTGCAATGCAATCTAGTCTTCCCACCGACCAAATATAGAAAAAGTCCAACAGATTGCTGCACTTAAAATATTTATTAATCAATTATTCAAGAAATTACATGATCAGCTGTTTGAAGATTTTGGCTCACAAGCTTACGCCCTTCATCAGATCAAAAACACGTCTAACATTTCAGACAAATATATGAGGACACTTTCACAAAAAAGTCACAAAGTTCTCATCATACTTCGATCGGGATCCTTCACTTTGTCAGTCTGTCAAAATACATACATATGGATATCACCACATATTGAATTTTTATTTTAAATAAATAAATTCAAATCCAAATCTGTATTTAATCCTTTTGGGGCAATAGTATTGAGTAAATCTATCCAGTATACCTCACGTTCTCTGAGAATGAATTCTCGATCACTTCCTCTCCTATTTTTACGAATCCCTTCCAATACCATATACTTTAGTTGGGAAATAGAATGACCTTTGTCTATAAAATGTCTAGCTAACGGTAGTTGTGTTAATTTGTCCCTAATTGAATACTTATGCCTAGCTACACGGTTTTTAACTTTTTGTGTTGTTTCAGTAATATAAAGTAACCGCAAGGTGTCCGCAAGGGCATAAATTACAAAAGATTGGCATGTATGGTGTCCTTTAATTGGGATTTCAAAACCTTTTATGAGGGAGTGATATTGATTTTCCTCTGCTCATAGAATTGCATTGTATGCATGACAAACAGGGATAAGACCCTGTATTACGCGGTCCCAAAAATGTTATATTGGGACTAGAATGGAAATACTGGTCAGAGCTAACCAAATGATCTCTCAGCGTTCTACCTTTCCTATATGAAGGCAAAGGTAGAACAGAAAACTCATCAATATTAGGGTAACTCTCTCTAAATAATCCCCAATGTTTTTTAACGATATTAAAAATACAATAAGAGAATGGATGGAATTGTGAAAAAAAAAAGGTATTCTTTTTATATGTCTGGTTGATATTCTATTATTAAATGAATTAACCCGTTCTTTCTTAACCAGTGCCACTGGATAATTCCTTTTGATTAGTTTAGTTTTCATTTCATTCAATCTCTCCTCCCGACACTGTGGATCACTGACTATTCATTTGACTCTAGTCAGTTGACTCCTAGGGATAGAGTTGAATACTCCCTGAGGATGAAACCTACTATAATGAAGTGGTTAATTACGGTCTGTACTTTTTACATATAAGTCACTATCAATCTTAGTGTGGTTAATCTTCAACATTGTATCACGAAAGGGAATATTTTCCCTACTGTATACAATATTGAATTTCAAGTCGGGAATAAGATAATTCAAATTTTGATCAAATAGTAATAGGGTTCCAATGTCCCCACCCCACATTGCTTACGTCATTTATGAATCTAAAACATCCCTGACAGTGTTCAATGAACATACTATTTTCATAAATGAATGAAGTCTACCATATTCATGAATGGGTTTGCATATGGAGGTGCGACATTGGAACCCATCGCTGCCCCTTTAAGCTGCAAGTAATGGATATTCTTGAACAGAAAATAATTTTCTTCAAGGACAATGTTCAACAGTTCTAAAAGAAATGTAATCTGTCTCTCATTGTAACAACTTGACTGTATAAGAAGACACCGGCAGGCCTCAATGCCCAGTTTGTGGGGAATAATAGTATAAAGGCTGGTTACAACCCATGTTACTAAGATGGAATCAAGTGACACATTAAGGTTATTAATCTTGTTTAAAAAATCACTAGTGTCACGTATAAATGACCTTGTATTAACCAACAAAGGTGTAAAACATTTATCCAAATATTGTGCCAATGGTGTTGTCACCGATTCCATCCCAGAAACGATGGGGTGGCCAGGCGGGCTAGTGGGGTCTTTATGGATCTTCGGCAATATATACATAACAGGTGTAATCTTCAAACATCTGTAATTTCTTGAATAACTGACTAATAAATATTTTAAGTGCAGCATTCCGTTGGACTTTTTATATATATATATATATATATATATATATATATATATATATATATATATATATATATATATATATATATTCATTAGTAGAAAAGCACAGACAGCCGCAGATATTCAAGGTTTTCATTTGATAGCGAGATTGTTTTTAACACCTTTACCACCTTCCATCTGTATACCCCAGCTCCATCCTTTCTCTGCAGTGAGGTCTTTATCTCCCTTATCCTGGATGGTAACCCCCCTCATCTCCAACCTCCTACTGTATTTGACCCGTACGTTAACCCCTTCACGCCTCCTCCCGATGTGTATGACCTGTACTTTTAACTGTACATTGTTTTTAGTGCAAGCTTCATGTTGTAACCACCTCATCACCAACATGTTTCTTCTTCCCAAAGCATTGTTGCAAAAAATTAGATCACTTTGGGGTGTCCACACAAAAAAGGGTATTTTTTTTTAATTGTCCTTTCATTTCATTATTTTTTATAACAGAAGGTAAGGGAAACCATTTTACATTTTTTTTTTTTTGTTGTCATTTTTATAGTAAACAATACAAAACAAAATCCCTATGAGGTTTTGCACAATGATCTGAAGCAATTTCGTTTAGTGTTTGCCTACACATGTTTGATAATTTCTGATTGACTTCTATGTATTACTGTACGTTGTACATTGTTTTTTCCTTTAATGTATAAACCCAAAATTGCTTTTTAAGGCCTCGTTCACACAGACAATTTAATATTGTTAGTGTCTTAAAGCTTTTATTGTTTACTGATGTCTAGAAATAAAAAAATACACCAGTATAAACATGCAGTTGACCCTATACTCAGCAGTTTTAATTGAAATAATCTTTTGAAACTGATCTCAGATTTTTGCTAATTCAGGTTTTCATGGTTTTGATCACTTGATGATCATATCTCAACACAACATGTTGTAGCCATATAATAGTATTCAATAATTACACAACATTTAATTACAGAATTTATATTTATGACTTGAAAACATGTATTTCCTGTTCCTAAACCCTAATTCCTGCCAATTGTATTTTCTTTTTGTGGTGGATACAGTAGAAATCAAATAACATGTCTGCCATTTTTTTTTTTTTTTGTCCGTGACCCCTGATAAAAGAGATTTTCTCGCACTTCCTGCCCCTGTGACACCAGGACAAGAAATGGGGGGAGTGTTTTACAATGTGATGGGCAGCAACAAAAACAATGGAGACCCTCCCCCCTTCCTCCTTACCCTCTACGTTCCCCTTTGCATCTATATATGTGATGTTGGGCTCCCTGGATTTTGCTTTGCTATAGGATTGATGGTGTTATCCTCCCATCCTGTTTTTTTAGAACCCTAATATTTTCCTACTATGGTATGTCTTGTTAGCCTTTTATGGGGGGATGTATATGTCTGTATTACTCTCCTATTATTTTTTTTGTACACTGAAAATAAAATAAAGATTAAAAAAAAACAAACAAAAAAAATTCCAAAACATTTCCTATTACCTCCTGTTCAGACAGGAAGTGATGGAAGAGACACGGAGTGCAATATAAATCTGACAAAAGCTCTAACCCTTCACTGCTCTATCTGCAGCAAAATAAAACATTGTGTCTGGAGTTCGCCTTTAATTCTTCCTGCAACAAGAATTATTTTAAAGAGTAATGTAAATGTTTCGAGATTGATAAGTTCAATAAATAAAATGCTGTTTATAGAGGTTATGGTCACTGGAGTTCAATTTCTTTTATGTCCTCAAAACCTGATATAATTCCAAATCACTGCAAGAAAGTCAAGAAAGATATATACTATGAAGGGAAATAGAACTTCTCTAAAATGAACATATATTGGAATGAAGGGGATTTTTCAAGGCTGCTAGTGCAGCGGGCACATATTTCAGTCACCATACCTATTGGCATCTATAATCTTTTGTGGCATGTAATAAATTAATGAATAAATGAAATGCAGTCTTTGGAAATAAATCACATTTTAACTAACATCCTGTAGATGAAGAGAATCAATGTTGAACTAGCGAAGAAGGTTTTTAGTGGTGGCTTTAGGACCAATACACCTCTTCCCCTTTTACCTTAAAGCTATGGGCCTAATGATTTGGAAATAATGTCTTTGTTACTTTAGATAGAAAAGAAATACTTATATTGTTTTTTTCTTTGGGATAAAAAAAACTTTCTTTTGTGGATACTCTTTTACAAAAATTATTTTATTTTTTATGCAATCCAAACCAACAAAGCTAAACCAATGTGCTTTGGCCAATGTTAGTTTTAAAACAACTAGTTTTACTTTAAATAAAAGAATACATACTATTCTATAATTTGTGCCACTTATAATGACCCTAAAATTACAATTAAATATGATATAAAAAAAGCAGTTAAAGCATTAATAACTACTTCCTGACCATGCTGTAGCCAAAAGAAGGCTACAGCCCGGTCGTCCAGTTCTGGGAGGGCTTGCATGAATGTCCTCCCAGAACCCCGCCTCCTGCATGCCCCCCGAGCCGTACATCTGGTGCACTTTGACAGATGACAGATTGTGGTAAAGGGCCAATCACAGTGGCCCTTTACCATGTGATCAGCTGTGTCCAATCACAGCTGCTCACATGTAAACAGACTTGCCGGTTATCGGCAGTCCTTTCCTCACATGCTGTGTCTGTGTGAGGAAAGTATTGCCGTTAACCAGCAAGCCTGTAAGCCTGTCTGCATATTGTTTATACCTAATAATCAGGGCACTGATCATCAGTGCCCTGATGATTAAAGCAGCCCCAGCAATGCAAATTAGTGCACTTCAGTGCAGCCTATTAGTACCCATCAGTGCTACCTATTAGTGCCTCCTTATCAGTGCCCATCAGTGCCTCCTATAAGTGCCGCCTCATCAGTGCGACCTCATCAGTGTAGCCTATTGTTTGCAGTGTGAGGTGTGACTGCGCTGATCTAAAAAAATATTAAATAAAGATCTTACCACAAAGCACGTGAACAAATACTAAATGTGATACATCAAACAATTACTACATTGAGCTATATCTCCTTAATCCTGCATAGTGATAACAAAAAATAAATAAATAATGAATTGGTGAAAAGTTTATTTCAGTCACGGATATGAATTTGTGCACGTGCGATTTGGATGTTCCATATTTAAGGAGAACCGAGGGGACTATTTATCTATTGATTACATGATTATTATAATCACTTTTTATTTTTATTTTTTTTTTTGTTATCACTATGCAGGATTGAGGTGATATAGCTCTATGTGTAGTAATTGTTTGATGTATCACATTTAGTATTTGTTCACATGCTTTGTGGTAAGATATTTATGTAATATTTTTTTAGATCAGCGCAGTTGCACCTCACACTGCAAACATTTTATACCCCACATTATTGATGGGGGATTCATAACTGCAGCAGACCTGACTTTGAATTTAAAGACACAGTTACATATATGTATAGATATATTTTGTGCCTGTGACACACATTTTTTAATTTTCATTTTTTATTGAGTGTAGCCTATTGGTGTCCTTCAGTGCAGCCTCATCAGTGCACATCAGTAAAGGAGAAAAGGTACTTTTTTTACAAAATGTATTTTTTTTTGAAAATTTTTAGTCTTTTTTCATTTGTTTAGGAAAAAAATTAAAAACCCAGGGGTGATTAAATAACACCAAAAGAAAGCTCTGTCTGTCTAAAAGAACAGATAAAAATGTAAAATGGGTACAGTGTTGCATGACCCCACATTTGTCATTCAGAGTGCGACAGCACTGAAAGCTGAACTAATTGGCCTGGGCAGGAAGGGGGTAAAAGTGCCCGGTACTGAAGTGATTAAACCCAAAACCAAAAATATAATATACTGCAGCTTACCCATCCTTAGATATGGTGGGTGCGTTTGTTTTCTTTAGTTTTTTAGTCTTTTTCCCCTCTTTTTTTACCTGGTGATCTGACCAGTAAAACACCTCCAGTATTAGAGTGCTAACACTGGATGAAGGAGCACAGGAGAATTGTTAATCTGGTTGAGGGGAGTGTTAGATGTACTGAACAGATTTAGATACGCTAACAACTTGAAGCCAAACTTCAGCTCACACTACATAAGCAGCAGCAGTTTTTTTTTCATCTTTGGGCAAAGGTTTTACATAAATAAATGAAAGCTGATCATTGTAAACATGCCTGCCAGTGGTAAATGGAATGTTTCATCCATTTAACTGCTACATCTGCAGAACAGCTTATTCTTTTAAAACAACAGACTTACCAGCCAGATCACTAGGTGAAAAGAAAGAAAAGAAACCCTGAAAAAGAAAACTAATGCTGGTAAGCTGCAATATAATAAATGTTTTCTTTTGGGTTAATTACTGCTTTATTTAGGGTGATTAGAGTTAACTAAGGCATTAGGAAGTAGGACATGTTCTGAATTGATTTTTTTTACTGGTAGGCTTTCTTTAACTGATATCATATGCAGAGGAAAGGTTGTCCCTTTGATCTGCAGATAAAGCAAACAAGGTAAATACAGTATAACGATAACTTTGCATTGAACTTTTGAATGACGCTTCTGTACAGTGTTTACAAACTTTGTTCAGAAGCTCAGTTTTTCACAGCAGTGACTGCAGCCATTGTGGTAGCCTGCTGTAATATGCAGCAATTCCTGGCTGTCATTCTGACATCTGGAAATTACTACCATAAGTGGCAAGGGTAGAGACAGGGCATACTACATACTGTACAGTGGGGACGGAAAGTATTCATGACCCCCTTAAATTTTTCACTCTTTGTTATATTGCATCCATTTGTTAAAATCATTTAAGTTCATTTTTTTTTCTCATTAATGTACACACAGCACCCCATATTGACAGAAAAACACAGTATTGTTGACATTTTTGCAGATTTATTAAAAAAGAAAAACTGAAATATCACATGGTCCTAAGTATTCAGACCCTTTGCTCGCTATTTCGTAGAAGCACCCTTTTGATCTAATACAGCCATGAGTCTTTTTTGGGAAAGATGCAACAAGTTTTTCACACCTGGATTTGGGGATCCTCTGCCATTCCTCCTTGCAGATCCTCTCCAGTTCTGTCAGGTTGGATGGTAAACGTTGGTGGACAGACATTTTTAGGTCTCTCCAGAGATGCTCGATTGGGTTTAAGTCAGGGCTCTGGCTGGGCCATTCAAGAACAGTCACGGAGTTGTTGTGAAGCCAATCCTTCGTTATTTTAGCTGTGTGCTTAGGGTCATTGTCTTGTTGGAAGGTAAACCTTCGGCCCAGTCTGAGGTCCTGAGCACTCTGGAGAAGTTTTTCATCCAGAATATCCCTGTACTTGGCCGCATTCATCTTTCCCTTGATTGCAACCAGTTGTCCTGTCCCTGCAGCTGAAAAACACCCCCACAGCATGATGCTGCCACCACCATGCTTCACTGTTGGGACTGTATTGGACAGGTGATGAGCAGTGCCTGGTTTTCTCCACACATACCACTTAGAATAAAGCCAAAAAGTTCTATCTTGGTCTCATCAGACCAGAGAATCTTATTTCTCACCATCTTGGAGTCCTTCAGGTGTTTTTTTAGCAAACTCCATGTGAGCTTTCATGAGTCTTGCACTGAGGAGAGGCTTCCGTCGGGCCACTCTGCCATAAAGCCCCGACTGGTGGAGGGCTGCAGTGATGGTTGACTTTCTACAACTTTCTCCCATCTCCCGACTGCATATCTGGAGCTCAGCCACAGTGATCTATGGGTTCTTCTTTGCCTCTCTCACCAAGGCTCTTCTCCCCCGATAGCTCAGTTTGGCTGGACAACCAGGTCTAGAAAGGGTTCTGGTCGTCCCAAACGTCTTTCATTTAAGGATTATGGAGGCCACTGTGCTCTTAGGAACCTTAAGTGCAGCAGAATTTTTTTGTAACCTTGGCCAGATCTGTGCCTTTCCACAATTCTGTCTCTGAGCTCTTCAGGCAGTTCCTTTGACCTCATGATTCTCATTTGCTCTGACATGCACTCTGAGCTGTAAGGTCATATATAGATAGGTGCGTGGTTTTCCTAACCAAGTCCAATCAGTATAATCAAACACGGCTGGACTCAAATGAAGGTGTAGAACCATCTCAAGGATGATCAGAAGAAATGGACAGCACCTGAGTTAAATATATGAGTGTCACAGTAAAGGGTCTGAATACTTAGGACCATGTGATATTTCAGTTTTTCTTTTTTAATAAATCTGCAAAAATGTCAACAATTCTGTGTTTTTCTGTCAATATGGGGTGCTGTGTGTACATTAGTGAGGAAAAAAAATGAACTTAAATGATTTTAGCAAATGGCTGCAATATAACAAAGAGTGAAAAATTTAAGGGGGTCTGAATACTTTCCGTCCCCACTGTATATTCTATTTATTTTGTTGAAGTTTTTTTTTAGTACTTATTGTATGAAACACACGTAAGGTTCTCAAGCAGTTAAAGTGATTGTAAAGTATATACATTTTTTTAAATAACAAACATGTTATACTTACCCCCTCTGTGCAATAGAACTGCAAAGAGCGGCCCTCGATCCTCTCCTCTGGGGTCCCACACCAGCGCTCCTGGCTCCACTTTCTATTGTGGCACACCTGTGGCTCAATCCCGAGCTGTGCTGGCTGTGTCCAAGGTCACAGACAGCATGGTTTGGCCCTGCCCCCACATCACAGGATTTGACTGACAGCAGCAGGAGCCAATGGCAAAGCCTGTAAGAGAGGGCAGAGACACTACAGATGGGCACAGCACTAAATCGAATGAGGACTCAGGTAAGTATAAGGGGGGTGAAAGGGGTCATACTAATACCTAAACATTTTTTCCCCTTAATGTAGGGAATTTATTAAGGTAAAAAATGTTTAGGCTTTAGAACCACTTGTACTATACAACTAAAATAAAAAAGGGACACATTACTTAGAAATGATGGTGTAGTTGAAATAAATGGATATGGTTTTAGTTATAAATTAAATGTTTACACCAGAAACTGGGATTTGCTGCCATAAAAGAAAAAAAACAAAAAACGCTACTTTACATAACCCACCCCTTAACATTAACCTAACCCTCAGACCCCATTCACACAGGGGCAACACAACTTGCAGGTCGCCTCAGCGAGGCGACCTGCAAACGACTGCCCGGGCGACTTGCAAAACGACATCTGTATAGAAGTCTATGCAAGTCGCCCCAAGTCGCCCCCGAACTCGTACAGGAACCTTTTTCTAAGTCGGAGCGACTTGTGTCGCTCCCCTTAGAACGGTTCCATAGCACAGAACGGGAGGCGACTTGTCAGGCGACTAGGTCGCCTGACAAGTCGTCCCTGTGTGAATGGGCTCTTAGGCTGACAATAACACTTAAAGCAGAACTTTACTCTCTCACTTAACCACTTGCCAACCGCCGCACGACTATATACGTCGACAGAGCGGCACGGGCAGGCAAAAGGACTTACAGGTACGTCCTTGCCTGCCCGCGGGTGGGGGGTCCGATCGGACCCCCCCCCCGGTGCCTGCGGCGGTCGGCAAATCTCCCCCGGCGATCGGAGGTGAGGGGGAGGCCATCCATTCGTGGCCCCCCCCTCGCGATCGCTCCCAGCCAATGGGATCATTTCCCTGCCTCTGTATTGTACACAGAGGCAGAGGAAATGATGTCATCTCCCCTCGGCTCGGTATTTTCCGTTCCGGGCCGAGGAGAGAAGACTGCAATGTGAGTGCACAACACACACACACACAGTAGAACATGCCAGGCACACAAAACACCCCGATCCCCCCCCCGATCGCCCCCGATCCCCCCCCAATCACCCCCCCCTGTCACAAACTGACACCAAGCAGGTTTTTTTTTTTTTTTTTTTTTTTTTTTTCTGATTACTGTATTGGTGTCAGTTTGTGACAGTTACAGTGTTAGGGCAGTGAGTGTTAGGCCCCCTTTAGGTCTAGGATACCCCCCTAACCCCCCTAATAAAGTTTTAACCCCTTGATCACCCCCCGTCACCAGTGTCGCTAAGCGATCATTTTTCTGATCGCTGTATTAGTGTCGCTGGTGACGCTAGTTAGGGAGGTAAATATATAGGTTCGCCGTCAGCGTTTTATAGCGTCAGGGACCCCCATATACTACCTAATAAATGTTTTAACCCCTTGATTGCCCCCTAGTTAACCCTTTCACCACTGATCACTGTATAACCGTTACGGGTGACGCTGGTTAGTTTGTTTATTTTTTATAGTGTCAGGGCACCCGCCGTTTATTACCGAATAAAGATTTAGCCCCCTGATCGCCCGGCGGTGATATGCGTCGCCCCAGGCAACGTCAGATTAGCGCCAGTACTGCTAACACCCACGCACGCAGCATACACCTCCCTTAGTGGTATAGTATCTGTACGGATCAATATCTGATCTGATCAGATCTATACTAGTGTCCCCAGCAGTTTAGGGTTCCCAAAAACACAGTGTTAGCGGGATCAGCCCAGATACCTGCTAGCACCTGCGTTTTGCCCCTCCGCCCGGCTCGGCCCAGCCCACCCAAGTGCAGTATCGATCGATCACGGTCACTTACAAAACACTAAACGCATAACTGCAGCGTTCGCAGAGTCAGGCCTGATCCCTGCGATCGCTAACAGTTTTTTTGGTAGCGTTTTGGTGAACTGGCAAGCACCAGCCCCAGGCAGCGTCAGGTTAGTGCCAGTAGCGCTAACACCCACGCACCGTACACCTCCCTTAGTGGTATAGTATCTGAACGCATCAATATCTGATCCGATCAGATCTATACTAGCGTCCCCAGCAGTTTAGGGTTCCCAAAAACGCAGTGTTAGTGGGATCAGCCCAGATACCTGCTAGCACCTGCGTTTTGCCCCTCCGCCCGGCCCAGCCCAGCCCACCCAAGTGCAGTATCGATTGATCCCTGTCACTTACAAAACACTAAACGCATAACTGCAGCGTTCGCAGAGTCAGGCCTGATCCCTGCGATCGTTAACAGTTTTTTTGGTAGCGTTTTGGTGAACTGGCAAGCGCCAGCGGCCTAGTACACCCCGGTCGTAGTCAAACCAGCACTGCAGTAACACTTGGTGACGTGGCGAGTCCCATAAGTGCAGTTCAAGCTGGTGAGGTGGCAAGCACAAGTAGTGTCCCGCTGCCACCAAGAAGACAAACACAG
This sequence comes from Aquarana catesbeiana, assembly GCF_042186555.1. Lineage (NCBI taxonomy): Eukaryota > Metazoa > Chordata > Amphibia > Anura > Ranidae > Aquarana > Aquarana catesbeiana. Next base: position 323,988,126 of record NC_133326.1, read on the forward strand.
GCCCGTCGTGCCCATAATGCCCTTCCTGCTGCATTCGCCAATCCTAATTGGGAACCCACCACTTCTGCAGCGCCCGTACTTCCCCCATTCACATCCCCAACCAAATGCAGTCGGCTGCATGAGAGGCATTTTCTTTATGTCCTCCCGAGTACCCCTACCCAACGAACCCCCCCAAAAAAGATGTTGTGTCTGCAGCAAGCGCGGATATAGGCGTGACACCCTATTATTGTCCCTCCTGTCCTGACAATCCTGGTCTTTGCATTGGTGAATGTTTTGAACGCTACCATTCACTAGCTGAGTATTAGTGTAGGGTACAGCATTGCACAGACTAGGACACACTTTCACAGGGTCTCCCAAGATGCCATCGCATTTTGAGAGACCCGAACCTGGAACCGGTTACAGTTATAAAAGTTACAGTTACAAAAAAAGTGTAAAAAAAAAAAAAAAAAACACAAACAAAAATATAAAATAAAAAATAATAGTTGTCGTTTTATTGTTCTCTCTCTATTCTCTCTCTCTCTATTCTCTATTGTTCTGCTCTTTTTTACTGTATTCTATTCTGCAATGTTTTATTGTTATTATGTTTTATCATGTTTGCTTTTCAGGTATGCAATTTTTTATACTTTACCGTTTACTGTGCTTTATTGTTAACCATTTTTTTGTCTTCAGGTACAGCATTCACGACTTTGAGTGGTTATACCAGAATGATGCTTGCAGGTTTAGGTATCATCTTGGTATCATTCTTTTCAGCCAGCGGTCGGCTTTCATGTAAAAGCAATCCTAGCGGCTAATTAGCCTCTAGACTGCTTTTACAAGCAGTGGGAGAGAATGCCCCCCCCCCCCATCGTCTTCCGTGTTTTTCTCTGGCTCTCCTGTCTCAACAGGGAACCTGAGAATGCAGCCGGTGATTCAGCCAGCTGACCATAGAGCTGATCAGAGACCAGAGTGGCTCCAAACATCTCTATGGCCTAAGAAACCGGAAGCTACGAGCATTTTATGACTTAGATTTCGCCGGATGTAAATAGCGCCATTGGGAAATTGGGGAAGCATTTTATCACACCGATCTTGGTGTGGTCAGATGCTTTGAGGGCAGAGGAGAAATCTAGGGTCTAATAGACCCCAATTTTTTCAAAAAAGAGTACCTGTCACTACCTATTGCTATCATAGGGGATATTTACATTCCCTGAGATAACAGTAAAAATGATTAAAAAAAAAAAAAAAATGAAAGGAACAGTTTTAAAATAAGATAAAAAAGCAAAAAAATAATAAAGAAAAAAAAAAAAAAAAAAAAAGCACCCCTGTCCCCCCTGCTCTCGCGCTAAGGCGAACGCAAGCGTCGGTCTGGCGTCAAATGTAAACAGCAATTGCACCATGCATGTGAGGTATCACCGCGACGGTCAGATCGAGGGCAGTAATTTTAGCAGTAGACCTCCTCTGTAAATCTAAAGTGGTAACCTGTAAAGGCTTTTAAAGGCTTTTAAAAATGTATTTATTTTGTTGCCACTGCACGTTTGTGCGCAATTGTAAAGCATGTCATGTTTGGTATCCATGTACTCGGCCTAAGATCATCTTTTTTATTTCATCAAACATTTGGGCAATATAGTGTGTTTTAGTGCATTAAAATGTAAAAAAGTGTGTTTTTTCCCAAAAAAATGCGTTTGAAAAATCGCTGCGCAAATACTGTGTGAAAAAAAAAAATTAAACACCCACCATTTTAATCTGTAGGGCATTTGCTTTAAAAAAATATATAATGTGTGGGGGTTCAAAGTAATTTTCTTGCAAAAAAAAATATTTTTTTCATGTAATCAAAAAGTGTCAGAAAGGGCTTTGTCTTCAAGTGGTTAGAAGAGTGGGTGATGTGTGACATAAGCTTCTAAATGTTGTGCATAAAATGCCAGGACAGTTCAAACCCCCCCCAAATGACCCCATTTTGGAAAGTAGACACCCCAAGCTATTTGCTGAGAGGCATGTCGAGTCCATGGAATATTTTATATTGTGACACAAGTTGCGGGAAAGAGACAAATTTTTTTTTTTTTTTTTTTTTTTTTGCACAAAGTTGTCACTAAATTATATATTGCTCAAACATGCCATGGGAATATGTGAAATTACACCCCAAAATACATTCTGTTGCTTCTCCTGAGTACGGGGATACCACATGTGTGAGACTTTTTGGGAGCCTAGCCGCGTATGGGACCCCGAAAACCAAGCACCGCCTTCAGGCTTTCTAAGGGCGTAAATTTTTGATTTCACTCTTCACTGCCTATCACAGTCTCGGAGGCCATGGAATGCCCAGGTGGCACAAACCCCCCCCAAATGACCCCATTTTGGAAAGTAGACACCCAAAGCTATTTGCTGAGCGGTATAGTGAGTATTTTGCAGACCTCACTTTTTGTCACAAAGTTTTGAAAATTAAAAAAAGAAAAAAAAAATTTTTTTTTTGTCTTTCTTCATTTTCAAAAACAAATGAGAGCTGCAAAATACTCACCATGCCTCACAGAAAATAGCTTGGGGTGTCTACTTTCCAAAATGGGGTCATTTGGGGGGGGGTTTGTGCCACCTGGGCATTCCATGACCTCCGAAACTGTGATAGGCAGTGAAGAGTGAAATCAAAAATGTACACCCTTAGAAATCCTGAAGGCGGTGATTGGTTTTCGGGGTCCCGTACGCGGCTAGGCTCCTAAAAAGTCCCACACATGTGGTATCCCCGTACTCAAGAGAAGCAGCAGAATGTATTTTGGGGTGCAATTCCACATATGCCCATGACCTGTGTGAGCAATATATCATTTAGTGACAACTTTGTGCAAAAAAAAAAATAATAAATTGTCACTTTCCCACAACTTGTGTCAAAATATAAAATATTCCATGGACTCAACATGCCTCTCAGCAAATAGCTTGGGGTGTCTACTTTCCAAAATGGGGTCATTTGGGGGGGGGTTGTGCCATCTGGGCATTTTATGGCCTTCAAAACTGTGATAGGTAGTGAGGAGTAAAATCAAAAATGTACGCCCTTAGAAATCCTGAAGGCAGTGATTGGTTTTCGGGGCCCCGTATGCGGCTAGGCTCCCAAAAAGTCCCACACATGTGGTATCCCCATACTCAGGAGAAGCAGCTAAATGTATTTTGGGGTGCAATTCCACATATGCCCATGGCCTGTGTGAGCAATATATCATTTAGTGACAACTTTTTGTAATTTTTTTTTTTTTTTGGTCATTATTCAATCACTTGGGACAAAAAAAATGAATATTCAATGGGCTCAACATGCCTCTCAGCAATTTCCTTGGGGTGTCTACTTTCCAAAATGGGGTCATTTGTGGGGGTTTTGTACTGCCCTGCCATTTTAGCACCTCAAGAAACGACATAGGCAGTCATAAATTAAAGGCTGTGTAAATTCCAGAAAATGTACCCTAGATTGTAGGCGCTATAACTTTTGCGCAAACCAATAAATATACACTTATTGACATTTTTTTTACCAAAGACATGTGGTCAAATACATTTTGGCCTAAATGTATGACTAAAATTGAGTTTATTGGATTTTTTTTAGAACAAAAAGTAGAAAATATCATTTTTTTTCAAAATTTTCGGTTTTTTTCCGTGTATAGCGCAAAAAATAAAAACGGCAGAGGTGATCAAATACCATCAAAAGAAAGCTCTATTTGTGGGAAGAAAAGGACGCAAATTTCGTTTGGTTACAGCATTGCATGACCGCGCAATTAGCAGTTAAAGCGACGCAGTGCCAAATTGTAAAAAGTGCTCTGGTCAGGAAGGGGGTAAATCCTTCCGGGGCTGAAGTGGTTAACATTAACCATTTTTATTTTAGCATTCGTAAATAGATAGAAAGGTATATTATAATGACTCGTTTTAAACTTGTTTATTTTATTTTTTTTACATTTCCTCAGTTACTTCCTGGTTTCCGGCCTAGGCCAAAATGATGTCATATATCCCAGGAGTTTTCATGGGCATTTCATTCTTTTATCTTTTAAGGAAAACACAGGAAGCGCCACCTGAGTGTAGTATTAGCACTTTCGCAAGGTCAGGCATGCAGGCAGGAGAACGTGCTTAGCTGAGAAAGCTTCTCTTCCCCTCCTTCAGATGAAAGAATTAGACAATGGAAACTTCAGTAACTGTAAGTGCAAAAGACAGTGTTGCTGTGAACAAGCAGATGAAGAGATCATACGTAATACATTAGTCCATAAGTCCATATGAAATCAGGGATTGGTAATGGATGGCGGCAGCTGTCCTCAGAGAAAGCCAACTCTGTAACTAGGACAAGAAAGGGGAAACACAGGAAGCGCCACTTGAGTGTAGTATTAGCAGGAATGATTTAATGGCAAGATACAAGAAACACTCACAGGATAGACTTAAAAACAAGCTCATCTGTAGGTAGTATCCTTCGGGTCTCTCCTAGCGTCCGACACATGCATCCACGCTCTGCTGGGATAGAGTGGGGTCCACTGCACATTCTGTGGCCACCAGAAGGTCCGACAGGACCAGCATGGAAAGCAAGGAAATGACGTCACGGGAAGTGGGGAGACATCTGGGAGTAATGTTCAGATCAGACAGGAGGCCTGTAGAAGGAGCTGAAGCTCAAAGTGCGTAGACTGGATTCCTGTCTGATCTGAACAGTACTCCCGGATGTCTCCCTGCTTCCCGTGACGTCACTTCCTTGTATTCCACACTGGTCCCGTCGGACCTTCTGGTGGCCACAGAACTTGCAGTGGACCCCACTCTATCTCAGCAGAGTATGGATGCATGTGTCGGACGCTAGGAGAGACCCAAAGGATACTACCTACAGATGAGAGTGTTTCTTGTATCTTGCCATTAAACCGTTCCTGCTAATACTACACTCAGGTGGCGCTTCCTGTGTTTCCCCTTTCTTGTCCTAGTTACAGAGTTGGCTTTCTCTGAGGATAGCTGCCTCTGTCCATTACCAATCCCTGATTTCATATGGACTTATGGACTAATGTATTACGTATGATCTCTTCATCTGCATGTTCACAGCAACACTGTCTCTTGCTCTTATGCCCCGTACACACGGTCGGATTTTCCTACCGAAAATGTGTGATAGGACCCTGTTGTCGGAAATTCCGACCGTGTGTGGGCTCCATCACACATTTTCCATCGGATTTTCCGACACACAAAGTTTGAGCGGGATATAAAATTTTCCGACAACAAAATCCGTTGTCGGAAATTCCGATTGTGTGTACACAAATCCGATGCACAAAGTGCCACACATGCTCAGAATAAATAAAGAGATGAAAGCTATTGGCCACTGCCTTGTTTATAGTCCCGACGTACATGTTTTACGTCACCGCGTTTAGAACGATTGGATTTTCCGTCAACTTTGTATGACCATGTGTATGCAAGTTTGAGCCAACATCCGTCGGAAAAAATCCTAGGATTTTGTTGTCGGAATGTCCGATCAATGTCCGACTGTGTGTGCGGGGCATTACAGTTACTGATGTTTCCATTATCTCATTCTTTCATCTGAAGGAGGGGAAGAGAGGCTTTCTTAGCTAAGCACGTTATCCTGCCTGCATGCCTGGCCTTGTGAAAGTTTATCGGAAGCCCAAGTATATTGTACTGCGCATACACAAGATTTTATAGGGTGTCATCACACTAGGGGCAGATGTATTCCAGGAAGTAAATGCTACATGAATCATTTGCCCTTACTGAAAATGGCCACGGCTAGAAATGCTGGGGGTTTGTTTTTTTAAAGTGATTTCTAAACAAAATAATACCTGAAGACGCAGATGGATGGGTGAGTTTGTATTCAATATTAAAGAGTAACTCCACTTTTGTTGAGAAAAAAACATTCCCAACTTTGTTGTAGATTCCTACCTTTTGTTATTTTGAAGAAGTCCCTGTGTGTTTGTCTGTGTCCGTGTGGGAAAATGAGTCCAATGGGTGTGGTTTCATAGCTATCAATCAGCTGTAGTACCTGCAGGGCACTAATGAGGAAAGATGCTGGGCCTGCATCCCTTTAGACGTGTTCCTATTGGGAATATCTCACCAAAAATGACATGTTTGTTCCAGGGGATGCCTGAAATCTGACTTGTATCTTAGTGCAGACTTCTGAGAAAATCAGTGAGCCAATCACACAAGCAGGAAATGATGTTTCTGGAGGGCGTTCTATACACATTCTGTGTACAGAACACCTCCGGGTAGCCATATTGCATTGCATTGCATTTTACAGAAAATTACAGAGCTGCAGATTGAAAAGGAAAGGTAATTTTTAATAACATTCAGTTACAATATGACTTGTGTCACAAATGTATATGCTATATTGTTTTTTCTTTATTTGCTATCCCCCCCCCCCCCCCCCCCCCACAAAAGTGGAGTTACCCTTTAAAGATCAATTAAACAGTTAAGTTCTATTTAAACTTTCCTTTGTTTAATATCTAAAAAGTATAATATACAGACATCAGACTTAAAGTGTTACTAAACCCAGTAATATGAATATAGTTCATCCCCCCCCCCACAGTGCCCACAGCTTATAAATCGTCTTTTTACATTAAAATACTGCCACTATATACTAGAGGTGCGCATCTTCACTGGCCTCACGATTCGATTTGATTACGATTATCATGTCAACGATTCGATACGATTACGATGCATCACCATTACAAGCGCAAGTGCGCATGGTTTTCATCAAAAAAATTCAAGCTGTCAGGAGAACTCCATTTTTTTTTATTCGATCTGTTCTTTAAAAAAAGACAACACTCCATGCATGTAGCAAAGTCTAAACACAGCAGACAACAACTTAAAGGAGCTCCAGGCTCTCCCCAAAATACTAGGGGAGATGGTCAGAGACTGCAGACATGGTACAAGAGATGGTCAGAGACTGCAAACCTACTGCAAGAGATGGTCAGAGACGGCAGACATTGTCTGCCGTCTCTGATCATCTCCTGTACCATGTCTGCAGTCTCTAACCATCTCCTGTATCATGTCTGCAGTCTCTGACCAGCTGGAGATAGTCAGAGACTGCGGACATGCTACAGAAGATGGTCAGAGAGACTACGGACATACTACAGGAGATGGTCAGACTGCGGAGTGCGTACATACTACAGGAGATGGTCAGAGACTACAGATATACTACAGGAGATGGTCAGAGACTGTGGACATACTACAGGAGATGGTCAGAGACTGCCAACATACTACAGGAGATGGTCAGAGACTGCAGACATAGTACAGGAGATGGTCAGAGACTGCAGACATAATACAGGGGATGGTCAGAGACTGCAGACATAGTACAGGAGATGGTCAGAGACTGTGGACATACTACAGGAGATAGAGACTGCGGACATACTATAGGGGATGGTCAGAGAGACTGCGCACATACTACAGGGGATGGTCAGAGACTGCGGACATACTACAGTTGATGATCAGAGACTGCAGACATAGTACAGGAGATGATCAGAGACTGCAGACATAATACAGGAGATGATCAGATACTGCAGACATAATACAGGAGATGATCAGAGACTGCAGACATGGTACAGGAGATGATCAGAGACTGCAGACATGGTACAGGAGATGATCAGAGACTGCAGACATAGTACAGGAGATGATCAGAGACTGGAGATATAATACAGGAGATGGTCAGAGACTGCAGACATAGTACAGGGGATCAGCAGGTAAGTATGATATATTTTATTTTAAAGAAAAAATAATACCCTTTTAGTATCACTTTAACAAATCCATTGAGTCTTTTGGCAGCAACTTGGATAGTAAACAGGTCAACATTACTGCAAAAATAAAAAAGGAAGACATTCCAATCAGCAAGAAATATACTGCTTGCAGATCAGTAGATGGTTCCAGAGTGGAGAGATGATAAATAAAAGTTTGTGCAGCCCCCAATGTGTTAGGCATACAGTACACACACACTGGATAGTTGCAGCAGGTGGGGGGATGTGCCACTTCTATGCACTCAACCCTCACATATATCAAGCATGACAGGCTCTCACCTCCGGAGCACTCATACCATCCCCCTCCTCTCCTCACAGCTCATTTCCTGAAGCCTACCCTATGCCTGCCTCATCCGACGACTGTTAACACAGCTGCAGTGATCTCTGTGTGTCTCAGCTCCGTGCAGTCTCAGCGCCCGCCCATCAGGGAGATGATCGGTGTCACTGTCCAGAGATACAGATCCCAGAGGAGGGGGAGAGCATGGGTGGGGGGGGCAGCACTCTGATATTACATTGTCCGTTCAGGAGGGAGCAGCACCAGGTGCAGCCAGCCGATCGGCGGCTTGTCATTCCAGCAAAGACACTGCTGTGAGGGGGGGGGGCAGGAGGGTGAGGAGCCGGAATGACGTCATGCATAATCGATTATGCCGGGTTACCGCATCGATGCCGAATCGGGAAGGGTATAATCCCGATGCATCGATGCGCCAATCATTTTCAACAACCCTACTATATACCTTACTGGCTGATCTGTATACCACAGTCAGTGATAAACTGCACAGTTTCTCCAGTGCTGAGAGTTTAGGTAGGAGGAGAGTTGCACTGCAGCCTGTATACACGCCCACATGTGTGATGTCAAGATCATGTGACCTGGCTAGCTCTGAGAACAAGTAATTGTTCTCTCCAGCATAAAAGACACAACTGAGCATGTGCAGGTTGGCTATCCTGCCTGTGTTAGCTGGCTTTCCCCAGATAGACAGTGCAGAAGGGGGAGGATATATGCATACAGGATAAAACAGCCTTTTTACACAATGCAGAGGATTAACCCTTTAAGTTCCACAGTGAGTATAACAATCATGCTATACTGCATATACAGACAGATTTTACTGTTGTGGGTTTAGTAACACTTTAACCGCTTCAGCCCTGGAAGATTTTACCCCCTTCCTGAACAGAGCACTTTTTGCGATTCGGCACTGTGCCTCTTTAACTGACGGTCGTGCGGCGTTGCACCCAAACAAAATTGAACGTCCTTTTTTTCCCCACAAATAGAGCTTTCTTTTGGTGGAATTTAATCAACTCTGTTTTTATTTTCAACTCGGTTTTTATTTTTTGCGCTATAAACAAAAAAAGAGCGTCAATTTTGAAAAAAACGCATTATTTTTTTACTTTTTGCTATAAAAAATATCCCCCAAAAATATATTAAAATTTTTTTTTCTTAGTTTAGGCCGATTTGTATTCTTCTACATATTTTTGGTAAAAAAAATTGCAATAAGCGTATATTGATTGGTTTGCACAAAAGTTATAGCGTCTACAAAATAGGGGATAGTTTTATGGCATTTTTATTTTTAATTTTTTTGCGATCTGCAATTTTTATCGGGACTGCGACATTATGGTGGACACATCGGACACTTTTGACACTATTTTGGGACCATTGTCATTTATACAGCGATCAGTGCTATAAAAATGCACTGATTACTGTGTAAATGACACAGGCAATGAAGGGGTTAACCACCAAGGGGCGATGAAGGGGTTAAGCGTGTCCTAGGGAGTGATTCTAACTGTGGGGGGGATGGGCTTCAAGTCAAATGATAGCGATCACTGCTCCCGATGACAGGGAGCAGTGATCTCTGTCATGACAAGCCAGAACGGGGAAATGCCTTGTTTACATAGGCACTTCCCCGTTCTGAGGCTCCGTGACACGATCGCCTGTACGCGTCGGGCGCGCACCTGCTATCCCCGCCTCTTAAAGGGGACGTACAGGTATGCCCATTTGCCCACCGCTGCCATTGTGCCGACGTATATCGGTGTGCAGCGGTCTGCAGGTAGTTAAAAGTGATTCAAAGAGTGATGGAATATGTCGGATAGTGTTGCAGCATGCTGTGCTGAAAAAAAGTACTGCATGCCTTACTTTCGTAGTGGTATGAACTGCCATGATAACTTTTTGCATTGTCCATGCATTGGGATTGCATTGGGCAAGGCTTCCCAAAGCAGCCCAACACATCTGGTGTGATCGGGTCCCTAAAGACATGTTAACTATGCATTTATCAAGCATTCACACTGCATTTCTATTAGGAGGTGCAGGAAGAATAAATGCATGCCACATTTATATAAAATACCATAAACACAAATCATGGCAAAAAGCAATCACAAAGAAAGTGCTACTTGTTATTGCCCAGTTCAATTTCAAACACTGCCTTTCAGATTCTTTAAAAGTGTTTTATAAATGTATAACAGTAGCCAAACACAACTGTACACTAGTCCTAAATCTGGTTCCTATGGGTTCCTGTCCTCTGCCTAGTTTTATACAGAAATTCCATATTTTGTTGTGGTCCAGTATCAGGCATACATTATTAATCTGGGTTCCAAAAAAAAAAAAAGAAAAAAAAAAAAGAAGCCTCTCTGGACAAGAGGCTTCACATAGCCTTTAGTGCTAAAGGCAGATATTTTCTTGGGAAACGTTTTGTGAAAAGTCCAGAGTATAGAGAAGTCCATACATCAACCAGCTCGTCAGCACTACACACAAGTCCTGAAACAGTTTGTTCTATTATTTAGTACATCTACCCACAGAGCTAAGGTTTGTGTAGAATAAAATGGTAGGAGAGAAGCATTTGAAACACACTGATAAGTAACGGAAATAAAAACAACTTACACTACATGAAACATCTGTATCATGTTGCATTTTAGGTCAAATTTAAAGAGGAACTACACTGTATCTGAGCACAACAAACCAAAAACGCTATTTATTTAAATTTTTATTATTAAAAGCAAACTCCCCCATCTATCCATGTCTTCATGCTTTATTTTGTTGAGAAATCACTTTGAAAAACACTCCCCAGCCTAGCATTTCTGGCCATGGCCATCTTGAGTAAGGGCAGATGATGCGTGTTGTAGCATTAACTTCCTGGAAGCCATCTGCCCTTAGCTCAGCCATTTAGTTGGGATGCTGTGCTTAGCTGACAAAACCCTTCCTAAAGACTCAATGTATGACCTCATTTTCCTAGGCCTGGAAACCAGGAAGTAACTGAAGAAAAATTTAACCACTAACCACTTGCCGACCAGCCGCTGTTATACGGCTCTCCTGTGGGAATCACCATACCTGTACGACGGCTTGCTCAGGCACAGTTGCGGGCGGGCGCGCACCACTGGCAGCATGCTCTTGCTCCCTCTGCGGGAGCATGCCCGCAGCTTGGGCGGACTCGATGTCTGCCGGCGACCCACGATCGCCTAGTGCAGCGGCAGAACGGGGATCTGCCAGTGTAAACAAGCGGATCCCCATTTTGACAGGGGACAAGTCAGAGATCTTCTATTCCCAGTAATCGGGACAGTGATCTCTGTCATGTCCTAGTGAGCTCATCCCCCCTACAGTTAGAACACATCTAGGGAACGCACTTAATCCCTTGATCGCCCCCTAGTGTTAACCCCTTCCATGCCAGTGTCATTTTTACACTGATCAGTGCATTTTATAGCACTGATCAATGTAATAATGTCACTGGTCCCCAAAAAGTGTAATTTGTGGTCAGATTTGTCTGCCGCAATGTGGCAGTCCCACTAAAAATTGCAGATCACCGCCATTACTAGTAAAAACAATAAAAAAATAAATAAAAGTCCCAAAATCTATCCCAAAGTTTGTAGATGTGCTAACTTTTGCACAAACCAATCAATATACGCCTATTGCGATTTTTTTTTAACCAAAATATGTAGAAGAATACATATCGGCCTAAACTGATGAATAAATATGTTTTATATATTTTTTTTGGATATGTGTTATAGAAAAACGTAAAAAAAAAATGTATTTATTTTTCAAAATTGGTGCTCTCTGTTTGTTTATAGCGCAAAAAATAAAAACCGCAGAGGTTATCAAATACCACCAAAAGAAAGCTCTATTTGTGGAAATTTTGTTTGGGTACAGTGTCGCACGACTGCGCAATTGTCAGTTAAAGCAATGCAGTGCCGTATTGCAAAAATGGCCTGGTCATTAAGGGGGCAAATCCTTCTGGTCCTTAAGTGGTTAAAACAAGTAAATATAATATACTTTCTTTTCTATTTATTAATTCCATTTACTAATGCTAGCAGCATAAGGATTAAAAAATAGTCATAGTTGATTGAGAGAGTGAAGTTCTGCTTTAACCGCTTCCTGACTGCCTACCGCAAATATACTGCGGGGCGGCCCGGTTGTGTGAAATCCTGTACCTGTACGTGATTTCATGCACGAGGTCTGGGATGCGCGCACACCGCAGGTGACCCACTTGCGCTGTGATTGGACACAGTGGGAGCCAATCAGAGGGTTTGGTGGACATGATGTCTGCCGGGAACCCGGCAAACGTCCGTAGAGAGGCAGAACGGAGGTCTGCCTATGTAAACAAGGCAGATTGCCATTCTATGAGAGGGAAAGAGAGAGATCTTGTGTTTCTACGAAGCAGGAACACGTATCTCTTTTTTCTCCGGTCAAAGCACTCCCCCTACAGTTAGAAAGCACCCCCTAGGGACACACTTAACCCTTTGATCGCCCCTGATGTTAACCCTTTCCCTGCCAGTGTCATTAGTACAGTATAGACGAAATAACTTTTGCGCAATCCAATCAATATACGCTTATTTGGATATTTTTTTTCACCACAAATATGTAGCAGAATACATATTGACTTAAATTGATGAAGAAATTTGATTTTAAACATTTTTTAGTGTATATATTTTATAGCAGGAAGTAAAAAATATTGTTTTTTTTTGTTTTTTTTTTTGTTAGTCTTCTTTTGTTTATAGCGGAAAAAATAAAAGCTGCAGATGTGATGAAATACCACCAAAAGCAATCTCTATTTGTGGGAAAAAAAGGACATCAATTTTATTTGGGTACAGAGATGCACGACCACGCAATTGTCAGTTAAATGGCCTGGTCAGGAAGGGGGTAAAACCTTCCGGGGCTGAAGTGGTTAATCAAAGGATTTAGTCAAAGGATGCAGACAAAGCGAACGCATTAGGGTTAATTTACTAAGAACAAATAGGGTGTTCACTTTGCAACGTTTTTACTGAGCTCAGTGATTGAGGTGCAAGCAAAACAACTTTTTTATTTCCTTGGACCTGATTAAGTATTCTCTTAATTGTCACCCATACTCACCTAGCTGAGGGAAAATTCCATTCCAAAGACAAAAGCTTATTTGCCTTTTTGAACACCCTGTTGTATCAGCAAGTAACAGGTGTCATGAGCATTCAAATCCAGAAGTAATGTACAGCTTCATTCACACAGTCGTAACAATTTTACTGTTACACTGTTACACATGTGTCTTCTAGGAGAAAAGTTCCTCCATAATGGTCAATAAAATACTTGCATATACATGGGTTTAAACATGTAAAGATGTGTATGCATATATAATGATAATTTATTTTTCCCTCTTGTTCTTTTGACTTAATTTACACGCTTACAACTGCGTATACATGCATTTATATGCGTAAGTGCGTATAGCGCATATTCTTAGGCACAGATTTTTGGATTCTGTGTTACAGATCTGAATGCAGTGTTTATGCACCTGTGTGAATGGCTCCATTGAAAACAATGCAGCTGCGTTCAGGTCTGTCATTAACCACTTCAATACAGGGCACTTTCACCCCCTTCCTGCCCAGGCCGATTTTCAGCGGTCATGCAATACTGTACCCAAATTAATTTTTAATCATTTTCTTCACACAAATAGAGTTTTCTTCTGGTGGTATTTAATCACTGCTGGGCTTTTTATTTTTTACAAAAAAAAAGAAAAAAGACTAAAAGTTCTGAAAAAATAAATGTTTTTCTTAGTTTCTGTCAGTAAATTTTGTAAATAAGTATTTTTTCTTCTTCATTGATGTGTGCTGATGAGGCGGCACTGATAGGCTGCACCGATGGGCACTAATGAGACGGCACTTGTGGGCACTGTTGGGGTGGCACTTATGGGCACTGGTGAGGCAGCACTGATTAGGTGGCACTGAAGAGGAGGCACTAATATGCTGCGCTGATAGGTGGCATGGATGAGCACTGATATGCGGCACTGGTGGGCACTAATAGGTGGCATGGATAGGCAGCACTGATGGGCACTAATGAGATGGCACTTATGGGCACTGTTGGGGTGGCACTTATGGGTACTGGTGAGGCAGCACTGATTAGGTGGCACTGAAGAGGAGGCACCAATATGCTGCGCTGATAGGTAGCATGGATGAGCACTGATAGGTGGCACTGATGGGCACTAATAGGTGGCATGGATAGGCAGCACTGATGGGCGGCAATGATGGGTGGCACTGATGGGCACTGAAATGCAGCACTAACTGGCTTCACTAATGGGTACTGATTGGTGTCACTGATGTGCACTGATTGGTGTCACTGATGTGCACTGATTGGTGTCACTAATGGGTACTGATTGGAGTCACTAATGGGTACTGATTGGTGTCACTGATGTGCACTGATTGGTGTTACTGATGTGGACTGATTGGTGTCACTAATGGGCACTGCTGGGGCTTTACTGTAAACAGGGCACTGATTATCAGTGCCCTGATTACCTGCCCTGGTCTCCCTTGCGAGGAGATACCACTGATCAGCACTCCTCACCACATGCTTTGTCAGTGTGAGGCGAGGAGAGCTGATTAACGGCACTTCCGCATTTACATGTGACCGCCTGTGATTGGACACAGCCGATCACATGGCGAAAGAGCCGTGTCATCGGCTCTTTAAAGAGATCAGGGTCGCGCCGTGTCCTAGGAACACTGCGTGGCTGCGATTGCTGAACTGCGCACCCCACAGGCGCGAAAGCGACTGTTCTGGGGTGCCATGATATGACTTCCTCCTAAAACGAGAGCCGCACTGCTCCTCCTCATTTGACGGTGGGCGGGCGGAAAGTGGTTAAAAAACACTTGTATATGTATTTTTTTAAAGGCGGTGTGAATGAAGCCTTAGGACTTATTCACATGAGCTTTGGGCTCTGAATAGCAATCCGTGTTCACATCGCTGTTTGGAGAGCATTTTACAGGCGGCGAGGCGGCATTGTATAGCCCCTTTATTGCTGCATTAGCCTGCTTCAGCTGCATGCCGAGCGGCCCCATTCCCTTGAATGTGTTGCGCTACGCCTGCCAAAAGCGCTGAGGCATATAATTCCTTCCACTGCCTCAAAGCTAAGCATTTTGATTCGCTTTCATATTTTATAATAAAACTCTACACATAAATCCAGAGATCCAGACAATATTAAAAACACAAACCAGGAGACGTTGGTCTGTCAGAACTGGTTGTTCCCTGAGCCCTGAAGCAGCTTTGTGAAGTAACAATAAAGCTGGGCAAACATGGATCAAAATACAGCCAATTCAGGATGGACCAGCTGAGATATGATCCATGTATGGGCAGACTAATTGTACCGAAGTTTATCCATCGATCGACTTGGCCACAACCAGCCTATCACATTTTTTACATGCAAATACTACCGTTAACTATAGCCGCTCTGCAGTAATCATTCTGCTCTGCTGGCTGGGAAGGCTCCCCACGCTCCCCTGCTAGCAGAACACAATAGCACTATGGGAGGCATTCCCTCAGCAACACTGACTGTGTTGATGGGGGAATCAAGCAATTTTCTTTCTTTCCACCCTTGGAAGGAAATCAAATCATTTATGGGCTGCTTTAGACTTTCCTTTCAGGGAAATTTCCTCTTACTTCCATGATGTTCATCAGGTAGGAAGGGGAGAGCTCTGCCGTTGGAACAGACGACAATAAACACTCAACAGAGGTTCTAACCCTTCCCCCCCACAAACCCCCCCCCCCCCCAAAAAAAAAGATTGTAGTTTAGTTGTGTTTTAAAGTATATGTTCACTTTCACAAGCGTAAGGTGAGCTTACACTTGACCCCCTCCCCTTCCTCCCTGATCCCGCTGTACCAGAGTCCCGCAATCCCCCCCTGTCAGAGACCGGGACATCACTTCACTGTCAGGGAATGTGAAATTCCCGCGGCTTAATCCCCTATCCCTATCTCTCAGTGTGTACAGATAGGAGATATTCTAATTGGTCAGCACTGTCACATGCACGGCGCCGACCAGTGGCGGCCCGTGCATTGTGGGCGCTGCCCCCCTAACACCGCCACCACCCTCCCTATCCATGTGCCCGGCCCCTTTGAGGACGCCGGACACATGAATTACAATTGCAGGGATAGGCGGGGGGGGGGGTGTGTATTTTGAAGCACCTGATTAGAACCAGAAGCTCTAATGGGCTTGAAAACAGGGTGGGCTCGGGGCTTAGAGAGTGCGCCCTGATCCCACCCAGTTGTGTGACACTAGCGAATGAATATTCGCTATTCTGCCACATTCTCCTCCCGGCCAATCGGGAAGCACCTATTGGCCAGGGAGTCTTATGACTCCCTGGCCAATCGTATCTCAGGACACACTTCTGGGTTCCAATCGGCCAGAAAGGAGAACGCCTGTGTCCTCGCTGGAGCGGCCCGGCTCCTCATTCTCCCTGCCTCCGTGTCTCCTCCATGCATCCACTAGGTAAGGTGATCGCTGCTGGCTGTGTCTCCCGCCAGGGGGGAGGGTGTCGCGGGGTGATCGCTGCTGTATGTGTCAGTGACTGGGGGGGGATGCTGTGGGGTGATCGCCGCTGGCCGTGTCTGTGTCTCCCACATGCGGGGGGTGCTGTGGGGTGATCGCCGCTGGCTGTGTCCGTGTCTTCTGCACAGGGGGGTTGTGCTGCGGGTTGATCGCTGCCGGCCGTTCCTGTGTCTTTGTCTGGGGTAGTTGTGTTGGTTGTGCTGCCCCCCCAAAAATAGTAAGCACCAGCCGCCACCGTCTAGCCCGTCCTTTCAGCGCTGGAGAAGAGGAGAGAAAGCCAGGAGGATTTCAAATCTCTGGACTGGTGAAGCAGCACTCCGGTGCCTGACAGCGGGGGATCCCGGGATACCGGTACAGTGGGCCCGGGGGGACTAGGAGGGGGATTTTCTGTAAAGGTGAACTTACCCTTTAAAAGTATATAAAAGAATAGTGTATTTTGCACAGGATATGCACTGTGCCTGGACAAAGTCAAGACTCCTTTGAAAATATATCTTTCTGACGAGTGAGTTTTACTAGCTTCTATGTGCGTGATCTTTTAACAGTCCATATAACTTTGTGATTTGTCGTTCATGGCGTATTACAGTTGTACAAAACAAGAAGCATTCCCCATTCCCGTGTTTACATGGAAAACAGAGTAACATGTAGATAGCAGCTCTCCAGCTTGTTTGAAATGTACTGTACAGTATTTGTCATCTGTGCAAGGAATTGAAGCTAGGAGCCCAGGGCTAGATGTAGCCTTTACTTTAATTTCACAGCCCTGTTTACAGTATGATAACATTTAGGAAAAAACATGTTAACATCAAAAGAAAAAAAAACCTTCCATGAAAGCTGTCAGAGGGATGGGGATTCACTGGTAGGTGTGTGTGACCCTGTCACTCTTGTGATTAGACTATGAATAATATCACAAGTGGATTTTTTCCACATTATATCATGTCAGACTCATCAGTGTAAACCGATGGAGTCTACAGACGTCAGGGCAGTCTACATTGTGATTTACGATTTCATGACAGCCCCACCGAAAGGCCAAGGCCCGGGGTTGGTTGGAGGAGCGCCACGGTATGTGTAAACTTACGTTTAAGGGGATTTTCTGATTGCTGTGTTTGGAGTGGATTATGAACAGTCTTTTATTATACATATTTCAAAGGAGCTTTGTCCTGTAGCTCCGGCTGCAATAGAGATTAATGATGACTGTGACAAAAGAGCCAGGACGGCCTACATTTTAGTGCTTCTAGTGTACTATTATGATTTAGCAATCTTATATGAGAAATATTTCAGCGTTGCAGATGCAAGGGCCCGTGCCTGCGTGTCTTCCCATATAAATCGCCAGGCTCTGGGACGCCCTGAAAAGGTTAATTGCCGGTTTAGTCCTCGGTGTGCTGTGGCGGGATTGTACACCTGACACTCATCTTGGCTTCTGCCTTGCACTCCTGGGCTTTATTCCTCTGTGTTTCCCAGATCTGCCAGAGCCCATAAATCCCCGCTGAGCGTTAGCCGGGAATAAAAGGCATTGAGCGATGGAAGGCCGGGGCCATATATCTCGAAGGCCCATTGTACAGGGCTCAAGACCAGCTAGGGAAGCTGTGAAGACAAGACAGAAGCGAAGAACGCCTGTTGCTTGGCATGATAAGGATGAAATATGTGCTCTTAAATTAAATTCATGCAATATTTACCGTCACACCGGGGGAAGGAGCCTCTTTAAGAAAATATGCAATAAAGTGATTCAATAATTCATGGCGCGTTTGGAGAAGGGGAAGGAGGGGACACCCTTGGTTCTTGTTTTGGGATTGTGACTTAGTAAATGTAGCAAATGGAAACATGAAATGTGCCCGGAGGCGGATAATATTATAGAGCAACAGTACCAGACGGCTAATAAAAAAGCTGCATAGACGAAGAAGAAAAAAAAAGAGGGGGTTGAAGAAAAGAGAAGATACCAGCAGAGGGAGAGAGAGTACCTGGAAAAACGCACTAAGGATTATTAACCTCATCTTTACTGGAACAGGCTGGAAATCTGTGTGAGTGGCAGAAACCCAAGAGAATAAAAGAAAAGCAGATAAAAAAAAAATGACATTTAAGAGTAATAGACAAAGCTTTTTTTTTTTGTCCCAGACATCCATCGAATTCCACAAAGTGATCTAAAGGATTATTCGAAAGAGGATTTCGTTTTCTGTACCGAGCCGAAAGCAACACATCATTCTATACAGCGAGGCTGGAGCAAAGAGAAAAATATGGAGAGACGTGGGAAGAATCATAGTTTTAATAAACTTCCAATATTCAAATAATCTCAGCGCTGCAAATGTTGCCGTGTCACTTGGAGAGCAGCACAGTCGTGATCGATAACATTTCACTCTATTTTTACTTTGTGGTTTTTGATTAGAGATGAACCAAATGATTTGCTCTTTTTTCATAATTTGACTTTGGGAAATGTTGAGGTCATCGAAATAATTATATATTTTTTCTCCATGTACAAGAACTAGTTTTGGCTAACAAGACGGGCTTTGTTAAGAACTTTCACAAGGCATATTTCACTATTAGAACATATGAAAATATGTTTTTTTTATGCATTTTTTCTTTTATTCCCAACTCTACATGGCTGGAGTTGGGTTTGGAGTTAAAGCGGTTGTAAACCCCACTTTGTAATTTTTACCTACAGGTAAGTCTATAATAAGGCCTACCTGTAGGTAAAATTAATATCACCTAAACGTGCACCGTTTAGGAGATATCAACTCTTCATGCAGCCACTGACATCAGAGACGCATGCGCTCTGAAGGTCCGGCATACCGTGTTAGATCTTCAGAGCTTCTTGCCAGAAACGAGAGCTCTGCATGCATGGGAGGGAGTAACGTCATCGTGGCTCCCAGAAAAAAGGCCAGGGCACCATGTCAGCCTTCTCAGCGGTGACTGGGCGCTGGGAGGGCTTCATTCTAAGGTAAGTATTTCATAATGTGCTAGCATGCAATGCATACTAGCACATTATGGCATTGTCTTGCAGGTTTTTGTTGTTTTTGTGTTTTTTTTCAGTGGTTTACAACCGGTGCCTGCGGCGGTCGGCAAATCTCCCCCGGCGATCGGTGGTGAGGGGGAGGCCATCCATTCGTGGCCCCCCCCTCGCGATCGCTTCCAGCCAATGGGATCATTTCCCTGCCTCTGTATTGTACACAGAGGCAGAGGAAATTATGTCATCTCTCCTCGGCTCGGTATTTTCCGTTCCGGCGCCGAGGAGAGAAGACTGTAAAGTGAGTGCACAACACACACACACACAGTAGAACATGCCAGGCACACAAAACACCCCGATTCCCCCCCCCCGATTGCCCCCCGATCCCCCCCAATCACCCCCCCGTCACAAACTGACACCAAGCAGGTTTTTTTTTTTTTTTTCTGATTACTGTATTGGTGTCAGTTTGTGACAGTTACAGTGTTAGGGCAGTTACTGTTAGCCCCCTTTAGGTCTAGGATACCCCCCTAACCCCCCCCTAATAAAGTTTTAACCCCTTGATCACCCCCTGTCGCCAGTGTCACTAAGCAATCATTTTTCTGATCGCTGTATTAGTGTCCCTGGTGACGCTAGTTAGGGAGGTAAATACTTAGGTTCGCCGTCAGCGTTTTATAGTGACAGGGACCCCCATATACTACCTAATAAATGTTTTAACCCCTTGATTGCCCCCTAGTTAACCCTTTCACCACTGATCACCGTATAACTGTTACGGGTGACGCTGGTTAGTTCGTTTATTTTTTATAGTGTCAGGGCACCCGCCGTTTATTACCAAATAAAGGTCTAGCCCCCTGATCGCCCGGCAGTGATATGCGTCGCCCCAGGCAGCGTCAGATTAGCGCCAGTAGCGCTAACACCCACGCACGCAGCATACGCCTCCCTTAGTGGTATATTATCTGTACGGATCAATATCTGATCCGATCAGATCTATACTAGCGTCCCCAGCAGTTTAGGGTTCCCAAAAACGCAGTGTTAGCGGGATCAGCCCAGATACCTGCTAGCACCTGCGTTTTGCCCCTCCGCCCGGCCCAGCCCACCCAAGTGCAGTATCGATCGATCACTGTCACTTACAAAACACTAAACGCATAACTGCAGCGTTCGCAGAGTCAGGCCTGATCCCTGCGATCGCTAACAGTTTTTTTGGTAGCATTTTGGTGAACTGGCAAGCACCAGCCCCAGGCAGCGTCAGGTTAGCGCCAGTACCGCTAACACCCACGCACGCACCGTATGCCTCCCTTAGTGGTATAGTATCTGAATGGATCAATATCTAATCCGATCAGATCTATACTAGCGTCCCCAGCTGTTTAGGGTTCCCAAAAACGCAGTGTTAGCGGGATCAGCCCAGATACCTGCTAGCACCTGCATTTTGCCCCTCCGCCTGGCCCAGCCCACCCAAGTGCAGTATCGAGCGATCACTGTCACTTACAAAACACTAAACGCATAACTGCAGCGTTCGCAGAGTCAGGCCTGATCCCTGCGATCGCTAACAGTTTTTTTGGTAGCATTTTGGTGAACTGGCAAGCACCAGCCCCAGGCAGCGTCAGGTTAGCGCCAGTACCGCTAACACCCACGCACGCACCGTACGCCTCCCTTAGTGGTATAGTATCTGAATGGATCAATATCTAATCCGATCAGATCTATACTAGCGTCCCCAGCTGTTTAGGGTTCCCAAAAACGCAGTGTTAGCGGGATCAGCCCAGATACCTGCTAGCACCTGCATTTTGCCCCTCCGCCCGGCCCAGCCCAGCCCACCAAAGTGCAGTATCGATCGATCACTGTCACTTACAAAACACTAAATGTATAACTGCAGCGTTCGCAGAGTCAGGCCTGATCCCTGCGACCGCTAACAGTTTTTTTGGTAGCGTTTTGATGAACTGGCAAGCACCAGCGGCATAGTACACCCCGGTCGTAGTCAAACCAGCACTGTAGTAACACTTGGTGACGTGGCGAGTCCCATAAGTGCAGTTCAAGCTGGTGAGGTGGCAAGCACAAGTAGTGTCCCGCTGCCACCAAGAAGAAGACAAACACAGGCCCGTCGTGCCCATAGGTCCCTTCCTGCTGCATTCGCCAATCCTAATTGGGAACCCACCACTTCTGCAGCGCCCGTACTTCCCCCATTCACATCCCCAACCAAATGCAGTCGGCTGCATGAGAGGCATTTTTATGTCCTCCCGAGTACCCCTACCCAACGAACCCCCCCAAAAAAGATGTTGTGTCTGCAGCAAGCGCGGATATAGGCGTGACACCCGCTATTATTGTCTCTCCTGTCCTGACAATCCTGGTCTTTGCATTGGTGAATGTTTTGAACGCTACCATTCACTAGTTGAGTATTAGCGTAGGGTACAGCATTCCACAGACTAGGACACACTTTCACAGGGTCTCCCAAGATGCCATCGCATTTTGAGAGACCCGAACCTGGAACCGGTTACAGTTATAAAAGTTACAGTTACAAAAAAAGTGTAAAAAAAAAAAACACAAACAAAAATATAAAATAAAAAATAATAGTTGTCGTTTTATTGCTCTCTCTCTCTCTCTATTCTCTCTATTGTTCTTCTCTTTTTTACTGTATTCTATTCTGCAATGTTTTATTGTTATTATGTTTTATCATGTTTGCTTTTCAGGTATTCAATTTTTTATACTTTACCGTTTACTGTGTTTTATTGTTAACCATTTTTTTGTCTTCAGGTACGCCATTGACGACTTTGAGTGGTTATACCAGAATGATGCTTGCAGGTTTAGGTATCATCTTGGTATCATTCTTTTCAGCCAGCGGTCGGCTTTCATGTAAAAGCAATCCTAGCAGCTAATTAGCCTCTAGACTGCTTTTACAAGCAGTGGGAGAGAATGCCCCCCCCCCCACCGTCTTCCGTGTTTTTCTCTGGCTCTCCTGTCTCAACAGGGAACCTGAGAATGCAGCCGGTGATTCAGCCAGCTGACCATAGAGCTGATCAGAGACCAGAGTGGCTCCAAACATCTCTATGGCCTAAGAAACCGGAAGCTACGAGCATTTTATGACTTAGATTTCGCCGGATGTAAATAGCGCCATTGGGAAATTGGGGAAGCATTTTATCACACCGATCTTGGTATGGTCAGATGCTTTGAGGGCAGAGGAGAAATCTAGGGTCTAATAGACCCCATTTTTTTCAAAAAAGAGTACCTGTCACTACCTATTGCTATCATAGGAGATATTTACATTCCCTGAGATAACAATAAAAATGATAAAAAAAAAAATGAAAGGAACAGTTTAAAAATAAGATAAAAAAGCAAAAAAATAATAAAGAAAAAAAAAAAAAAAAAAAAAGCACCCCTGTCCCCCCTGCTCTCGCGCTAAGGCGAACGCAAGCGTCGGTCTGGCGTCAAATGTAAACAGCAATTGCACCATGCATGTGAGGTATCACCGCGAAGGTCAGATCGAGGGCAGTAATTTTAGCAGTAGACCTCCTCTGTAAATCTAAAGTGGTAACCTGTAAAGGCTTTTAAAGGCTTTTAAAAATGTATTTATTTTGTTGCCACTGCACGTTTGTGCGCAATTTTAAAGCATGTCATGTTTGGTATCCATGTACTCGGCCTAAGATCATCTTTTTTATTTCATCAAACATTTGGGCAATATAGTGTGTTTTAGTGCATTAAAATTTAAAAAAGTGTGTTTTTTCCTCAAAAAATGCGTTTGAAAAATCGCTGCGCAAATACTGTGTGAAAAAAAAAATGAAACACCCACCATTTTAATCTGTAGGGCATTTGCTTTAAAAAAATATATAATGTTTGGGGGTTCAAAGTAATTTTCTTGCAAAAAAAAATTATTTTTTCATGTAATCAAAAAGTGTCAAAAGTTTGTCTTCAAGTGGTTAGAAGAGTGGGTGATGTGTGACATAAGCTTCTAAATGTTGTGCATAAAATGCCAGGACAGTTCAAAACCCCCCCAAATGACCCCATTTTGGAAAGTAGACACCCCAAGCTATTTGCTGAGAGTCATGTCGAGTCCATGGAATATTTTATATTGTGACACAAGTTGCGGGAAAGAGACAAATTTTTTTTTTTTTTTTTTTTTGCACAAAGTTGTCACTAAATGATATATTGCTCAAACATGCCATGGGAATATGTGAAATTACACCCCAAAATACATTCTGTTGCTTCTCCTGAGTATGGGGATACCACATGTGTGGGACTTTTTGGGAGCCTAGCCACGCACGGGACCCCGAAAACCAAGCACCGCCTTCAGGCTTTCTAAGGGCGTAAATTTTTGATTTCACTCTTCACTGCCTATCACAGTTTCGGAGGCCATGGAATGCCCAGGTGGCACAAAACCCCCCCAAATGACCCCATTTTGGAAAGTAGACACCCCAAGCTATTTGCTGAGCGGTATAGCGAGTATTTTGCAGACCTCACTTTTTGTCACAAAGTTTTGAAAATTAAAAAAAGAAAAAAAAAATTTTTTTTCTTGTCTTTCTTCATTTTCAAAAACAAATGAGAGCTGCAAAATACTCACCATGCCTCTCAGCAAATAGCTTGGGGTGTCTACTTTCCAAAATGGGGTCATTTGGGGGGAGTTTGTGCCACCTGGGCATTCCATGGCCTCCGAAACTGTGATAGGCAGTGAAGAGTGAAATCAAAAATGTACACCCTTAGAAATCCTGAAGGCGGTGATTGGTTTTCGGGGCCCCGTACGCGGCTAGGCTCCTAAAAAGTCCCACACATGTGGTATCCCCATACTCAGGAGAAGCAGCTAAATGTATTTTGGGGTGCAATTCCACATATGCCCATGGCCTGTGTGAGCAATATATCATTTAGTGACAACTTTGTGCAAAAAAAAAAAAATTGTCACTTTCCCGCAACTTGTGTCAAAATATAAAATATTCCATGGACTCAACATGCCTCTCAGCAAATAGCTTGGGGTGTCTACTTTCCAAAATGGGGTCATTTGGGGGGGTTTTGTGCCATCTGGGCATTTTATGGCGTTCAAAACTGTGATAGGTAGTGAGGAGTAAAATCAAAAATGTACGCCCTTAGAAATCCTGAAGGCAGTGATTGGTTTTCGGGGCCCCGTACGCGGCTAGGCTCCCAAAAAGTCCCACACATGTGGTATCCCCATACTCAGGAGAAGCAGCTAAATGTATTTTGGGGTGCAATTCCACATATGCCCATGGCCTGTGTGAGCAATATATCATTTAGTGACAACTTTTTGTAATTTTTTTTTTTTTTTTTGTCATTATTCAATCACTTGGGACAAAAACATGCCTCTCAGCAATTTCCTTGGGGTGTCTACTTTCCAAAATTGGGTCATTTGTGGGGGTTTTGTACTGCCCTGCCATTTTAGCACCTCAAGAAACGACATAGGCAGTCATAAATTAAAGGCTGTGTAAATTCCAAAAAATTTACCCTAGTTTGTAGGCGCTATAACTTTTGCGCAAACCAATAAATATATTCTTGTTGACATTTTTTTTACCAAAGACATGTGGCCGAATACATTTTGGCCTAAATGTATGACTAAAATTGAGTTTATTGGATTTTTTTTAGAACAAAAAGTAGAAAATATCATTTTTTTCAAAATTTTCGGTCTTTTTACGTGTATAGCGCAAAAAATAAAAACGGCAGAGGTGATCAAATACCATCAAAAGAAAGCTCTATTTGTGGGAAGAAAAGGACGCAAATTTCGTTTGGGTACAGCATTGCATGACCGCGCAATTAGCAGTTAAAGCGACGCAGTGCCAAATTGTTAAAATGCTCTGGTCAGGAAGGGGGTAAATCCTTCCGGGGCTGAAGTGGTTAATGGTTTGCTAAAAGGGCTGTATTTCAGTTATGCTCCACTAAGTTCATTTTTATTGCAGTTTCTCTGTGACCTAAGCTCTTTTTTTATCTCAAGAAGAAATTTATTTAAAGTGGTTGTAAAGTCAGAAGGTTTTTTTATCTTAATGCATTCTATACATTAAGATAACAATCCTTCTGTGTGCAGCAGCACCCCTCAGCCCCCCTCAGGCCCCCTAATACTTACCAGAGTCCCATCTCTGTCCAGCGATGTCCACAAGTGTCTCGGCCGTTCAGGACTCTCCCTCCTGATTGTCTGAGACACAGCAGCGGCACCATTGGCTCCCGCTGCTGTCAAAGTCACTTAGCCAGTCAGGAGAGAGAGACGGCAGGGCGGAATCACAGCTCCGTGTCTAAATGAACACATTGAGCTGTGACTCAGCTCGGATGCCCCCATAGCAAGCTGCTTGCTGTGGGGGCACTCAACAGGAAGGAGGAGCCAGGAGCACAGAAGGGGAACCCGAGAAGAGGAGGATCTGGGCTGCTCTGTGCAAATCCACTACACAGTGCAGGTAAGTATAACATATTTGTTATTTTCATAGCAAAAAAAACAAGACTTTACAATCACTTTAACAAGCATAAAATAAACATTACAGGTTGCAGAACAACACAATCTGATGCGTTCACATTTCCTTTTTTGTTCAAAAAACATTATAAACAGGAACATTATCACTGCATAGTCACACCACATCCACACAGAGCATGATCTTAGACATTAAACACCAAAATATAAACGATCAGGTAAGTAGAAATTTACGTTAAGGGAAAACCTCAATACTAATGTAAATTCTGCTGCATCATGGTTATAACAGCCGATCCATAGCAAGATCTACTGGTGCTAAACCAGGGACATCCAACCAGAGAGCCCAAGCTTGTCAAATTTCCCACAGCTGCCCCTGTGTTGGTAAATATATTTTTCCAATCTTATAGTGTTACCCATTTGAGCTATCCATTCCTTCACTGCGGGGGGGGGGGGGGGGTGGCTATGTTGACTTCCAGTGCCTCAAAATCAATTTTATAGCCTGAAAAGGGACTCTGGCTATAGCTTGTTTGGGGGCATCTTCCACAGAAACATCATCTATGATACCCAGCAAACATTGTTTAGGGTCCTCTCTAAGCTGAACCTGAAAGACCCAGTTAATGACCTAAGCTCTTTAAAGCTGGACAATTCTGAACACTTCAGATAAATAGGTTTGTTCTACTCCTGGTACGAAGGTATAACATACCACCTAACCTTAACAAGGCCCATCTCTGAAATGCACAGCGGGAACTTGAATTAGAAATCTTGGTTAAAGCAGAGTTCCACCCAAAAGTGGAACTTCCGCTTATTTGTCCCCCCCCCCCCCCCAGTGCCACAATTGGCACCTTTCGGGGAGAGGGGGGACAGGATACCTGTCTTTGACAGGTATCCTGTTCCCACTTCAGGGAGCCACAGCCATTGATATTGACATCACGGCCCGGCTCCCTCCTCTTCCCCCTGTCACCGGGGCCAGTAGGTGAGAGGAGCGGAGTCTCGCGCATGTGCAGTAGGGTTCCCTTACCCACAATGGTGGCGGCAGCAGCTGACAGCAGATGGAAACATCAGCTGCGTTGCTGACATTGCTGGACTCCAGGACAGGTAAGTGTCCTATTATTAAAAGCCAGCAGCTGCAGTATGTGTATTTTTGCAGCGGTGGGTGGAGAAGTTTTCCCAACACCTGAGATAAATTTGTGTCGAAAGGGAGGGAGAGCTCAGCAGGCAGCTTGTCTATTCAGAACAAAGTTCTTTTACTGTGTGGAGGGTGGGTGTGTACCTTTCCTCCAATCAGCTCGTATGCACTGCAACTGCAGACTCTCCACCCTCTTCTCTGTGCTGCTGACAGATGAAGAAAGGTTTTTAACACAATCTGCATTGTTGAAAGGGTGTAGAAAGGGGAAGACTGTAGATAAACAAGCAAAACCTATGTAGGAGGATTTGTTTAATCTCGTACCCCCAGGTACGAAATTTAAAGGAACATTTCATTTTTATTGTTTCACTTTAAGCATTATTAAAATCACTGCTCCCGAAAAAATGGCCCTTTTTAAAACTTTTCTTTGCATTGATACATGTCCCCTGGGGCAGGACCCAGGTCCCCAAACACTTTTTATGACAATAACTTGCATATAAGCCTTTAAAATGAACACTTTTGATTTTTCATGTTAATGTCCCATAGACTTTAACGGTGTTCCGGCGGCTTTTGAATTTGCCCTGAACACCGCATGTTGTTTCGACCCAAACTTATGCTCGGGCCGAACCATTTGCCCATCCCTAGTAAAGATCCCCACACATTCATTTCCTTGCATTCTGTGACACACCTTCACGATGTCCTGTGAGTAGGCACTGCTGTGTCACACATTTTACAGAGCCTGCCTTCAGAACTACAGAGGTTCTGAGAGGAGGAGTTTCAGGAAGCAGTACAGGAATCATTGCTTGCAGGCAGCAAGGTACCATTGGATATGTAGTCTTTAGGAACTGAAAGTAAATAGTAGTTGGGAAGATGCAAAGCTTGCAGGGAATACAGGAAGTTGTGGAAAGAGATGACCAGCACACAGGCAGAACTCACAACATGAAAGGGAATTTTTCAAGTAAGCTTATATTGGATTGTCAAAAATCACTATTGTTTGTATTGCTATTAGGGCTCATTTATGCATACATTTCATCTATAATGGATTGCTTTTAAGAGGGCATATAACAGGCAGTAGGGAAGCAATATGTCACCTCCTGCTCACTTTTTTTAACCCTCAAAAAACTGCACCACTGTGCTGCAACTGCATGAATTGCAATAGTGGCGGTGCAGCACTATTCACTTGAATGGGTCTTGTCCAGCTGTCGGTACTGCACATCAAACCCAATGGGGGCATCATTTTTTCGGAACCAGGATGCAAAGCATCACAGTCACTGCATTTATATATCCATCCCCATTGCTGTTTTTGCAGCCTGGGAGATGGTAAAAACATGGCTGAACCGCCTGTTTTTACATTCCACAGATGGAAACTAAACCTTACAATGCTGATGTTTTAAAATGTCACCTGAGTACTTACCAATGTGCAGTGTTAAAAGAGCTGTAAATATAAACTAAAGAAAGTAAGATCCCTTGATAACTTGCACAGGATCAACAATGCTCATCATAGTAGTCATCTGTAAATGTTGCGTCGTTTTGCTTTTTTTTTTTTTTTTTTTTTTTTTTAAGACTGTATACAGTCTAAAAAAAAAAACCCGCCAAAAACGCAAAACGCTGCAAAAACGCTGTACTTGCGTTTTTGATGCTGGTCCATTGAATTCTATTACATGTAAAACGCTGCATTTTGCATGAAAAAAGTCCTTGACGCTTTCCAAAAAACGCATTCCCATGCATTTCTGCAAAATGCATCAAAAAACACGCTAGTGTGAATGGAGCCTTAGACCATACATCAACACAAATGAACACAACCTGAGAGCACACAGATGTATGGGTAGCCCAACACTAATTAGGAAAAGACTGATCTAACTAAAGCTGGCCATACATTATACAATTTTCTTGTACGATTTCCTTTAGATTTATTAAGACCATATACTATGAGCTCAAACCTAAACATTTTCAATTTGTATGCAATCAGGCAGGCCCTTGCACTACATAGTTGAAGGTAAATCTAAAGGAAATTGAACAAGAACATTTTATAATGAATAGCATCTAATGCAAAAATAGAAGAGAAACGACACAGAGCAAAACCTGCATAGTGTAGTATGTTAAATCCAGAAAAATTATTAAAAAATATAAGAAATGCACACACGGGAGTTAAAGTGATATTAAAGCTGATTTTTTTAAAATAACAAACATGTTATACTTACCTGTTCTGTGCAGTGGTTTTGCACAGAGCAGCCCAGATCCTCCTCTTCTCTGCTCCTGGCTCTCCCTCCTGCCAAGTGCCCCCATAGTAATGCATTGCATGTAAACATCTGTCAGAGAGGAAGATGGAGATCATGTATTTCTGCTAAGCAGGAACACAGATCTCTCTCTTCCTCTAGTTAAACCATCCCCTACACCGGGGGTCTTCCAACTACGGCCCTCCAGTTGTTCAGGAACTACAATTCCCATCATGCCTAGTCATGTCTGTGAATGTCAGAGCTTTACAATGCCTCATGGGACGTGTAGTTCTACAACAGCTGGAGGGCCGTAGTTTAAGGATGCCTGCCCTACACAGTTAGAAAGTACTCCCTAGGAGCACACTTAACCCTTTGATTGCCCCTGATGTTGACACCTTCCCTGCCAGTGTCATTGGTACAATGAGAGTGCATTTTTTTAGCACTGATCACTGTATTAGTGTCCTCAAAATGTTTCACTTAGTATCCGATTTGTCTGCCGCAATGTCGCAGTCCTGCTAAAAGTCGTTGCTCGCCACCATTGCTAGTACAAATAAAGGGGCATAAAAATATCCCATAGTATGTAGACGCGATTTCTTTTGTGCAAACCAATCAATATACGCTATTTGGGATTTTTTTACCAAAAATATGTAGCAGAATACGTATTGGCCTAAATTGATTTTTTTTAGTGGACATGTTTTATAGCAGAAAGTAAAAGATATTGTGATATTGTTTTTTTTTTTGTTTATAGCGCAAAAAATAAAAATCGCAGAGGTGATCGAATACCACCAAAAGAAAACTTCTATTTGTGGGACAAAAAGGACATACATTTTGTTTGGGTACAGCGTTGCATGAACGTGCATTTGTCAGTTGAAGCAACGTAATGCATCGTATCGCAAAAAAATGGCCTGGTCATGAAGGAGGTGAAACCTTCCGCGGCTGCAGTGGTTAAAGGAACAGATGGATGATGGAATACCCCTGGGTCATTGCACAGTGAGGAAGCTGGAAATCTCTTATAGGGACACCCCTGCCTCAGCCAAAAGCTTAGATTATCCATTGATAGCAGAGATGGTTAGGGCCATCAACAAGCCTGGACATGCGGCCCTGAGACCAGGATCCTCTGATGTCACCCTCAGACCAGCAGAATAGGACAGGTTTCAAGATACCTAACCTCTTTCTCAACCTAAATCTAGGTCTACTCAGACAGAACAAAATAGTTACACAGTACTGTAGCAGGTGAACCAGGGGCTGACCAGGGTGGACTCCTAGTGTACTGACAAGGAAAGACAAGTAACACTGAGTCCTACATGCATGAAAATCAAGGTCTGTCATAAATAAAGCATGTAAAATAGATTACAGTGGTACCTTGGATTATGGCCATAATTCCTTCCAGAAGAATGCTTGTAATCCAAGGCACTCGTATATCAAAGCAAGTTTCCCCATAGAAGTCAATGAAAAATCAGATAATTCGTTCCACAGTGACTTCTATTGTATTCAGTACCGCATGTGGCCACAGGTGGGGCGCCGGAGACACTCGGAAACACTTGGAAACTGCTCAGAGGCTCTCAGATGCACTCGGAAACATTCAGAGAGGGTTTTCCGAGTGGATCCGAGTGCGTCCGAGCGGCTCCGAGTATCATCAGCGCCCCCTCACCACTGGCCAAATGCGTTACTGCACACCGCCGAGGCTTCAATCCTACTCCTTTTGCGAGACCACACTCGCAAACCGAGTCAGGATTTTTAAAAAATAATAGCTTGTATTGCAAAACAATGTCAATATAAACCGTTTTCTAATGAATTGATATGTTCCTAATGCAGTCACGTTCCCAATGATATGTTTATCATGATCTATTATTGATTAGTTACATAATTTGTATATATCTCTGCATATATCACATGTCATTTTGTTGTACGATGCTTTTTCTTTATGTCCAATGCGTTTTCCGTTAATTGATATGTTTATCATTATTTATTATTGACTATTTACATAATCTGGTTTAGATTTCTACATATACTATATATAATTTTCTTGTACCATGCTTTTTTTATGTGCCATGCATTCTTAATTGATACGTTTTTAATGAATTTATAGATTTCTAATTAATTAATATGCTTTTTATGACTTAATAGGTTCTTTATGAAATGATATATATGTTTAATAGATTGATAGCTTAGATTTTTTGATAATCGCTATTATCTTACATTATCGTACTTATGAAATTATACCAGTTTATATTGTTTTCTTATTGATATTGTTTCTTTTAAGCATACCTTCTTAACATAAAATAATACATTTTACCTATATATCTTGTGTATGTCGATCCATGTAGATTTTCTTTCACGTGGGCAGAGATGTTACTGGTCCTTCCTTGTCAGTCCACTAGGAGTCCACTCTGGCCGGTCCCTGGTCCACCTACTACTATGTGTGGGTAGACGTAGATTTAGGCTGAGGAAGAGGTTAGATACCCTTAAATGCATCCTTCTGCACATTTCTGAGGGGGAAGTTGGAGGAGGGTAGATTCTGGTCTCAGGCTGCACATCCTGGCTTGTTGGTAGTCCTAACCATCTTGCAGTGGTGTTTGTGCTCTGCTATCACTGGATCATCTAAGCTTTTGGTCGAGGCAAGGGTGTCCTTATCAGAGATTGACAGCTTCCTCACTGTACAATGACCCAGAGGTATTCCAGCAAAATCAGTGCAAAACTGTAAATACCTGCTGAAAAGTAGAAATATGGAAATAAAACATTCATACCACCTTAAGAAAACTGTGTTCTGCAATGGATAATGGATCACATCTTGTCAAATATTCAGTAAAAAGCAGTAGAACGATGGATTTCTCAGTGATAACCCACTAGTGAAAAGACAGGAAATACCAGAGGAAACAAAAAAAATGAAAGAATGCACTAAAATATTGATTTCATTCTCTTCGGAAGACAGGTACATTTTAAAGCAATAACTATACCTCATTTAATATTAGTATTTATAGAAATTGGCAGGCTGCTGTTTTGTCCTCCTAAGACCATTTTACAGGTTTTTCAATATGACCACAAATGTATTTGGCTGCAAATTTCACATATTTATTTAGGATTATATGTCTGTTGACTTTAGCCAGCAGTCCTCTCTCACTTGAATTGCTCATCCCGGTATGCGACTTCTGTTGAGATGTCAGGCTGCTGAGAGATGTGGCATTGGTGCTAGATGTACATTTACATCCATCCCCTATGAATATATAACCTAAGGGTTTTACACACTTGTGCCTTTTTACAAAACATGTAAAATTATTCAAGCCTGTTTTAATTAGTCCATGTGTTTTATACACCTTTTAGGCTCAATTCACATCTATGCATGCCTTTGAGCGTTTCTGCAGTGCTTTTTTGCGGTGCTTGCCGCGTTTTTGAAGACGCATTTTTACTGCCATTTTACCACGATTTTGCGGCGATTTGCGCTTTTTTTACACTGTATATAGCTGGTTGATAAGGAGGGGGCCGGGAAGCCGCCCGCCGCGTTCTTAACAACCGATGAGTCAGCAGCTGTCAGCAGGCTTCCCCACTGAATGTAAAAAAAAAGAATTGCCGGTTAAAATAAACTGTGAAAAAAACAGCATGGTTTCCCCTCGGAATCCATGCTAGACCCAAGGGCCCGGGGACGGGGGGGGGGCCCATGCCAAAATGCAAAAAAATGTAAAAAAAAAATGGCGTGGGGTCCCCCCATATTCCATACCAGACCCTTATCCGAGCATGCAGCCCGGCAGGTCAGGAAAAGGAGGGGACAAGCGAGCGCCCCCCCACCTGAACCATATCAAGCCACATGCTATCAACATAGGGGGGTTGGGTGCTTTGGGACAAGGACCTCTTCCCGACAACCCTTGCCTGGTGGTTGTTGGGGTCTGCGGGCGGGGGCTTATTGGAATCTGGAAGTCCCCTTTAACAAAGGACCCCTCAGATCCCGGCCTCCCCCCATGTGAATGAGTATCGGGTACATTGTACACCTACCCATTCACCAAAAAAAAGTAGTGTAGTTTTAAAAATACAGTAGGCAGTTTTTGACAAGTCTCTTATTAAAAATATCTTCTTCCCCCACTTCTTCCTCCGGTCTTCCTCCATGTTCTCCCGCATCTTCCTCCTCCTGGCTTCTCCTTCTCCCACTCTTCTTCTTTCTCCTGTCTACTTTGTCCAGTGTTCTTTTTCCTCTGCCACCGATGACCCTCCTCCGATGCTGTGTCCCACTGATTTATCCACTCCGATGTCAAGTATGTCTTAGATAACGATAGGGGCATGATCATCAGATGATGCCATTCAGAGGCCCCGCCCCCTTGTGACATCACCACCCAGGCATTATGGGTCTGTGACGTCACACAGGGCAGGGCCTCCAGATTGCATTGTCTGATGGCCACGCCCCCATCGTTATCTTAAACATGCTTGATATCAGCTAACAGATCAGCAGGATGCAGCATTAGAGGAGGGTCAGCGGCGGCAGAGGAAGAAGAACACCGGACAAAGAAGACAGAAGAAGAGCAGAAGAATCGAAAGAAGCCCGGAGGAGGAAGATGCAGGGGAAGAAGAGGGGAAGAAGATATTTTTAATAATAGACTTGACAAAAACTGTCTACTGTATTTTTCACACTACACTCCTACATTTTGGGTGAATGGGTAGGCGTACAATGTACCCGATACTTATTCACATAGTTGGGAGGCCGGGATCTGGGGGCCCCCTTGTTAAAGGGGGCTTCCAGATTCCGATAAGCCCCCCGCCCACAGACCCCGGCAACCACCGGGCAAGGGTTGTCGGAAAGAGGCCCTTGTCCCCATAAACATGGGGGCAAGGCACTTTGGGGTGGGGGGAGCAGAGACCCCCCACCCCAAAGTACC
The DNA here is from genome assembly GCF_042186555.1 of Aquarana catesbeiana. Taxonomy (NCBI): domain Eukaryota; kingdom Metazoa; phylum Chordata; class Amphibia; order Anura; family Ranidae; genus Aquarana; species Aquarana catesbeiana. The sequence goes on from NC_133326.1 coordinate 324,022,082, forward strand.
CAACCCCCTATGTTGAGGGCATGTGGCCTGGTATGGTTAAGGAGAGGGGGCACTCGCTCGTCCACTCCCTTTCCTGACCTGCCGGGCTGCATTCTCAGATAAGGGTCTGGTATGAATTTTGGGGGGACCCCATGCCATTATTTAAAAAATGTTGGAGTGGGGGTCCCCTCCGAATCCATACTAGACCCAAGGGCCTGGTATGGACCCGGAGGGGGGGACCCCGCGCTGTTTTTTTTGCTGATTTTTTTTTAGCCGGGAATTTTTTTTTCTTTTTCTTTTTTACATTCAGCGGGGAAGCCACTCATCAGTTGTTAAGGACGTGGCGGCCGATTTCTCCGCCCCCTCCTTAACAACCAGCTTTATACAGTGTAAAAAAACGCAAATCGCGGCAAAGTCGCTGTAAAAGCACGGTACTTGCATTTTTGATGAGGATTGAAGTCTGCGGTGCATTTTACAGGAAAAAATTCCCCGACCCTTTCCAAAAACGCAGAGGCACACAAATGCATTGATGTGAACTTGTTCCATAAGTACCCTTGTTAAAAAAATGTCCTACATTTTTTCAAAATGCATCTAAAACCGCACTAGTGTGAATAGAGGCTTAGTGTCTTCTGTGTCCATTTGCTCAGCATTAGTCCTGTTTTCCTTTTCTTTTTTAACATGTCCTTGTCTGGTTTGTTCCTTGGCACACCGACCCAAGCAAACTCTTCCTTGAAATCTTTTGCGAGAGACCCAAGCAGAATTGTGCCACATTTTCCTTTCTGGTCTTTTTTGAGTCAAAAACAGGCTAATGTTAACCTTATTTTTATTTTCTGTAAGAATTATAACGAAACCACAGTGACAAATGTCTTGCTGATCAAGGAAAATATACTGCTTGCGATTTCAATTACTATAGATGTGTTAATCAAGCCATAAAAAAACGTAATCATGTAATCAAAAACGTGATAGGTTACATTTAGGCTCCATGCGCACTAGGCTTAAAAAAACACCAGTTCCCTTGGCAGACAAAAAAAAACACTCATATAGAGAGTTTAGGAGAGCTTAGGAGTGTTTAGCGTTTTTTCTGCCAGACGGTTCCCTTCAAAAACGCAAACCAGAAGGGTTTTTTCCTGCCTCTAAGGCCTCAATCACACATTAGAGACATTTTTACAGCTGCTCCTAGGGGCATCTGGTGTTTTTTTTCCTGCCTCTGAACTGCATGTTAGCCTATGTATCAATGCACACATACAGTAGGCTTCTAGCAACAGTTAGTCGCTGGAGAGTTTAGAGAAAAAAACCCCCACTGCCAATGCATCCAGGAGCAGGAGAGTTTTGGCAGAAAGATGCTTGACACTGCTAAATGTTGCTAGACGCGTTTAGCACTTCCATGTTTCTTCATGTCAATAGCCAGAATACATTATAATTTTGGCCATAGAAATAAATAATTGCCCAAACACTGCTAAACTCTGCTAAATTGGTTGGAAAAAATGCAGCTTAGGTGAGTTTTAATGCTGATCTTCTCCTGTCAGGAAAAACAGACTTTTATAATAAACTAGTGCACATGAGACCTTAACGCTGAACTTAAAATATGCCTCTAAGGGCTCTTTCATAGATGTGGACTGTTCAGGTCTGCCTGTCAGTTTTTCAGGTGGACCTGAACAGATGCTCCGTGTACCTCTATGGAGCGATGGATGTCAGCAGTGACATGTCCGCTGACATTCAATCCGCTCTGATACGCTAAATGCAGATGGATAGAAACCCTATTTTCCATCCGTCTGGTGGATCAGAACGGATGAAGACGGACAGGCAGACCATTTTCATCCAATCCCCCATAGAGGAGAGCGAGGCTCTGACAGGTCTGTCCCTGCACAGTGAGCAGAGACGGACCTGTCATCCGCCAAGTCAGCGGGGATCAATGGGTCGATCCCTGCTGAGTAAGCGGAGTCCGTCAAAATGGACATATATGTGTGAAAGGAGCTTTAGGCTGGGTTCACACTATTGCGAATTGTCTGGAGACAATGGAGCTGGTTCACACATCTCCAGAGCGGCTCCGTGGGCAAATTGCACAGGAGTCCCGTGCATCTTCTGGGCCATTTCAGGTCCAAATTCAGCCAAAAATTCGGACTGAAATCGGACCTATAACGGTGAACAGGGACACACCAGACCCCTGCTGTGACCCGCACTTTACAGCAGTGTGAGCCCAGCCTTAAGGTCCTAATATACATGGACACATAGGATAACATTGAGCTTCTTCTACAGGCAAAACACTAAACTCCTGTAGAAGCAGTGATTTTTAAGCCAGTGTGCACGGACCCTAAATTGGTATGTGAGTAACTTAAAAAAAAAAAACTCCATCCTTCTACACGCTTTACATTGGGCAAGCTGGCCCAAAGGAACTATGTCCCTCACTAACCTGTGAGGCCACTGGATGTGCAGTATAAAGTGTATGTAGCTGCGGCTACATACAGCATATGGCACTGTGTTACGGGTGCGAGCCGAGACTTCCTGTCTCATACCCAGAACATGGTAGAGTCTACCACAGCGGCAGTCAGCCGCTTAGAGCAAGCAATGTATTCTATCAATGGATACAAAGCTCCCTCTGATTGGCTGAGTTGTCACAACCTCTGACTTAGCCAATCAGCAGAAGCTTTGCATTCATTGATAGAATACATTGCCTGCTCTTAGCGGCTGAGCGCTGCTGTAGACTCTTCTGTGTTCAATGTATGAGACAGGAAGTCTTGGCTCAAAACCAGAACACAATGTGGTATGCTGTTTGTAGCTGCAGCTACATACAGTTTATACCACACATCCAGCAGCCTCACAGGCTAGTGAGGGACATAGTTCGTTTGGGCCAGCTTGGCCTAAAGGAACTATGTAAAGTGTGTGGAAAGATGGAGTTTTTCTTTATGTAGCACCCTGATGTTTAGGCAGTGTTGCTCCTAAATTTACCTGCCAGGTGTAGTTACCTTGGCTCATTGTCAGGGATCAATTGAGTTCACTCTAAGTCTGGAATTGCTGCACTTCTCTCTTCTGCCGCTAGGTGGCCGGGTACCTGGTGACATGAGATAAGACAAGAGCAAATCAAGGAAAGATTAGGAGTATATGGGGTATCTCAGCCAATGGGCAGGGGTTTTCTTAAACCCCTGGCCTGTTGGGAGAACCCATATATTTAGGTGGAGTCAGGTGGTCACGGTTCTATGCCCCCTTGGACTACTGTCTGGGTGGACGTGTGTTGTATTGCCCGGGCTGCTAGGAGTTTGGGCCTATCCCAGGCACATCTGGCTGCTAGGCTGTCTGAGGGCCTATCCAGAAGCAAGAGAGCAGCGTAGGGTTGGGATTGCGGCTTGCAGTCCAACCAGAAGTGACAGTTCTGCCGGCCGGAGAACCTGTCGTGGTCGGAGGTAGAGGGGAAGCTGTCGCCACTAAGGGACCAACCACCTTATTACCAGAGACCACAGTGAGTAGCTGAAGCAAGTACCGGAGCAGTATTCTCACCAACTGGGGACGGTAAAGAATTGGGAAAGTTCAGCAGGTGTCAAGCCAGGTGACGCTTGCAGAGCAGCCTTGTGTGTCAAGCCAGGGACAGAGCAGGCCAGTAGATTGAAGCTTGAGAAGTATCTGGAGTGCCAAGCTAGGAACCCAGCAGAGAAGCGGGGGTGAAGCTTGGGGAAGATACTAATGTGCAGATTAGAAGAGCTCAAGGGGTTCGGTGGCAGTGAATCAGCAAGTCTAGTGAGAGAGACTGGTAGCTCAGTGGGTTGAGAGCCTACAAGAAGTGATTGTAAAGAAAGTGAAGGAGTTTGTTATAACTTGTGTTAGGAACTATTCTAAGGCTGTTGCCATATGAGACAGCATTCCTACACATGCAGATGCGGTGTCGGTGTCTTGCTGGATGCCTCGACCAGTGTAGTCCAGATTTACCCCCATCTTATCACTTACAAAAGGTCAACCATACTCCAACCCCTTTACCTTCCTGAATAATGAAACCACACCATGCTTCTGGAGTATAAAATGGCCACGACAGCCTCTTTATTAAACAACCGTATAAAAATAACTCCAATATCAAAATTTAAATATATAAATAACATATAACCTCAGATAAAGATCAACATATTTAAACCAATCTTTTGGTCAATGATGGAGCTACACCCTTTTTACCACCCATCAAAAACAGTACACTGCGAGCACCATATTTTAAACTGATAAGGCCTCCAGCTGTACCGCTCGGAGACAACCCCTTCCTGCAGTGCAACATACCGGTATTCCATTTCGCAATATACAGGAGGGGCCATACTATTGATGACCCCCCACCCCTTTTTCACCTTTTATTTACCGCTACCTTCACCGACCAACATCAAAAACCAGCCATCCAGCTGTCATGACGACTCACGTCCTCTGATCCTGAAACGAAAAACACACACATTAACCGAAACAACAACACATCACCTAGGGAGGGAGGGTGGGAGATTCTGCCTCCTCGTGTCTTTTTCCCCCACGCACTGTCCCGTTCTGGCTCCGCCCCCTCCTTTTACCTAGCCACTCCCCCCAACTTTCCTTCTCTCTCCTCCCCTTACCTTTTCCAAAAACTTAACCCTATGTGTGTCACTAGACACACTGTAATGCCCGGCCCTGCACTAACTTCACTTCTTTCATCGTTCCGGGCCTCACTTGACCAGTGTAGTCCAGATTTACCCCCATCTTATCACTTACAAAAGGCCAATCATACTCCAACCCCTTTACCTTCCTGAATAATGGAACCACACCATGCTTCTGGAGTACAAAATGGCCACGACAGCCTCTTTATTAACCACTTCAGCCCCGGAAGGATTTACCCCCTTCCTGACCAGAGCACTTTTTACAATTCGGCACTGCGTCGCTTTAACTGCTAATTGCGCGGTCATGCAATGCTCTACCCAAACGAAATTTGCGTCCTTTTCTTCCCACAAATAGAGCTTTCTTTTGATGGTATTTGATCACCTCTGCCGTTTTTATTTTTTGCGCTATAAACGGAAAAAGACTGAAAATTTTGAAAAAAAATGATATTTTCTACTTTTTGTTATAAAAAAAATCCAATAAACTAAATTTTAGTCATACATTTAGGCCAAAATGTATTCGGCCACATGTCTTTGGTAAAAAAAATGTCAATAAGCGTATATTTATTGGTTTGCGCAAAAGTTATAGCGTCTACAAACTAGGGTACATTTTCTGGAATTTACACAGCTTTTAGTTTATGACTGCCTATGTCATTTCTTGAGGTACTAAAATGGCAGGGCAGTACAAACCCCCCCCCAAATGACCCCATTTTGGAAAGTAGACACCCCAAGGAAATTGCTGAGAGGCATGTTGAACCCATTGAATATTTATTTTTTTTGTCCCAAGTGATTGAATAATGACAAAAAAAAAAAAAAAAAAAAAAAAATTTACAAAAAGTTGTCACTAAATGATATATTGCTCACATAGGCCATGGGCTATGTGGAATTGCACCCCAAAATACATTCAGCTGCTTCTCCTGAGTACGGGGATACCACATGTGTGGCACTTTTTGGGAGCCTAGCCGCGTACGGGGCCCCGAAAACCCAGCACCACCTTCAGGATTTCTAAGGGCATACATTTTTGATTTCACTCCTCACTACCTATCACAGTTTTGAAGGCCATAAAATGCCAAGATGGCACAACCCCCCCCCAAATGACCCCATTTTGGAAAGTAGACACCCCAAGCTATTTGCTGAGAGGCATGGTGAGTATTTTGCAGCTCTCATTTGTTTTTGAAAATGAAGAAAGACCAGAAAAAAAATTTTTTTTTTTTCTTTTTTCAATTTTCAAAACCTTGTGACAAAAAGTGAGGTCTGCAAAATACTCACTATACCTCTCAGCAAATAGCTTGGGGTGTCTACTTTCCAAAATGGGGTCATTTGGGGGGGTTTTGTGCCACCTGGGCTTTCCATGGCCTCCGAAACTGTGATAGGCAGTGAAGAGTGAAATCAAAAATTTACGGCCTTAGAAAGCCTGAAGGCGGTTCTTGGTTTTCGGGGTCCCGTACGCGGCTAGGCTCCCAAAAAGTCCCACACATGTGGTATCCCCGTACTCAGGAGAAGCAACAGAATTTATTTTGGGGTGTAATTTCACAAATCCCCATGGCGTGTTTGAGCAATATAACATTTAGTGACAACTTTGTGCAAAAAAAAAAAAAAAAAAATTTGTCTCTTTCCCGCAACTTGTGTCACAATATAAAATATTCCATGGACTCGACATGCCTCTCAGCAAATAGCTTGGGGTGTCTACTTTCCAAAATGGGGTCATTTGGGGGGGTTTGAACTGTCCTGGCATTTTATGCACAACATTTAGAAGCTTACGTCACACATCACCCACTCTTCTAACCACTTGAAGACAAAGCCCTTTCTGACACTTTTTGATTACATGAAAAAATTATTTTTTTTTGCAAGAAAATTACTTTGAACCCCCAAACATTATATATTATTTTAAAGCAAATGCCCTACAGATTAAAATGGTGGGTGTTTCATTTTTTTTTTTCACACAGTAATTGCGCAGCGATTTTTCAAACGCATTTTTTGTGGAAAAAACACACTTTTTTAAATTTTAATGCACTAAAACACACTATATTGCCCAAATGTTTGATGAAATAAAAAAGATGATCTTAGGCCGAGTACATGGATACCAAACATGACATGCTTTACAATTGCGCACAAACGTGCAGTGGCAACAAAATTAATACATTTTTAAAAGCCTTTAAAAGCCTTTACAGGTTACCACTTTAGATTTACAGAGGAGGTCTACTGCTAAAATTACTGCCCTCGATCTGACCTTCGCGGTGATACCTCACATGCATGGTGCAATTGCTGTTTACATTTGACGCCAGACCGACGCTTGCGTTCGCCTTAGCGCGAGAGCAGGGGGGACAGGGGTGCTTTTTTTTTTTTTTTTTTCTTTATTATTTTTTTGCTTTTTTATCTTATTTTTAAACTGTTCCTTTCATATTTTTTTTTAAATCATTTTTATTGTTATCTCAGGGAATGTAAATATCCCCTATGATAGCAATAGGTAGTGACAGGTACTCTTTTTTGAAAAAATTGGGGTCTATTAGACCCTAGATTTCTCCTCTGCCCTCAAAGCATCTGACCACACCAAGATCGGTGTGATAAAATGCTTTCCCAATTTCCCAATGGCGCTGTTTACATCCGGCGAAATCTAAGTCCTAAAATGCTCGTAGTTTCCGGTTTCTTAGGCCATAGAGATGTTTGGAGCCACTCTGGTCTCTGATCAGCTCTATGGTCAGCTGGCTGAATCACCGGCTGCATTCTCAGGTTCCCTGTTGAGACAGGAGAGCCAGAGAAAAACACGGAAGACGGTGGGGGGGGGGGGCATTCCCTCCCACTGCTTGTAAAAGCAGTCTAGAGGCTAATTAGCCACTAGGATTGCTTTTACATGAAAGCCGACCGCTGGCTGAAAAGAATGATACCAAGATGATACCTAAACCTGCAAGCATCATTCTGGTATAACCACTCAAAGTCATGAATGGCGTACCTGAAGACAAAAAAATGGTTAACAATAAAGCACAGTAAACGGTAAAGTATAAAAAATTGCATACCTGAAAAGCAAACATGATAAAACATAACAACAATAAAACATTGCAGAATAGAATACAGTAAAAAAGAGCAGAACACCAGAGAGAGAATAGAGAGAGAGAGAACAATAAAACGACAACTATTTTTTTTTATTTTTGTTTGTGTTTTTTTTTTTTTTTTACACTTTTTTTTTGTAACTGTAACTTTTATAACTGTAACCGGTTCCAGGTTCGGGTCTCTCAAAATGCGATGGCATCTTGGGAGACCCTGTGAAAGTGTGCCTAGTCTGTGCAATGCTGTACCCTACGCTAATACTCAACTAGTGAATGGTAGCGTTCAAAACATTCACCAATGCAAAGACCAGGATTGTCAGGACAGGAGGGACAATAATAGCGGGTGTCACGTCTATATACGCGCTTGCTGCAGACACATCTTTTTTGGGGGGGTTCGTTGGGTAGGGGTACTCGGGAGGACATAAAGAAAATGCCTCTCATGCAGCCGACTGCATTTGGTTGGGGATGTGAATGGGGGAAATACGGGCGCTGCAGAAGTGGTGGGTTCCCAATTAGGATTGGCGAATGCAGCAGGAAGGGCACTATGGGCACGACGGGCCTGTGTTTGTCTTTTTGGTGGCAGTGGGACACTACTTGTGCTTGCCACCTCACCAGCTTGAACTGCACTTATGGGACTCGCCACGTCACCAAGTGTTACTGCAGTGCTGGTATGACTACGACTGGGGTGTACTAGGCCGCTGGCGCTTGCCAGTTCACCAAAACGCTACAAAAAAAAGTGACAGTGATCGATCGATACTGCACTTGGGTGGGCTGGGCCGGGCGGAGGGGCAAAACGCAGGTGCTAGCAGGTATCTGGGCTGATCCCACTAACACTGCGTTTTTGGGAACCCTAAACTGCTGGGGACACTAGTATAGATCTGATCGGATCAGATATTGATCCGATCAGATACTATACCACTAAGGGAGGTGTACGGTGCGTGCGTGGGTGTTAGTGGTACTGGCGCTAATCTGACGCTGCTTGGGGCTGGTGCTTGCCAGTTCACCAAAATGCTACCAAAAAAACTGTTAGCGATCGCAGGGATCAGGCCTGACTCTGCGAACGCTGCAGTTATGCGTTTAGTGTTTTGTAAGTGACAGTGATCGATCGATACTGCACTTGGGTGGGCTGGGCGGAGGGGCAAAACGCAGGTGCTAGCAGGTATCTGGGCTGATCCCGCTAACACTGCGTTTTTGGGAACCCTAAACTGCTGGGGACGCTAGTATAGATCTGATCGGATCAGATATTGATGTGTTCAGATACTATACCACTAAGGGAGGTGTACGGTGCGTGTACGGTGCGTGCGTAGGTGTTCGCGGTACTGGCGCTAATCTGACGCTGCCTGGGGCGACGCATATCACCGCCGGGCGATCAGGGGGCTAAACCTTTATTCGGTAATAAACGGCGGGTGCCCTGACACTAAAAAAAATAAACGAACTAACCAGCGTCACCCGTAACAGTTATACGGTGATCAGTGGTGAAAGGGTTAACTAGGGGGCAATCAAGGGGTTAAAACATTTATTAGGTAGTATATGGGGGTCCCTGTCGCTATAAAACGCTGACAGCGAACCTAAATATTTACGTTCCTAACTAGCGTCACCAGCGACACTAATACAGCGATCAGAAAAATGATCGCTTAGCGACACTGGTGACAGGGGGTGATCAAGGGGTTAAAACTTTATTAGGGGGGGTTAGGGGGGTACCCTAGACCTACAGGGGGCTAATACTAACTGTCCTACCACTGCTAACTGTCACAAACTGACACCATGCAGTAATCAGGAAAAAAACAAAACAAAACAAAAAAACCTGCTTGCTGTCAGTTTGTGACAGGGGGGGGGGGGTGATTGGGGGGCGATCGGGGGGGGATCGGGGGTGTTTAGTGTGCCTGGCATGTTCTACTGTGTTGTGTGTGTGTTGGTGCACTTACATGTCATCTCTCCTCGGTGCTGGAACGGAAACTGGCCAGCCGAGGAGAGATGACATCACATCCTCTGCCTCTGTGTACTATACAGAGGCAGGGGATGTTTCTCATTGGCTGGGAGCGATCGCGAGGGGGGGGCCACGATCGGATGGGCTCCCCCTCGTCTCTCAACTCTCCCAGCCAAACGCCGACCGCCGATGGCACCGGGGGGGGGTCCGATCGGACCCCCCGCCCGCGGGAAGGCAATCACGTACCAGGTACGTGATTTTGCCTGCCCGTGCCGCTCTGCTCACGTATATATGCGTGAGGCGGTCGGCAAGTGGTTAAACAACCGTATAAAAATAACTCCAATATCAAAATTTAAATATATAAATACCATATAACATATAACCTCAGATAAAGATCAACATATTTAAACCAATCTGTTGGTCAATGATGGAGCTACACCCTTTTTACCACCCATCAAAAATAGTACACTGCGAGCAGCACCATGTTTTAAACTGATAAGGCCTCCAGCTGTACCGCTCGGAGACAACCCCTTCCCGCAGTGCAACATACCGGTATTCCATTTCGGAATACACAGGAGGGGCCATACTATTGATGACCCCCCACCCCTTTTTCACCTTTTATTTACCGCTACCATCACTGACCAACATCAAACACCAGCCACAGCCCGAAAGGATGAAACCTTATCCTTAAGGGCCCCTCCACACCCGCAAAGCCCTTTGAATTCCGTCCTGCAAACCCATGGACCAAAGATCATTCCCCACATCCGTGAGGTGAACCCCATCCTTTCTCAAATAGAGGCCTACATTTATCTCTAACTCTCTATGCCGAATCACCATGCCCCCTTGTTGCACTAAAAACCTTCCAACCACCTTATTAACTCGTATACGTGCCTTGTTGATTCGCTCTACCGACCTGGCATTGCGCCACGCTGTACGTGCCACAATATCAGACCATAACAGCAATGTATGCGGAAACTTAGCACGAATGTGTAACAGATCCGCCTTTACATCCGCTATCAGCTCCCTGACTGTACGCACTCCAAAATCGTTACCACCGGCGTGAATAACTAACACATCCGGTGGTCTATCTAGCCATGCATATCGCTCCACCTCTGGCACCACTCTACCCCACATCATTCCTGGTCTCCCCAGCCACCTGATAAAAGCCTCCTTCCTTGATATGCCCAACTGCCTCCCATCGGGTCTCGCATCACCTCTCCTTGCCCCCCAACAAACATACGAGTGTCCCAGTGTCCAGACGAGGCGTCTTTTTTTTTTTTATTCCACTACCAGTTGAGGATGAATGTAAGTGCGGAATCTCTTCGATTCCCATCGCCTGATCCTCCACACCGCCGCCTCATCCAACCCACATCTGGCAGCTTCTGTAGCCGCCCCAATGCAGAAGGAGTGTGAGACGTAAGCCTTCCCATCAAAACCTACCTCATATAAGCATTTCCTAAACACTGCCACAAATTGAAATCTTGATAAATGGGACCCATCCGCATGACACAAAAATGGTCCTTCGCCCAACGGTCTAACTTTCTGAAAAGCGCCAACATTTCTTACAGGACACACTGTTGATCCTGGCAGGGCAAACAACCACACATCTACACCCCTTCCCAACTGATCTGTTTTAGATCTCCTCAGCCGTAAACCCACCCTATCAGCATGAGTACTTACATCCTGAACCAAGATACCTCCCGCCTCCTGCCTGGACGGACTAACCAACTCCCCCACCCGAAAAGCCCCAAAAAATGCTAACGAAAAAGTTGCTGTAAACAGTAAACACTCATAACTGGATTCACACACGAACCTTAACTGCACACAAATTGATACCAAGTTTTGAAAAGTGACAGGCCTGCGGTTATCCCTTCTTTTGTGACTTTTTCGGTACCCTTTTAATGCCTGCCTCACCCAAAACTCTTTTGTCCAATCTTCCTTTCCTTGTAGCTTAAAAAGAAATGACAATGCTGCCAACTTTTTTCCAATAGACGATACCGCCACCCCACTTTCCATATTCCTTGAAACAAAATATAGTACCATTAATCTCACCTCCCCGCCGGCCTCACCAACCCCAGCTTCACGGATAAGTCCTGACCATTCTTTCCATACCTTCACATACGCCGCCCAAGTGGACTCACTCACAGACTGTTGTATCCATCCTGCGGCGACTCCAATGCCAGCTCCCAGATCCACCCCGGGCAAGGCGTTCCTTCCAACTCTGCAGCTGGAGCTAATGCCCTGAACTTGTTCCACTGAAAGCGAGACAGCGAATCAGCCAGTGTGTTATCAATCCCTGGTATATGGACAGCATATATGAAAATATTCAATTGCAAGCATCGCAAAACCAACTGCCGTAATAACCGTATGACAGGTTGGGAAGACACTGACATGCGATTGTCTACCTGCACCACTCCCATATTATCGCAATTCAATCGCAACTTTAGGTTCTGACAAGACCTTCCCCACAACTCTATAGCCAATACCACCGGAAACAATTCCAGCAATACCAGGTTACGAATGAATCCCGCTTCCACCCAGGATTTTGGTCAAGGCTCCGCACTCCATTGCCCTTGAAAAAATGCCCCGTAGCCAGTCGATCCCGCCGCGTCTGTAACCAACTCCACATCGAAATTACTTACCGGGCCCTAGATCCACACCGACTTCCCATTATACTCCATCAGAAAATGATACCATACCTTCAGGTCTTCTCGATGCTCCTTCTTAAGCCTAACGAAATGGGTCGGTGCTTTTACCCCCGCTGTAGCCGCTGACAGCCGGCGGCAAAAAACTCTGCCCATGGGTATTATCCTACAAGCAAAGTTCAATTTTCCTAGCAATGATTGAAGTGCCCGCAGTTGTACTTTCTTCATCCCATGTATCTCCCTGATTTCTTTTTGCAGGTCCCCCAATTTGTCCTGCGGTAACCTACATTCCATTGCCATGGAATCAATAACAATACCCAAGAAGCTAATCTCCGTCTTGGGGCCTTCTGTTTTTTCTGCTGCCAGGGGCACACCAAAACGTTCCGCAATGTGTTGCAACGTTGACATTAAGATCGCACACACATTGGATGAAGGGGGGCCTATGCATAGGAAGTCATCCAAATAGTGGATCACAGATTCCAGCCCCGACACATCCCTTACCACCCACTCTAAGAAGGAACTGAAAACCTCAAACATGGCGCAGGAAATAGAACAACCCATGGGCAAGCACTTGTCCACGTAGAATTGCTCTTGCCAGTGGCAACCTAGCAGCCAAAAACTATCCGGGTGAACCGGAAGTAGTCTAAACGCCGCCTCTATATCCGATTTTGCCATCAATGCTCCTTTCCCATATCGCCTGACCCATCGAACTGCCGCATCAAACGAAGTGTACGACACGGTACATGCCTCTGGGTTAATGAAATCGTTAACTGAACCCCCTTTGGGGAATGATAAGTGGTGAAGCAACCGAAACTTATTCGGTTCCTTCTTTGGTACCACGCCCAATGGAGACACCACTAACGCCTTGAACGGCTTTTTCCCAAACGGCCCACCCATGCGTCCTAATTTCACCTCCTTTGCCAATTTTTCCCCTACCACCCCCGGGTTTTGCAACGCGGATCTCAAATTCCGAGCCACTGGAGGCACCACCTCCAGTATTTTAAACCCCTCTGTAAACCCCTTAACCAACAACCGCGCTGCCTCCCTATCCAGATACTTAGTTAGGAAAGGCCGCATCCTTTCCACCATCACCGGCGTCGTCCCTCTTGTTAACAGCATCCCCGGTACGCTTTCCTTTTTTGAAACACCGAGCCAGGGTGTGGGTTCCCCCACACCCTGAACACTCGTGCTTAAACTTGCAAGATCCCCCAAACTTACATGACCCTTCATTATACTGCCAGCACACTCCCCATTTTCTGCCGGCCGGTAGTCCTGAGGAGTGGGTACCCCCGGCCCCCCCCTGAAATAACTGAGGCGGGGCCCTGGCTGACGCCATCAGTCTCATCCATAAGCTAAAGTCCTTATGGTCCCAACGCAGCTCCGGACGAATCGCTCTGCGTTGACGAAACTGTTCGTCATACCGTAACCAAGCAATACCACCATAAACTCTGTGTGCCTCTCCTATAGCATCCATATAACAAAACAACCCCGAACAATGTTCGGGATTCTTTTCGCCAATGACGCTGGCCATGATAGCAAACGCCTGTAACCAATTTACAAACGTCCGTGGTATCAATCTATATCTCCTCTTCTACTCATCCTCCTTCTTGGAATCGTTGGGCTTAACCCTATCCAGGTTAAACTTTTCCAATGGCAACAAGGAGAATATTTCGACATATTCCCCTTTATAGATTTTTTCTCGCACTTCCTGTTTCAGATGAGCTCCCAGCGGGCCTTCGAAACAGACATATATCTCACATTTTGCTGCATCGGCCAGCCTAACCACATCAGTCCTACCCTTAGCTTCCGGACCCCTTTCTCACCTGACGTTTCTTTACCTGTCACCGGCTCCAACGTCTGTGCAGCTTGTCCCACTGTAGCCGCATTTTCCACAGGCCCACCCCCTGAGTTCACACCCCCCGCAGCCTGTTCCGCACCCTGGGCATCCCCTTGTGTATCCACTTGTGTATTGCCAAAACGACCTACCAGTACCCGTAAACCCTCCAATAGCTCCTGGAGCTGTCCCGCGGACCCCGAACTGGCGGATACTGTACCCGCCACTTGTTGGTCCGAAGCCTGTCTAACCGCCCGTGGCGAAGGTGCTGCCACCCCCCCTGCACTTGTTGCCACTACCCCCAACAAACCCTGCAACGCATTGGTAAATGAAAAATTTTCACTAGACTTACCGGGCTGACCAGGAGACTTCCCAACAGCCGCCGTGCCACCTTCCCTCGCCGGTGCTTGCTGCCTTGGCTCCTCTGCTTCATCCGACACCTCATCATCCGACTGTGCCCTGTGCGCTGGAACTGACGCCACAGGCGAATCCCTCCTGGAGCCCTGGCAATCTTCATGCTGTGGAGCTTGTCCCCTGCTGCGCTCAGATGGCAATACACGCTGCCCTGACGTCCCTGCAACCGGGCCAGCCTGCTCCCGATTCCATCCACCATCTTGCGACACCACCGCACCGCCGAGTGAGCTCCGCCCACTCGCAGCGTATCTTGACCCTCTGCTCACCGCTTCTCTGTCTCCAGCCTCTGCTCTGTCCCTTCCATCCTTCCCCCCATGCTCGTTTAGAGCTGCTGGGGTGCCAGTCGGTTGTCTCCCTCTTGAAACAGTATGCAGGGAAGCAGCGCCATTTTGGCCCGTGGCCCCGCACTGTGAACTTTGAACACGCCGTGTAGTGCGCCCGGGCCTCGACGCTGCCTCCTTACTGCTCCGTTTCGCCGGTGGAAGCGATCGCTCTTCCCCAGGACTCCTCTCAGCTCTTCCCAGCCTGCGTGCAGGCCCCGGCGAATAACGCGCCGGAGGCCTCGATCTCCACGCATGTGCCGCCGGCTCCTCTACCCTCGCTGATCCGCTGGCCTCCCCGCCGAGCATCTCTGCAACTTGTCTGTGCAGCCAGTCTGACCCTCTCACCTCCGCCGCCTGCTTCAATCGTGCTAACAAGTCTTCCACACTGGCCATCGCTAAGGAGCAGAGAGATTCTGCCTCCTCGTGTCTTTTTCCCCCACGCACTGTCCCGTTCTGGCTCCGCCCCCTCCTTTTATCTAGCCACTCCCCCAACTTTCCTTCTCTCTCCTCCCCTTACCTTTTCCAAAAACGTAACCCTATGTGTGTCACTAGACACACTGTCATGCCCGGCCCTGCACTAACTTCACTTCTTTCATCGTTCCGGGCCTCACTTTCCCTGCATGGCTACCTGTAGAAGTCTCTGAGTCTGCCAATTAACCTTAAGTTCAAGGGAAATAAAATCTCTTTGCATTTGCAAGTGTCTGGCGCCCATGAATCTATCTTGCACTACACCCACTATGCCTTACAACCCACTCTATATGGAAGGATGTCAGCAGCTCTTGGCTCTGGAGGCTCTCATTAGACTAAAGGAGGCCTGGGACCTTTCTACATTTAAAAGTTGTCGAACTGTAAATAGAATAAACTTTGTTTTTGTCTCTGGACATACAGGTAATGACAGTAAATCTACTGGTACGGGCTGAATTTTGGCATTACCTCTCATCAAGTTGGGCTAACCAAAACCTTCACCTTCACAAAATATATTGTTACCTTCCTTGAAAAGAAGCACAAACTGTATAATTGGTATTCTATTCCAGACAGCATAAACTGTCTGGGTTCTACGATGGCAAATACACTGTAGCGCAGTATTAGGAAAAAAGCAGCTCATGTAGTAAAGCACTCACCTTGCACTTTCCCTAAGCTGCATAAAGCAAACATTCAGTGTGTTTTTTCGCCGACTCAAGCAAACATTTTAGAGGAGCACTCGATGATCTGAGCTGTGTATTTGGAGAGTATTACATACCCATTCTATCCAGCAGTAAAGTGTGCCACTGCAATTAGTAAGAGGCAACATCCGTGGGTTTATTTTAATTTATTCTCTGTCCTATAATACATTCAAGTGTACAGCTAATATATGCAGAGCGGCAACACCAAACAGAAGATGTCTACGACAATACGAGAGCTGTGAGAGGTAAAGCAGAGCAGAGCAGCCATAATCATAGAAAAATAGCACATTACTGCTTAGTTAAGGCAGAGTCATTGATGACAAATCAGAGGTCACAGGGAAAAAGTGAGGCACAAGTGGTATAAAGAAAATGGAAGTTGTAGGAATCTAACTCTTTCTGTGATCAGGTAGCCTTCTGCCACCAGCTGCCGAAGGTGAAGTCTATCAATCCAACTTTTATCTTAAATTCTCTTCAACCATATTTAATATAGCATTAAATGCACTGCTTAAACTCATCATAAAACATGCCTTCAGTACAAGGTATTATCAAGGCATGAGCAGTTAGATCTTTCTCATGATTAATTCACAAAGACAATCCTGAAGTGAACTAAGTGACTTCTAAGCGATATAGAACTTCATTAGAATTCTTTCCTATTAATGTTTTCCATTTTTTCTCTTTTTCTAAAAAGTTAAAAAGTAAAAAAATGACTGAAAGACATAAAACATCGCTCAACTATAAAATCATAATTGTAATGTAATTTTATTGATGCCACTGTCATTTACATATAGTATATAGGATCAAATTGATACAAAAATTAGCATTTGAGAAAGTCAAGTGAATGCGCTCCACACATTTATACCTTATATCTTTATACAGTAGCTGAAAAGTGTCAATGCTGGACTGAGAGAATCACTGTTTGAGACCCTATTATGTGATCGTTCCTGCGTTCTTGCTGTTTAACTGTTGCTGCCCATAACTTCTTGATCTGAATCCTAATGACAGACACGTCTCTGTCCTTTTGTTATTATCTCACATGCACAGTGCCAGGAAGCAAAGTGTGCTACTGTATGTGTGTAGAGATCATCTTCCAGTATATTAGTAGGTGACCGTGGACCTGTTTGTTCCAATAGAGTTTACAGCCATGCTAGTGACTGGGGTCAGAGCTCAGGTGCTGCTAAGCGGGGTGCCAAGAGACATGCATCCGCCTTCTTCTGCATCCGACCCTCAACTATGCTAACAACCCTCTTCTCCATCCCCCTAACTCTTTTCACCCCCCTCTTCTCCATATCCCCCAACTCTGCTCACCCCCCTCTTTTCCATCTCCACCCCAACTCTGTTCACCCCCCCCCTTTCTTCTTCATATCCATCCATACTCTGCTCAGAATGTTGGCAACAATGAAAGATAGATGCCATAATCATCCTCAGGGTTCCCTGTAATTGAACTTTGTTGCAACATTCATCTGGAGGTATCTCTATTAATAATTATACTGTATATACCCAGATATATCTGCAAAGTTCCATCAGGACTCTTATAGGGCCCTTTGCTGATAATACCTGTTTGTACATTGGATGTATGTACTATAAAATAATCTTTTGTTATATAAAGCTTTTTATTATTTCCATACTGATGTGCATCTATATATTTATGGTTAATGTTATATGCTGGTTGCAGTCTGTGGGGGGGGGGGCGAGTTTATTAATATTTTAATCATAACCTGGCTTCTGCCTGCAGTGCCTAGGTGAGGGTGACGTCATCATCATTTCCTGGGAGCTGCCAGGCATTTCAGAGTACAAGAAATTTTGCAAAAAGATGCTTTAGCACACTAAAAAGGTGTCTTCTTGCATGATTTAGGATACTCAGCAATGCCTAACATTTCTCTTGAACAGATAGTAATGTCTCCTTCAGTATGGAAGAGGTGAGGTAAATATATTAACTAACCCTTTTTTTCTAACAAGCTTGTTTTTTTCATTTTCACAGTATTTTGTCCAGGGTAGGTGGTCGATAAAAAAAAGCAGACATTGAATCACTAAGCAAGCACATTACATATATACTGTATATAAAATGTAGCGCTATTCTTTTCTCTCTCTGCGGCTACTGAGGTATGATGGCGTCACCTGTATAGTATTGAGGAGCAGAGTCTTCATAATCTGTGTGATCAGGACAGGATCTGTAACAAGCGCAGTGCCTCCACTCAATTGGGGCTTGTGAATAGCAAGTGAAATCCCAATTGAGAAATATATCTTCACATAGATCGTAATGCACACAGCATTGTATTTGAAAGTCCATGTATTGAAGAAATACCATTCAGTGAACCATCCAACATAAGGTATTTTCCAAACAGGAACATGAATTTATTAACAGTCTCTATGTATATCTCAGTGAGGTGAAGCTGCAGCACTTACACAGTCTGTTCTTTCTTAGCAGGAATTCACTCTTCTCCTTCTCCCAGATGTCACTCTCTCCACCCACTTACCCACAAAACCTCTGCTCTTCTTGATGACCTCATCCTTGGTGAGAGAGAGGGAGAGCACAGCAGCCATATTGGAAAAGGGCAAACAAACACTGCATAATAAGAGTATACACTTGGTAAATGGGCAAAGAAATGATCACATCGCTACACATGATTGGGTCAGGTAGTATGATGCTAAATGATTTAACCACTTTCCACCCTGCCACTGCACATAAACGGCCGGGTGGGAGCTCCCTCCTTCTGACTGGACATTCCCGAATGTCCTTCAGAAGGAGTGGGATCGCGCGGGCGCGCTCCCGCGCAGCCACGCAATCCCGCAATCCCGATGCGCGCGTGTCACCCGGACATGCCGCATCTCGGAACGGCAGGAGGGCAATGTGATTTCACATCATCGTATAGTAAACATGGGGGAGGGGTGGCATTTGACAGGAGATCGCGCCGCCACGTGCTCACGCAGCGGCGTGATCCCGATCTGCCTGTGCCCCCCAGAGACAGTGGAGTATTATAACACAGGAGGGCCCTGTGATTGGCCCTCCCGATTACATGACGACTGTGTCCAATCACAGTCGTCATGTAATGTAAATAGAGGGCGGTTGTAACTGCTCTCATCTCTTCCTCTCCTCACACAGAGCCTGTCAGTGAGGAGAGGAAGAGAGATCTGTGCTGCAGCCGGGAGATCAGTGAGTTTTATAGCTGTTTGTCTGCTGTTTACCCAGTGATCACCCAGCTAGTCTCCCCAAAACACAGTGTCCCCAAAACAGTGAAAACACCTGTCAGTGAACATCTGCCCGTCAACAACTGGCACATCTGCCCGTCATCATCAGGCACATCTGCCCGCCAGTCATCAGGCACATCTGCCCGCCAATCATCAGGCACATCTGCCCGCCAATCATCAGTCATTAGGCACATCTGCTCGCCAATCATCAGGCACATCTGCCGCCCACCATCAGGCACATCTGCCCGCCAGTCATCAGGCACATCTGCCCGCCAATCATCAGGCACATCTGCCCGCCAGTCATCAGCCATCAGGCACATCTGCTCGCCAATCATCAGGCACATCTGCCGCCCACCATCAGGCACATCTGCCGCCCGCCATCAGGCACATCTGCCGCCGGCCATCTGTCACATCTGCCATCTGCCATCTGCCCACGATCAGGCACATCAGCCCGTCAACAGCTGACACATCAGCCCGTCAACAACTGACACATCAGCCCGTCATCAGCTGGCACATCAGCCCGTCAACAGCTGACACATCAGCCCGTCAACAGCTGATACATCAGCCGCCCACCATCATCAGGCACATCTGCCTGCCATCATCAGGCACATCTGCCTGCCAATCATCAGGCACATCTGCCCGCCAACATCAGGCATATCTGCCGCCCACCATCAGGCATATCTGCCCCCACCATCAGGCACATCTGCCACCCGCCATCAGGCACATCTGCTGCCCGCCATCAGGCACATCTGCCGCCCGCCATCTGACACATTTGCCGCCTGCCATCTGACACATCTGCTGCCTGCCAACATCTGGCACATCTGCCACCTGCCAACATCTGGCACATCTGCCGCCCGCCATCTGGCACATCTGCCACCCGCCATCTGGCACATCTGCCACCCACCATCTGCCCACGATCAGGCACATCTGCCCACCAACACCAGGCACATCTGCCCGCCAACATCTGGCACAGCCGCCCACCATCTGGCACATCTGCCGCCCGCCACCTGACATATCTGCCACCCGCCATCTGGCACATCTGCCCGCCAACATAACGAAAAGATCTTACAGCGCAGAGGAGGCTCTCCAAATACTCCAGAGTATGTCGGATGAGAGTAGCTGGGAATTCTCTCCGTCAGACTCGGATAGCGACTATGAGCCAGTGGAAAGCAGTGGCTCCGAGTTGGAAACAGAGGAAGATAGAATCCTAACAAGGAGAATCAGGAGAAATGAGCAGGAGGAGACATTCACCAGCAGCGCAGCACTCCAGGGCATCCACCAGCAGGCATCCACCAGCAGCGCAGCACTCCAGGATGATATGCAGGCATCCACCAGCAGCCCAGCACTCCAGGATGATATGCAGGCATCCACCAGTAGCGCAGCACTCCAGGGCATCCACCAGCAGGCATCCACCAGCAGCGCAGCACTCTGGGATAGGCAGGCATCCACCAGCAGTTCTGCAACCTTTCTAGAAGATAGGCCAGATGCTAGCAACGGATCCCATCAATGAGGCAGTGCCCATACTAGCCTCCCAGATGTTCTACTGTATCCAACATGGCTGCCCGATACGTCAGTAGAACCTGTAATACCCCTTTTTACAGCCCAGCCAGGCCCTCAGAGGCAGACGGAAAATGTAAACCCACTTTATTATTTTCATTTATTTTTTACCAATGATCTCCTAACCTACATTGTGGAGCAATGTAATCTTTATGCCAGCCAACATATAGCCAACAATCCAAGTTCTTCATATGCCCGTCCTTTTGTTTGGAAACCCCTCACTGTGGAAGAATTTAAAATTTTCCTTGGCCTAACCCTCAGCATGGGGCTGACAATAAAGTTGCCATTTATTTGATGCAACTTGCCCTATTTAATTCATATATAATTTTTTCTAAGTGCACCCAAAGTTCCTTAACCTATCTAAAATTCCAAGAAGACGTTGTCACAGCCCTTCTCTATCCCCAAGGCCAAACCCCTCAACTAATTCGCTCCGATTCATTAGCCAGACTCCATGAAAGGCACTTTCCCGAAATCCTCCCTTTTACTCAAACAGGTCGCAAACCCCCCAAAAAATGTTGTGTGTGTTCAAGGAGAGGAATTCTCTGTGACACCCGATACTACTGTCCCCAATGTCCCTCCCAGCCGGGCCTCTGTATTGGAACGTGCTATCAGTGCTATCATACTTCACTACACTATTAGTAAAGTGAAGATGATTTTTTTCCACTATCTGCCATTTCTGTGAATGACCTGGACTGTTAACGACTATGCCTCTGCCAAACATCTTTCTGCCTTCAACGTGAATTGACCCGGGCTGTTAACGACTATGCCTCTGCCAAACATCTTTCTGCCTTCAACGTGAATTGACCCGGACTGTTAAATGACCATGCTTTTTGCCTGCCTCCTGAACTGATCATTTGCCCTGCCACTGTATAGCACAGAGGTCTCACATATGTGAGGGGCTCCAGAAAAGGTTTTCAGAATGGAGAAAACATTTTTCTCCGGGTTTTTAGTTTTCTCGGATTAGGGTCTGGAGACTCGGAGGCTTCGTAGAGATTTGGGTGGGAAGAAGCCTCTACCCCTCTCCTCAGGTCTTACCTGACCAAGGCCCAATGTACAAAATGCTGCCTGCTGCCACCTGAACTGGTCATGCCTCTGCCTGCCACCTGAACTGGCCATGCCTTTGTCTGCCACATGACATTGCCATGCCTTTGCCTGCCACATGACCTTGCCATGCCTTTGCCTGCCACCTGGACTGGCCATGCCTATGCCTGTTACCTGAACTGCCTGCTAAACCTTGGACTTTACTGAACCATGTTCATACTTTTCTGCTGCCTGGACAATTCCTGGACATTTCCTTTGGCTGTCTGGACAAATTCTTTGGCTGCTCTGGAACGGTATTCCTGCCTGCTAAAACCACAGGTGAGCTTTTTTTTTACCTTTTGCTCAGCAGAATGTATTTTGGGGTGTAATTCTTGGTGTGTACATGCTATGTGTTAGAAGCCTGGAGGTGCTATTTGCATGTTGGGCCTCTGTATGTGGACAGGTAGTGGGAAAGTCTCACACATGGGGTATCGCCATACTCAGGAAGAGTAGCAGAATGTATTTTGGGGTGTCATTTTGGCTATGTACATGCTATGTGTAAGAAAGATCTTCTAATTTGACAACTTTGTGAGAAAATAAATAGGTTTTCATTTTCTTTCCACATTTTCCAAAAACTTGTGGAAAGAAATGACATGTTTAAAAGACTCACTATGCCTCATAGAATATACATTGGGTTGTTTTCTTTTCAAAATGGGGTCATTTTGTGGGTAATTCCATTGTCCTGGTGCTCCGGGGCCTTCAAAAATGTGATAGGTACTCAGGAAATGAAATGTGTAATTTATGCCTTTAGAACATCTGATGGTGCTCTATGGATGTTGGGCCTCTGTATGTGGCCAGGCTGTGGAACAGTCTCACACATGGGGTATCGCCATACTCAGGACGAGTAGCAGAATGTATTTGGGGTGTCATTTTGGCTATGTGCATGCTATGTGTTAGAAAGATCTTCTAACTTGACAACTTTGTGAGAAAAAAATAGGTTTTTATTTTCTTTCCACATTTTCCAAAAACTTGTGGAAAGAAATGACATGTTCAAAAGACTCATTATGCCTCATAGAATTAACATTGGGTTGTTTTCTTTCCAAAATGGGGTAATTTTGTGGGTAATTCCATTGCCCTGGTGCTCCAGGGCCTTCAAATTGTGATAGGTACTCAGGAAATGAAACATGTAATTTATGCCTTTAGAACGCCTGATGGTGCTATATCGATGTTGGGCCTCTGTATGTGGCCAGGCTGTGGAAAAGTCTCACACATGGGGTATCGCCATACTCAGGACGAATAGCAGAATGTATTTTGGGGTGTCATTTTGGCTATGTACATGCTATGTGTTAGAAAGATCTTCTAAATTGACAACTTTGTGAGAAAAAAATAGGTTTTCATTTTCTTTCCACATTTTCCAAAAACTTGTGGAAAGAAATGACATGTTCAAAAGACTCAGTATGCCTCATAGAATATACATTGGGTTGTTTTCTTTCCAAAATGGGGTCATTTTGTGGGTAATTCCATTGTCCTGGTGCTCTAGGGCCTTCAAAAATGTGATAGGATCTCAGGAAATGAAATGTGTAACTTATGCCTTTAGAATGCCTGATGGTGCTATATGGATTTTGGGCCTCTGTATGTGGCCAGGCTGTGGAAAATTCTCACACATGGGGTATCGCCATACTCAGGACGAATAGCAGAATGTATTTTGGGGTGTAATTGCAATTATGCCTGCACCGTGTGTGAGAAATAACTTGTAAATATGACAATTTAGTGAAGAAAAAAAAATATATATATATTTCTTAATTTTCCAAAGCATAGTGGGGAAAAAATTTCAAATTCACTATGCCTCGTACTAAATACCTCAGACTGTCTTCTTTCCAAAAAGGGGTCATTTGGGGGGTTATTGTACTGTCCTGACATTTTAGGGCCTCAAGAAATGAGATCAGTGCATTAGGCCATCAGTGCATTAGGATTGATACATTTTCAATAATGCGTAGCATGGCTTGTAGACTCTATAACTTTCACACAAACCAATGATCATACAATTATCAGGATTTTTTTTACCAAAGACATGTGGTAGAATACATTTTTGCCTAAATTTTCGACAAAATTTAAATTTTTTTGGTTTCTTTTAAAAGAGAAAGTAGAAAATTTTGTTTTTATTTCAAAATATTCGCTCTTTTTTCGCTTATATCACAAAAAATAAAAAATGAAGTGGTAATTAAATACCACCAAAAGAAAGTGTGTGAACAAAATGATAAAAATTTCATTTGGGTACAGTGTAGCATGACTGAGTAATTGTCATTCAAAGTGAGAGAGCACTGAAAGCTGAAAATTGGTCTGGGAAGGAAGGGGGTGAAAGTGCCTAGTATTGAGGTGGTTAAAAACATAGCAGAAGCCCTTCTTTTTCCATCAATCATAAAAAATGTGCTGTCTACATGTGCCCTGCTCAGGGTTTAAAATACTTATTTTTATTAAGTGTAAGTTGCAAAATATAATGGCCTGTAAAGCAAGCCTTTTCAATGAAAGTCAAGTTACTCGTTAAGAAACCTAGATAAAATGTATATTTAATATTGGAAAGCAGTACTGAAGGTGAAGTTGTTGTTTTTCTTTAAATGAAGGATACATCTTATCTAATCTAGGAACTTCCCTGTTAGCGCCGGTTCACATTAGAAGAGGCACGACTTGCAGGTCGCCTCACCGAGGCGACCTGCACACGACTGCCGCGGCGACTTGCAAGACGACTTCTGTATAGAAGTCTATGCAAGTCGCACCCAAAGTAGTACAGGAACCTTTTATCTAAGTCGGAGCGACTTGCGTCGCTCCGATTAGAACGGTTCCATTGTACAGAACGGGAGGCGACTTGTCAGGCGGCTAGGTCGCCTGACAAGTCGCCCCCGTGTGAACTGGCTCTAAGTTGGTAACTGTTACTGTAGTGCCAAGAGGTAGGTGTGCCACATGGGTAATTACAGTGTATTGTTAAGCATAAAATGTGTGCTTGTAATATGTATGAATAATGACTAATTACGTATATTTTCTATGCGCTTCATTTAAATGAAACCAGGTTTGCTAGGGGTTGCAGTGTTTTTCCTGTTTGAAAGCTTTGCTCCTTACCTGTGAAGTCCTGCCCACCACCCAGGATAAACAGAGGAAGAGGAAACTGAGCTGCTGTGGATTGAGGGAATTAGGACAGAGCCGCTGGGAGGAACCTTGACTTGTGGGGAATGTACTACACATCCCAGCATTACCAGGGCCCCGGAGAGAGAAAAAAAGGAAGAAAAAAGGAAGAACTGTTCCAGGCCTAGGTGCAGACTCAGAGAGGATGTGATGGAATATGCACACACTCTGTGTAGCAGTCTGCTGTTGAGTCTTTTTGCTGCAGTGTTGGTGATGCAGAGAGGCTAAGTAACGGACATCTCTTGGTTTGTTGTAATGCCACTGTCGCACTTGGTGTTGCCTTCTGATTGCGAAGCTGCTGATATCTCTGAGCCCTGGAGAGAGAGTGGGAGAGGACAGGTCATTGCCCAAGGAGTTGGTAAAAGACTGCTGGCCATCCCCTATCACACCCAACATAAGGGAACAGTATTGCTTACTGGGAACACGGTTCCGACACCCACACCCAGGTTCAGAGGGGCTTAATTGTGAACACTCTAACACCAGTAGGGAAGGGTTTAACAAAGACTGATGTTTGTCATAGCATCATCTCCTAGACAGGACATTCCCCAATATAGGGATTGTATACATTAATTTACAACCGTTTCATATACTTGAAGTGTTTTTTTTTGCAGTTTTCCATTTCTTTGGTTATTTTAGTATTGTATATATTGTTACAATAAATATGCCTTCTTCAGCCCAGGTTTGTCAGAGAGCATGGTGCTGCTTACAGAGTCATAAGTTCTGGGAACAGGTGACCCAAGAAAACAGCAGCGCTACGTAAACATTTCTGTGTGGCTCACTAACAATTTACCTTGAGTGGCCAGGAAAATTTATCTGCACTGGGGAAGTGAGCAGAAAACACAGGGCAGCTCTGGCTGTGGAGTTACAGGCATAGGGGCTGCTTCAGTGCAGGTGGTGATGTAGGCAAAGTCTAGAGCTTTAAGTTGTATTTAGGCAGGAAGATGCTAGAATGATCATAGAGCTTGTCTATAAGTGGTAAGCAGGTAGGAAAGATAGGAAGATGCTGGAATGGCTTCACGACTATCTAAAGGTGGTGGACGCTGAAGCTGGCAGAGGAAGTTGGTTGGAAGTCTCAGCAGGTTACACCTCCGAAGCCTCTCTCTTGGATATCGTTTCCAGTTTTTAATTCCACCATAATTACTAAAAGTTAGGAAATTTTATCATTTATATCTTGCAAAATACACTACACTCTTACTTTTCATTGTAACAAATGTGATATTTGTAATGAACAGCTTTTTAGTTACTGTGGCACTGCCCAACGAATGGAAGTCAATCAAGGTGTGACTACCTTAGGCTATCCAATTTTGATCTGACTTTCAATAGGATTATGTAGTGCAGCTTTGATGAAACTTAAATAAGGTTTGTATATTCTAATACACATAATATTGTGGCACTCATCGCCATCATCCGTAATGTATATATTTGGAAGAAACTGAAAAAAGAATTTCGGACTATGCAGCCCAACTAAGGAGTAAAAGGCTTATCTATAAAATCATAAAGTTTACACAGTACATATAACTAGAAGATCTCACAAAGGCCAAAGGTGAGTAAGCAATCAATCTTTGTGAGATCTTCTAGATATATGTACTGTGAGGATGGATGTTATATAATATTTCTTGATGTTGATCTATAGTAAACTAAAGTGGGTGATCCTATGTCTGGTTGGGTTCCCCTTGATGCTCCAGTGTCCGCCCTGGGGGCTATTATGCTGGTGCTTTTGTGCACTGAGGTATATCCCATGCAAAAGAGGTACGAATACATTGTATGATTATGCATATAGATATTACTTAAATGTCATTGTTTTATTTAGATGTGTGCTGTATTGTATTGTTGAGTCCTGATGAAGCTGAGTCTGGCGAAACGCAGTGGGACATGAAACCTACTTTATGAGCACTAATACTTGCAAAATTAAAAGAGTATGGGATTTTTTTTATCCCATATTCATACTTACCTAGGTGGATGCAGCATCGGACCAATGCTGCATCTGTCCCCCGCCGCCTCTTCACTGAAAACACCATTGATGGCTCAGTTTTTTCACCTCCCCGAGCAGAGAGCTGCTGCCTGCAGTCAGCATCTCTCCTGCTCTGCTCCTCCACGCTCATTGGAGCAATGAGCTGTGGAGGGGCAGGGAGCGGCCGTCTCAGCCACTCACTTAGAGGCTGAGACGCCTATGAAGAAGTTTTTGCTACATGTGGCTGCGAGGTTAAGAGTTCCATGGCTGTAGCTGATTAGGATGATGGGCTGCTGTCATGTGACAGTTACCTGGTGGTTCAAGCCAAAATCTTAGCTTATCCCTACTTGTAGACAAAGATACATATCAGTATATCCCGAGATGCCAGACTGGGAGGCTGCCAGACATCTAGATCCACAGGGACATATTGGTCACCCATAAAGACATACTTATATGCTGTTACCTTACAGCAGTAAGGTAAGGGGACACCTATACATCACGTTGCACTGAAGACAGGAAGTCAACAGTTACTTTCACTCCATCTAAAAGAGTGGTCACCAGCACTTTATATGATTTTTTTGCACTGAAGATATACAGTCACTATTTATTCCGCACTTTATATAAAAGACTATCACGTATATATTAGCACTTTAGTTCACTTGCTCATATTGTATGTAAAGAAGATTCCGCATGTATACAGTATTTAGGTGGACTTTTTTGGTGATGCTTGAGATTGAGACCATTATTGCCTTCACCTTAGAAGAATCAGGACAGTATGTGACACTTTTCCTCACTGTATACTATTTGCTTCTATCAAAAATTAAGGACACCTATTGTCGATTTGTTATAGGAATCGCCTTTATCTATGTGTATTTGGCATTTTTGCACTTGGTCACTTTATTTTGCACACTTGCACAACTTTACCATATTGTTTTATTGATTACAGCGCAGCACTATCTTTTATCTCATATTTATACTAGGGTTCTGATATTACCTTCAGTGTTTGCAGCAGTCAGGGCCGTTTTTAAGGCAGGGCAAAAGGGGCATCTGCCCTGGGCCCCATCATTGTTGTGGGGCCCAAAGTAGCTGCCCCATACTTGCCAACTATCCCAGTTTAAATTCCCTTGTCCCTTGAACGTTTTAGTCCCGTGCTGTGTCCCGGTATCTCAGTGTGAACTTCTGTTACCCAATTGCAGTGTACAGATGACTCACCTGCAGACCCTGTGTTTACATGTATATAACCTGCACTGATATGTAAATAGCGGCAGCATTAATATGTAAACAGCCACTGAGTGGCTGCATTGATATGTAAATAGATGTGGCATTTTGACATATATATGTATATCATGTCCCCCTGAGGTCATATCCACCATCACTTCTGCTGAATGCTGCCCACTGGGGAGGTAAAGGGGCATGCTTGAAAGTTCTGGCCTACAACTGTGGTCATTAAGCCCAACATCAGCCTGTTCTGCAAAAGGTAAGCAAATTGGAGGTGGAACCCTTTTTCAAAATAACATGGTGCCACAGCACCGTGAATTTTTGGTGCATGTGAATATGCACATCTCAGTAGATGAATGAAGGTGTCAAACACTTAATAGCACTGCTGTGTATATGCTAAAGAGCAGCATGTTTCTGTGGTGTCAGGAAAGCAATTTTGCATGCGTTTCCAACACACACAAATGTGAACACAGGCTAAATGTCTTGGTTACATTGGCGGTTAGTATAAATCTTCTCATTACATTGGGGCTTGGTGTACAATCCTTTCATACACACTGGTGGCCAGTGTGAATCCCCACTTACATTGGGGCCAGTGGCGTCTCCAGCTTTCATATTTAGGGGGGGCACATGGGGGGACAGGGACAAAAGTAGGGGGGCAACTATAAAATGCATATATATATATAGATATAGATATAGATATATAGATATATATAGATATATAAATATATACTGGGGCCCTTTACTATGACCCCACAATGGCCCTTTCACCTGTTCTGCAGTGAGCTCCCTTCCTACTGTATTGGGGTCCCCCAGGGTGGCAGAAAACAAGAGATATATGTCACCAGCATACCAAGAAAATATAAGATTCCAAAGCAGTGGGAGAACTATCAGGGTTGCAAAGGTTGTCTTGCCTCTGGGCCCTGGTGTTCTGCCACTGTGGGGTTTCCCAGCCTCCTCTTGCTGTCCTGCCCCTGCTATTGACTGCTCTGGTCTGGCATCTCTTGGAATTTACAGGCTGGTTCTCCTGTCCTAAGGATGGGAGAAATCAGTCTGTTTTTTCAGTAACTGAGAGTCCTGGTGGAGTCCTTCCTGCAACTCGCTCTTCTCCCTGCCAATGAGGATGCAGGGGAAGGAGCAGATCGGGTGGCCGTGGTTGTGTGAGCGCTCGCATTATGCAGTGTCAGCAAGCAGAGGGAGGGGGGAGGAATCGCCCGCAGGAGCTGACTGGGGACTCTCTCCCTCTTAGACATTGATTTTTTGTAAAAAAAATAAAATAAAATTTTTTTTATTGGGGGGGGGGGCACATGGTGGGGCACAGCATAATGTTGGGGGGGTCAGGGCCCCCTCTGCCCCCCCTAGGGACGCCATTGATTGGGGCTTACTGTGAATGCTCCTATTACATTAGTGGTCAGTGTAAATCCCCATTACATTAGTGGTCAGTGTAAATCCACATTACATTGGTGGCCAGTGTAGAAATTCCTCTTTATATTGTTAATTGGTAAAAAAAATCCAAACTTGCATTTGTGGTCAGTTTCGAATCCTCCCTTACATTGGTGGTCCATGTAGAAGCCCCTTTAAATTCCCCCTTACACTGGTGGTTGGTGTATATGCTCCAATTACATTGGTGTCAGTGTAGAAATCCCTCTTTATATTGGTGGGTGGTGTAAAATCCCCTGTTACATGGTGGTCAGTGCAAATTCCCGCTCACATTGGTGGTCAGTGTAAATCCCCCCTCACATTGGTGGTCATTGTAAATTCCCATTAAATTGGTGGTCATTGTAAATCCCCCACTATATACTTGCCAAAGATTTCCAGCTTTGCTCTACATGATTTAGAATTTGCCACAGTGTACTACCTCCTAACTAATACCATCCCCTCACCACTGATCACATCAAACCCCCAGCATTGCCACTGATTACACCCCCCTCCCCCAGCATTGTGTGATCACAGGAGTCCTATAATCCCTAGGAGTTTTTTGTTTATTGATGGGTCCCCTCACCTCCCCAGTCCATGGGGGCAGTCAGTGAGGAGATGATGGGCTATAACCTTTAGCAACCAATCAGTGAGCCATAATAATGTGCAGTAACCTCTAGCAACCAATTAGTGAGTGGTACGGATGTTTAGTAACCTCTAGCAACCAAGCAGTAAGCAGTATTGATGTACAGTAATCTCTGGCAACCAATCAACAAGCAGAAGTCATGTGCTATAACCTCTAGAAAATAATCAGTGAGCCATAATATGTGCTGTAACCTCTAGCAGCCAGATCAGTGAGTGGTAATGATACACTGTAACCTCTGGTAACCAATAACAATCTGCTGCCTGATCTGATTCAGTAAACTGATTTTGAGTCTAGCGGCTGTTTATTGCATATCTCAGAGCAGGTGTAGAGCGAAATTGCGTAGAGGGGGGGACCCCCAAGAAAATGTTTGCCCTGGGTCCAATCAATATTAAAGACGGCCCTGGCAGCAGTATAGTTGCATTTATTGTGTGGCGCGGGGATATCTTTTATTCTATTTCTTTAGTGTTGTCACATGAAAAGATATAATAAAATTTTTACAAAAATGTGAAGGGTGTACTCAATTTTGTGAAATACTTTATATGCCTGATATCACTACATTGTCTAGTAAGTTGCTATTTGTCATGTGAATAAATTAGTTTTTATACTGCTACACTCAGATACGCCCTCTGCTGTCCTTATCTGTCATGAATTTAACCTATAAAAAAAAAAAAATAAATTAACTAAAAAAAATAACCACTTATATGCATGCACATACCTTCTTTTATCACAAGTCTTGTCAAGTCCTTACCCTGAACCTGGGGTTACCACTGACTTCACAAGGAACATCAAAATGTGGGAAGCATTTCTTTGTCTGGTTATTCACAATGTTTACAGGGTAAATCTGTAAATGGTCTACTTTAAGATCGTAGCTTTACATTCCCTTTCTTAAATACATCTACTCCTTTTACATCGTTATGCTCTACCTTTAAATAATTGTTTCTTCCCGAGATAAAATATCTTTTACCTTGATGGTGTAGAAGATAGCTTTTTTCAAGACTTGTGGTTTTCCTTCATGTGTGGCTGCATCTGTGTAATTCGATGAGTTAGAATCATGAAGTATGCTAGCAAAGTAGCGCTGTGTACTGTGGAAGCTTAAACATCTCTTCAGTGAAATAAATACTGAAGGGTTGATGAGGCTGCAATTTATGCATATTCAGTAAAAACACTCATAGGCTTCATTATGATTTATTACTGTTAATCTTGTTTTGTAAACAAGATATTCATAAACTGAAATGTTTGTACTCTACATCGTATCAGCAAGTCCACAGTGTTAATGTAAACGTCCATTTTCTCTATGGCTGTAATCTATTGTATCGAAGTTCTTATACCTATATCATTCTCTTTCTTGTGCAAATTGTCTTGCAGAATGTTCCACCGGTCAGGGGGCAGCATATGGCATAAACCGCCTGTTTTTCTGATCAGTGTATGGGTCTGCTATAGAGACTTCTGAATGGATAAATAAAAGGCTGTGTTGTATAGTATGTAATTTACCCTCATATGCTGCATGCCCATAAACACTTCCTGCTTAGGTCTGTGGGCGGGGCTTAAGGCACTCTAGTGGGATCACTGTGGAACTGCATTCGCTAATGCCTAAACCAGTGGCAGGAGCCGCGGTCATATAAAGCAGCATTAAAGAATATACTCCAGACTAATGCCTCGTACACACGGTCGGATTTTCCGATGGAAAATGTCCGATCGGAGCGTGTTGTCCGAAATTCCGACCGTGTGTGGGCTCCATCAGACATTTTCCATCGGATTTTCCGACACACAAAGTTGGAGAGCAGGAGATAAAATTTTCCGACAACAAAATCCGTTGTCGGAAATTCCGATAATGTGTACACAAATCCGACGGACAAAGTGCCACACATGTTCAGAATAAATAAAGAGATGAAAGCTATTGGCCACTGCCCCGTTTATAGTCCCGACGTACATGTTTTACGTCACCGCGTTTAAAACGATCGGATTTTCCGACAACTTTGTGTGACCGTGTGTTTGAGACAAGTTTGAGCCAACATCCGTCGGAAAAAATCCTAGGATTTTGTTGTCGGAATGTCTGAACAAAGTCCGACCGTGTGTACGCCCTATTAGTCTGATTCAAGGTTTCTGACAGTGTTACTGTGCAAGTGCTCTGCTCACTTCTTAGACAGAAGTACAGTTAAATCACACTTGTTTAATAATAATAATAAAAAAAGGTAAACATAGTCAAAACATAGCCAGAGTTCAGGAACCCGGAACCGATAGTCAGACAAGCCAAAATGTCAGGGAGCCAGAGATGAGCGTAGTAGAACAGCAAGCAGGATCTGGAGCCAGAAGGAATGTCAGCCAAGCAAGTCTTTCATGGGAACACAGGAGAGCGTCTCTAGAGATGTCACCAAGGTGAAGGCAGAGATCATCTGGGCTGGATGGCTTAAGTAGGCAGGATTGACAAGCAGGATATCAACAGGTGAGTCACTGTGGAGAGGTAGGAGCTGGCAATTAGCCAACAGCTGAGCAGCCAGCTTTGAGAAGGAAGGGCTGAGCCCAGCCCTGACAGTATCCCCTCCTCAATGACCCCTTCCCCTTGGAGGACCACCAGGCTTGAGGGGAAAACATCTATGTAAACCACAGAGGAGGACAGGGGCATGTACGTCCGAGGATGAGACCCAAGAGCGTTCTTCCGGACCGTACTCTTGTACCCATGTACTGTATCTCCTCTAAACTCTTCAGTCCACTGTTTGTAAGCCCTGTTCATTTGATACTCCTTACATGCACCACTTTAGAGACTTCAGACCAAGCCATTTAGATAAACAATAAAGATCTTTCACTGAGGTAGTTGCAAGTAACAAGTAACAGTTCTCAAAGATATCTTCCACATGATTTCCTATACACAGTTCTTTAGTGTCCCTGAATAGTAATACCTTATGCCAGGGGTAGGCAACCTTAAAGAGGTGGAGATCTACCTGAACAACATGGGAGAAGTCAAAGATCACTGGGCATAGTGTTGCCCCATGTCACCGCCTCACACCTGATTTAAACCTCTAATTGGCAAACTACCATTTCGCAATCAGGTGCATTGCACGGCAATCATGGGTTTAAATCAGGGTCATGCTTGTCAGGTGTTACACCCACCAACCATGAAAAAGCATATAACTCCTGCTGTGGGTGCGACTGTGTACACCTCTGGCCACTGCAGCTAAAGGGGATGCGGTTGGTGTGGGGGTGACAAAAACACGTCTTAACTATGGAGTTTTACCACCCCCAAACTGCAACTGCAAATGTAAATGAATCCTTACTGTTCTGAGCCACCTATAAGGCTGCGTTCACACTGATGTGCTGCATTTTACCTGCACCATGGCATGCAGCACAGTACGTTTGTGACTTTCCCGGGTTAGCTGCACTTTGCCGTAGACTTCTTTTATATTCTGCAGGTTTGGTGCACTTTCTAAAATTGCACCAAAACTCCTGCATTCAAAAAGTGCACCAAAACCGCAGGATGTATTAGAAGTCTATGACTAAGCACAGCAAACCTGCAGGAAAGCTGCAGGTACACTACACTGCACTCGCAGTGTGGGTAAACAGCTGTATATCAGTGTGATATCAGCCATATACTATTATGCCCAGTGCATTGCTTCACACTGACCTAAAGATCTCTTCTTTCCTGCTGCTGGCACCACTCTAGAGACCGCTAGCTGGGATAGAGGTGGAGTGCAGTTGGTATCACTCCGCGTTGGACAGGAGCCAGCACTTGAGAGGAGGCATCAGCTTAGGCGGCTCTTGCTCCCTTCTACAGCTCCAACTTTACAAGTAGTTCTTCTGCATTGCACTGTGTTTGATGCTTTGGGATGGTGGGTCAACATGCCCTGACGGCAATCTATCAGTCACCTTGCTGCAATCTACTGGTAGATCACGATCTACAGGTTGCTGACCTCCACCTTAGGCAGATGGCTAAATCCATAAAGAGACCTTCTCAAGGCAAGAGTACATGAAAGGCAGTAAATCCACAAAAGGTTGCAATAATCCATAACAGGGTCCAGCTTAAAGTTTATAAGTCCATATAAATCCATAGATTCCAGGTCCCAGTGAGAACCCGGACTGGACTCCCCCCCCCCCCCCCAACCTGTCCCACAGCATTAACCCTTCCTTCTCAGGAACTACCAGCTCAGCAGGTCAACCTAAGGACACAGTGCAACAATTCTACATTTTAACAAGTACCTTTGACACAATAATTTATCTATGATTTTATTAACCCCAGAGCATGAACATGGCAACAGAAAAACTTTTAACCCACAGAACCTTTTGGAAGCACCTGCTTACAAGTCTCTATAATGCAATCCCTTATAAATGCATTGGATTATAATATAGCCCATATAAGGGTCCATTAGAAAAAGACAAATCGGGAAATTAATTTTTCGTTGACAATATACAGTATTTTAATTGGATAGTGCATGCTGGAAAAAAAACTCCCCTTAGTAATTCTCTTGCTGTATTGACACCCCAAGCCCAGATTCCTCTAATTCCCTTTGCAGTTAATAGCTCAAATTGTACCATTTTGCTGTAACGATCACATTATACCTAGCATCCCTTTCTGGAAAAGGGTCTACTGCTACCCTGAACAGTCAATTAATAGGATAACGTAAATCAAAAAAAAAGAGAGAGAGTGGCCCATTCCTACAAAAACAATCGCTTATGTGACAGTGAAATAATTTGGTAAATATCCCTTAATGGGTAAAGGTAGGGCCAATTAAGGCTGCAGCTGCTACCATATAACCTGCCAAAGGCAAGTAAAACATATAAAAAACAAAACACAAAAAGGCAGCGCTATAAAAATTAAAACACACTATGGTATTCCCAGTGTGCTATCTTAAAGTGCATACATATAAACATTAACATAGTCCATAAGGAATTGCAGAGAGCTGCTGTGTTAATTGCACAAAGAGTGATAAGAGAGTCCAATAATCTTTCCAATTCCGTGAGATAAAAATACTGTTCCCCCTACAGATAAAACGCTTACCAGAAAACACTGGAAAAATGCTTATAAACGACATACTGAAGACACTACTGTTCGTCGTATGGCCCCACGCTGACCAATTTCGTCATCTGACATCAGATGACATCAGATGATGTCATGGATGATGAAACGTGTCAGTGTGGGACCATACTATGAACAGTAGTCTTTTCTGACTAAATGTGATCTATGCCTGCTTATTTCTGAAAGTCTGTACGTGCAAGTCCTAAAGGGGGGGTTTTGTTATGTTCAATTTAAATACGTTTTGTTAACGGGATTACGCTATGGTGTTTCCTCCTTTTGTTTTTTGAATGATCCTTTGCGTGTGAGATTCGTCTTCTGGTATCGTCTTGGAGAGGAAATATCCAGAGATAGATTTCCATGCAATATTTTTTCCAGTGTCTTCTGGTAAGAGTTTTATCTGTAGGGGGAATCTGCACCCCCCCCCCCCCCTGCTTCTCTGCATGCGTGGAGGTGTTGGTGACAGCAATTTTAGTTCACGGAACTGGAAAGATCACTGGACTCTCTTATCACTCTTTGTGCAATTAACACAGCAGCTCTCTGCGATTCCTTATGGACTATATTAATGTTTATATGTATGCACTTTAAGATAGCACACTGGGAATAGTGCGTTTTAAATTGTATAGTGCTGTCTTTTTGTGTTTTGGTTTTAAGTAATAGGGTAAAATAGAGGATAAAGTAAATGGACATACCCACATATAAAAATCTAAGCACACAGTGTTCTTTCCGAGCAAATGGTCATTTCATGTTTTCTGTAGAGAAGCAGACGGGTGGAAGGCTGTTGTTGGGTAAGGACCAACAACATCAGTGTAAGCATCAATGCTTTTTAGGAGGATGGAAGATGGAGATCAGTGTCATTTCTGTTCTTCTCACTATAACTCAATGTAACACTAGGTCATACCGTCAGTGTATTTAATTTCAGATTACTAAAGCTATCAATTTTGTTTTGTATGCAAAGCTAACACTTGTAAAAATTTAGACTGTTTCTTTCGGTAAAGAAAGCCACACCAATGACTCATGATTAATGTGTGACTAAATTCTCTGATTATGTTTGATTTTCTAAGGCTTTTTCCTAGTTGTCATTCGACCTGTCATACTTGTGGATGATGGTATAAATCCTGGTACACACTATTTGTTTTGAACAAAAAAAAACCTGTCAGCTCCGGTCCACGTCGCTGTACTAACCATGCAAGGTTAGTAAAGAGATCTCCCCTGCTGAACTGTTGTGTTCTGACAGGGGGACAGCCTCCCTACCCCAACACCCTGATCAGCACTCTCTGCCATTGGCTGAGAGCGCTGATTGGGGGTCGGTTGGCTGCTGTTTTTTTTCAGCATACACGCAGGTTTCTGTTGGACAGACCAACATACACACATTTCGAATGTCGGATGTTTTTTTTTTAACCGGTGGTTGTCTCCCAACATTCGGACCATGTGAAAGAGGCTTTAGTTGGAAGTAGTTAGCATCTCACTTTGTGGAAAGGTTTCTTAAAGCTAAGATAAATGTTAGCAAGGATGTGGCCTGTTTTGTGGTTAGGAATGAGGTGGCCTGGTGTTGAGGTATTTTGCACTGGACAATATGCAGCAATATTTACAAGGTTGTGGGCAGTGACAGACATACCAGCTGAGCAGCCTGTGCAGGCGCACAGGAGCCTTTGAGGACCTGGGGCCAATTATACGCAAGGGCTAACTCTGCCTGAAATGGGCCCTAGAATCTCAGTGGCCAGATGATAATCAGGGTCATTTACTATATTTAGGTACCCTGGTTCTGGGTCTATGGCCAGTACCCGATGGTACCTCCACATAGTTCCTGCACAAAGGAGCTCCTATTTAAAGAATTGTATCCAGTAACCACCAATTGATGGGGGTCCTTTTTTCATGGACACTAATAAGGAGAGGCCCTTCACTTACTGACACCAAACTAATACTCCTATTAAGCACCAATGATTGGGGACACTTAACTGACCATTAATGTAACAAGGCCATTCTGCCCCTGAACACCAAGGTAAGCATTTATGCTAACCACTGAGCTGGGCAAATTATTATTGATCCCTACTATGATAGGAGAAAATATACTAACCACTGATGAAGCAAGGGAATTTACAGTGACCACCAATGTAATAGGAGAGTTTACAATGATCAAAAGGGAATGCCGCTCCCAAAGCCTCCACACCTGAACTGATGCTCCTGCCCTACTGCAAACTCTCAGGTTCTGGCTCTTTATTAGCAAAAATTGATAAAAATTCAAAATACAGTCACATCAAAAAGTGGATGAAACAGGGATAAGTCGCTACCGACTTATCCCCGTTTCATCCACTTTTTGATGTGACTGTATTTTGAATTTTTATCAATTTTTGCTAATAAAGATGCCTTATCTATGGAGTGCAGCAGTCCAGAGTTTACAATGACTACAAATGAAACAGGTCATTTTTTACTTATCACCAAAGTAACAGCATAATTTACACTGACTAGCAATGTAACGGGGGGAATTAACAACCGACCTCCAATGTAACTGATGCATTTCCACTGTATGTAAAATGGGCACTTACAATGACCACCAATGGGGGCACTGGTGTACAGTGTAACTGTTACATTGGTGATTAGTGTAAATGCCCTTTTACATTGATGGTCTGTGTAAATACCTCCTGGTATAAGGGATTCTATGCTGATTGTCAGTATGTTAAAAATCCTGTTAGGGGTATGTTAGGGGAAAGGCCTAAATTGCTGAATGAATTTGAGAAGCTCTTGCCGTAAGAAAAGGGGTCTGATGGCAGCTTAATTTTAAGAGGCCTCACATTATGGGGGTTGGTGCTGACTGAATATCAAGGGGGCATATATTAAAGGGAATGCTGGTAGCTGGATAATGTTGTTAGTTAAAGCAGATCTTCACCCTCCCCACTGTATATATATATATATATATATATATATATATATATATATATATATATATATATATATATATATATATTATTTTTATAAACCCTGCTTACCTGGTGGTGAATTCAGCACATTTCAGATTCTCACCCAACCAGCAGATCCAGCGTTGTCCAGATCCAGATCCAGCGTTATCTCTTCTGGCAGCGCTCTGTCCCACACCACCAGGTTTTTATGTAATGCTATCAATAGGCTGCCAGCTGTTTCGGGTTCAGGACACGTCTCTGGATGACAACTCAATAGGTCTGCCCCTTCCTCATTTCCTCACTGAAGGGCTATGCCTCCAGGGATATGTGACGTGCAAAGGGAGCACAGTGGACATCATTTGCCTAGGCAAATGACATACGAGAAGGAGCTGGGCCGAACATTTTCCATAAAAAGAAAAGTAAATAAAATTTTAAAAAAAGCATGCTAATCATATAGAGAAGGGACTGAACCGAGGGAACAAGTTTTGAAGGCTAAAAATCCATTAAAAAAAAAAAATAGTTTTGCACCATAACAGGATTTTGTTGGATGATATAAGAAGTTAATGCAGTCTATGTTCTTGCAGAGTGATATAATGCTACCATAGTCTAAATTCTTGCTGGATAATCTAACCTGCAATTGCTGAAGTTGATAGAATTTGTTATTACAGTGCAATTTACATAAATTGCTGTAATAACATGATACAGTATGATGTACTGTTGCAGTGCAATGTGGTATGATTATGTGATACTGACATTAGAGTGAAATTACTAAGATAGGTGAGTTACTTTAACCCCATTTGCTATTTTAACTCATATAATTCCCTCTTATAACTAAATATATATATATATATTAATAGACTCAAAAATGTGTATTTATAAAATATAATAATTTATTAAATCATTAGCACAGATACAGGGATATTCAGTTGATTCAATCATAAGAACAAAAGAAAATGTCATAAAAAAATAAATCTAAACATCAAATATCAAACATTCATATATCATTTCTGAAAAATTGCTCCTTGCTGACTTTGTCCTTCAGTGGTGACAGGGTCCACTTGAATGTCACAGTAGACAAGACAGGCGATTTCCTGGGTAGAAGAGATGCTAGGAACTATAAGGTGGTCCAAGAATGTTGCAATAATTGTACACATACAAACAGTCATCATTTATCTGTAGTCAGGGTGACCAGCTAGTGCTAGGCTTTCTCTTCAGCTTCATGTCATGTGGAGAATTAGAGAGTTGAGCATCTATAGCAACCAATCAAAATGTGTTTACCCCTAGCACTTTGTTGATCCCACTGTTTCTATAAATAAGCATGAAAATGTTCTAGGTTTTACATTAGACCCCTTTAGTAGAAATTACCTCAACCATGGGGTTTGTGCTGCAGTTAAGCATGTAGGCCCAGCCAGGGAAGGACTTCGGGTGGTGGGGGCCCCTGGGCTTGAGTCACTTTCGGGCCCTACCTTCTATACATATGCACAGCTCTATAAAACAGAAATAGAAAAGGCCGCCAGACTCAGTACAGTATTAAAGAACTTCTGTTTAATTGGACAAGACAAAACAGCCAAATGGCTACTCACAAAAGTAGATAATATATAAGTGTATAAGTGGGGGATACTGTACTGGTATTCGTCCTGGGTCCACGATTAATAAAAGCAATAAAAATGGATACAATTATAATTACCATATTTATCAGCATATAACACGCACCCCAAGTTTAGGAGGGAATTTTAAGGAAGAAAACTTTTAGGAGGGAAGTTTAAGGAAAAAAACTTACATTTAAATGCCCATCAATGCAGCCTTATCAGTGTCCATCTGCAGCCTTGTCCATCATTGCAGCCTTGTCAGTGTAGCCTTGTCAGTGTAGCCTTGCCCCAGTGTCCTTTGCAGACTTGTCATTGCAGCCTTTCAGTTTAAAAATGGCGCCGCTGAGATACAGAGGCGGATGTCCTGTGTATCTCGGCGGCTTTCGGCCGCTCTCGGTGGCTCTCGGCGGTTTTCAAAATGGGCGGGGCCCCCTATTGGCCGGGGCCCATGGGCTTGAGCCCAGTCAAGCCCAATGGAAAGTCCAGCCCTGGGCCCAGCCCCAATATATACAGTATATATATCCAAAACTAGTATAGAGGCACTCGGGTCTTGCAGAGGAAGTAGATCAAAACAGCAGCGTGTTTGCACTGTCAATGTTTTGTCCACTGCATCTTTCTCAAGATATATATATATATATATATATATATATATATATATATATATATATATATATATATTCACTTGTAGAGGAGAACCGCACTCTGCTTACAGTTTAGTGCCAGCAATCAGGTCTTCCCACCGACCTTGTATATAGAAAAAAGTCCAAGAGGTTGCTGCACCTAAAAACTTCTTTGCTTTATTTCACAATAT
Organism: Aquarana catesbeiana; assembly: GCF_042186555.1. Taxonomy (NCBI): domain Eukaryota; kingdom Metazoa; phylum Chordata; class Amphibia; order Anura; family Ranidae; genus Aquarana; species Aquarana catesbeiana. Next base: position 324,062,470 of record NC_133326.1, read on the forward strand.
CTTCAGGAGAGATTTACAAAGCAAGTATAATCCTTTCAAACAATATCAAAGGCAACAAATGCCTACACAGTTTCAGACATGAGTAGATTCAGATATGGATGGATGGATGGATGGATTACGTTTCAGGCTAGTCAGCTTACGCCCTTCCTGAGATCCATTGAAGCACAGCAATATTGCTGTGCTTCACAGCAATGTGCTTCAATGGATCTCAGGAAGGGCGTAAGCTGACTAGTCCGAAACGTAATCCATCCATCCATCCATCCATTCATCCATCCATCCATATCTGAATCTACTCATGTCTGAAACTGTGTAGGCATTTGTTGCCTTTGATATTGCTTGAAAGGATTATACTTGCTTTGTAAATCTCTCCTGAAGATATTGTGAAATAAAGCAAAGAAGTTTTTAAGTGCAGCAACCTCTTAGACTTTTTTTATATATATATATATATATATATATATATATATATATATATATATATACACACACACACATATATACTGTATAACTACTGTATATATGTCAATGTAAAAGATTATGTGTAAAGACTGTTTTCATTACTATGACATAAGTAAACATTTTAGAATTTATTTATGCCAAATTTCAGATAATTTATAAGAGATCACAAACTGTTACTCGGAACAGGAGAAAAGTTTAAAGGATGTTTACTTTTATAAAAAAAAAATGCAACCCCATTACCCTGATGATCAAATTGTAAATTAAAAATATAAATCTCAGCTGCAAATAAATACAATTTCTCACTGGAAAATCCTGTCCACAGATTCTACATTTTGTGATGTTTAGTAAAAAGTTACAAATGCATCGTCCCCATAAAAAATTCTGCCCCCTTCCCCAATCCCATTTTTAAAGGAGGCAGGCATTTTCTTGATGACCAGGCTCCATACATGTGTAACTTTTCACACAACTCACAAATGACAGAAACATAAACAATGCTTATCCCTAAGGCTCCATTCCCATCTGAGTGTAACGCAGCATGTTTTTTTTTTTTTTTTTTTGTGTAGTGTTTTGGAGTGCCACCATTCATTTAAATGGGCCTCCTTCCGCCCCAAAAACGTTCCAAAGAAGCTTATGTACCAAATCTTGGCACAGAGCCAGGAGCATTTGGCGGTGCGATTCTTGCCGTGATTTTAGCACGTTTTGACGCTTGACAATTGCAGCAAAATTGCACCATGTTTGGGGTGACATTAAGAAATAATGGCATCACAAACGCATTCCCGCGTTTTCCCGTGATTCTGGAATTGCAGGCAGAATTGTAGTGAATCATACCGCGACTCAAATCGCCTAGGTGTGAACGGAGCCTTAGTAGGACACAGCAGTGAAAAGTTCAACATTTAATTAGGAAATGGGGATACAAATTATTTTTGGAAAATAAAAGTAAACATTCTTTAACCCCTTGCCGACCAGCGCATGACGATATACGTTGGCACAATGGCATGGCTGGGCAAATGGGCGTACAGGTACCTCCCCTTTAAGATGCGGCATTGTGGGCGCGCGCATGGCCACCGCGTGGTCCGTGACCGCGGGTCCCACGGACTCGATGTCCGCTGGGTACACGGAGCGAAAGAACGGGGAGATGCCTATGTAAACAAGGCATTTCCCCATTCTGCCTAATGACATGACAGGGATCACTGCTCCCTGTCATCAGGAGCATTGATCGCTGTCAGATGAGTAGTAGCCCATCCCCCCAGAGTTAGACTCACTCCCTAGGACACACTTAACCCCTGGATCGCCCCCTAGTGTTTAACCCCTTCCCTGCCAGTGTCATTTACACAGTAATCAGTACATTTTTATAGCACTGATCGCTGTAAAAAAATGACAATGGTCCTAAAATAGTGTCAAAAGTGTCCAATGTGTCCGCCATAATGTCGCAGTCAGCAGATCACCGCCATTACTAATAAAAAAAAAAATTAATAATAAAAATGTCATAAAACAATCCCCTATTTTGTAGACACTATAACTTTTGCGCAAACCAATCAATATATGCTTATTGCGATTTTTTTTTACCAAAAATATGTAGAAGAATACGTATCGGCCTAAACTGAGGAAAAAAAAAATTTTTTTATATATTTTTGGGGGATATTTATTATAGCAAAAAATAAAAAATATTTATTTTTTTTCAAAATTGACACTCTTTTTTTGTTTATAGAGCAAAAAATAAAAACCACAGAGGTGATCGAAAGCCACCAAAAGAAAGCTCTATTTGTGGGGAAAAAAGGACTTCAACTTTGCTTGGGTGCAATGTCGCACGACCGCGCAATTGTCAGTTAAAGCGACGCAGTGCCGAATCGCAAAAAGTGCTCTGGTCAGGAAGGGGGTAAATCCTTCCAGGGCTGAAGTGGTTAAAATTTCATGTTGCTTCATTTCCCATAATATAACTACTTTTTTACTCAACAGTTCTAGCTTGCTGATGTTACCACTGTGTGTTAATTAAGTTTAAAGAGACCCTGTTACCTTGTTCATTTAGGATCTGTGTAAAGCCCACTTCCGACCACCTTAAACCACCTTAAAATCTCTCCTTCCTTTCGAGAAGATCACCACAAAATATCTACAATTGGAACGGCAAGTAATATATATATATATATATATATATATATATATATATATATATATTTATTGGTTTACCTGGAGCTTAGTTTCATGGGAAAAATCATGATTTATACACATACTACTCAGTTGGTATACCTCTTCACACAGAGCAATCAGCCAAGATGGATAGAATCAAGAGACTGAAGTAACTCTTAAAGCTCTAAAAACTAGCTTGAGTAAACGAACAAATAAATAATGTGTTGTGGATCTGTCATTTGTCCTTGACTCTTATTGTGTTAGTGTGAAGCACTGCAGGGTGTTTTCTGCAGTGGATATTGTCATGGCGATTTTTACCTAACTCACTTATCCGCTTAACGAAATATACCATAAGTGATTACAACCTTGTCTATATAAGAATCAACCAATGCGGTTGCAGCTATAACCCATGAAATCAATAACAAATGATAATGGTGCTAAAATACAAAGATCTAATTTATTTATACAGAAAAGAAACATTAGAATAATCAGATATTACCAAATATAACAGATGATAAGTAGATGATACACATACAGTGTTGCCAATGGACAAAGATAATTAAAACAAACAGGATATGTTATTAAAATGGACATACACATGCTATCAATGTATTAAGAAAAATCATAGGCCAGGAAAAGTTACAGAAAAGAAAAGAGAAATAAAATAATACAGTAATGAAAATAGGATACACAGATCTTACGTTACCATGCTTGCCGGGAGCCACACAGAGCTAAGAGAGAGAGCCACGGCAGTTTGATTTTTATGTTCCCTCTCTATTCATCCCCACCAAACACACCCCTGGACTACTTTCATTGGTTCAGAAGTGGCACTGAATCCCGATTGGCTGAAATTCAATCCTAGTTGGTCATCATGCTTCTCACATAAGAATTAGAATTTTTGGTGCCTTCCTGTCTACCATGTTCATGGTTGTTAAATAAGCAACTCTCTTTGATCCTAGCATAACCAGTTCCGACATTAGCATGTCAAGGACCCCTGACCAGGTGGTGATACAAAGTCAGATATGGCCCTCTACAAACAAAAGGGTAACTTAGTTATCACCTGCCTATTGAAGACATCAAACAGCTTTAAGAAACAGGAAAAAATAAGTCTTGCAAGCCGGGCCCATATCTCATCATGATATCACAAAATATATTATGTACATCATCCTCCTGTAAAAACACACACACACATATATATATATATATATATATATATATATATATATAGTATCTCACAAAAGTGAGTATACCCCTCACATTTTTGTAAATAATTTAATATATCTTTTCATGTGACAACACTGAAGAAATTACACTTTGCTACAATCTAAAGTAGTGAGTGTACAGCTTGTATAACAGTGTAAATTTGCTGTCTCCTTAAAATAACTCAACACACAGCCATTAATGTCTAAACCGCTGGCAACAAAAGTGAGTAGACCCCTAAGTGAAAATGTCCAAATTGGGCCCAAGTGCCAATATTTTGTGTGGCCACCATTATTTTCCAGCACTGCCTTAACCCTCTTGGGCATGGAGTTCACCAGAGCTTCACAGGTTGCCACAGGAGTCCTCTTCCACTCCTCCACGATGACATCACTGAGCTGGTGGATGTTAGAGACCTTGCGCTCCTCCACCTTCCATTTGAGGATGCCCTACAGATACTCAATATGGTTTAGGCCAGTCCTAGTGCTTGGCCAGTCCATCACCTTTACCCTCAGCTTCTTTAGCAAGGCAGTGGTCGTCTTGGAGGTGTGCTTGGGGTCATTATCATGTTGGAATACTGCCCTGTAGGCCAGTCCCTGAAGGAAGGGGATCATGCTCTGCTTCAGTATGTCACGGTACATGTTGGCATTCATGATTCCCTCAACGAACTGTAGCTTCCCAGTGTCGGCAGCCCTCATGCAGCCCGAGACCATGACACTCCCACCACCATGTTTGACTGTAGGCAAGACACACTTGTCTTTGTACTCCTCACCTGGTTGCTACAGCACACTTGACACCATCTGACCCAAATAAATTTATCTTGGTCTTATCAGACCACAGGACATGATTCCAGTAATCCATGTCCTTAATCCGCTTGTCTTCAGCAAACTGTTTTCGGGCTTTCTTATGCATCATCTTTAGAAGAGACTTCCTTCTGGGATGACAGCCATGCAGACCAATTTGATGCAGTGTGCGGCATATGGTCTGAGCACTGACAGGCTGATTCCCCACCCCTTCAACCTCTGCAGCAATGCTGGTAACACTCACATGTTCTGCAGCTCAGTTTCAGGGTCTTGACAATCTTTTTATAGCCTAGGCAATCTTTATGTAGAGCAACAATACTTTTTTTCAGATCCTCAGAGAGTTCTTTGCCATGAGGCGCCATGTTGAACTTCCAGTGACCAGTATGTAAGAGTGAGAGCAATAACATCAAATTTAACACACCTGCTCCCCATTCACACCTGAGACTTTGTAACACTAACGAGTCACATGACAACGGGGAGGGAAAATGGCTAATTGGACCTAATTTGGACATTTTCACTTAGGGATGTACTGACTTTTGGTGCCAGCGGTTTAGACTCTAATGGCTTTGTGTTGAGTTATTTTGAGGGGACAGCAAATTTACACTGTTATACAAGCTGTACACTCACTACTTTACATTGTAGCAAAGTGCCATTTCTTCAGTGTTGTCACATGAAAAGATATACCGGTAATAAAATTTTTACAAAAATGTGAGGGGTGTACTCACTTTTGTGAGATACTGTATATATATATATATATATATATATACACACACACATACATACACACATATACATCTAATGGGGCATGGTAATTTAATTAGAAAGTCCTCACAATGGTTCCCTTGAAACCCCTTGATATAAATATGAAGCTCAATATTTCCACATCAGTTCCCCCTGAAGTTCATTCTTGAACTTATGCCCTCCCTCAATGATTTTGTACCCACTCACAACAGCCCAGAAGCCCCGACCCCTCCCCTCCACCACTGAGGCCTCCTCTTCCTTTCTTGAACACGCCGAAACCCATCAAAGTAGACTTGAAACAGCAAGAAAAATCCTGGTGCCTTTGAGACTCCACATCCGGACCATGCCTGTGCTGCAATGTTTCCACGCTCCTCTGCCTTAGAAGGGCTGAACTCCAACATCGATGGCGGGATCCTGGCATATCTAGTCAGGTAACTTGGGAATATGGGGTAATGATTGTAACGATTGGATCGGACCGCGAGACAGCACTTTTTAGCATGGAGAAGGAAAGTTCAGGAGAGTCTTGCACATGTCTGCACATTTGTCTCAAGAAATGACTTTGTTGTCATTGCTTCTTCAGGTGGTGGTCAGGCGGGCCTCCGGACAGTCGTGCGTGAATACAAAAAAAGACAAAGAGAACGTCAGTGTACAGTTCTTGGAGAAATTCCAGACAGGAGCAACGGGTTGGCCATTAAGACTAAATACCTATAACGGGTGCAATGTGGGCGAATAAATTGGGATCCCAACAGGGTACAGAGTCCGAGCAACAGCCAGTATCATCCAAGGCCCTTGATGGTAGGGATAGTCAACACTGCCTGCTATTGCCAGGTCCCTGGGTTCACCACACCTGCTCACGGGGCTCAGGTTAAAGCAGTAGACAAACTAGGGGAGGAAGAATTATATTTGGGAGGTAGAATTATATTAAGACATAAGACCTAGATGTCCAGGGATACTTTGGTTTCACTTGGTGTAAAATATGGTACTGGCAGGCAGGAATGCTCACGCCTCCTAATTTGTAAAAACAAAAATTATATGACTGATGTCTTAGTTATATTATCTTGAGGAGATAGACGATAGAAACCAAAAGAAAAAAACTCAGAGAGCATAATATTAGACAAGGAAAAGGAACAAAAGAGAGGTAAGTAATGAAAATGAACAAAAAGAATAGTAAAAATAATAATGAAAAGAGAAAAAAACAAAAAAACTACAGATTTAATGCTGCTCCAACCAAGATTTTTAGTTTACTGTTAAAGAGCTTTGAACCTGTATTCAAAAAACAAATACATTAGTTGCCCTAAAAACTATTGCTGACTGCTAAAAACAAAAACAAAAAAAATATATATATATATATATAGTTCTTTAACAAAAAGGGCAACGCCTCTCCCATACTAGTAATTAGCAGTATATTTGCAGGTCAGCTACACAGATGTTAACAAAGAGAGAGAAAAAAAATTAATGAAACTTTTAGAATTTAGGTTAACCTGACCGTACTTTATTACTCAAATTGTTATAGGCTTCTCCCCAAAACAACAAAAAGAAAAATATAGTTCTAGGGTCCTCTTTTAAATGCGCACAATACTCTACATCGGTCTCTTAATAGTTACCAACATCAGGACAGCAACAGGGTAGAGTTCACTAACACTGTGGCCTTAAGACTGTACCTGAATTAATTTTTCCCATTAAGAAACCTTAGTTTGAGATATTTGGATTAACCTCTTTTGATCTTGAGAACACCCAAATCGTCCACTCCGCTCCTCCTAATATGTCATCCTGATTTCCAGCTCCTTTGATACCTCCTCCCATGCTCATCATCAGGACTGCTCCAGAACCTCTGGAACTCCCCACCCCAATATGTCCAGCCAGCTCTTACCCTGTCCACCACTAGGTGATCCCTGAAAACTCGTTTATTGAGGGAAGCCTACCTCACCTCCACCCAAAACATTACCTCAGCCAGCTCCATCAGATAATTCCCCGCAGCTATTACTTTTAGTACCACCCCCTCCCCTTAGATTATAAACCCCTAGAGCAGGGTCTTTCTATTCACGCCCTGCACAAACTGTTGGCACTATTTAAATCCTGTTGCTCAACGTCTAACTACCCAACTTTTAACTTCTCCTCGAATCCCAACTGAAGTTTTAGTAGGTTTAAGGGGGTGTCAGGTTTTCTATAAATCCTTTCTTCAGGGGTAATCGGGGTACAACCCAGTGTTCCTGCTATATCCATGCCAAGGGTAAGAGGAGATGTACAATAGACTCCCTGAGGTAGTGAACCCTGCTGAATACAATTTAACCTGATGCAGAAAGCAGTGCATCATTACACATGTGATACCAGCACCAGTACCCTGGTCTCAGGTCTCAAGTATTTTTAACTTGGGACACTACCCCGGCATCCATTAGACATGACATGACCCCTTCCTGTGTCAGCATTGCTGTCTCATGATTCTTAAGCTCCGTAGTGTTTAAGGAACCCAGTGCCCCACCTCCAGCTACAAAGGCAGTCTCCATTAAGCCTCTCTTTATCCTAAGTATGAGAAATAGTCTGAATACCCAGATTGCAAACAATCGGCCAACTGGTACACTTGATTCTCTAACGAGGCTGCAACCTTTTCCCTCATTTATCAATCTGGTAATTAGACAATACTATCCTTCACTCATAACATAAACTGCCTACACTGTTCAGACTGGACTCACATGAATGGCAGGGGCATAGTGCAACACTGGGGCGCTGGTCTTCCTGGCATGCAGGACACAGACAACTAGTTAAGGTACACAAGGAGTCTAGGACAGTCTGAGGAGAATACAGCATGTGCACACCTATAACAAAAGTGAGGGCCTATGGAACGGCCAAGGCACATAGTCCAGAGCTGGCCACACACCATACACCTCCCGTACAACTCTCCTCCGGACTCACCAAAACCACACACTACGAGGCCAGACCTATACACTCTCAACTTGCAGGCAATAAGGCAGGCCCTCGTACTACATACCTGAAGGTAAATCTAAAGTAGATTGAACAACAAAATAACATAATGCGTATCCAACTCAAGGAACTGCTGCTACCAGGCACAACTGGCCAATAGACAAAGAAAAATCCCTCGCAGCACTGAGGCGTCTGGATCACTGAACAGTAAGGGGTACAACTCAAGCCGACAGGTGTGCATGGAGACACACAGATATTAGTGACAGATACACCAAAGACACATTAGGCAATTGGTAACAAATAGCCACGTAAAAACAGACAAACAGGAAACTCTAGGAGCAAATAGAGTTGCATGGTGACACTGGGCAGGAAACAGGCTTGAAATACACTTTGGGACACACAGTTAGACTGCTAGGGACATTAACATACCTTAGCCTGTGGCAAAGAGCGGAACATGAACAGCCAGGCATGGCTGGGCGTGTAATTGCAATAACAGCAGGGGGGGTTAGGAAGTCTTAAACAAGTCTACACAAAAGTAACGTCAGACCTTTACCCTTTAAAGCCGTGGAACTGCAAGCATCAGCATAGCCACTGATCTTCAATTTAAACTCTTGGTAATACCAAAACACTCTTACCACTAAATGCAGTAACACTGACAGAGATTTATAAAACTTCTTAGCCTAATATATGTGTTATGCCCCGTACACACGGTCGGATTTTCAGACGGAAAATGTGTGATAGGACCTTGTTGTCAGAAATCACGACCGTGTGTAGGCTCCATCACACATTTTTCATCGGATTTTCCGACACACAAAGTTTGAGAGCAGGCTATAACATTTTCCGACAACAAAATCTGTTGTCGGAATTTCCGATCGTGTGTACAGAAATCCGACGCACAAAGTGCCACGCATGCTCAGAATAAATAAAGAGATGAAAGCTATTGGCTACTGCCCCGTTTATAGTCCCGACGTACGTGTTTTATGTCATCGCGTTCAGAATGATCGGATTTTCCGACAACTTTGTGTGACCTTGTTTATGCAAGACAAGTTTGAGCCAACATCCGTCAGAAAAAACCCATGGATTTTGTTGTCTGAATGTCCGACAGTGTGTACGGGGCATTAGAGTGACAATTATCCCCTATCCTCTTGCTCAACTATTAACTTAAAAAACTAAGTGAGAACTGGAGATGCTGACTTCAGTTAGTTGGTTCTGCTAATCAGTGGAGCAAAGAAACTCGTTCACACCAGAGCTTTATACATGTCGAATCAGAACATACAACACACACTAGGTAGTCCAAAACACAGCTGAATGGACTGACAAATAGAACCACCAACTAAATAATGGCGATAAAAACCTAAAACATTCACATGTGAAACCCGACAAACCGGGAAAAAGAAAAACAATTTTGTAAAAAGTGGTCTATGGAGGCTGTGATTTCCTTTTGTCCTGAAAGCCATGAAACCCAATTATCAAATCTGAGATAAAACACCAATAAAATTTAGTGATAAACATTCCATTTTTCGCCTAGAAACAAAATAAACCAATGGTTATATACCTGTAACAAGACATTAGCATATGAAACACAAATATACATTACATTCCATTCCCTAAAGAAAGTCTTTCTTATTTGTTTTGGAATAGTGCACATTTTTAAAATACCATAAATTGATGAGCTCAACTTTAATTACTACCACGTGGATTTTTGTTTTATGGTATACCATTATTTTCCCCCCCAAAAAATGTATTCACCATGGTGAGAAAAAAATTAGCAACTCATAATAAACCTTTTAGCGGTACCATTCATTTACAAATCATAATACCGAACCTCTCCAGAACTGTCTCTCTGGAAAACAAACACATTTTTCATTAAATACACATTTCAATTCACTATTACAGATTATCTTGGCTCAGGTAATTTGCATGTCAATACAGTTCCTTTACACTCTCACCGACCCTGGTCAGAAAGAAGAGGGGGGTAATTTGAGTGGGTTCTCAGTAGGGATGAGCCGAACACCCCCCCGGTTCGGTTCACATCCAGAACATGAAGAAGAAGAAGAAGATGGAGGAAGAAGAAGAACACCGAAGGAAGACCAGAAGAAAGAAGATGGAAGAAGAAGAAATTAATAAAGGACTTGTCAAAAATTGTCTCTTGTGTTTTTTTAACCTTTTTGACACTTTTTTGTGAAATGGTAGGGGTACATTTGTACCCCATTACCAATTCACATGGGGGGCGGGATCTGGGGGTCCCCTTGTTAAAGGGGGCTTCCAGATTCCTATAAGCCCCCCGCCCGCAGACCCTCACAACCACCGGGCAAGGGTTGTGGGGATGAGGCCCTTCTCCCCATCAACATGGAGACAAGGTGCTTTGGGGGGCTACCCCAAAGCACCCTCCCAATGTTGAGGGCATGTGGCCTGGTACGGTTCAGGAGGGGGGGCGCTCTCTCGTCCCCCTCTTTTCCTGTGGCCTGCCAGGTTGTGTGCTCGGATAAGGGTCTGGTATGGATTTTTGGGGGAACCCCACGCCATTTTTTTAAAAAATATTTGGCGCGGGGTTCCCCTTAAAATCCATACCAGACCTGAAGGGTCTGGTATGGATTTTGAGGGGGACCCCCATGCCATTTTTTTTATTTTGGTGCGGGGTTCCCCTTAATATCCATACCAGACCTGAAGGGCCTGGTATGGAATTTAGGGGGACCCCATGCATTTTTTTAAAATTTTGGTTCGGGGTTCCCCTGTGGGGAAATTCCATGCCGTTTTTATCAATGAATTGCTGTCAGACTGTTCTAAACACGGGAAACATGCGCCCCTTTACAGGCATACTATAGACACCCCCCAGGTACAAAATTTAAAGGAATATTATACTTTTATTGTTTCACTTTAAGCATTATTAAAATCCCTGCTCCTGAAAAAACTGTCGTTTTTGAAACTTTTTTTGCATTCCTACATGTCCCCTCGGGCAGCACCCAGGTCCCCAAACACTTTTTATGACAATACCATGCATATAAGCCTTTAAAATTAGCACTTTTGATTTCTCCCATAGACTTTTAAAGGGTGTTCCGCAGCTTTCAAATTTGCCGCGGACACCCCAAATTGTTCGCTGTTCGGCGAAGGGGCGAGCAGCCATTGTTCGAGTTGAACTCATGTTGGACCCGAACATAAAACCAATCCCTAGTTCTCAGCAGTTGAGACAACAGACATCAGAGTTAGACGACACAACATATATTCCATATTCCACACACACACACAATTAGCTAGGTTAAAGGCGAAGGGCACTTTGCAAAGCACACTGAGTACACTTCATAATCATGTCTTTTTGTCCTATATGGATTATGTTTACTGACTTTTTCACTGGAACTGGATAGACAGAATCTTGTGATGTGACCAAATAACCCACATAAGTGACATTTTATCTTATCTAAAGTGGTGCAGCATCTCTTAATGACAGGCTTTGTTTTAGGCAACTGACAAAGTGGGATGGCTTTTTCTGGATTAGTAGTTTTTTACCTGCGGCTTACAAAATATAGGAGCAATTTCTAACAAGCTCTTACCTTCCAGGGATTTATTGTTGGTACATACCTTAGGTGTGGAGGATGTCCTCCTGAATTCAGACCAACCCAAATCAATTGGTCTGTTATCTCTTCTATCTGAAATCTGAGCAAATAGCTCCTGGCAGCTGACAGATAATCTCTGGTTTTCTAGTACTAATTGCTGGTGGATAGCCGTAGAATTTGACATAGAAGCTTCTAAAGTACTGATGTTACCTTTGGTTATTTCTAGCACTTCTTTTAGGGATGTGTTTTGCACTTTCAAATGTTCATACTGTTTCGCTAACCACCTGGCCACAAAGATTAGTGGCGTTTTTCCCGTGCGCTTACTACACCTTCTTCCAGTGAAATTCAATTTCATATCCTCTCTCGTCAGCAGGACAGAAAGTGTTCCTTCTGCCTGAAGACTTTCCTTGCTTAATGCCAGCATGGCCATTTCCTCTTCCTGTACCTCACAATCCCCCTGTATTTCACGTTTCTGGGGTATCAGACTTGTGTTGTGGCTCTCCCTTTTTGCCAGCCACTAAAAGGTGACAGTTCATGTCAGCCCCTGAACACTCTGCTGACAAGGACTGGGCAACTGAATAAGGCCCAAGTCCTGACAATCACTGAAAATCACTGTCACCACTTGTTGGGGGTTGTAATGGTTTCTGCTTGGCCCTACGTTCAAGCATTGTTTGGAATGATTTCTCCTTAAATCCCATAGTAAAAAGCATTCATTTCCAGCATCTATACACTCCAAGTATCTTTTTCATATGGCCATGTCATCTTTTTGTGGTGAGCACAGTACAGATCTTCCCATACTTTAAGTTTAAATGTTGCTTTCTTAGAAAACATCTTCCCTGTCCAACAATCCCAATCACGAATATATTTTACCACCCAGGGCCCATATTTATCTATTATCTCTTCCCTTGGGGTCAGTTGGATAAGGTTCACCACATTCTGACCCCCTCTTTGAAGCCATTCTATTAGTCATCCTTACGGACGCTTGGACCCTGACCTGATTTCACAACCTTTTATAGGTTTCTCCTCCAGAAGTAGCTACTCTCTGGACCGTGATTGGGTTGACAGGTACCGCCCCTGTCACCGTTGCTTCTTTTCACTACTTGTCAGAACAATATTTTCCCTGTTCATAACGATAGTCCTTCAAGAAACCTGGAGTTCAATCTCCCCCGTGGACTTTTCCGAAGTATTCTAAAAAATTGCTTAAAGTAGGGTTACTACTTTTGTTATCTCAAGAATGGTTAGAGCAGACTTGGATAATCAAGAAAATATATGCCTGCTTGGAGTACAGAAGGCAGTCAACTGAGGCACACTTATTTTCAATATGATTTGTATCAGTTACAGTATAGCCTGTGTTCCCAGGTCTAAATATAAAGCTTACAATCCCCAGTTAGTAATTGCAAAGAAGAAAGATTCATACCCAAGATCATTCAGTGTGATTTAGTCTCCATTTCCACTAGTGCAAATTGTGCGACTTTGGACACATAAAATTGCATTACAAGTCGCAGCCCATTGATTTCAATAGCACCCGTTCCAATCTATGTGAATCAAAGCTGCAGTGACTCTGAAAAGGTACCTGCACAACCCTGTTGCAACATCTACATTTGAATTCTAAAACATACATATAAAATTAAAATCTCAGTTTACTGCCACAATAGTTGCCGTTGGATTTGGACCTCCGGATGGTAACTTTGTTAAAAAAAAAGTCAGCCACATTGTGTTCAGCAGGTTCTAATATTTTTCCACACATTCACTTATTTATACAGTTATTCTTTTGCAAAACGTTTTTGGCCATACTTCTGTGCGTCACAGAAGTGCACTTAGTTCTGTGCTCCTGTGACCCAGATTCAGCCAACAGCAAGCTAAAGTCCACTGTCAGCTGAAGCCACCGAGCCAGTCTGGGCTCTGCAGGGATACCCACAATAATGTGGGGATCCACCCAGATGCCTGACTGGCAGTTGGCTCAGCCTCTCAGCACGTCGCTGAGAGCTTGAGCTAGCCACTCCCACCCCCTCCACAGTTAGGTGCTCCAGTGAGTGTTGGAGGGGCAGAACAGAGAGCCAGTGGCTGACAGTTAACGCTCTTTGCTCACTGAAGACAGAGAACTGAGTGATCAGTAGTCATGTAATCAATCAGTTCTTGGAGCCAGCAGGGAACTGCTGCAGTATCTGATAGATGCTGCAGCCATCTAGGTGAGTATGTGTGTGTTTTTGTTTTTTGATATCCCATACTTCTCTTTTGTAGTGTAGTTTTCTAGTGTAATAAATTTCACTCTTGTTAAAACCAAACAGTGACTTACACTTAGACTCATCCATAATAGTGAGAACTCTTTAGAATGTTTTTTTGTGCTCAGGTATAGGTTTGTGGTCAATTTAACCATTAATTCTGCCCTGCTTTTGGAAACCAACCGCTATGTTCTGTGCTGTCACTAGAGGTCGACCGATATATCGGCCGGCCGATATATCGGCCGATATTTGACGTTTTTTTCTTAATCGGCATCGGCCGATTGTGCTGATAAAAAAGGCCGATATAACTCAGCGCGACTTGTAAATGACTTCTGAAGTCAATACAAGTTGCCTGTATTCTTCTGTGAAGCACTTCTCTCCCCTCTCTGGTCAGCCTGCCAAATCTGATAAAAAGAACCTGAATTGATACAATGTTTACACTTCTGAATGAGCTGAACTCTGTGTGTAGGAGTTCTCAGTTTAACCATTTAAAGACTAAATCTTTTCTGACACTTGTTGCTTACAAGTAAAAATCCTGTATTTTCTGCTAAAAATTCACTTAGAACCTCCAAACATTATATATTTTTTTTTTAGCAGAGACCCTAGGGAATAAAATAGCGGTTGTTGCAATATTTTATGTCACACGGTATTTGCGCAGCGGTCTTTCAAACGCAATTAAAAAAAAAAAAAAATACACTAATACATTTTTTAAAAAACTAAGCAGTAAAGTTAGCCCATTTTTTTTCGTCCAAAAGTTTTGATTACCTGTTTTTGTGTATTTATTTTTAAGATATAGTTTTTTTTAATATTTTTTTTTATCTAAATTCTACATACAAGTAAACTGATTGGAGGTTTGTTTTGTTTAATAAATGTTTAAATGTAAAAAATTTTCTGTATCACTTTAGGTTGCTTTCACACTGCAGCGGGCATGCGTTGACGGTAAAACGCTGCTAGTTTTAGCGGCGCTTTACCGTCATTTTAGCGGCGCTATTCGGCTGCTAGCGGGGAGCTTATAACCCAGCTAGCAGCCGAGGAAGGGGTTAAATGCGCCCCTGAAGCGCCGCTGCCGAAACGCTTTGCAGGCGCTTTGGCAGCGGTGCACATTCATTTCAATGGGCAGGAGTGGTGGTATACACCGCTCCAAAGATGCTGCTTGCAGGACTTTTTTTTAACATCTTGCCAGCGCATCGCCTCAGTGTGAAAGCACTCGAGCTTTCACACTGAGACTGCAGGGCAGCCGTTTTAAAAAGAAAAAGAAAAACTGCGCTGCAGAGCAAAAAAGGTCAAAGGTAAAAGCTGCACACAAAATACACCAATATCTGTGTATACCATGAAAAATAAAAAATAAATAAAGTGCGCTAATTATATGAAAATACACACATAGATGTGAATACATGTGGGTGGTAGTAAAAACCACAATCTACTGAGAGCAAGTAAATGACTCCATGAGTGGTAGAAATATATAAGTGCAAAACATAAAAACTCAAATAAAAAGAAGAAACAAAAAATGTGTACATGTGAAGTACAATGATATTAATAACGTGAAAATCTGAAAATCAAACAAACTCAGTCCATGGGTTCAAACATAAAAAGTTCATCAGTGAAAAAAAAGGGTTCCATCCACTATACAGCTCAGCAGCAACTAATCCCCCTATGAGTGGATTGACAAAGGAGAGAGATGTGCAGGATGGTGCAAATCCACTGACGGTGACTCCAATAAGTGATAAAGGTGGACTCTTACCCTCCGTGTTGGACCCCCTCCTTGGCAGGGTCTATCAGGCATGCAGATTTTTGCCCTCTGCAGGGACCGTGTCATGAGAAGAGGGAGCCGTTTTACAGGCACTTTACAGGCGCTATTTTTAGCCCAAAAGCGCCTGAAAAACGCCCCAGTGTGAAAGGGGTCTAACTGTTAAATTTTATGAGATGAAGGAAAAAAAAAAAAAAAAAAGGAAAAAAAAAATCGGCCTAATATATCGGCCCAAAAAAATCGGCATCACATATCGGCCATCGGCCACCGAGATTTCTAAATATCGGCATCGGCCAGAGAAAAACCCATATCGGTCGACCTCTAGCTGTCACCACTTGTTACATTACAATTGTTCAGGTTGATTTTACACATCTACGTTACCCGTATGCTGTCCTTCACAAACCATGGAGAATAGCAATTGAAGAGAAGGAGCTGCAATGTTGGAGGTCTCCATAAAATGACACCACATTTACAACCCTGGTAGATGGCATGCAATAAGATAATACCTTTTGCATTCCAGTAACTAATGTACATCAAGACATTCCTGCATTTCCTTGTGACCAGTGAGCTACAGAATTTCTTCTCACTGCACCAGTGACTATTGTAAAAGCAGCTTACACCCTCAACTTTTGTGCATTTCAGAGTTCTTAAACCTGTGGGGGTACGTGAAAGTGCCCCTGTGTTCTACTCATACAGTACAAAGCAATAAGATCTCTTAATTCCCCCTACCCCCCCCCCCCCCCCCCTCAGATACTTAGCTTTCCTTAGCTCCCCTGCCACTCTGTTTGGCCAATGGGTAACTGAGAGGAAAGTCCTATGTAAGCTCTAAGCCAACTTGATAGAGCTAACACAGGCTTAGGACCGTGTGGCAAACCTAATCCAATCATCAAGCACCTGGCTGTCACATGGAAGAAGTGAAATGAGTCACATGAGTTTCTCCACCCAGAAATAGCAGGCAGTTCTCTATGCTTCCAGCAACTGAATCGTTCAAAGGAAAGGTGAGTATATGCTGCTGGAGAAGTGGAATTTGGGTGACCCTTTTGCTTTGCCTTGCATGCACAAAGCACAGGGTAACTTTAACAGAAGCAAGGGGTGCTGCCATCTCTGGGCATGTGTCATTGTAAAAGGGTGTCTCTATATCTTATTTATTGACATGTAAAGTGCTTCCCCCATTGATCTCTGTAAAAGCAAAGGTGTCAGGAAGGAAACGCCAACAACCAAGGTGGCAGCTGCAGAAGATCTCCTGTGCTTCACGTCCCTTTGAGAAGAGCTGCACGGGCATGCTTGCGTGCGCCAATGAGAAACGGGATGCTAACGAATGTGCGTGCCCCCCCCCCCCCTGTGACAGTCCTTGGTGCCAAACGGACTATTTAAACTGGGTCCATACCCAGGATCAGTCCTGTCTGGTCTACAGCCTTCCCTGTGATTCCTGCTATCTGTTACTCTGTACCTGTTCCAGTTGTTTGACTCGACTCGTTCCTGACTACTCCTGCCATCCGCTTGCACCGACTCCACACCTGCCTGCTCCTCTGATTACCACGCTGCCCGCCTGTTACCGACTCAGCCTGTACTTTGACCTTGCTCCAGCCTCCGAATCTGTTCCAGACTTGTCTGCTTGAGTATGACCCGGCCTACCTGCACCTGCCTGTGTTCCTATCCCCTCAGAACGCTTATTCTGCTAGCTGCTGTGTCCATCTCCTGGGCTGTGGTGTCAAGTGTCAGCCTGTTCCAGTCTTCAGCCTGCCCGCTGTTCCTGGCCTTCCCACCGTGCTGGTGAACGTCCACGGTTCTATCGGGAGTTTCGGTCCTGCTCCGCTGCTAGCGATCCTGCCAGGAACTCGTGCCATGCTGAACTCCCGTGCCACCTGTCTGCTCCATCAGGGGCCTCAAGTCAGAGATGCAAGAGAGGCCTTCCTCTGCTCCTCTGCCCACCAGGCTCATCCACAAGGTACGTGACAAAAGGTCATTGTCAGCCTCATCACATAACATCACATAGAGAAAGACTTTTGCTTAGTGTGTAGTGGGATTGCAGATGACATCTTAGTTGTGAGATAAAGACATTATTATCTCTTATCCTTTTCCTGTTCAACAATTAAAGGAAGCCTGCAATAAAAGAAATATGTAGGCTGCCATTGCTAATCAGCTTTTGACAATGCTACTTGCTTCCCTTTCTCTGAATTTACTACTTTAAGATGCTGAACTGGAGCAAGCATGTTGATTAAGAAAGTTGAGTTGGAACTACTAATCCGCTAAATGTATCCAAGCCAGTTACTTAGAAAGTGCTGAAGTCCACAACACAACATAACAGCTAGGAAACTCATATTTTCTTTTTTTTTTTTTTCCTTTCTCCCTTTTTCCTTTTTTTTTTTCTTTTTCCTTTTTTATTCCAAATCCTTTTTATTCTTGCTTTTTCAAATTATACATAGAACATCTTAACCACATAAAAAAATTCCACCTATACAGCCTTAATATTCCATAACACTGTTAGTATCATTATTATCCTAATATCTTGAACATGCATTTTTACCCCGCTGTGATGGAGAGAGGGACACCAGTGGGCCAAGCCCCAAAATTCTCTCCCACTGATCATCGCTCAACTCCCCCACATCGGCCTCCCACGCCTCCCTGGTGCGTGAGAGTGGTTCTAAACTCGTCGCCCTGGCCATTAGTTGATCATAGATTCCTAATATCAGGCCCTTAAAATTAGTCACCCATACCACTTTATTAAGAAGCAACGCACTGCACCATTCCATCGCCTTGATCTTAAATTGTTTATCTAATGCGTGCCTGAGCTGAAGATAAAAATAAAATGTTTCTTTTGGGACTCCGAACTCCCGTCTCAGGTCCGCAAAAGACTTTAAAATATTACCTTATCTGGGCCAGCCTGATTATGCCCAGCCTTTCCCACTGCCTGTTAGTTCCTATTGATTGTAATTCTTGCAAATGTCCATTGTGCCATATTGGTGATAGCACCGTAAGACCCCTATATCCCATCTCTCTATTCACTAACTACCAGACTGGTAACTAGTTTGTATGTTGGGAGTGCGCATCTTAAAGATCCAGCTTCCAGTGCTCCTGCTAAAGATTTGTGCGGATTAGCTGATAACATAATTCTTACGTTGGTGTTCGCCTCTCCCTCATGTTCACACCCACCCAAATGTTGCAGCTGGGCCGCCAAAAAATACCTGTATGGATGCGGAACCGCCAATCCCCCCTCCCTAGTAGGGCGTTGCAGGGTTTGAAGGCTAATCCTGGCCTGACCCTTCCTCTAAATTAACTTCCGGAAAAGGGAGTTAATTTTTACAAACCAGTCCCTCCCAATCCAAACTGGCGAGTTATGTAAAATATACATTAATTGTGGCATCCAAATTATCTTAACCAGATTTACGCGGCCTGCAACAGATAGGGGGAGGCGACACCAAATGTCTTTTTTCCTTTTAAATTTTTCTAAAAGCGGAGCTAGATTGTCCCTAATATAATGACTTGGGTTGTTATCTAAAACTATACCCAAATCCTTCCACCAACTACATTGCCCTTACTAATGATGGCCCCATGTCCCCCAGAAATAACAAAACATCGTCAGCGTATAACGCTATTCTTTCCTCACCCCCTTTTCTTTTATAACCCTGCAGACCGGTTGAGTTTCTTACTACCTCCGCAAAGGCTCCATAGCTAGGGCGAACAGCAGGGGGGATAGCGGGCACCCCTGTCTATTTCCCCTCTCCAGGGAGATCCGTTCCGAATATATATTGTTTATTTTTAATCTAGCACTGGGTTGATAATATAGTATTTTAAGCCAGTTTATAAATAGGGGGCCGAACCCATATCTTTCCATTACCCACCATAAATACCCCCATTCCAGAGTGTCGAATGCCTTGGCAATGTCCAAGGACAGGACAGCTCTGGAACCTGTGTTTTCTACCGGAGTCCGGAGATTCAAATAGGTCCTTCTTATGTTTTTACTAGTGAACCTGTTCTGTATAAACCCGGATTGATCCAGGTGGATCAAGGAGGAGATACATTTATTTAGCCTGGTTGCCAGGACTTTTGCCAAAATCTTGACATCGGTACCCAGCAACGAGATTGGTCTATATGATGATGTATCTAATTGATCCTTCCCCTCTTTCTGGATTAGTACGATTAATAAATGAAAATAAATCAGTGCGTGTATGCAAAAAACAACAAAGCAGCTGTACACCAGGGTCAAACAATCAAATCCCTTGGATCAAATATATAAAAAGAAGGTGCAGCGCTAAATACATAAATAAAATGAAATCTTCCAGGGACAAGATATGAAGATAGCAATATAACACAACATATAGTCCTTCAGTTGATAAGTGAGATAAAGCAATAATATTGTCCAAGTTATTCAGTGAGGTTCCACCAAACGTGACAGCATGCCAGTAAAAGTGACTGATGAGTGTGCCCTTCACTGATAAACTGAGTGGCCTCTCACCTGATGACCAGGACCCTTTAATTACAGAGGGTCAGTAGAGCATTCCCATAAGGGTCAAACAAGGGTCTTCTGCTGAAGAAGTCCCCGCCCACTGGGACGCAACGCGTCCAGAACGTAAACGGCGTGACGTCACCCACTGCTACCGTGCATGCTCCATCCCGTGTTTATACACGGCTCCATCCTGTATTGTATCTCTTGCCGTTTTCGTCCTGCCACTTGTGAAGTGCCATTTATGTAAGTGCAACTTTTATCTTTTTAAAAATAAAATTTGGACCATACAGAGAGCACTATTCTTGTCCCTTTTATATTGCATATGCCATGTGAGAGTTATCCTGACCTACAGCCCAGTGTCATCTGACGGAATCCTTAACATCTGAAATTGGACCTCCATTTGTTTGACCCTTATGGGAATGCTCTACTGACCCTCTGTAATTAAAGGGTCCTGGTCATCAGGTGAGAGGCCACTCAGTTTATCGGTGAAGGGCACACTCATCAGTCACTTATACTGGCATGCTGTCACGTTTGGTGGAACCTCACTGAATAACTTGGACAATATTATTGCTTTATCTCACTTATCAACTGAAGGACTATATGTTGTGTTATATTGCTATCTTCATATCTTGTCCCTGGAAGATTTCATTTTATTTATGGATTAGTACGATGATGGCTTCAGACATTGATGCTGGTAATCTACCAGCTGTAGCTGACCAGTTCAATGTCTTCAGGAGTTCAGGGGCCAACACCTCCCCATACTGTTTGTAGACTTCAACGGGCAATCCATCAGGGCCTGGGGACTTCTGGTTCGGCATGTCCACTATTGCTTGCCGAAGTTCCTCTAGTGTTATTGGGGCATCCATACTATTCCTGTCTGTGTCCAGTAATACCGGGAGCTTAGTACCTTCCAAGAACTTCACCATTTCTCCCTGTACTGGGCAGTGTCGCGACTTATATAAATCGCTATAGTATTCTGTAAATATTCCATTCACTACCAGAGGATCTGATGAAATTTCTCCTTCAGTTGTATTAATCATAGGAATTGTTGAAGAGGGTGAATTAGTCCTGGGCAATAAGGCCAGCGTCCGACCTACTCTTTCCCCCTCCTCAAAAGTTCTCTGCCTCTGGAAAGCCTTCCTATTTTTTGCTCTTCTAATTTCTTCCATTTTATATTCATGTAGCTTCATTACCCAGAATTCTCGGTTTTCCGAAGTTGGATCTAACACATACTTTCTGACACCAAGACCTCATTTCTAATAGTCTCTCCCCATGCCCTTGCTTGCTTCTTTATTTTTTGATATTTGTTGAATTAATAGCCCTCTAAGGTATGCTTTCAAGGCATCCCAGATCACACCCCCCGAGGCTGTCCCAGTATTATATTCAATAAATTCTTTTAATCTTATACTTATCTCATCTCTATTCCCAATTATCTCCAGCCATGTTGAATTTAATGACCACATTCTCTGGCCACTATTATCCCGGACCATTATTGTTACTATCAGTGGCGAGTGATCAGATACCCCCTTTGGACGGTACTCAATTTTTCCAATAAAAGGTTGGACTTCTTGATTACCAATGGCCATATCGATACGGGAGAGAGTGTGATGTGACCCCGAGTAGCAAGAATATTGCTGACTACTAGGGTTACGAGCTCTCCACCGGTCACGCCACCCAACCTCCTCCAGGAACTGTGCCAGCCTACCCTCCAACCCTCTACCTCCACCAAGCCCAGGCGGGAACCTATCTAGCCTACTATCCAACACGGCATTAAAGTCACCTACTATAATAACTGGTACCTCCTTTTTATCCTCCAAAAATCTCAATAACAGGGACAGAATCTCCATCTTGAATGGGGGCGGGATATACAGATTTATTATGACAAATGGCCTACCCTCAATTAAACAGTACAAAAAAATAAAACAACCCAACTTATCAATACTGATATCCCTGCAGGAGAACATCAACCCCCTCCTGACCAAGATGCTCACTCCCCTTGAATAAGAGGAGTACACTGAATGGTATTGTGTCTGAAATTTTTTATTTCTAATTAATAATTTAGTCTCGTCAGTCAAGTGAGTCTCCTGAAGGCATATCAGCTTGGTAGCACAGGATTCCAATTCCGAAAATACGGCAATTTTTTTAATAGGCTCACTCATCCCCCTAATGTTCCAGAAACTTATGGCAAATGTTTTAGGCTGCATTCAATTATGTAACAAAATAAAACAGTACCAGGAATATAAAAACCGGCATGAAGTTCACCTCCTGCTTAGAAGTAAGAAAATCGATACCATAGGATAACGCTGTTCTAGACCAGCGCTGTTATATATAAAACTGAAAAATAAAAAAAATCTCCAACCACTCTTTTGACAGCACCGATCCACCACACGTGCCCTTATTCCCCATAGCCATTTGGCCTTTTGCATCAGATCCCCAATACCCCTTATTACTACACTCAGTGCTAATATTATGAGGAGGGAATGGGGAGGGTTAGGAAGGGAAATACCCCCCCCCTTCCCCACCACTACCTACGTTTTTGTTTTCATTCATTCTTGTGAAATGTAAATGTTTACGCTTCTTTTCTTTCACCTTCCCAAATTTTTTTAACAGTGCTCTGTGATTTTTTACAACTTTAAATACAACTGTAGTGCCCATTCCTTTGAGTGGACCCTTCTTCCCCCCCCATTGCCTAACTTGGCTTACCCTAGGGGCATTACTTGTGACCTTACTATCCTCCTCAACCCACTCCATCCACTCCCCTAGCTCCCACTCTAAGTTAAACTCAATTGTCCTAATTGTCAAACCCTTCCCCCCCCCCACCCCCCCTCCCCTGTAAGCCATCACCCCAAGGGCCAATAAGACCCCCATCACCAACATTAACATTGCTCTCATCCTTCACTACGCCAGCCCACCCCTCTCCCTCCCAGCCCCTACTGCTGCTGCAAAAAAAAAAACCCAAAACCCTATATATCCTATGTATGAAAGAGATTTCCTTTACACATATACACTTTCGTCTCTATAAGTTCTTTCTGTTCTCTTCAAGCCAGTCTGTGACTCCTCCGACAGATTAAAAAAAATGAGTTTTCCCTAGAGCCTCGATCTGCAGGCGCGCTGGGTATAATAGAGCGTATGGAATGTTATATTTTCATAAAGTACGCTTAATATCCAAAAAAACAGCTCTTCTCCTTTGTAAGTCCGGGGAGTAATCTGGGTATATTGAAATTCTAGCACCATTGAAAAAAAAATATCCCGTTTTTCTCTTGATTTTTGCATTGAGCTCATCTTGTCTTTATAACTAAAAAAAACGCATTATCATCGGTCTCGGGCGACCTCCTGAGTACTCTGATCTGGAAGGCAATCTGTGGGCTCGCTCAATGGAAAAGAGATGAGAAAAGGACTCAGCCCCAAAACTCTCCTTCAGCCAATTTTCCATGAATTCTTCAGGACGAGAGCCCTCACTTTTCTCGGGGAGACCCATCACTCTCACATTTTGTCTACGCGACCTATTCTCCCATTCCTCCATTTTAAGTTTATTGGCGTCTAACTGAGCTTGTATTTTTTTAAAGTCCTGCCGCATAGGGAATACAATATATTCTAATTGATTGACCCTTTCCATCGCCTCCTTAATTCTCTCTGCTGTTTTCTGAAACTCTTTCCTAATACTACAAAATTCTTCCTTTAGGACTCTTAACTCTTCACACATCCCATTTAGTGAGCTCCTGCAGGCATTTATTGCGCTTAGCACCTCTTTTAAAGTAGGCTCTTGTTCGCTAGCTACAACTGGGACAGCAATAGAGTCCACAGACATTCCCAGGGGATCCCTCTCCGGGCTTTTTTTATTCATTGGCCTTGTACTAGCTGGCAGGTTATCGGCCCCTTTCCCCATGCTTTTTCTATCCCCCATACCTCCCGCCAACGTTTTCCCTGGGGGAGCTGACTGTTCTTAGCTGGGGATTGCGAGGAGCTGTGAGCAAATGTTTCCAGTTTTGCTGCAGCTGTCAGTGCAGATGCATTTTGGCTCCCTTTTTCTTTTTCTTTCCCTGTTCGGGTGGTCTGTGTAGGTGGATTTTCCTGGGGCTGCTGCTGATCCTCCCCCTTCTTCCTGGTCATGGCCGGATATATTCTATAAGACGCTATTTAGCAAACTTAGCCCAGACTGGAACAGATATTTATCGAGCAAACCTAATTAAAGTGTCCAATCCTCCCAGAGGCAGGGGCTGAGAGAAGATGAACCCCCAAGCGGCTTACAGCAATAGTTACAGTCACTATAATTAAAGTTAATTAAAAGTCTGTTTCTTTACCTTCCTCCAGAAACTCATATTTTCAGATGGAGTATTTCCCTCCATATTTCCCCAAATTGCCGGTATGCACACCTTCTGCTTACAATGATATGGTATGGAACATGAATCATATATTATACTACTGTCATTCGACAACAAAAAAATAGCAAACAGCCAGGTATAGAGGCTACTTCCTCAACTTCAATAGTTACTTACAGTCAGGGATTGTATACAGGAACTCCTGAGAAGACAAAATGTCTAAACCTGAAATATCCAATAATCAAAGTGTTAATAGTTATCTGAATTTTGCATTCACATTCTTCTAAGAAATATTATGTAGGCATATCTGGGTAAAGTACAAAGAATGTACATTGCATTTTGCCAATTTAAAGAGAATGCCTTATTTTTGGATTATCCTTTAAACTGGACATAAAAATGTAGCACCCTCTAACCTAGGTAGGTAGGTTGCTAGAGTAGTGTGTTTTTGTTGCACCCAGTGCAGGTAAATTTAGGCAGGCCTAGCTGTGAGCTAGGCCTGTTTGTTTTGATCTGGGGGCTGGGGAGTGGTTTAGTGTAGCAGCAGGTGACTGACATGTACTTCATCTCTCTGGCGCATCCTCTGTTTCCAGAGAGTTATGGAAAAGAGGCAGGGCAGAGGATGGAAGTAACATGGAGTGTATCTGGGAGCCCTGCCAATCTCCAATTAGGATTGGAAGGGGGCAGGAATCCTAACTATACTCATGGTCAGCCTGTTGTGGGAGTAGTTGTCGGGTGGAAGAACTGAGTGATAGAGTGCTAGACTGTCGTGGTCCTTGGCCAGGCAGGGTGACGCATGGAACTACTACACGCAGCGACCCCACGGAGGCACCGCTACATTTTGGAGGTCCCACCGAGATCCACCGTCATGGAGCCTGCTTATCAGTTCCTCAGGCGTTGGGCAGATGGAGAGTTGGAGGGTGAAGCCATGCCCTGGAGAAAACCAACAAGTTCCAGCTAGCAGCAGACGCCACGAGGCAGCTGACGATGGTGGAGGGCAATCGGCTGTTGCCCACATTGCAGTGGTTACCTGATGTGCAGGAGTGGGCGCTAGTGGATACTGGCATCTGGCTGGAGCTATGCAGAGGGCTCGCCCTGGGGGTGATTGATGGAGCAGAGCGGTTGTGTTTGCTCTGTCCTGAGTCCCGGATTCCCGACAGCAGAGGTGACTGCTTGGGCCCGGTGCAGCCAATGTGGGGAGCCACTTACCAGGCTGGGACCCGTTCAGCAGGAGCCGCGGTATTACACTATCAACCTGCTTACAGGACTTTGTGTACCGCAGCTGCGGAGGAACCAGATGACTGGAGAGGGCCAGTGATCACTTGCCAGAGGCGGAGAGGTGTTGCGGCCTAGTGACCCCCTCCGTGAAGACAGAGGACATATGCGGCAAAGAGGAGGCTGCCATGACCTGTGGCCTGGCCAGGGGCCTTGCAACTGCATGTGCTAGTGTGCAGGAGCTGGATGACATCCCTAAAGAGCAGGCCAGCTTTAAGTCCCTTGCGGTACCCGTCCAGAAGGAGCCCATACTAGAGGGAGGTGTTCCCCCAGGTGAGCTGGATGAGGTAAGCAAGGACTGGGTCATAGATTGGGTTCCCCCAGAATACTGGAAAAGTTTGGGTCTGTGGAAAGGCTATTAGAGTGGTCATCCCCTGAGGAAAGTTTCGAAGAGGAGGAGTGGGAGACAGGAGGTTCCCATCCCCCAGAGACCCAGTCAGAGGCAGGAGAAGATGCTCAGCTTACAGTATGGACCACTGTCCCTTGCAGCAAACTTTTTGTAAACAGACCCTCCACTACCCAGACCAGAGCGCCCACCTACAGGCAGTGGGTGATGAGATCCTGGGATGCATCTGTCTTGCTAGGGAAGGGGAAGCCTAAGGAATTATCCTGGTACTCTCACTTCCAGAGGGAGATACAGAGAAGCGTCGCACTGGAGTGGGGTCTGGATTATCCGAATGTCCCCTCCCAGATAATGGACATTGTGGAGAACTCCCGGGGAAAGTGGGAGGATGACCTTGTCTGGGATTTTCTGCATGCCCCCGAACACCTGCGGGTGCTAGAAAGTGAAGTTTGGGCCTGATTTGTGGACATTCGTGAGAGGTGGAAATTAGGGCGTGCCATTTACAGGGATTGAGTCCTGGTTGTAAAGGCAAGTCGGTCTACCAGGAGCCATTCGGTATCTGGTAGGCCGACTCGAGATGGAAGGAGGAGATTGCCGGGTTCCCCGCTTCTATGCGTGAGGAGGACTGTTGTGCTGTACAGCCAGCATAGAAGTAGCCACATGGACTACAGGGAAGTGGCAGTGTTGTGTGTGTTTTCCTTTCTGATCTTTGCAGGAACAGACTATGCCTGTCACCCAGTGTGCCTGATAGAGGGATTGTCTAGTCATGGACACTTTGGGTTCACTGTTTCTGCCCACCTCTTTTGGAGCCTGTTGTCTGGGGCGGGCCCTTCCTATCAGGAGCAAAAGAAGGACTTTTCTCAAGTGTAATGTATATATTTTGTTGTGGTTGTTCTGTTTTTAGGTTAGTAGTTCCCGTCTGACAGAACAAAGCAAGCAAAAATGTATATATTGTGTTGCTGATTTTCTTTGCTGGAAGGATCATAACCTCCTTTCAGTGGAGATTTGTACAGTGTATAGGTAGAATGTAAGTGTAGGAAGTAATGGTTTATGTTTTCTCTTAGGATCTGCGGGGATGGGACGGCTGTCCATCCGCATTGCTCCGGAGGACAAGAATGTTGTGAGCAGAGTATTTTTCCTGTGGGAGAAATGCTCTGGCTCAGAAATGTTGTATGTTTTTTAGGTGCAGGGACTTGTAGCTAGGAGTATGTAGTTGTGATGTATAGTGTAAATACCTGCTAAAATTGTATATATCTATTTTTGTACGTAATTTATTTGTACAGTTCCCCATCTAAGTTGTTTCCCTACCCTCATCCAACTTATTTCATGGGATGCCCTTGCTCCGGGGCCCAGGAGTCATTTTTCTATTTTTTCCTCAGCTGGGGACCAGCTGTATTCTGGTGGTGGGTGAGTGTAGCACCCTCTACCTTAGGTAGGTAGGTTGCTAAAGTAGTGTGTTTTTGTTACAGCCAGTGCAGGTAGATTTAGGCAAGCCTAACTGTGAGGAGCTAGGCCTGTTTGTTTTGATCTGGGGGCCGGGGAGTGGTTTAGTGTAGCAGCAGGTGACTGACATGTACTCCCTCTCTCTGGCGCCTCCTCTGTTTCCAGAGGGTTCTGGAAAAGAGGCAGAGCAGAGGATGGGAGTGACATGGAGTGTATCTGGGAGCCTTGACCAATCCCAACTAGGATTGGCAGGGGACAGGCCTCCTATATATACTCATGGTCAGCCTGTTGTAGGAGGAGTTGTCGGGTGGAAGAACTGAGTGATATAGTGCTAGACTTTCATCCTTGAGGGAGCCCCCTTGCTGGGGGGGGTGTCCTCGGACCTGGAGCTCGGGAGCTGGGAGGGAGCCTCTCTATACGGTCAATGAGAGGTGTCCTGGAATAGGAGCAGGAAGAGGACAGTGGGGAGCACTGCTGGGTAAGTTATTCAGGAGGGATCCATGCTGGGGTCGGTGAGTGAGAAGCACAGTGAGAAACTCTGGGAGGGACATGCCAGGATTGGATGTGAAGCCATAGGGAGAGACTGTGGTGTCGTTGAAGTCAAGTTGCTGCAGCCAGGAGGATTGACAGGATTTGCACCGGACTTTCTGGGATCAGTAGTCCGCCAAGTTTCAGTCAGCACAAATGTCCTTTTATATTCCTATTGGTTGCTACACCATACGGGACTGCAGACCCCTGCAAGCAAATGGCTATTAGTGAACTGTTGGGACTTATTCAGAGTGAGGCCTAACCATGTGCTGATGGTGACATGAATCTAGGATTGCGCAGTAGAGAAAGCAAAGTGATGTCAAGTAGTGGGCTGGAGAAGTGTGGAGCTTTAGAGACTGTCAATGTAGATTCAACCATCTTTGTTCAAACAAGCACAATTCATTATTTGGGCATTTCATGTCCCTTTTCCCTGTCCAAGTTTAATCCCTTAATAAAAACAACAAAAACAAGCTAAAGGACTGTTCATTGACTGGTAAAGTGTGTCTGAAGTGAATGCCTGGCCAGGCAGGGTGACGTGTGAAACCACTACATGCAGCGACCCCATGGGGGCACCGCTACAAGGTAATGTACATGCTTCTTAGTTGTAAGGAATTAGGCATCTGTGCAGCTTTTTTACTATATGCTCATTAATTCAGTTGGCAATTGCTGCAATTATAGCCATCAGGCATTAATTAGAAATGACATTGCCGTATTCATTGCTACAGTAACAGGGCTGATGTCCTGTACCTTGTAGTGCCTGGTAGCACCTGTGTTAGCATTTCTGTACAGCACCCTTAGATACAGCTTGTGCATGGGGCCCAAGTTCTGTCACGGTTGAGATTAAGCTATACCTCTTTTGATGCTAAGACTCTCCCTCTGCCATTCATCTGTCAACTTTCAAAGCTTGAGTGAGCAGAAATGTGTATAGCATTTGAATGTTTAATGATGAGGTGGGGCTTAGTGGTTTAAGGGGCATAGATAAGGGGGGGGTCAGGGGTGTTCAAACCCCCCCAGAGCATCCTGGCAAAATGCCCAGGCAGTGTCCCTGCTGTTTAGCCTCAGCATCAGCACAGTAGAAGCAATCAGAGTTTCGGAGTGCAGCAACCAGCCCCCCTTCTATTGTGCCCCATCCCCTCAGTATAATAAGGGGTCCCCCTGAAAAAAATGAAATTCCTGCAAGGTCTCAGATGCTGGCAATTGAAAGTGCATGGTTGAGGGAACTCCTAGACTCCCCCTCGAGATATCATATGACACACCAGAAGGGAGTCTGGGAATGCAGAAATTTTCCTACTTATGTGCCATGCTGAATCTGAGGTCTGGTAAGTGGGGAGGCATAAATTTTCTGTTTTGGGAAGGAGGAAGTGAGAATTCCAGCCTGAGGAGTTTCTTTTAGTGGAGGGTTAAGGAAAGGGGGGTGGGTTTGCTTTTGGAGAAAGGGGGATTTTCTTGTAGAGAAGTTTACAGGGGGTGGTTAATGGCAGGGATTTGCTTCTGGGAGGGAGTTTGATTGGATGAAGGGAGATTTTCTTCATAATTAGGAATCTTTGCTGGGGGAGGGTGTGTTGACTGAGGGAGATATTTTTGCTCTGGGGGGTCGGTTTAGAAACAGGGGGGGTTTAATTTTTGGAGGAGGGAGATATTTTACAGTGGGAATCTTTGCTTGGGGAGGGAGGGTTCTTAGGAAGGGGAGGGGGGTTGCTTTCCTTTTTTTTAAATTATACTTACCTAGGTGGATGGAGCATCGATCCAATGTTGTATCCTTCCCCAGCTGCTTCTAAGATCAATAACAGAGCGATTAAAGACCGCTGATCACTCAGTTCTCAGCCTTTAGTGAGCAAAGAGTGGTGACTGTCAGTCCCTGGCTCTGCCCTCCCTCCTCCAAGCTCACTGTAATGCCAGGCTGTGGAGGGGGCAGGAGCGGCTGGCTCAGGGTCTTTGTGGCTCACTGAGAGGCTGAGCGAGCTGCTGGTCCAGGCATCTGGGTGAATCCTGACTTTAAAGTTATGATCTTTCCACAACCTGGACCTGCTGAGCGATGTCAGCTGACAGCGGGCTATAGCTAGCTGTCGGCTAAAAATGGGTCACAAAGGTGCAGAACGAACTGCACTCTTCCCCAGGAGAAGTACAACCAAGCAGTATGCCGTCCCTTCAGAGCGCATGCACCGGTAACATCACCGGCTGCTTTCCATGTGAATATCTCCTAAACACCATATGTTTACGAGATATTCACTGTACCTACAGGTAAGCGTTATTATAGGCTTACTTGTAGGTACAAGTTCAAAAGCTGGGTTTACTACAGTTTAAGACTGAATAAAAGCAAACCATATTGACCAGGTGGAAAGGGCACCATCCTGTGGTAGGCAGTGCACAATATATTTTTTTTTCATCTCTTAAAATATTTCATAAAATTTCCTAGGACACAGTTTTTTAAGGTTTAAATAAATCACTGAATTTACTACCTACCACAATATGTTGCCCCCTGCACCTGCTCAACTTGCACAGTAAGCTTAGCTAAAATCCAGTCTTGGGTCTCATTCATACATCCTACATGACCATGGTACAGCAAGTGTACTGCAAATACCTGCACTCGGGATCTCAGATATTCCAATCTCTGCTCAGCCTGTACACCTGAGTGATGGGCTGAAAAGAGCCAAGGATGTCTGTTGCTGTAAAAATGTATCCACATGTATCTGCACATCCAATGGTTACCTGCAGGTAGGGATACATTTTTGCCCTTGGATAAAATCTCTCTGCATCCAGTGTCAGAAATGTGTCCCTAATAGCAGGTAACCACTGTGACCCATGGTTTGTTAATGTGTCGCTCAGGCTCAATCGATGTGGGGAGTAATGTAGATAATACAGAATGTGCTACAGTAGTGTCGGCAAGGGATGGAGCTCATTGCAGCTTTTGTAGTCACTGAAGGGAAGAGAGAAAAATATCCCTGGTGCTGCACATCCACAGAGTCCTATGGTAATGTAGTAGTGATTGGAGAGACTACCTCAGCCTGGGTTACGGCCAGGCCACACCCCAGTGTGTTTTGCTTTGTCCCCCGGAGCTTAAATATGGGGACCACTGGATGTGCAGATACATGTTAACAGCAGTTGCTCTTTTCAGCCCATCACTCAGGTGAACAGGCTGAGCAGCTGACAAAAATTGGAACATCTGGGATCCTGGCTGTAGATATTCATGGTATATTTGCCATTCCATGGCCATTTAGAACATATGAATGAGATCTCAAGCCTGGTTCACACGATAAGTTTTTTTTAGTTCAACCCAGCGGGCTAAATGGAAAAAAAAACTAGGGAGCTTGGGAGGAGCTTGCTGTACTAATGAGTACACTATGGCACCTCAACTGCGTGCCTTGCATTCTATTTAGTTGAATGGGGATAATTTTTGCACTGCATTGCAAAGCCTCATGGCCCCACTCTGCTGTCACATAATTTAATCGTACCTCCCCCAACATAAAAGTGTAAATGATGCCTTTAAGTTTGAAAGACCTGAACCCCCCGCCCAGGAGAAAAAATTATCTACGGCCCTGCTGAAGGCTAATACATGCTGCACGTCAAAATTGTTGTTACCCTAGTGATATTTTAGACCAGGCCAATCTTACTTTGTAGGCACCATTAGGCTTGCACTTCAGAATTGTTGTTATCTTTGAAACATTTTGGACCAGGTCATGTTTAAAGCAAAAAAATAGTCTGATCCCTATTGAGGAATGCGTTGACAATACTCAAAGTTCTTTCCTCAAATGGCTAACAGACCTTAAATGCTGCTTGTTCACATTTTTGGTCCGTCAGTTATTTGATAAAAACGCTATAAGCATTGTCATGAGGTTTCCGCTTAGGGATATCTCTTCACTATTTTAGTTCAGGTATATGCTGTATTCACTGTCCAGTGGATGCAGGGCAATGCACCATGTAATGTAAAATCACCCTTGGGTATATTTCTGTGCAGAAATTGCATTTAAGGTCAGTCTCACACAAATGAGAAAATTATACACTGCATGAGCTATATGTTTTGAAATGCAAGTTATGTGACTTTTTTGACAGCTTTAACTTTTAATAGTGTCTCAAAGTTGGTACTGTATGTACAGTATGTAATGTATGATTAAAACAAGGGTTTCTTTAAAAGAACATTATTAAGCAGCATATAATCACATGTTTTTTTCATTTAAAAGCTTGCCATTTTTAAAAGCATTTTTAACATAAGTTATTTTTATTAATTCTTTTCACAATGTATGAGATGCAAAGTACCAATTTCTATCAGTACAAAAGTCATTTGAATGTTCCTTGTAAAATTTATTGTAAAAAAATGTTTGCCAACACTGAATATTGGTGTTCAATATGCATTGCTGTCACAATTATTAAAGACATCATCCAATATTTAACATGTTAATCAAAGTTGATATTGACCATACAGTTTATGAAACTAGTGCATATAGAAAAAACAGTTAAGCTATAAAAACAATAAAACAAATTGTGTAAAACAGAACCGCAAACTAGAGTGCGTGTGTGTGTGTTTTTTCCATAGCATATACAGCAGATTAGTAGGCCCTGATGTAAAATGCTATGTCTGCTTATACTGTACAGGCCCCCCTCCCCTTGTAAAAATGAACTACAACTTAAGTAGGTTTAAATAGGTTTAAAAGGTACTTATGAAGAAAAGGCTTTTTGTTTTCAATTTTCCAAGAACAGTGACGTCACACCATTGATG
Organism: Aquarana catesbeiana; assembly: GCF_042186555.1. NCBI lineage: Eukaryota > Metazoa > Chordata > Amphibia > Anura > Ranidae > Aquarana > Aquarana catesbeiana. Next base: position 324,095,296 of record NC_133326.1, read on the forward strand.
AGAAAGATGGGAGTGATTCAAGTTAAATCTATATATAAAAAAGGAAATAGTGCACTGTTAAACAAAGGAAAAAACATATATCACTTATATGGATCCCTTATATAAGTCTCACAAACAATATAAAATGCTGGTGTAAATAAACAGTGAAAAGATGATTAGATCTAAACAAAACATCCATTGATTAAATTGAAAAAGTCCACTACAAAAAAGATTTCAGAAGTGAAAAATGTGACATGTAATATCCATCCATACAAAGACAGCTACGTGTCAAATGCCATCACCAAACACCTTTAGGTGCAATGCCCGCTCATCTCACTCTATGACCCACTACAGGTCATACTGCGCTTTTTAGGAGATCTTGAGTTGTTAGCTTAATATGCCTCCTGATAGATGACCTCCTCTTGCACTCTGCCCTTTAGGTGATGCAATATTCCTTCAGGGACCAGGTGCTCAGAATACATTAAAGGAATATTCTCATAGTGTATTATGCTTTCTAAATGCTTTTCTTTTTAATAGATTAAAAACACTTACAGAGACATTTCTTATCATGAGCATGTAAAACACATTAAAAAATGACAGTGACCGATTCCCTCCTCACCACAAAACGTCTGGGTCTTGGAAACACTGGAAGTGACGTCACTGGCTCCACCCGATGTATTGCGTCACTGGTGACGTGACTTCCTCAGGGTTTTCAATTTAATCATTGGATGTTTTGTTTAGATATAATCATCTTTTCACTGTTGCACTTTATATTGTTTGTGGGATTTATTTTACAATATTAATGGTGCAGCAGTTCTCCTTTATAATATTTATACTCTATATATCATTCACATAGCAGTGCATAAGCAATTTACAGTATAGCTCAAGTTAAATCTAACTCTTTTCTTTACAGGTAAAGTTTACAGCTACTAACTGCAGATGATTTGGGGGTAATTTTTTGGACAGTAAATGCAAACCTTGCATTGTACTGCATGGTCCACATTACGTTCCAGGTTTTGGTAATAAGTCACAGTACAACACCAAAATCGTGTCATAAAATTATTTTTCCCAGAACATGAGTTAATCAGTTATATATATGCTCTGTTATAACTGTTAGCAAAATGCAGAAAACAAATGTTAATCATGTTTAAAGGGAATTAGTCTTGGACTAACTACAAGAGAACCAACAGTACAAATTGTCCAATATTCACAGAATTATAAAATCTATGAATCATGATTGCCTGCATTGCTTAATGTTATAAATCTCTACAAATCAGACAAATATACTGATTGACAATTCTTCTGATTCAGGCATTCCCAGTCCAGAGATCACACAAAGGACATACAGTACAGTGGAACCTTGGATTACGAGCATAATCCGTTTCAGGAGAATGTTAGTAATCCAAAGCACTTGCATATCAAAGCGAGTTTCCCCTTAGGAGTCAATGGAAACAAAGATAATTTGTTCCTCATTGACTTCTATTGCATGCAATACTGCATGTGGCCAGAGGTGGGGGGGGGGGGGCGCCGGAAAGCCTCATAAATACTCGGGGACAGCTCGGATGAACTGGAAAGGCTCAGAAATACTCAGGAATGGCGTATTTCTTAGTGTTTCTGAGTATTACCGAGTGATTCCGAGTCTTTCCCAATGGCTCCGAACCATTCCGAGTGTCACCGGCGCCCCCGCACATCTGGTCAAATGCGGTACTGCACACCCCATTGGCTTGAATCCTGCTCGTTTTGCGAGACAACACTCGCAAACCAAGTTAGGATTTTTTTGAAAAAGTAGCTTGTCTTTCAAAACGCTCATTAACCGCATTACTCGTAAACCAAGGTTCCACTGTATACCCATTCAGAGGAAAACTGAAGCTGTACTGAGCCTCTTTTTTGCCCAACCATTATTACTTTACTAAGAAAATTGTAATGATTTTTCAACTTTTCCAGGAAATGTATACTTAAAATTCCGCAAGAGCAAATCAATAGAACCTCCACATCAAAATGATTACAATGGACAGTGTACCTTAATGAAAAATGTATCACTGTCTCTCTCACAATGCTAAATACTTCTTGTCATAGCTAATGCAGTATGAGGGCTCACCACATGATAGCATGGAGGGCACTTAAAAAGAAATGACACTTATGGCTGCTTATATGTTTTGGAAGCCATCCACTTTTTTTAATGGTACGTGTTTGGAAATGAGGATCAGCGCTAGACTGGTCATGATTCCTATCCTGAGTTTGATAAATAACTTATTTTTCAGTCCATAGGAACATAGGAGTGGAAGCCATTAGCTGGGTAGCACCTAATGTAGGTTTTGATGTAGCTTTTTACAGCTCATTTTGAATATAGAGTGTTTGCTCTGTGGCTACTAATCAATTTGGGCAAAAGAAGGATGGTAGATGCTACAGGCAAAGTACTCCAACAACCCGCTATCTTCCCTGTGCAGAGCAAACCGCAGAGTTCAGATAGAATTGCATTTCTTAAGCTGAAATCTCATCAAAAAGTTAAGGATACTTTTGGCAAGAGAAAAAGCTGATGTGTTATCAAAGCAAGCAGCAACAGACAGTGACAAGGAAGAACAAAGGAAACATTAATGTTTTTACCTGTTTCACAAACAGACCTAAGGGTCTGGAGGATCTTAGTTATGAGGAAAGGTTGTGAGCTCTGAACTTATTCTCTCTGGAGAAGAGACGCTTGAGAGGGGATATGATTTAAATTTACACATACTGTACTGGTGACCCCACAATAGGGATAAAACGTTTTCGCAGAAGAGAGTTTAATAAGACTCGTGGCCACTCATTACAATTAGAAGAAAAGAGGTTTAACCTTAAACTACGTAGAGGGTTCTTTACTGTAAGAGAGGCAAGGATGTGGAATTCCCTTCCACAGGCGGTGGTCTCAGCGGGGAGCATTGATAGCTTCAAGAAACTATTAGATAATCACCTGAATGACCGCAACATACAGGGATATGTAATGAAATACTGACACATAATCACACACATAGGTTGGACTTGATGGACTTGTGTCTTTTTTCAACCTCACCTACTATGTAACTATGTAACTATGTAACCTACTTCCATTTGCATTGTGTTAATTAAGTAATCGCAAAATTAAAAATGAATAAAATCTAACTAAAAATCATAATCACGGCCTGCCAGCTTCTCTGAGCACTGACAGGTAATTTAAATCAATGACCCTAAAATACTTTCACCCATACTGAAACAGTCTTGCATATACTGCCCCAAATATTTCATAGGACAACTTACTCTTACTTAAGGAGGACTGTCATATATTGTTACGATTGTCTGTGATTTTTCCAAAGTATGTTAAAATCATGCCTCATAAGGCTATCATAGTCCTCAGCATGGGTAAGGCTCTCTGGGAAGATATTATCAGCATCTAGGCTGAAAGTAACTAGGACAGGCTCTACAAAAAACATAGCTGGGTTGAGACATAAACTTTGTGGGAAAAATTATGCAGGCCATGATTGGTCTCCTGTGTATTGACAGGAAAGTTGTACTGGCAGGGTGCCTTTGGCCACGTCCCACACTATGTTAGGCTTCTTACATAGCGGCTGTACATAGTTTTATGAATGAGAGCAGCAAAATGACATTTGTAAAGGAAAAAATGTCATTTAAAACTGCTCGCAGCTGTAATGTATTGCCGGATCCCGGCAATATAGATTAAAATCATTGAAAAAAACGGCATGGGTCCCCCCCCCCGTCCATTACCAGGCCCTTCGGGTCTGGTATGGGTATTAAGGGGGACTCCGGACCAAGAGGAAAAAAAATGGCATGGGTGTCCACCCAAAATCAATACCAGGCACTTCAGGTGACGTCTGAATGGGGCGGGTTCACCCGCTTACGTCACCGGGTGTTCCCGTCCTCAGCTATAACAGCTGTCAAAGCAAAAAAGCTGCAGTCAGCAGGAGCCTCCCATCGAGGCAGAGTTTTTCCATTTTTGAAATTTTTTTTTGGGTCGTCGGTGCTGTGATCGAAGATTAATGGACATGACGGGACATTTTTTTTTTTTTAATAAAGGAATTGTTCCAAACTGTCTACTGTCATTTTTACTTTTTTGACACTTTTTTTGGTGAATGTGTAGGGGTACAATGTACCCGATACCCATTCACATGGGGGGGCGGGATCTGGGGGTCCCCTTGTTAAAGGGGTCTTCCAGATTCCGATAAGCCCCCCGTCCACAGACCCCCACAACCACTGGGCAAGGGTTGTGGGGAGAGGCCCATGTCCCCATCTACATGTTGAGGGCATGTGGCCTGGTATGGTTCAGGAAGGGGGGCACTCTCTCGTCCCCCCTTTTCCTGCAGCCTGCCAGGTTGCATGCTCGGATAAGGATCTGGTATAGATTTTGGGGGGACCCCCACGCCATTTTTTCTTTAATTTTGGCTCGGGGTTCCCCTTAAAATCCATACCAGACCTGAAGGGCCTGGTATGGATTTTGGGGGATCCCACGCCATTTTTTAAACAAAAATTGGCGCAGGGTTCCTATTAATATTCATACCAGACCTGAAGGGCCTGGTAATGGACTGGGGGGAGCACACGCAGTTTTTTTCAATGATTTTTTAGGTATATTGCCAGGACCCGACAAAACATTACAGCCGCAAGCAGTTTTGAATGAATTTTTCCTTTAGAAATGTCATTTTGCTGCGGTACTGGTCTAAACATGGGAAAGATGCGCTACTGTACAGGCAGACTAAGGACACCCCCCAGGCACAATATTTAAAGGAATATTTCATTTTTATTGTTTCACTTTAGGCATTATTAAAATCACTGCTCCTGAAAAAACATCCATTTTTAAAACTTTTTTTTGCATTGATGTCCCCTGGGGCAGGACCTGGGTCCCCAAACACTTTTTATGGCAATAACATGCATATAAGCCTTTAAAATGAGCACTTTTGATTTTTCATGTTCGTGTCCCATAGACTTTAAAGGTGTTCGTGTGTTGTTCAGCTCATCCCTAGTATTTACCTACATGTGATGCCAGGTTTGATGCAAACACATGCTTGCTTTATTATACTAGGTGTACTTTTTATAGTAAGAAAATTGAGCTGTTTAAAAGAGAAGTATGGGTGTAGCAAGGTCTCCGGCTTCCTTCAGTCTAATGAGAACCTCCAGGGCCAGAGATAGCTGGCAGAGGACACCCTTAGGTAGTTGCAATGTTAATAGGCAGACTCCGAGATTTCAACAGGAGGACAGCCATGCAGAGAAAGGCATCCAGCAAGACACCACATCTGCATGTGTAGGAATGCTGTCTCCTATGGCAACAGTCTTTAACAGTTTCTAACACAAGGTGTAACAGTTCCTACAATACCTTCTTGTAGCTCTTCAGCCCACTGAGCTCCCAGTCTCTCTCACTAGACTAGATGATTCACTGCCACTGAATCCCTTGAGCTCCTCCAATCTTCACTGTAGTATCTTCCTCAAGCATCACCCCAGCTTCTCTGCTGGGTCCCTAGCTTGGCACTCAAGATACCTCTCTAGCTTCACCCCACTGGTCCCTGGCTTGATAACAGCTGAAGTTTCACGATTTTTCACCGTCCCCAGTTGGTGAGAATTCTGCTCCAGTACTTGCTTCAGCCACTCACTGCGGTCCCTGGTAATAAGGTGGCTGGTCCCTTAGTGGAGACAGCTTCCCCTCTACCTCTACCAGGACAGGTTCTCCGCTCGGCAGAACCGTCACTTCTGGTTGGACTGCAAGTCGCAATCCCAATCCTGTGCTGCTCTCTTGCTTCTGGATAGGCCCTCAGACAGCCTAGCAACCAGATGTGCCCGGGATAGGCCAAGCCTAGCAGCCCGGGCAATACGACACACATCCAGCCAGACAGCCATCCAAGTGACACAGAACACTGATCACCTGACTTCAGTATAACTAAAAGGCAATACTTTTTTTTTTTAATTTAAGTTTTGGATAAAGTGGAAAAAAATGGGGATTAGAGATCACCAAGAAACCTTATAAAGAAACACCATGGATTTAAAAAATCAACTTTATTGAATAAGGTTAAAATGAATTAGTGCAAAAAATTACCACTGATGCAAACATTAAAAATGACAACGTTGTCAAACAACTCAGAGACCTGCCGGCAGCACACCTCATATAACCACCACATACAGTCGATACTGCAATAAGCCTATGGGGATACATGTTTTTTTTTTACTAAAGGCAACTCCACTTTGCACTACAAGTACAAACTACAAGTGCAAAGTGCACTTGAAATTGCACTGAAAGTGCACTTGGAAGTGCAGTCGCTGTAGATCCGAGGGGGACATGCAAGGAAAATAAAAAAAAAAGCATTTTAGCTTGAACATGATTGGATAATAAAATCAGCAGAGCTTCCCCTCATTTCAGATCTACTCCTCAGATTTACAGCGACTGCACTTCCAAGTGCACTTTCAGTGTAGTGCAAAGTGGATTTGCCTTTTGTAAATAACTCCCATGGTCTCTTCCACAGTCTGTGGGATAAGAAAAGATGAGATTATTCAAATGGTAAAGCCACTCAATCCACAGAGACCAAAACCCTGGTAATCTTCCAATAAAGGGGTGTAGCAATCCACATAGAATGCCGCTGAGGCTGAATGTTCAATTAAACCGTAATGACGGTAATACAGGCTGGATGGGGAGATAAGGGCGAGATGGAAATCAAAGTAGCTGGCTGTATCTTGGATAGGGTCTATGGATAAAAAGCAGAACCAGTCATGTAAGTTGGTATAAGTCAACCCCATGACAGGAGATTCACAGCCAGATGTCGCTGAATATATATAATAATACGTGAAATTACTGCGCTAACCCAAATAGTGATAAAAGCAGCTAACAAAAAAATTACAAACTTTTAAAGAGGATGTATAACAAAATGTAGCGCTAAAGTGATAACAAACCATATAAAGTGAAAGATGTCATACAGTGATGAACCATGATGATAAATAATAAAGTGCTATTCAAATGAGAATAAAAAAAAATTAAAAAGATAAATTGAAAAAATAAATAAATAAATAAAAATATAAAATAAAAAAAGGAAAATATAAAAAATTTAAATTAGGAGTCCCAAAGGTCTGAACCTATGATGGATTGTTATATCGTGAAGTAAGTTCAAAATGGGTTAGAACATGGATAGAACAGCCATGACAGCACACATAATACCAGGGATGATGTGACCTCCACCAAAGATAAGGGATAAATACTCTTACCAAATGAAGTGGACTCACATGACAGTGAATCAATCTCGCTTAGAATGCCAGAATATGGAACTCCAATAACGGACCCTGGAACTCACACAGATGGAGATGAAGCTGGAACTCAAATGGTGGTCAATACCAGGTGTAAACACCAAAAGCCGGACACTCTCATCCAAAGGAATATGGAAAGAAAAAGATGCCTCCATATGGTGTAGATCAAAACGGATGGGTTTTATTTAAAATACCAACATTGATCCATAAATGTAAATATATGGGTTTTATCTTCCTTTTTTTATTTTTATTTATTTCTATTTTTTTTTTAAATGTTATGCTCATTTGAATAGCACTTTATTATTCATCATACATGTTCCTCACTATTGTATGTTGTATCACATTATTATATGGTTCATCACTGTATGACATCTTTCACTTTATATGGTTTGTTATCACTTTAGCGCTACATTTTGTTATACATCCTCTTTAAAATTTTGTCACTTTTTTTGTTAGCTGCTTTTATCACTATTTGGGTTAGCACAGTAATTTCACGTATTATTATATATATTCAGCAACATCTGGCTGTGAATCTCCTGTCGTGGGGTTGACTTATAGCAACTTATGTGACTGGTTCTGCTTTTTATCCATAGACCCTATCCAAGATACAGCCAGCTACTCCCATTTCCATCTCCCCATCCAGCCTGTATTACCCTCATTGCAGTTTAATTGAACATTCAGCCTCAGCAGCACTCTATGTGGATTGTTACACCCCTTTATTGGAAGATTACCAGGGTTTTGGTCTCTGTGGATTGAGTGGCTTTACTATTTGAATAATCTCATCCTTTCTTATCCCCCAGACTGTGGAAGAGACCATGTATCCCCATAGACTTATTGCAGTATGGACTGTATGTGGTGGTTGTATGAGGTGTGCTGCTGGCAGGTCTCTGAGTTGTTTGACAACGTTGTAATTTTTAATGTTTGTATCAGTGGTAGTTTTTTTGCACTAATTCATTATAACCTTATTTAATACAGTTGATTTTTTAGGTCCATGGTGTTCCTTTATAAGGTTTCTTGGTGATCTCTAATCCCCATTTTTTTCATGTTTATGCATGACCTTAAGAAACCACACCTGTTGATTTTGGTGGGGGCCTCAGCATAGGGTCCTGATTTTGAACTACCCTGTGCACTAATTAATTATTGGTCTGCCTGGGTGTCTTTTTATACACTTTTTTGAGTAAAGTGGAGTAAGATTAGAATGCCTGTCAGGTTTTTATTGCTGTCTGTGCTTCCAACAACTATATATACCCCTCCATCCACTCATTTGGTGGATTAGACAGATGGCAGATCTGTAAGTAACCACATCCAGGGGGATTATTTAAAGTATGTACTACAACAAATAGCTTGAAGCAGTGCTGGGGTTGACTCCCTGGTACTCGTGATCTAGATATGTATAGCTGTGTCCTTGGGTGATTCATTTAATTACATCCCATGACATGCAGGGAGTGGACTCCATACTTACCTGGTTAAGAGTTTCAAAAAACTATATGAGTCAGTGGTCGAACTGGCAAGCCTTCACATGCCTGGGGGATACTTTTTAGTGATAATACTAAAGTAGAGTTTGCATCAACAAAAGAATAGGCTCAAAAGACGTTGAGAGAGATCTCCATTCCACGCCTGTATTAACACAATCAAAATCTAAACTATCGTCATCAGGGCTTTTTTTTTTCTAAGAATAGGTGCAGAAACTCCCCATTTTAAGTCACCCCTTGTCTCCGCCCCCTACCCACCTCCTTGTACCGCCCCCTTTACAGAATGCAGAACCATTTTGTGGTGCCAAGCAATAAAATACCCCCAAGAACAATAGATCCACCCCATCAACAATCGACCCCTACCAGCAACAATACGTAGATCTCCCAGCAGCCAGCATCAATAGACCCTCCAGCAGCCAACAACAATAGACCCCTCCCTCAACAGTAGATTTACCCCAGAAACAATAGAAACAATAGATACTCCAGCAGCCAGCATCAATTCAGTGCTGGAGGCACCGGAACTAAGTTTCCCTGCGTATCCACTGAAAAAGAGGCCAGATCGTATACAATCTTGCAACTATGTTATTGTACTATTAAAATAGATGGCTTAGGATACTTACAAACATCAAGGTATGATACTATAAAGAATGTACTGTGATCTATGAAATTCTAAGATGTTCTAATGTAGTCCTAAAAAAAAATACCTCTGAAACTCAGAAGATAGGACCCATGGTCCTGTGGTCTTACCTTAGGTTTACCACCACTGACAGATCCATTTCTGTGAGTGGATCCAACCTTTCAGTGTTAACTGAGACCAGTGAGTTATGGCCTGTACACTGAATGTACACTTCCCTGCTGAATGTAAAAAAAAAGAATTGCCAGCTAAAAAAACAAACATGAAAAAAAACAGCGTGCCCCCCCCCAGGTCTATACCAGGCCCTTGAGTCTAGTATAGATTCAGAGGGGATCCCCATGCCAAAATTAAAAAAAATGGCGTGGGGTCCCTCCAAAATCCATAGCAGACCTTTATCCGAGCATGCAGGTCAGGAAAGGGAGGGGATGAGCGAGCGCCCCCCCGAACCATACCAGGCCACATACCCTCAACATGGAGGGTGGGTGCTTTGGGGCAGGGGGGCTCTGCTCCTCCCACCCCAAAGCAACTTGCCCCCATGTTGATGGGGACAAGGGCCTCTTCCCAACCACCCTTGCCTGGTGATTGTCGAGGTCTGCAGCCAGGGGGCTTTAACAAGGGACCCAAAGATCCCGGCTCCCCCCATGTGAATGAGTATCAGGTACATTGTACCCCTACCCATTCACCAAAAAAAGTAGTGTAGTGTGAAAAAATACAGTAGACAGTTTTTGACAAGTCTTTTATTAAAAATATCTTCTTCTTCCTCCGGTCTTCCTCCATCTTCTCCTGCATCCTCCTCCCCTGGACTTCTCCTTCTCCTGCTTCTTTCTCCGGTGTTCTTCTTCCTCTGCCGCCGATGACCCTCCTCCGATGCTCAGCCCTGCTAATCTGTACGTGCCGATGTCAAGCATGTCTTAGATAATGATGGGGGCGTGGCCATTGGATGACATTATCTGGTATGGACCTGAATGGGGGGACCCCATGCTGTTTTTTTTCACAATTATTTTTTTTTGCATTCAGTGAGGAAGGCCGCTGACAACTGATGACTCATTGGTTGTTAAGAAAGTGGCTGGCTTCCCGGCCCCCTCCTTACCAACCAGTTATATACAGTGAATGCACAGCAAAAAAAAAAAAACGCAAATCGCATTACGCAAATCACGTCAAATCACGTCAAAATCGCGGTACTAGCATTTTGGATGCGGGTCCATTGAAGTCTGTTACATGAAAAAGCTGCATTTTGCTGGAAAAAAGTCCCCGACCCTTTCCAAAAACGCAGAGGCACAAAAATGCATTGATGTGAACATGTTCCATAGAAACCCATGTTAAAAATTTCCCTGCATTTCTGCAAAATGCATAAAAAAACGCAGTAGTGTGAATTGAGCCTAAAGATTGAATGTAATTGGTGATCCATGAACCAGAAGGAAAGAGAGGTGACACAGCATTGTCTTAAGGAAGGACACTCCTGCTGACACTCTGTGAATTTTATCAGTAGGAGTTTATCAAAGCTACTGTGTTAATTGCATAGCATCAGAAGCTATCTGAATCCTTTCTCCTGTTATTTGTAATTGATATTTAAAGCTAATCATAATATATTGAATACTGAAAAATAAGAAAGCATTCACTTTATAACACCCTAATCAATGCCCCTATCTGGTGTTGCACTCTTATAATATGACCGCCATCCATAACGCCACTGACTCGGTTAAATTGATGATAGGCAACTCCTATCCTCATATTGATTAGTGGTTCCAAATTAATAATAACTACTGCAGTAGGGAACAGACACAAAAGATACGCTCAGCATCTTTCCAAATAACTGTCCTGCTTTATTATGACGCAATTGAAGGTTTTTATGCACATGATTACGTAGGTATCACATTAATATTACAATTGTACGTTTATGGTAACAAGGGGCGTTACATAGGCAGGCTATTTCTAATCAGGACTCGAAAGAATGCAAACATTTACTGAAAACATTATTAGTGCTGTGTGCACAGTGAGGGCAGTGTGCAATACATACAAAATACAATACAATTATATACAGAACGTAGAAATTTCCATTACAGTCTCCCCTCTTTTGATCAATATTTTGATCACTAACCATAGCTGCTAACCTCCACATGCTTAGGTGGAGGTAGTCCTGGCCAAAGAGGCAAAAAACTCAATTTTTCATTACAAAATGACTTTTCATTGTGAAAAACAACTGATTGATAAGACATATTTACAGAGTGCTGGCTGTACACTCCTGTGGCCAGAATGGCCTTCTAGCTGAATTGTGGGCATGCTGACTTATCAGCACATGTAAACACAGACAATTCTACATAAAATGGAAGACATACAAAAGACAAATATGACTGACATACAACATGTCTAAACTACTTTTCAAATATATATATCCCTTATAATTAAAGTAATTGAATCAAAAAGTACCCTAGACTGTGATCACAAGAGGGAAACAAATCAAACACAGAGATTTCTTTAATTTTGTCATTTTTGCAGTGTCTGGTGTGGATCCAGGTGACTTTTCCTTCAAGTTTTGCAAAAACTGTACATGAAATAGATGCTGCATTGAGTCTCCAAACATTTCCTTATATATAAATGTCTCTTAACAATCCAAAAGTCACCTGGCTTTAGTTTTAGATCCTTCCAAACTTTTAGGATCTGGAATTGGGGAGAAAACACATAAATGAGTTTGTCAAAAACCTTAAAAAACAGCAACATTCTCTGTGAGATCCAAATGGAGGACTTCAGCTGCTGAGGCAAAATATAAGCAAGTGAGTAACACACTCCAAACCAAATACCATAGGGAGAGAGTCCAACATCCCCCTTTAGGGGCTTGATAAAATATAAGAAAACATTCAGGCTTACTCTACTTTGTCTGCTACATTGTAGACAGTAGGGGGTGTAAAAATAAAACCTCAAAACTTCTAGTAAGGACTCTCCTATAAAAATGATTTCCTCTGTTACTCTCTGTACTTTCTTCACTCTATATTTACAAACTACTTCGGATAACACTTTTTACTGTGGCCTTTGCAGTAGCATTTGCCACTGGACATCCAAAAAACATGTCCATACAGACAAAATCCATACTCGTAAGATCCTAACTTGGGCATCTGGATATATCTTTTTGTAATCTCTGGAAGGGATGTTCAGCTTTTGGTAACAACTTTGGTAACAGGTAAAACAAGAAGTGGTATGTTAGTAAAACAACTGTGGTGAACCCTGGCTCTATTCCATGCTCATTTACTAAGGAAGCCATAACTGCTTGTGACTAATGACACAGTCCATGTGTCAAGCTGGAGGGAAAAGAGTGGCTGGCAGACATAAATGATCACCTTTTCCAAAGTCCTGTTTCATAAGAAGTTGCCCCCTGTGGACCACTTGTTCTTCTTGTTCTGGGGTCCTTAAAGTTGAATTATTAATCCCAGCTATACTGGGCCAGAACTAGGGTGGAATCTGTGAGTTGCACAGACCCATCAAGTGTCCAGGGCTGTAAATGCAGCATCCTTAGTCACCTGGTCTGCTTCCATGTGTTAAAGTTAATATGGCTACCTCAGCAAGAACCTGGAAGGCTGAAAACAGCCAATCAAATTAACTTGGCATGCTTTATTGGTTTACCTGCCGAAGTAAAAACAAACTTCTGGCCCTTCAAATGGAACCAAAAGCTCTCTATATCTCGACTATCTATATAAATGTACATTCTTTTTATAGCTCACAGGCTTTGCTAAAACATGGAGCTCTGTTTCTTGAGTTGGGGAAAAAGGATCCAATGACTTTGAATACAGAGTATCCTTCTGGGTGATAAACTGCATACTCAAATCTACAAAAAATGTAATATCTGGGTCTTCAGGGAGTGTGTCCTGCACTGGGCTCACAGCAGCTGATTCCTACACCATCAATTTACACATGTGTCTTTTCCTTTCTTTTGAATAAATGTACGCATTTTTCATTGTTAGATTTGTACATAAACAAACTCATATTTTAAACCTTTCATTAGACAAACATTTAGTTAGCTGTATATTTGCTGCACAGAATGTCGGACCATTAAAAAATAAATGTTTGACCAAAACAATATCTAACTTTGTCTAATAGCACCTTTGCATAAAAGCTGCAGCTCTGATATATCGGGATGAACCCTTCATTACTGGGTCCAGCTTGCATAAATATATTACAATGCCTTGTTTTCTATCATGCTGTTTGTGTAAGAACTCCAGTTTCATGTTTCAAAAGACAACTTTTTCCTGCCAACATTATAATAAATGATAACAATACCCTGCGGTCATGGAGAGATGTCCATAAATCCAAAATATTCTTCTGCTTATACCACTGCACTTACAAGGAAAAGGGGCACATCATTTCACAATCCACACATTCTGCTTTGGATTTCAAAAATAAAAATAAATAAAAACAAAAGGATCAACAATCTGTATGATGGACCAGAAAGCATCAAAAACTAAAAAACAACTGGCTGCAGGTGGCATCTATCCTAACAGGGTGTGAGGACTTGATGTGATGGGTCTGTTATATTTAAATTTTATTTATTATAACTCTCACATCATGGACCGCACATCAAGTTGTTATCAAAAACCTTAAAATTTCATTTTTGTAGAAAAACTTCTTATGTATCCCATCCATCTTGACTTTGTTAAATATTATGGCAGTTTTATTCCAAATAACAACCTCATCTTAATCTTTTTTTCTCTCAATAAGGGCTTATTGTATAAATGTAAAATTACAAAATCGTTATCTTAATCTAAACTAATCCCATTTTTACAAATTTCCCCAATAACCTGGATTTCATTTCCAACCAAAGGTTGTCTAAACCAGTTTCAATATATCTATATTATTAATAAAATTGTTAAACTCATATTAGAAATTAATACTCATTATTACTTAATTTTACTTAATTTCCCTTTTTCAATTTGTGTAATACACGGTTAAATGTAACCTTCATTTTACCATGTCTGGAAAACAGATTCAAAAAATAATTGTGATCACATTGTTTACCATTAGATTCGTTAACCTGGCACATTTTGTTATAAATGTTTTGTCTAAAAAACAGAAATTGGCATGGTGTCCTTCCAGCTTATCACTAACCTCTCATCCCAGCCACATTTCTTTCATGAGAGCGCAAAGGAGGGGGTCAAATTTGTGTACATGAAACACACAATAGAACTAAAGGTCCCAGCATTCGCACACACATACACCAATATCTCTGTAAAATCGCTTACATTTTTCCCATTTGTACACAACACATGCATATCATTCTCTCAATTTCTTTTAACTCTCATTAATATTTCCCTGCCTAAATTCTGCTTTCCTTATTTTGTTCCAATAACTTTTATATCTAGCTTCTATGATTCTATGATCAGACAGGCAGCCACAGTGCTCATCCCATCTTCCCTCTCTGACAACATATAAAGTATTCTGTTTTACCTCTCATTTCTCTGTTTCTGACTCTAATAGTTGTAGTGCCTGACCCCAAATTCATCCCACAACTTCACATGAAAATGTCCCTTTCTGTCTAGTGTTAATGTCACCCTTGATCCATCCTGCTCACATAGATAGCTGTTTCTCTAGCTATTTACTATGCATGATTCTTAGTCCCTGTGGACCTTGGTAACCCAGTTACCCATTGTGGATCCCTGTACACTTTAACCATTAATCTAGGGGCTCAGTATAGGCAGAACCGCACCTTCGGTTCATATATAGCGCTCCTCTTGCCCTGGGCATTTTTGAGGGTCTCTTACCCTTCATTTCCTTACTTAATTTAATGCCCATAATGACTGGCCAGTCTTCTCTCTTCTCTACGTGTGCCTATACCCTCTTGCCTCTGAACTACTTTATCTAGCAGATTTACTACATATACCTGTGAACAGCACTATTCTTCCCTTTCTTATCTATAACACTCCTATGGACAATAGACAGGGACAACATAACATATAACCACCAATCAATACAGTTCGATTAAGGGGAGTAAAATAGGTACCCTTTGTCCCGAAAATGCCTTACCGATCAAGGAAGTCTGATAACTCAAATGTAGGCAAAAGGCTTACCTCAGCCGGCTGATTATCAGAAATTCCCGGATCGTCTCAAAATCCTCGTTTCGGATACTCAGGGTCACCTGGAATCCCCTCCTAAGGCAAAGCTCGCCATGCTGACTTGGTTAAATTGATGATAGGCAACTCCTATCCTCATATTGATTAGTGGTTCCAAATTAATAATAACTACTGCAGTAGGGAACAGACACAAAAGATATACGCTCAGCATCTTTCCAAATAACCTGCTTTATTATGACGCAATTGAAGGTTTTTATGCACATGTTTACGTAGGTATCACATTAATATTACAATTGTACGTTTATGGTAACAAGGGGCATTACATAGGCAGGCTATTTCTAATCAGGACTCGAAAGAATGTAAACATTTACTGAAAACATTATTAGTGCTGTGTGCACAGTGAGGGCAGTGTGCAATACATACAAAATACAATACAATTATCTACAGAACGTACACATTTTCATTACACCACCAACAGTTTCAAGTTACCATCCATGGACCAAAAAAATGTATCACTAAACAATATGTGAATGGTAAAAATAACTTTAAAAGTTGCTTTTCTCATGAGTAAACGTGGAAGATGACAATATGCTCCACCATCTGAGGAAGACAGGACAACTGTCACAAGAGTTTGATGTGACCTGTTCCTCTGTCATCCTGTCCCCTGCCACATCCCCCCACTGCCCTCTAATTCTATCACCAAGCTGTCTTGCTGTCTGCAGGTCATACAGACATTTTGATGTGATGCAAAACGTACAAAAACCAACACAGAAACTTAACACAATGCGGGATCTATTCCACTGAAACTGTCAGCAAGTGACTGACAGAAACAACAACTAACAATTGAATCCCAGAATTTACATTTGCTGTGATTGCAGGAAACCTAATGGAAAAAAATGTAATTTCCATAGATAAAACATGAAGTTAAACTTCAGTGTTCATATTACTAGAAACTTCAATTTTGTAAAAAAAAAAAAAAGCTAATAAATAATTATTTCCCTTTATAATTACAACAAACACAAATATATACAGTACTGTGCAAAGGTTTTGGGCAGGTGTGAAGACATTCTGTGGAGTAAAAATGCTTTCAAAAATATATATTTTAATTGTTTATTTTTATCAATTTACAAAATGCAAAGTGAGCAAACAGGAGAAAAATTCAAATCAATATTTGGTGTGACTACCCTTTGCCTTTAAACCAGCATCAATTTTTACACTTGCACACTTTGTATGCTTGCACAAAGTTAGGGATTTTGTAGGATTAGGGGTGCATGATTAATCAAATATACCAAGCAAGTGCTAATGATCATCAATTTCATATGTAGTTGGAAAGGGTGAAACACAATCATTACCTGAAAGAGCTGTGCAGGAGGCTTAAAACTGGGCAAAGAACAGCCAAACTCTGCTACCAAGGTGAGGTTGTGGAAGACAGTTTCATATCACAGGTCATACACCAGGGCCAGAATGAGCAGACCAACAAGTAGCAAGCTAGTTATACTGCATCAGCAAGGTCTCTCCAAGGTTAAGTTTTCAAAGCGGACTGGGGTTTCCAAATGTACAGTCAAGTTCTTTTGAAGAAACACAAACAAACAAGCAACTTTGAGGACCGTAGATGCAGTGGTCGGCCAAGGAAACTTAATGCAACAGATAAAAGACACATCATGCTTACTTCCCTTCAACATTAGAAGATGTCCAGCAGTGCCATCAGCATAGAACCGGCAGAAACCAGTGGCACCCAGGTACACTCATCTACTGCCTAAGGAAGCCTGGCCAGAAGTGGTTTTCATAGAAGAATTGCAGTCAAAAAGCCATACCTCCGATGTGGAAACAAAGCTAAACGATTCAGCTATGCAAACATAGGAACTGGGGTGCAGAAAAATGGCAACTGGTGCCATTTTAAATATTTGACTGTAGCAGGAAGCAGTTTTTTCACCCAAGGGCTGGAGAGCGATACAATAATGAGTGTCCGCAGGCAACAGTGAAGCATGGTGGAGATTCCTTGCAAGTCTGGGGCTGCATTTCTGCAAATGAAGTTGTCTGGCTGTTCCTCACCCAGTTTTAAACCTCCTACACAGCTGTTCTGTTTCAGTTAATGACTGTGTTTCAACCTACATATGAAACTGATGATCATTAGCACCTGCTTGGTATAATTGGTTAAACGTGCATTTTACTCTAATCCTACAAAATTGCTGACTTTGTGCAAGTGTACAAAATGTGCAAATGTAAGAATGGATGCTGGTTTGAAAAGGATGTTATAGTTCAAATGCAGCCCAGTAATGGACGTTTGATTGGATTTTTTAAGTTGAGAATTAAAGCAGTTGCAAAATTGTATTTTGTCTCCTGTGAATGGCAGGTCACATGTGTGATGAACTGTGAGATTATTTGTGAACTGGTTTGGTATCACTGATGTGCTCAGCCTCAAACAGTCTTGTTTACTGGAACCCATACACATTGTTTATTAAAAGTTACACAATGATATTGCACCAGTAGAGCAGTGCATATGTATGATAGGGTTGCCACCTTTTCTTCAAGCCAAGCCCGAACACTTTCACGGCGCACAGCAATTTTTTTGTAGTACACGCTATAGTATTTTAAAATACCTGGGACACCTTTTGGGTTACCCAAAAAGAGTAGTAATGATGTGTGCTATGGTGAACAGTGGCTGTGGCCAAATTACATTAACAGTGGGGGGGGGGGACTTAAAGGGGCATGGTTAAATAAAACAAAAGCATTTGTGCACTCATAAAATATGATTTGATTAATAAAAGAAATGTCAGTTAAAATATCAAACTAACCTACCTTAAAAGTGGACACTGTCAGCCAGTAGAGCAGTGGATGGTGTCAGAAGATCAGTGGATGGCATCAGTAGAGCAGTGGATGGCATCAGTAGAGTAGAGGATGGTGTCAGTAGAGCAGTGGATGGCATCAGTAGGGGCAGAGGATGGTGTCAGTAGAGCAGTGGATGGTGTGAGTAGGGCAGAGGACGGTGTCAGAGCAGTGGATGGCGTCAGTACAGCAGTAGACAGTATCAGAAGAGCAGTGGATCGTGTCAGTAGGGCAGTGGACGGTGTCAGTAGATCAGTGGATGGTGTCAGTAGGACGGTGGACAGTGTCGGTAGAGCAGTGGATGGTGTCAGTAGGGCAGTGGACGGTGTCAGTGGAGCAGTGGATGGTGCATTCTACAACCCTTTCAAGCACCTTTTAATTAAAAAAAAAGCCCAAAAAACTAAAAGCAATTCACAGGCACCCCACAAATAGAAAAGAAAAGAACAGATTAAATATCAAACAGTGCATGTGCCCCCCCCCAATAGAGACCTCCATTACAGCGAGACAAAAAACCCTTACCTTTCAGGAGCCGCCGCAAAGATGTGTGTGTGTGAACATGTTAGGGGCAAAGTCTGTAATACCATGCTTTCTCCTGCAAAAGCGTCCCTGGTTGCTAGGACAACAGTCCAGTGGCCCTCCGTTCACTGTCTCTGGCGGCATCGGTGCCGGCAGCTGAGCGGAAGAGAGAGAGTGCACAGACAGACAGTGCAGTGTGACCCGGCTGCAGGACATTAATCCCGCTGGAGCGGGGGAAGAAGGGGGGAGGTGTGTGCTGTTTGGGGGTAGCTGACAGAGGGGGGTAGCTAACAGAGAAGTGGGGTAGCTGACAGAGGAGCAGGGTAGCTGACGGGGGGGTAGCTGACAGAGGAGGGGGGTAGCTGACAAAGGAGGGTGTAGCTAACAAAGGAGGGGGGGTAGCTGACAGAGGAGGGGGGTAGCTGACAGAGGGTGGTAGCTGACAGAGAAGCGGTGGTAGCTGACAGAGGAGGGGTGATTTACAAAGAGGAGGTGAGAGGGCAGATGAGAAATAGACCTCAGTGAGGAGACACACAGCGCACGCCAGGCAGGGAGGCAGGTCTCCGGGCGGGCGCGATCACCCACAGTCCAGTTCTGCCTCTACACGTGACAAGCTGCACCGGGCCAATCGCAGACCCTCGTGTTCTGCACGTGACCCATTCAGCCAATCACAGGGCGCCCACTGCCCATCGCTGAGCTGGGCTCGGTGTAACATTGATGGCGGGCACGGGAATCCCGGCTCTAGATGTTGCAGCCAGGGCCACTGGTCACAGGACGGTTGAGCGTAAATGTGCCCGGGTTTCTGGCGGGTTGAAACCCAGGCACATGTGTTAAAACCCTGACTGTACGGGTCAAAACCGGACAGGTGGCAACCTTAATGTGTGAGCAATCTTACTTCAAAAGTTGGCTGTATGCATAAAAGTGTGCTTTACATCAGGCCTACTTTGTTCTCAATTAAAGTGTATATCAAAAGTTTTCTTAGTCTTTTTGAATTGGGTGAAAGGTTTAGAACCCCTATCAGGTTTTTACTCCTACCCTGACTTCCTGTCACGTTGACAATGTCTTATCAGACAGGAAGTGAGGCGAATTCTCCATAAGCAACACAGACAGAAATAAAAATGTTTTCCTTTAGTAGAATGGGGGAACGCTAGAACCTCTTTCGGATTTTTATCTCTTTATATTTTGCTGTTGCAGATTTTCCCTCTCTTCTTGTCTGATAAAACTCTTGTCATCAGAAGAGAAATTGAGGGTAAATCTCTTTAACGGAGCCCTGGACAGCAGTAAAATTCAGACAACAGTTCTAATCCCACGCCAATCAAAATTAGAAAAAACATTTTTCACTTGACATACACTTTAATCGTTAATAGAAAGACATCAACAATGGCTCATTTCATGTGTCGAGGGCATTTCCTATTCACTCATATGCTGAACTGGCACTTTTTAATAGAGGTACTGCAATGCATGTTGTCTTTCAAGCTAAAGATGGTCCATGACAATCAGTTTACTCCATTCTTTGCCTTAACTCACCCAGCAGTACAGTGCAGCAGTTTCTAATGTGGTTAGGTAAAGCAGAATTTTAGAACATATAAGAAAGCCTTTGCATGCAATAAGGAGCTTTTACATTTCTTGAAAATACTTTGATTATGAACTGATTTGCAAGTACAACTTAAATCTGGTTATATGTGATACATTGCTTATTATCAGGCAATGCATTTTTACCCTGTGAAAACTTAAACATAATATTTGACGTTCCAAATTGTAATAATCTATGATTTTCATCAAGATACAAATTACAACTATCCATATATCCATGTTTATTTTGTTGGAAACCATGGATTCAATTCACAAGGGAGATTTACCTGCAATCAAGGTGATAGAATTTAATTAATACTTAAATATCACCTACTATAAGTAAGAAATCATAGGTGTGATGTAACAAACAGATTTTGTCTAAAGTGCTATATATGGCAGAGTCTTGGGGCACACTGGATTAGCACCCAAGTTGATAATTGTTATTTTCAGTTATATATATAGTTATAGTCAGGTCCTAATGCAGTATGTAGTAGAGGGTAGTGTAAAATTATGATGCCGTCTGTGTTGCAAATGAATACATGTTAAAATAGTATAGAGAAGCCCTCCAAGACTATTTCCTTTCACTATCCGTGTGGTATGTTAATGGGTGCCTAAAGACAAAAGAAAGAACAATAAAATGGAAAAGACATCTAATAAAATGTATTAATGATCTATAAAATTAAATGGCTTGCACTCTGTACTGACCTCAAGGCCATATTTACTATAAGATAAATAACCTAAGGCAACACCTAACTAGAACAATTTGTGAGTAGATTAAGGAACCGTTAACACCCCTAGCAGGTTATTTTTTGTGGTCTGTGTCCTGTTGAGATTTATCTGATTGGAACTCTCCCCAAATTGAAAAAAAATATTATCTTAGAGAGATGTCACCAACACATCCCCATTTGAAGATGTCCCCCCACTTCTTGCTGTCATGACAACTCCAAAATGATTTCCAGTCAGTTTCTGTCTCAGTGACAACAGTCACCAGGAAAAATAGAGGGATGCATCTCCCCAGTATACATCTAATCTTGAATACCTTTCAGCATAGTTTAAACTGTCCCTCAATAAAGAGATTATGTTAGGTACCTGGTGGAGATTGAGCTGAAGAGAGGGCCCTGCCTCTTGTACCTCTAGTCCAACATCCCTGATAGTGGTGTCAGGAGGTGTGAGAAGACAGAGTGACATAAGAGCTGATGTAACAAACAGTGCTAACTGTTAGTTGCAGGATCCGGATAACCATGGATCACCAAACAGAGACCAGTACATGGTGACACTTTATCAGCAGACAGGAAAGCCAAAGCCATCAGCAAAGCCAGGACATAAGCCAAAAGGTCATCAACAGCTGGACAACAAGGTACAGGAACATCTGGCAGAGTCAGGATACAAGCCGAGGTCAAAACAGGTAGGCAGGAATCCAAAGACAGGTCAGAGGCAAGTTGGATCGTGCATAGGAAGGCTATATACAGTGAGAGAAAAAAATATCTGATTTTGTACTTATGCCCACTGACAAACAAATGATCAGTCTATAATTTTAATGGTAGGTTTATGTTAACAATGAGAGCCAGAATAACAACAAAAATATCCAGAAAAATGCATTTCAAAAAAAGTTATGAATTGAATTGATTTGCATTTTAAGGAGTGAAATAATTATTTGACCCCTTTGCAAAACATGACTTAGTAGGTTTGCACACATTTCATGAGGGATTTTGTCCCATTCATCTTTGCAGATCCTCTCCAAGTCATTAAGGTTTCGAGGCTGACATTTGGTTAACTCGAACCTTCAGCTCCCTTCACATATTTTCCATGAGATTAAGGTCTGGACACTGGCTAGGCCACTCTAGGACCCTAATGTGCTTCTTCTTGAGCCACTTCTTTGTTGCCTGGGCCGTGTGTTTTGCTTCATTGTCATGCTGGAATACCCATCCATGACCCATTTTCAATGCCCTGACCGAGGGAAGGAGGTTCTCACTCAAGATTTGATGGTACATGGCCCCGTCCATCGTCCCTTTGATACGGTGAAGTTGTCCTGTCCCCTTAGCAGAAAAACACCCCCAAAGCGTAATGTTTCCACCTCCATGTTTTACAGTGAGGATGGTGTTCTTGGGGTCATAGGCAGCATTCCTCCTCCTCCAAACATGTCCCTTGTGCAGCCACTTGTTATTTTGTAAAGCTAGTATAAAGGAAAAATAAAGGTTAAAAAAAAGCTCTTTTGTAGTTTAGCCTATCATTTTATGCATATTAGATTTTTGTGGAACATGTAACCAAGGTTGGGGCAGGGAGTTGTCGTTTGCCTACATACTGTGTACTACAAGGTGTTCCTATTTATCATTTCAGAAAGTTGGAAGGTATGCTTCTATGCATACAGTAGCTCACAAAAGTAAGTACACCCCTCACATTTATGTTAATATTTTTTATATCTTTTCATGTGACAACACTGAAGAAATGACACTTTGCTACAATGCAAAGTATTGAGTGTACAACATGTATAACAGTGTAAATTTGCTGTCCCCTCAAAATAACTCGTCACACAGCCACTAATGTCTAAACCGCTGACAACAAAAGTGAGTACACCCCTAAGTGAAAATGTTAGAATTGGACCCAAAGTGTCAATATTTTGTGTGGCCACCATTATTTTCCAGCACTGCCTTAACCCTCTTGGGCATGGAGTTCACCAGAGCTTTACAGGTTGGTCACTGGTGTGATGGATGATAGAGACCTTGTGCTCCTCCACCTTCCGTTTGAGGATGCCTCACAGATGCTCAATAGGGTTTAGGTCTGAAGACATGCTTGGCCAGTCCATCACCTTTACCCTCAGCTTCTTTAACAAGGCAGTGACTTCCTTGGACAGCCACAAGGCAGTGGTCGTCTTTGAGGTGTGTTTGGAGTCGTTATCATGTAGGAATACTGCCCTGCAGCCCAGTCTCTGGAGGGAGGGGATCATACTCTGCTTCAGTATGTCACAGTACATGTTGGCATTCATGGTTCCCTCAATGAACTGTAGCTTCCCATTGCCGGCAGCACTCATGCAGCCCCAGACCATGACACTCCCACCACCATGCTTGACTGTAATTTAGACACACTTGTCTTTGTACTCCTTGCCTGGTTGCCACCACACACACTTGACACCATCTGAACCAAATAAGTTTATCTTGGTCTCATCAGACCACAGGACATTGTTCCAGTAATCTATGTCCTTAGTCTGCTTGTCTTCAGCAAATTGTTTGCAGGCTTTCTTGTGTATCATCTTTAGAAAAGGCTTCCTTCTGGGGCGACAGCCATGCAGACCAATTTGATGCAGTGTGCGGCGTATGGTCTGAGCACTAACAGGCTGACCCCCCACCCCTTCAACCTCTGCAGCAATGCTAGCAGTACTCATACGTCTATTTCCCAAAGACAACCTCTGGATATGACGCTGAGCACATGCACTCAATTTCTTTAGTTGACCATGGCGAGGCCTGTTCTGAGTGGAACCTGTCCTGGTAAACTGCTGCATGGTCTTGCCCACCATGCTGCAGCTCCGTTTCAGGGTCTTCTTATAACCTAGGCCATCTTTATGTAGAACAACTATTTTTTTTTTTCAGATCCTCAAATAGTTCTTTGCCATGAGGTGCCATGTTGAACTTCCAGTGACCAGTATGAGTGAGAGCGATAACACCAAATTTACTACACCTGCTCCCCATTCACACCTGAGACCTTGTAAGACTAACAAGTCACATGACACCGGGGAGGGAAAAAGGCTAATTTGGCCCAATTTGGATATTTTCACTTAGGCGTGTACTCACTTTTGTTGCCAGCGGTTTAGACAGTAATGGCCGTGTGTTGAGTTATTTTGAGGGGACAGCAAATTTACACTGTTATACAAGCTGTACACTCACTTCTTTACATTGTAGCAAAGTATAATTTCTTCAGCGTTGTCACATGAAAAGATATTATAAAATATTTACAAAAATGTGAGGGATGTACTCACTTTTGTGAGATACTGTATATACTGTATATAAAACAGCTGCACCTTCCATAGATATAAACTGATTGTGCCACTTGCTAATTTTTCTTTGCTTGGGAGGGCAACACTGAAATATCTGAAGATGACTTGAGAAAGTATGAACATCGAATGACATTTACCTTTCTACAGTATTGGATTACCTTTTTCTTTGGTAAGTAATTTGGTAATTTAGTGCCCTTACGCTTGGGTAAATTGGACGTAATGGCAGGAAATTTATGGTTTGAGGATCTTTGAAGGTGTTCATTTGTGTCAAGAAAGTGTCTTCCAGTTGTTGAGACCTAAGTTTGATAGATGTATGTGAGATCGAAGGTACGTTTCTGCAATCATTCCTAAGACAGTGAAGTGAGGCTGGGGCCTGTCACATAACAATTTTGGCCAAAAGATACTGTGCTCTAGTTGGAAAGTTATTATTGGTGCCTTCAAAGACCGTAAAAAAAAATATACAAATTGAAAAAGGAAGTGTACAAAAAAAAGGCCTATAGTACACTACTCAGCACCAAATTATCCCAGCCGTCATGAGTCACCTGCTCAATATATACAGGTGGAGCAGTTTAAGGCCCCTTTCACACGGGACGGATCCGTGTTGATCCGCCCCGTGTTTATCCACTGCTCAGCGGGGATCGCTCCGCTTTCCCCAGCTGAGCAGGCAGATGACAGGGCGGGACCCGCACACTGTGCAGGGACCGCCCTGTCAGATCTCCGCTCTCCCCTATGGGGGATCGGAGGAACACGGACCGTCTGTCCGTGTTCCTCCGATCCGCTCTGCAGACGGATAGAAAAATAGGATTTTCTTCCGTCTGCAGAATCGGACGAGAGCGGAGGCGGACAACATCGGGTGTCAGCGGATGTACATCCGCTGACACCCGCTATCCCATAGGGATGCATGTATGTCCGTATTTCATCCAAAAACGGATGGATGAAATACGGACATACGGTCCGCACGTGTGAAAGGGGCCTTAAACTGATATATATTAGAACTAGTACTGATGATAAAATCCCAGTATCTACTTTAAACTATCAAAGATCCAATAGCAGCCACTTAAAGTATAATAAAAGAAATTCTCTTAAAATACAGTAATAAAAACTACCAACAATAACATATATAATAGAGAAACAGTCTAATTAATAAACAGTCCAAATGTTATAGCAGCGCTGATGATGGATAAGTGTCCAACTCCACATACATATAACATACAGTGGGGACCAAAAGTATTCAGACACCTTAAAATTTTTCACTCTTTGTTATATTGCAGCCATTTGCTAAAATCATTTAAGTTCATTTTTTTCCTCATTAATGTACGCACAGCACCCCATATTACAGAAAAACACAGAATTGTTGATATTTTTGCAGATTTATTAAAAAAGAAAAACTGAAATATCACATGGTCCTAAGTATTCAGACCCTTTGCTCAGTATTTAGTAGAAGCACCCTTTTGATCTTATGCAGCCATGAGTCTTTTTGGGAAAGATGCAACAAGTTTTTCACACCTGGATTTGGGGATCCTCTGCCATTCCTCCTTGCAGATCCTCTCCAGTTCTGTCAGGTTGGATGGTAAACGTTGTTGGACAGCCATTTTTAGGTCTCTCCAGAGATGCTCAATTGGGTTTAATGGTTAGATAAGAACCGCGCTGCAAACAAGTGAATTATAGTATAAATAAATCTCTGAGGGATACACATAAATATCAAAAAGAAAAAACATTAAACACACTCCATATGAAAATAAACAGTGTAAAAAAAATCACACCAGTGAAATAATAAAATCCAAATATGAATTCAAATAATGTCCAATAAGGTGCAATAAAGTTAATAAATCCTTCCGGTGACACCACGTGAAAGAATCCACGTCCTGTTAACATCCTGATATGATCGACAATTATGGGGGAGGATGACCAGGAGCAGACCAGGCAGACAAGGGTGGCTCCGTCCAAAGGATCAATATACAAGCAGCAGGGAGAACCCTTCCCTGCTCCTCTCTGCTCCTCTCTGCCTGCTCTGCTGCTTATGAAACTTTACTCACACCAGCGACCCCTAAGGTCGCTGGTGTGAGTAAAGTTTCATAAGCAGCAGAGCAGGCAGAGAGGACCAGGGGAGGGTCCTCCCTGCTGCTTGTATATTAATCCTTTGGACGGAGCCACCCTGGTCTGCCTGGCTAATCCACTACATTGAGGATCATATCAGGACGTTAATACGATTGTGCGCCTAGTTATTTACAAGCTGTTTCACAGCTTGCCGTTGGTAAGCATTTATTTTACCTGGTGGTGGATTCTTTCACGTGGTGTCACCGGAAGAATTTATTAACTTCATTGCACCTTATTGGAAATTATTTGAATTCATATTTGGATTTTATTATTTCACTGGTGTGATTTTTTTTACACTGTTTATTTTCATATGGGGTGTGTTTAATGTTTTTTCTTTTTGATATTTATGTGGCTCCCTCAGAGATTTATTTATATTATAATTCACTTGTTTGCAGCGCGGTTCTTATCTAACCATTATCCTATTTGATTGTGTATATCCCACAATTTCAGAACTGCAGCTATTTTTTTTTTGTGTTAGCGCTGTAATTTTTCTTTCTCAATTGGGTTTAAGTCAGGGCTCTGGCTGGGCCATTCAAGAACAGTCACAGAGTTGTTGTGAAGCCACTCCTTCATTATTTTAGCTGTGTGCTTAGGGTCATTGTCTTGTTGGAAGGTAAACCTTCAGCCCAGTCTGAGGTCCTGAGCACTCAGGAGAAGGTTTTCGTCAAGGATATCCCTGTACTTGGCCGCATTCATCTTTCCCTCAATTGCAACCAGTCGTCCTGTCCCTGCAGCTTAAAAAAACCCCCACAGCATGATGCTACCACCACCATGCTTCACTGTTGGGACTGTATTGGACAGGTGATGAGCAGTGCCTGGTTTTCTCCACACATACCACTTAGAATTAAGGCCAAAGAGTTCTATCTTGGTCTCATCAGACCAAACAATCTTATTTCTCACCATCTTGGAGTCTTTCAGGTGTTTTTTTAGCAAACTCCATGCGGGCTTTCATTTGTCTTGCACTGATGAGAGTCTTCTGTCGGGCCACTCTGTCATAAAGCCCTGACTAGTGGAGGGCTGCAGTGATGGTTGACTTTCTACAACTTTCTATCATCTCCCGACTGTATCTGTGGAGCTCAGCCACAGTGATCTTTGGGTTCTTCTTTACCTCTCTCACCAAGGCTCTTCTCCCCTGATAGCTCAATTTGGCCAGACAGCCAGCTCTAGGAAGGGTTCTGGTCGTCCCAAACATCTTCCATTTAAGGATTATGGAGGCCACTGTGCTCTTTGGAACCTTAAGTGCAGCAGAATTTTTTTGTAATCTTGGCCAGATCTGTGCCTTGCCACAATTCTGTCTCTGAGCTCTTCAGGCAGTTCCTTTGACCTCATGATTCTCATTTGCTCTGACATGCACTGTGAGCTGT
Source organism: Aquarana catesbeiana (assembly GCF_042186555.1). Classification (NCBI taxonomy): domain Eukaryota; kingdom Metazoa; phylum Chordata; class Amphibia; order Anura; family Ranidae; genus Aquarana; species Aquarana catesbeiana. The sequence goes on from NC_133326.1 coordinate 324,123,042, forward strand.
AAGGTCTTATATAGACAGGTGTGTGGCTTTCCTAATCAAGTCCAATCAGTATAATCAAACACAGCTGGACACAAATAAAGGTGTAGAACCATCTCAAGGATGATCAGAAGAAATGGACAGCACCTGAGTTAAATATATGAGTGTCACAGCAAAGGGTCTGAATACTTAGGACCATGTGATATTTCAGTTTTTCTTTTTTTTTTTTATAACTGACAATTTTTATTGATTTTTAAGAACAAAGAAAAATAAAAACAAAAAATTGACAACATAAAATACAGGAGAGTACAGTATGTAGTAGAACAGGTACGTCTGTTATACCATCAGCAGACAGATGGATAAAGGTACAGATCAATGCATAACTAGCTCGACTGATTACTGTAGGGCGTATACACAATCATAATGTTATTCAGACAACACAGCATCATGAACACCGTATAAAAAAAAACAAAACAAAGCAAAATTGAATAGGAGAGGGGTAGGGTAGAGTAGAAAAATAGAGAAGAGTAGAATAGTAGTAGAAGGTAAAGAGGAAGAAAGGACAATCAACCGCCTCTAGAGCCCGGACCTCCCCAACAGAGACCCACCAGAAGTGGTCAAGGGGGACATATCATTAGGATATGGGATTCTCCAAGAGGACCCAGGGTTCCCAAATTCGGTTATACTTTTCAAGAGCGTCATTTAAAGAGGCTATCAGGTACTCCATTCTCTTGACAACTCTGATCCTGGAGTGCAGTTCGGATATCGAGGGAGGTTCTCTCTGTTTCCACTTTAGGGCCACCAAACATCGCGCTGCTGTTAAGATATGTGACATGAGTTTTTTGACACTTTAGAGAGAGAGATCGGTGGGAGACCCAAAAGGAAGGCCTTCGGATCCAAGGGCAAATCAGTATCAAAGATGGACTGAAGCAAGGAGTGTACCATATGCCAATAGGGAATGATTAGAGGGCAGGTCCAATAAATATGAAATAGCGTCCCCCTATCTTTACAGCATCGCCAGCATCGGGGGTCGGCTGAGGGGTATATTGAGCGGAGCAAGTCCGGGGTCTGATACCAATGAAATAAAATTTTGTATTGATTCTCTTTATAGAGCGTACATATGGAGCTCTTAGAGGCCTGTGACCATATGAGCTGCCATGTGTTCAGAGGTATGTCTACACCCAGGGCTCGCTCCCATTTATCCATATAGGCATGTCGCGGTCCGACTGGCGATAGGTCCATGGTCAAAAGCTGATAGGTGCGCGAAATCATACCCTTAGGGGACGAGCCCTCCAAGCATAATTTTTCAAATTCAGTTAGAGGCGAGAATTTGAGATTCATTACTAGAGATTGAGCATAATGTCATATTTGCAAGTAGCTGAGAAAAGCCTGTCTAGGGATATCAAAGGTGTTTTACAGGTCTTGAAAAGATCTTAGTAATCTGGTTCTAGGGTCTATTAACTGGCCGTATCGGAATAGGGCTCTGTCAATCCAAAAGTGAGACATCTGCGTGGTCAAGCTGTCTGGAATGTTGGGTGTGAATAAGAAGGAGGTGACTGGGGAAGAAGTGGTGGTTAGCGGATATATCGATTTGGCTTTTCGCCACAGCGAGCGTAGAAGGATCATTGGCCCTAGTAAATGTAAGCTATTAGAGGCTACTTCTGAGCTCCATAACATGGAGTTCAGGTGGGCCGGGGCCATCCATAATTTCTCAATTTGCGTCCATCGATTAAAGGCGTGAAGAGTGCACAAAGAGGCTACAGGGCATAACTGGGCGGCCAGGTAATACTTGGCTATGTTAGGAAATGCCAGGCCGGCTTGATTGTGGGGGGCATACAGGACCGATCTAGCGATCCGATGTCTCTTATAATTCCAGAAGAAATTTATCAGGTCGCCTTGAAGTCTCTTAAGGTGCGAAGATGGGATGGGGATGGGCAGCATCTCAAAGAGATATAAAAGTTGAGGTAGGATTGTCTTCTTTAAGGCCGCAAGGCGGCCGAAGAGAGTCAACTTTAGGGGTTTCCACTTGGCTAGGGAGGCTCTTATGGAAGTGTATAATCGGGGAAAGTTGGCCTTGTAAAGAGTATCATATGTGGGAGTAAGGTGGACTCCAAGGTATTTTAAAGAGGAGGTCTTCCAAGAGTAGGGAAATGTTTGCGAGAGGGTCACGAGTGTCTGGTTGGGTACATTAAGGGGGAGGGCTTCCGTTTTTGAGTTATTGATTTTATACCCTGAAAGGGCACTGTATCTGTCTAGTTCTACATGTAGGTTCGGGAGAGAGACGTGGGGTTGTGTGAGGGTAAGGAGAACATCATCTGCGTATAGGGAGATCTTAAAGTCTCTAATACGAACTGGAATACCGGGTTCTCTCTAATATGGGCTGCTAGGGGTTCAATACACAGGGCATAAAGAAGAGGAGAAAGTGGGCATCCTTGTCGTCTCCTATTGGATATCGGGAAGGTGGAGGAAGAGGCAAATTGGGTACGGACCTGTGCCGAGGGTGACGAATATAAGTGGGAGATGGCTCTAAGAAAAGAGCCCTCAATCCCGGCCCGGCAGAGAGTTGCAAACATGAATGGCCAGCTCAGGCTATCGGAGGCTTTTTCGGCGTCGAGACTGAGCAGTATTGCCTCTAATTTGGTCTTGTTAGCAACCTCCACGAGATCAAAGACCCTCCGAGTGTTGTCCCCAGCGTGGCAAAAGGGAATAAAGCCCACTTGGTCCTTATGGATCAATGACGGCATAAATTTGTTTAATCTATTTGCTAATAATTTCGTAAAAATGTTCAAGTCTGTATTGAGGAGTGCTATAGGTCTACAGTTGGATAGTAAAGTGTGGTCTTTACCCGGTTTGGGAATCAACGTGAGGAAGGAGTTTTGCATGTCCCTCGGGACAGGTGTATCAGATAGAAATGAATTAAACAAAGTGGTCATATGGGAGAGTAAATGTGGTAAAAAGGTTTTATAGTAGAGGTACGGGAGTCTGTCGGGTCCTGGGGCTTTGTAATTTGGCAGGGATTTAATCGTAGCAGTGACTTCCTCCTCTGTAATGGAGGAATTGAGGGTCATTAGGGCAGAAGGGGAGAGCTTAGGTAGATCGCAGTCTGCAAGATAGGAGTGGATCGCTTGGGATAAATCAGGTGAAGGAGGGTTATGTGGAACAGTCGGGTCATTATACAAAGTTGAATAGAAGTCATGGAAGATTTGAGCAATTTTGGTGGGATGAGATTGAAGAACACCGCTCTCATCTTTGAGGTGAGACAGCGAAGTGGTCGCCACTCGCTCATGAAGTTGTCTTGCCAAAAGCGTATGTGGTTTATTGGCCTTGTCATAATAGGTCTGTCTCAACCTAAGTAACGCTTTCTCTATTTTACCTAGGTCTAAGTCCTTAAGGCCAGCCCTAACGCTTATCAGTTCTCTAAGAGTAGTTAGGGACGGGGAGGAGATTAACCGGGCCTCTAAGTGCTGGAGCTTATCTAATAGGGCTCGGCGGGTTGCATTAGCGTTCCTTTTTAGAGCAGAAGAGAGTGAGATACACTGACCTCTAAACACTGCCTTATGACCCTCCCATAGGCAAGATGTGCCCACAGGCATACCTGTCAGTTCTGTGTCCAGAAGAATCCCACTGTGAGGGAGAGGAGAAGACTGCAGAGTCCGGGGCTGGAGCCAGTGCGGCCGCCATCTTAGCCTTGTGCTGTCCCGCCAGAGCTCCATGCCCAAAATATTCTGTTATGAGTGGTGGGGGAACTGAGGAAGACCTCGTAGCTTGTCCCCTGGGGTCTACCTCCTTGTTTTGGCGGGGTTTGCCCATGTTGCCAGCGTTATTATGCGGATTATAGAGGTATGCAGGCAGGCCTGGCCGGGAGCTTCAGGGAGAGCAGACCGATTCGGAAGCCATCCAAGCCACACCCCACATCTGCAAAAATGTCAACAATTCTGTGTTTTTCTGTCAATATGGGGTGCTGTGTGTACATTCATGAGGAAAAAAATGAACTTAAATGATTTTAGCAAATGGCTGCAATATAACAAAGAGTGAAAAATTTAAGGGGGTCTGAATACTTTCCGTCCCCCCTGTATGTAATCTGATGATGCAGCAAACTGAGTCTGTAAAGATGTGTGATCCTAGGCAGTGGATTATATGTGCACCCTACACCAACTCCCAGTTTTCACCACGTGAGGCACTCGTACCCCCGATGGGGTTCAAACTCACCAAACAGATGAAAAGAGAAAGCCTTAATCAAGCATTTCCTCCAACCAGGCTCCCGTTATCATCATAGAAGGAAGGCAAATGTTGTGCTCCGAAGGGGTTAATGCATGCAACACGAGCGCTCTTGGGATCAGGAGATTCGGTGATTACACACTCCATTTCAAACGTTTTTCTAACAGTGTTTAAATGTACGTAGATTGGAAGCAGGGTTGGCTGTATGTTGGGGATTTTTTAATAAAGCAGGATTACGCTATGTTTGTATTTCTGCGTTTTTATGAACCCCTTTGGAGCACAACATTTGCCTGCTTTCTATGATGATGATGGGAGTCTGGTTGGAGGTAATGCTTGATTAAGGCTTTCTCTTTTCATCTGTTTGGTGAGTTTGAACCCCATTGGGGGTACAAGTGCCTCACGTGGTGAAAACTGGGAATAGGTGTAGGGTGCACATATAATCCACTGCCTAGGATCACCCATCTTTACAGACTCAGTTTGCTGCATCATCAGATTATATATGTTATATGTATGTGGAGTTGGACACTTATCCATCATCAGCTCTGCTATAACATTTGGACTGTTTATTAATTAGACTCTTTCTCTATTATATATGTTATTGTTGGTAGAAATATACAAATGCTTTAAACATGCTTGAAAGAAGCCTTAGGTTCAGTTTCCACTATTGCAACCCCAAAGTCACGTGATTTACAGTGTGACTTTGCAATGCGATTTTTGTTGTGATTTGACGCGACTTTCCAAACAACTTTGTGCAACTTTGATATTCTGCGATTTAGTCATAGTGATGTAATTCCTTATCCTGCTTCGTCATTTCCCCTTCCTCTTTCATTGTCACATGTTGTATAGTGCTTAGCAAACATGTTGGCTATGCAATATGTTGGGTCCGCAGTCATTATGGTTGCTGTAGCAGCATTAATAGATGAAGAAGAGGGGAAGGCATAGGTTTTGGATCAAGCCAGTCATTGCCCAAAGGGAAGGGAGAGGCCAGTTTTGGGACCTTTACAACGATCTCCGTGCTCATGAAGACAAATTATTCAACTACACACAGATGTCAGTCAGAAGTAGGAATGAGCCGAACACCCCCCGGTTCGGTTTGCACCAGAACCTGCGAACGGACCGAAAATTCGCACGAACTTTAGAACCCCATTGACGTCCATGGGACTCAAACGTTCAAAATCAAAAGTGCTCATTTTAAAGGCTAATTTGCATGGTATTGTCCTAAAAAGGGTTTGGGGACCCGGGTCCTGCCCCAGGGGACATGTATCAATGCAAAAAGAAGTTTTAAAAACTGACTTTTTTTTTGGGAGCAGTGGTTTTAATAATGCTTAAAGTGAAACAATAAAAGTGAAATATTCCTTTAAATTTCATACCTGGGGGGTGTCTATAGTATGCCTATAAAGTGGCGCGTGTTTCCCGTGCTTAGAACAGTCCCTGCACAAAATGTCATTTTTAAAGGAAAAAAAGTCATTTAAAACTGCTTGCGGCTTTAATGTAATGTCGGGTCCTGGCAATATGGATGAAAATCAGCGAGACAAACGGCATGGGTACCCCCCAGTCCATTACCAGGCCCTTTGGGTCTTGTATGGACATTAAGGGGAACCCCACACCCAAATTAAAAAAGGAAACAGCAGTATACAGGCTCTGTACTCTGAACAGCAGTATACAGGCGGTGCAAACAAGACAGGGACTATAGGTTTGTTGTTAAGTAGAATCTGTTTGTAATTTTGAACTGGTACATTTTTAACGTGTTTAGCTCCAGCCAAAAAATCTATTTTAAGATTTTTGGAAAACATAGGGAAGGGTTATCACCCCTGTGACATTTGTTTTGCTGTCTGTGCTCCTCTTCAGAAGATTTCACCTCACTTTTTGTCCCAATGACAAATGTTTTTTGAAAGTTTGGGGTTTCTTGTGAAACAAGGATTGGTGATAAAGCATCAGCGGAAAGGAGAAATGTTTTTTCCCATATTAACTCTTACAGGAGAGAATTTCCCTTCCTTGGGGTAGATTTCATCTCACTTCCTGTTGTCTCCTTCCGTTTGCAAGTAGGAGTCATTTGTAAGTTGGATGTTTGAAAGTAGGGGCCTGCCCTATATACTCAGCAGAAATTTGGGCCTTAGGTGTTGTTGTGGCCACAACACTGTAAGCCCTCACAGGGCCCTGCTGTGAAATATTAGCTCAAGAATTGTAATTACATGCCCCTGTTGAACAGGGGCAGAAAAATTGGGCCTTTGGTGGTGGTGGTGGTGGTGGTGCCACAACACTGCAACCCCTCACAGATACTCTAGTTGGAATGCAGGAACGAGCCCTGCTGCAAAGTATTGCATCAAAAATTGTAATTACACACCCCTGTTAAACAGGGGAGGGAAAAATTGGGCCTTTGGTGGTGGTGGTGCTGGTGCCACAACACTGTAAGTCCTCACTCGCTCTTGGTGGGCGCAGAAATGGGCCCTGCTGTGAAATATTAGATCAAGAATTGTAATTACACGCCCCTGTTAAACAGGGGCTGAAAAATTGGGCCTTAGGCACTGGTGCTGGTGCCACAACACTGCAACCCCTCACAGATACTGTAGCTGGAATGCAGGAACGAGCCCTGGTGCAAAGTATTGCATCAAAAATTGCAATTACACACCCCTGTTAAACAGGGGCAGAAAAATTGGGCCTTTGGTGGTGGTGCTGGTGCCACAACACTGTAAGTCCTCACTCGCTCTTGGTGGGCGCAGAAACGGGCCCTGCTGTGAAATATTAGATCAAGAATTGTATTTACACGCCCCTGTTAAACAGGGGCTGAAAAATTGGGCCTTAGGCACTGGTGCTGGTGCCACAACACTGCAACCCCTCACAGATACTTTAGTTGGAACGCAGAAACGAGCCCTGCTGCAAAGTATTGCATCAAAAATTGTAATTACACGCCCCTGTTAAACAGGGACAGAAAAATTGGGCCTTAGGCACTGGTGCTGGTGCCCAACACTGCAACCCCTCACAGATACTCTAGTTGGAACACAGAAACGAGCCCTGCTGCAAAGTATTGCATCAAAAATTGTAATTACACACCCCTGTTAAACAGGGGCTGAAACATTAGGCCTTAGGCACTGGTGCTGGTGCTACAACACTGCAACCCCCCACAGATATTCTAGTTGGAACACAGGAACGAGCCCTGCTGCAAAGTATTGCATCAAAAATTGTAATTACATGCCCCTGTTATACAGGGGCTGAAAAATTGGGCCTTAGGCAATGGTGCTGGTTCCGAGGACAATCATTAGTAGTGGTATTTTGGAGGCGTGGTGGCGAAACAACCTCCAACACTACTGCACCTTGTCCTGCATCCTTCCCAACTGCCAGCAGAGTCACCCAATGCGCGGTGAAACTTAGGTAACGACCCTGTCCATGCCTGCTGGATAATGATTCAGCGGTAATGTGCACCTTACCGCTGACCGCCCTGTCCAGCGAGGCATGGACATTGCCTTCCACATGCCGGTAGAGAGCCGGAATCGCCTTCCGTGAGAAAAAGTGGCGTTTGGGTACCTGCCACTGAGGAACTGCACATTCCACAAACTCACGGAAGGGGGCAGAGTCTACCAACTGAAAAGGCAGCAGTTGAAGTGCTAGCAATTTTGCCAAGCTAGCATTCAACCGCTGGGCATGTGGATGGCTGGGATCAAACTTCTTTCGGCAATTTGCCTGGTACAATCTGACGTCGGTGTACCGAAAGCAGATTGCCCACAAGTACTTGGCTGTGACACACCTAATTCTACACCTTCATTCTTCTCAGTGCAGGTCTCAGAGAGGACTGAAGGTATAGTGGGGTTGGAGATCTCAGCTGATGAGGAGCAAGGAGAGGTCCTCTTTGTTCTTTGGTGTGGGTCTTTTAGATACGCTTGCCAACTAACTGCATGGCAGGTCAACATATGACTGGTCAAGCATGTGGTGCCCAAGGGGGAGATGTTTTGGCCACGCGAGATACGCTTGAGACATATGTTGCAAATAGCAGCGGTGCGATCTGATGCACTCGTCTCAAAAAAGGCCCACACCAAAGAACTTTTGGAATAATGCGCAGAGACAGCAGCGCCCTGCACATGCGGAGCTTTGGGGTGTGATGCAGTCAGTGTGCTGCCCTTAGGAAGGCCCCTGGAGGGCATCCTGCCTTGTTGGTGATGTTCCTCCTCCTCCTCTTCCTCCTCCTCTTTCCTATCAGGCACCCATGTTGAGTCAGTGACCTCATCATCCCCTCCCTCCTCATCACTGGAGCAAACCTGGCAGTATGCTGCAGCAGGGGGAGCATGACTGCCAGATTGCTGTCCTTCTTGGGCACCCCCTCTGTCCGTGCTCACGTTACTGCCTTCATCTAGCTCAGTATCATCATCAGAGCCTTCTAAACGCTGGGCATCCTCCTGGAGCATGTACCCAACACTGTGGTGGGGCTAGTGAAGGAGTCACTGATGCCATTGAGCCGAGAGAAGAGGCCGCGTTGGCAGCTGCTTTGCCAGACAAAGTACCCTGAGCATGGGTGAGAGAGGATGAGGAGGATGAGGACGGCTTGGTCATCCACTCGACCAAGCCTACTGTATGTTGCGGCTCAACACGGCCAGCTGCCGAAAAAAAGGCCAAGCGTGTCCCACGGCCACGTGCTGATGAGGATGCACCGTCTCCATGACCAGCACTGTTGCCTCTAGACACAGAGCCTGCTTGCCCTCTTTTATTGGCTTGTGACTGTCTGCCTCTCCTTGTTGGCCTTCCAGACATACTAATGGCCTGTAGCTGCACTAAGCTATATATATTTATATATATATATATATATATATATATATATATATATATTGTCACAGACCTAGCCGGGACAGAGGCTGTTGGAGAGGACTGTATGCAAGCCTGTTGCCCACCGATTATGGGCCCTAGCATTTGGGGGAATGGTGCTCTCTGTGAGCTGTATGCCTGGGGACCCTGGGGTTGGTGTTACTTTGGATTCAGCTCCATGTCCCCCCAAAACACACAGACTCTGGAACCCGTTATATGCCATATTAGAATGATAAGACTGAATTATACTGTTGGGACACATCCTGTGAGGAGATGCTAATGTCATCATCTCCATTCACCTGTCTGATGTCAGCTATAATGGGTTTAATGTAAATAAGTTTAGTCTAGGTTCTAAAGGTATTCAACTCATTGTTGTTTGTTCTAATTAACCCTGTGTTGATGTTTATGGTAATGTGTGTTAATTGAATGAGCTGATCACATTGTCCTCTATACAATGTAGGAGACGGGACGACTCCTATTGGAGCTCATGTTAATTAGGTTAATTAGGTTATGTTTGTATTGTTAATTGTAATTAGCTCCAGCTATTGTGTTTATAATCCTGTGTGAAGCTCGGTGACCACAAGTCTGGGCAAAAGGTCATGTCTCAGCCACCTAGGCTGTATAAAGGATGAGATAATTAGCTCATGTTAATTAGGTTACGTTTGTATTGTTAGAGTAATCTTCGCCTGTGTATATAAGACTGTATTCTGGTTCTGAATAAAGTGAGTTCATGGTAGCAGTGAAGCAAGTGTCGCCTTGTCTTGATGCTCAGAGAGCTTGGAATATCTGTTATCTGTATACAGACTGGAGGAAGTGGTATATGACGGAAGCACTCAAGCGGAGTGTGGGGCGTTCCGTGACATTGGTGGCAAGCAGCGGGAAAACTTCCTACAGTCTGGGGCATCCAAACTTCCATCTGGATCCAAGGTCCAGATAGCAGGAGAGGAGAGGTACAGATACCAGCCGCCATGGATGAGGAATTCAGAAGGAGGTTGCGAGAGATGCAGATACAGCACAGAGGACCAGTATCGGAGCAGGTCCTGCTGGGATGGTGTGATTCTATTCGCTGCAAACTCTGGAAGGAAGCGCTAGCCCGTGAGCAGCGACACCAGGGAAAAGTTCTCCCCTCCATCGAGGAAAGGTACTGGTCGCAGTACGGACTGCGGGTGCGGTTTTTGGGAGAAAAACCACACAAGAAGCAGACAGCTGAATTAAGCAGGCTGGTCTGGGCAGAGATAAAGCTGGATGAGAGCTACAGAGCCCTCCGGTGGCATGTATCCCAAGCATGTCCCTGGATAGCGGATGACAGCCCAACGGAAGGCTTAAGCTACGGCGGCTTGGGACTGTTGTTTGTGAAGCTGACAGGGGACCCTAACTTTGGGAGTGATTTGGAGCGGCGGGTGGACGAAATCATGGATTTCAGAGAAGGGCTACTGAACATTTTGGAAGTGCACTGGGCACAGGAAGATTTGGAGTTTCTGGCCGTTCAGGAATGGGAGCTAGAGATCGCCTACAGACGGCTGCTAGACATTGCTCAGTGCCAGGGCTGGGCTCCCTTTGCCTGGGGCTATCAGGAAATACCAGCTGAAGATCTGGTAACTGAACAGAGGGTCCAAGACCTCTGTCCCACACTTTTACCAATTCCAGAGACTGGGGATTTAATAGACGTTTCTGTAGAGGAGGAACCACCTGGCAAACCCCCAGCAGAAGTGCTGGCAACCGGACAGAGGGTCCAAGACCTCTGCCCCACACCTGCAGCAATTGTGGAGGCTCAGGCTGAGAAGATGACAATCACTTCCCAGCAGCAGATACAGGGGGAGAAGGGAGAGGAGGTGTGTGTTGTCCCTCCCCAACAGTTGGCCAGGGTGGAGGAAGTGGGCTTTCCTCCCCAGCAAAGATCCGTGTACCTGGGAGACAGTACCATCGACATGTCGTCTCAGCAGCCAGATGAGGGAATGGAAAAGGAAGCAGCCGGCTCACCTCCCCAATGGCAGCTACACAGTTTGGGAGTGGAGGAAGCCAGCCTCCTGCCCCAACAGTTAGCCGGAGCAGAGGATGCGGAGTCCCCAGCAGAAGTGCTGGCAACAGGGCAGAGTGCTACCAACCTCTGCCCAGCACCGGCAACAACTACAGAGTTCCAGGAAGGCGGGGCAGTCGGCCTCCCTCTCCAACAGTTAGCCGGAACAGATGGTGTGGGGTTTCCAGCAGAAGGGCTGGCAACAGGGCCAAGGACTGCTGGACTCTGCCCTCAACTAACAGAGGATGGATTTCCTGTGAAGGTGGATGGGACTTCAGTCTCCACATGTATACTCCAGGGATGCTGGGCAGTGGGCCCAGATCCCCAACAGCATGACAGAGTGAGCCCAGACACCCTGTCCTCTCTCCAGCGGCAGATATGTTCTCTGAGAGAGGCAGAGGTTGGCTGGGTGAGTAATGCTTTGTTTGGAACAATTTATTTGGGGTACTGTGTGGGTACAGGCAGTAGAGGACTGGAGCTGTTTACTAACTTCAGAGTCAACCCGTCTGGGGTCTCCTCCTGTGTTAGTCTCCTGCCGAAAGGGGAGAAATGTCACAGACCTAGCCGGGACAGAGGCTGTTGGAGAGGACTGTATGCAAGCCTGTTGCCCACCGATTATGGGCCCTAGCATTTGGGGGAATGGTGCTCTCTGTGAGCTGTATGCCTGGGGACCCTGGGGTTGGTGTTACTTTGGATTCAGCTCCATGTCCCCCCAAAACACACAGACTCTGGAACCCGTTATATGCCATATTAGAATGATAAGACTGAATTATACTGTTGGGACACATCCTGTGAGGAGATGCTAATGTCATCATCTCCATTCACCTGTCTGATGTCAGCTATAATGGGTTTAATGTAAATAAGTTTAGTCTAGGTTCTAAAGGTATTCAACTCATTGTTGTTTGTTCTAATTAACCCTGTGTTGATGTTTATGGTAATGTGTGTTAATTGAATGAGCTGATCACATTGTCCTCTATACAATGTAGGAGACGGGACGACTCCTATTGGAGCTCATGTTAATTAGGTTAATTAGGTTATGTTTGTATTGTTAATTGTAATTAGCTCCAGCTATTGTGTTTATAATCCTGTGTGAAGCTCGGTGACCACAAGTCTGGGCAAAAGGTCATGTCTCAGCCACCTAGGCTGTATAAAGGATGAGATAATTAGCTCATGTTAATTAGGTTACGTTTGTATTGTTAGAGTAATCTTCGCCTGTGTATATAAGACTGTATTCTGGTTCTGAATAAAGTGAGTTCATGGTAGCAGTGAAGCAAGTGTCGCCTTGTCTTGATGCTCAGAGAGCTTGGAATATCTGTTATCTGTATACAGACTGGAGGAAGTGGTATATGACGGAAGCACTCAAGCGGAGTGTGGGGCGTTCCGTGACATATATATATATATTGATACTGCAGCTAGCAAAATCAACTGCCTGCCTGTAGTATGAGAACACCACCAACCTTCTACAGGTAGCTTTAGTTGAACACTGTGCAGAGCTTGCAAAAAACAAACTTGTAGCTTATTTAGCTGTCTGCAGTAGTGATAGGATCAGGAAAACACCACCAACCTTCTAGAGGTAGCTTTAGGGGGACACTGTGCAGAGCTCGCAAAAAACTAACTTGTAGCTTATTTAGCTGCCTGCGGTAGTGATAGGATCAGGAAAACACCACCAACCTTCTACAGGTAGCTTTAGGTGAACACTGTGCAGAGCTCGCAAAAAACTAACTTGTAGCTTATTTAGCTGCCTGCGGTAGTGATAGGATCAGGAAAACACCACCAACTTTCTACAGGTAGCTTTAGCTGAACACTGTGCAGAGCTCGCACTACAATAACTTGTCGCTTTAGCTGAACACTGTGCAGAGCTCGCACTACACTAACTTGTATTTTTAGCTGAACACTGTGAGGAGGACGCACTACACTAACTTGTAGCTTTAGCTGAACTCTGCGCAGAGGTCGCACTACACTAACTTGTAGTTTTAGCTGAACACTGTTCAGAGGACGCACTACACTAACTTGTAGCTTTAGCTGAACACTGCGCAGAGGTCGCCCTACACTAACTTGTAGTTTTAGCTGAACACTGTGAGGAGGACGCACTACACTAACTTGTAGCTTTAGCTGAACACTGTGCAGAGGTCCCACTACACTAACTTGTAGTTTTAGCTGAACACTATTCAGAGGACGCACTACACTAACTTGTAGCTTTAGCTGAATGCTGTGCAGAGGTTGCACTACACTAACTTGTAGTTTTAGCTGAACACTGTTCAGAGGACGCATTACACTACCTTGTAGCTTTAGCTGAACACTGTGCTGAGGTCGCACTACACTAACCTGTAGTTTTAGCTGAACACTGTGAGGAGGACGCACTACACTAACTTGTAGCTTTAGCTGAACACTGTGCTGAGGTCGCATACACTAACTTGTATTTTTAGCTGAACACTGTGAGGAGGACGCACTACACTAACTTGTAGCTTTAGCTGAACACTGTGAGGAGGACGCACTACACTAACTTGTAGCTTTAGCTGAACACTGTGCAGAGGTCGCACTACACTAACTTGAAGTTTTAGCTGAACACTGTGAGGAGGACGCACTAAACTAACTTGTAGCTTTAGCTGAACACTGTGCAGAGGTCGCAGTACACTAACTTGTAGTTTTAGCTGAACACTGTTCAGAGGACGCACTATACTAACTTGTCGCTTTAGCTGAACACTGTGTAGAGGTCGCACTACACTAACTTGTAGTTTTAGCTGAACACTGTGAGGAGGACGCACTACACTAACTTGTAGCTTTAGCTGAACACTGTGAGGAGGAAGCACTACCATAACTTGTAGCTTTAGCTGAACACTGCACTACACCAACTTGTAGTTTTAGCTGAACACTGTGAGGAGGACGCACTACACTAACTTGTAGCTTATTTAGCTGCCTGCAGTAGTGATAGGATCAGGAAAACTCCACCAACCTTCTACAGGTAGCTTAAGCTGAACACTGTGCAGAGCTCACAAAAAACAAACTTGTAGCTTATTTAGCTGCCTGCGGTAGTGATAGGATCAGGAAAAACCACCAACCTTCTACAGGTAGCTTTAGCTGAACACTGTGCAGAGCTCGCACTACAATAACTTGTCGCTTTAGCTGAACACTGTGCAGAGCTCGCACTACACTAACTTGTATTTTTAGCTGAACACTGTGAGGAGGACGCACTACACTAACTTGTAGCTTTAGCTGAACTCTGCGCAGAGGTCGCACTACACTAACTTGTAGTTTTAGCTGAACACTGTTCAGAGGACGCACTACACTAACTTGTAGTTTTAGCTGAACACTGCGCAGAGGTCGCACTACACTAACTTGTAGTTTTAGCTGAACACTGTGAGGAGGACGCACTACACTAACTTGTAGCTTTAGCTGAACACTGTGCAGAGGTCCCACTACACTAACTTGTAGTTTTAGCTGAACACTATTCAGAGGACGCACTACACTAACTTTTAGCTTTAGCTGAATGCTGTGCAGAGGTTGCACTACACTAACTTGTAGTTTTAACTGAACACTGTTCAGAGGACGCATTACACTACCTTGTAGCTTTAGCTGAACACTGTGCAGAGGTCGCACTACACTAACCTGTAGTTTTAGCTGAACACTGTGAGGAGGACGCACTACACTAACTTGTAGCTTTAGCTGAACACTGTGCTGAGGTCGCATACACTAGCTTGTATTTTTAGCTGAACACTGTGAGGAGGACGCACTACACTAACTTGTAGCTTTAGCTGAACACTGTGAGGAGGACGCACTACACTAACTTGTAGCTTTAGCTGAACACTGTGCAGAGGTCGCACTACACTAACTTGAAGTTTTAGCTGAACACTGTGAGGAGGACGCACTAAACTAACTTGTAGCTTTAGCTGAACACTGTGCAGAGGTCGCAGTACACTAACTTGTAGTTTTAGCTGAACACTGTTCAGAGGACGCACTACACTAACTTGTAGCTTTAGCTAAACACTGTGCAGAGGTCGCACTACACTAACTTGTAGCTTATTTAGCTGCCTGCGGTAGTGATAGGATCAGGAAAACACCACCAACCTTCCACAGGTAGCTTTAGCTGAACACTGTGCAGAGCTCGCAAAGAACTAACTTGTAGCTTATTTAGCTGCCTGCGGTAGTGATAGGATCAGGAAAACACCACCAACCTTCCACAGGTAGCTTTAGCTGAACACTGTGCAGAGCTCGCAAAGAACTAACTTGTAGCTTATTTAGCTGCCTGCGGTGGTGATAGGATCAGGAAAACACCACCAACCTTCTACAGGTAGCTTTAGGTGAACACTGTGCAGAGCTCGCAAAAAATAACTTGTAGCTTATTTAGCTGCCTGTGGTAGTGATAGGATCAGGAAAACACCACCAAAGTTCTACAGGTAGCTTTAGCTGAACACTGTGCAGAGCTCGCACTACACTAACTTGTCGCTTTAGCTGAACACTGTGCAGAGCTTGCACTACACTAACTTGTAGTTTTAGCTGAACACTGTTCAGAGGACGCACTACACTAACTTGTAGCTTTAGCTGAACACTGCGCAGAGGTTGCACTACACTAACCTGTAGTTTTAGCTGAACACTGTTCAGAGGACGCACTACACTAACTTGCAGCTTTAGCTGAACACAGCGCAGAGGTCGCACTACACTAACTTGTAGTTTTAGCTGAACACTGTTCAGAGGATGTTCTACACTAACTTGTAGCTTTAGCTGAACACTGTGCAGAGGTCGCACTACACTAACTTGTAGCTTTAGCTGAACACTGTGAGGACGACGCACTACACTAACTTGTAGCTTTAGCTGAACACTGTGCAGAGGTCGCACTACACTAACTTGAAGTTTTAGCTGAACCCTGTGAGGAGGACGCACTAAACTAACTTGTAGCTTTAGCTGAACACTGTGCAGAGGTCGTAGTACACTAACTTGTAGTTTTAGCTGAACACTGTTCAGAGGACGCACTACACTAACTTGTAGCTTTAGCTGAACACTGTGCAGAGGTCGCACTACACTAACTTGTAGTTTTAGCTGAACACTGTTCAGAGGACGCACTACACTAACTTGTCGCTTTAGCTGAACACTGTGTAGAGGTCGCACTACACTAACTTGTAGTTTTAGCTGAACACTGTGAGGAGGACGCACTACACTAACTTGTAGCTTTAGCTGAACACTGTGAGGAGGACGGACTACCATAACTTGTAGCTTTAGCTGAACACTGTGCACTACACCAACTTGTAGTTTTAGCTGAACACTGTGAGGAGGACGCACTACACTAACTTGTAGCTTATTTAGCTGCCTGCAGTAGTGATAGGATCAGGAAAACTCCACCAACCTTCTACAGGTAGCTTAAGCTGAACACTGTGCAGAGCTCACAAAAAACAAACTTGTAGCTTATTTAGCTGCCTGCGGTAGTGATAGGATCAGGAAAAACCACCAACCTTCTACAGGTAGCTTTAGCTGAACACTGTGCAGAGCTCGCAAAAAGCTAACTTGTAGCTTATTTAGCTGCCTGCGGTAGTGATAGGATCAGGAAAACACCACCAACCTTCCACAGGTAGCTTTAGGTGAACACTGTGCAGAGCTTGCAAAGAACTAACTTGTAGCTTATTTAGCTGCCTGCGGTAGTGATAGGATCAGGAAAACACCACCAACCTTCTACAGGTAGCTTTAGGTGAACACTGTGCAGAGCTCGCAAAAAAATAACTTGTAGCTTATTTAGCTGCCTGTGGTAGTGATAGGATCAGGAAAACACCACCAAAGTTCTACAGGTAGCTTTAGCTGAACACTGTGCAGAGCTCGCACTACACTAACTTGTAGTTTTAGCTGAACACTGTTCAGAGGACGCACTACACTAACTTGTAGCTTTAGCTGAACACTGCGCAGAGGTTGCACTACACTAACCTGTAGTTTTAGCTGAACACTGTTCAGAGGACGCACTACACTAACTTGCAGCTTTAGCTGAACACAGCGCAGAGGTCGCACTACACTAACTTGTAGTTTTAGCTGAACACTGTTCAGAGGATGTTCTACACTAACTTGTAGCTTTAGCTGAACACTGTGCAGAGGTCGCACTACACTAACTTGTAGTTTTAGCTGAACACTGTGAGGAGGATGCACTACACTAACTTGTAGCTTTAGCTGAACACTGTGCAGAGGTCGCACTACACTAACTTGTAGTTTTAGCTGAACACTGTGAGGAGGACGCACTACACTAACTTGTAGCTTTAGCTGAACACTGTGCAGAGGTCGCACTACACTAATTTGTAGTTTTAGCTGAACACTGTGAGGAGGACGCACTACACTAACTTGTAGCTTTAGTTGAACACTGTGCAGAGGTCGCACTACACTAACTTGTAGTTTTAGCTGAACACTGTTCAGAGGACGCACTACACTAACTTGTAGCTTTAGCTGAACACTGAGCAGAGGTCGCACTACACTAACTTGTAGTTTTAGCTGAACACTGTGAGGAGGACGCACTACACTAACTTGTCGCTTTAGCTGAACACTGTGCAGAGGTCGCACTACACTAACTTGTAGTTTTAGCTGAACACTGTGAGGAGGACGCACTACACTAACTTGTAGCTTTAGCTGAACACTGTGCAGAGGTCACACTACACTAACTTGTAGTTTTAGCTGAACACTGTGAGGAGGACGCACTAAACTAACTTGTAGCTTTAGCTGAACACTGTGCAGAGGTCGCACTACACTAACTTGTAGTTTTAGCTGAACACTGTGAGGAGGACGCACTACACTAACTTGTAGCTTTAGCTGAACACTGTGCAGAGGTCGCACTACACTAACTTGTAGTTTTAGCTGAACACTGTTCAGAGGACGCACTACACTAACTTGTAGCTTTAGCTGAACATTGTGCAGAGGTCGCACTACACTAACTTGTAGTTTTAGCTGAACACTGTGAGGAGGACGAACTACCCTAACTTGTAGCTTTAGCTGAACACTGCACTACACCAACTTGTAGTTTTAGCTGAACACTGTGAGGAGGACGCACTACACTAACTTGTAGCTTTAGCTGAACACTGTGCAGAGGTCGCACTACACTAACTTGTAGTTTTAGCTGAACACTGTGAGGAGGACGCACTACACTAACTTGTAGCTTTAGCTGAACACTATGCAGAGGTCGCACTACACTAACTTGTAGTTTTAGCTGAACACTGTGAGGAGGACGCACTACACTAACTTGTAGCTTTAGCTGAACACTGTGCAGAGGTCGCACTACACTAACTTGTAGTTTTAGCTGAACACTGTTCAGAGGACGCACTACACTAACTTGTAGCTTTAGCTGAACACTGTGCAGAGGTCGCACTACACTAACTTGTAGTTTTAGCTGAACACTGTGAGGAGGACGCACTACACTAACTTGTAGCTTTAGCTGTACACTGTGAGAAGGACGCACTACCCTAACTTGTAGCTTTAGATGAACACTGCACTACACCAACTTGTAGTTTTAGCTGAACACTGTGAGGAGGACGCACTACACTAACTTGTAGCTTTAGCTGAACACTGTGCAGAGGTCGCACTACACTAACTTGTAGCTTTAGCTGAACACTGTGCAGAGGTCGCACTACACTAACTTGTAGTTTTAGCTGAACACTGTTCAGAGGACGCACTACACTAACTTGTAGCTTTAGCTGAACACTGTGCAGAGGTCGCACTACACTAACTTGTAGTTTTAGCTGAACACTGTGAGGAGGACGCACTACACTAACTTGTAGCTTTAGCTGAACACTGTGAGGAGGACGCACTCCACTAACTTGTAGCTTTTTTATCTGCCTGCGGTAGTGATAGGATCAGGAAAACTCCACCAACATTCTACAGGTAGCTTGAAGTGAACACTGTGCAGAGCTCGCAAAAAACTAACTTGTAGCTTATTTAGCTGCCTGCAGTAATGATAGGATCAGGAAACACCACCAACCTTCTACAGGTAGCTTTAGCTGAACACTGTGCAGAGCTCGCAAAAAACTAACTTGTAGCTTATTTAGCTGCCTGTGATAGTGATAGGATCAGGAAAACACCACCAACCTTCTACAGGTAGCTTTAGGTGAACACTGTGCAGAGCTCGCAAAAAACTAACTTGTAGCTTATTTAGCTGCCTGCGGTAGTGATAGGATCAGGAAAACACCACCAACCTTCTACAGGTAGCTTTAGCTGAACACTATGCAGAGCTCGCACTACACTAACTTGTAGTTTTAGCTGAACACTGTGAGGAGGACGCACTACACTAACTTGTAGCTTTAGCTGAACACTGTTCAGAGGACGCACTACCCTAACTTGTAGCTTTAGCTGAACACTGTGCAGAGGTTGCACTACACTAACTTGTAGTTTTAGCTGAACACTGTGAGGAGGACGCACTAAACTAACTTGTAGCTTTAGCTGCACACTGTGCAGAGGTTGCACTACACTAACTTGTAGTTTTAGCTGAACACTGTGAGGAGGACGCACTACACTAACTTGTAGCTTTAGCTGAACACTGTGAGGAGGACGCACTACCCTAACTTGTAGCTTTAGTTGAACACTGTGCACTACACTAACTTGTAGTTTTAGCTGAACAGTGTGAGGAGGACGCACTACACTAACTTGTAGCTTTAGCTGAACACTGTGCAGAGGTCGCACTACACTAACTTGTAGTTTTAGCTGAACACTGTGAGGAGGACGCACTACACTAACTTGTAGCTTTAGCTGAACACTGTGCAGAGGTCGCACTACACTAACTTGTAGTTTTAGCTGAACACTGTGAGGAGGACGCACTACACTAACTTTTAGCTTTAGCTGAACACTGTGAGGAGGACGCACTCCACTAACTTGTAGCTTTTTTATCTGCCTGCGGTAGTGATAGGATCAGGAAAACTCCACCAACATTCTACAGGTAGCTTGAAGTGAACACTGTGCAGAGCTCGCAAAAAACTAACTTGTAGCTTATTTAGCTGCCTGCGGTAATGATAGGATCAGGAAACACCACCAACCTTCTACAGGTAGCTTTAGCTGAACACTGTGCAGAGTTCGCAAAAAACTAACTTGTAGCTTATTTAGCTGCCTGCGGTAGTGATGGGATCAGGAAAACACCACCAACCTTCTACAGGTAGCTTTAGCTGAACACTGTGCAGAGCTCGCAAAAAACTAACTTGTAGCTTATTAGCTGCCTGTGGTAGTGATAGGATCAGGAAAACACCACCAACCTTCTACAGGTAGCTTTAGCTGAACACTGTGCAGAGTTCGCAAAAAACTAACTTGTAGCTTATTTAGCTGCCTGCGGTAGTGATGGGATCAGGAAAACACCACCAACCTTCTACAGGTAGCTTTAGCTGAACACTGTGCAGAGCTCGCAAAAAACTAACTTGTAGCTTATTAGCTGCCTGTGGTAGTGATAGGATCAGGAAAACACCACCAACCTTCTACAGGTAGCTTTAGGTGAACACTGTGCAGAGCTCGCAAAAAACTAACTTGTAGCTTATTTAGCTGCCTGCGGTAGTGATACGATCAGGAAAACACCACCAACCTTCTACAGGTAGCTTTAGCTGAACACTATGCAGAGCTCGCACTACACTAACTTGTAGTTTTAGCTGAACACTGTGAGGAGGACGCACTACACTAACTTGTAGCTTTAGCTTAACACTGTTCAGAGGACGCACTACCTTAACTTGTAGCTTTAGCTGAACACTGTGCAGAGGTTGCACTACACTAACTTGTAGTTTTAGCTGAACACTGTGAGGAGGACGCACTAAACTAACTTGTAGCTTTAGCTGCACACTGTGCAGAGGTCGCACTACACTAACTTGTAGTTTTAGCTGAACACTGTGAGGAGGACGCACTACACTAACTTGTAGCTTTAGCTGAACACTGTGAGGAGGACGCACTACCCTAACTTGTAGCTTTAGTTGAACACTGTGCACTACACTAACTTGTAGTTTTAGCTGAACAGTGTGAGGAGGACACACTACACTAACTTGTAGCTTATTTAGCTGCCTGCAGTAGTGATAGGATCAGGAAAACACCACTAACCTTCTACAGGTAGCTTTAGGTGAACACTGTGCAGAGCTCTCAAAAAACTAACTTGTAGCTTACTTAGCTGCCTGCGGTAGTGATAGGATCAGGAAAAACCACCAACCTTCTACAGGTAGCTTTAGGTGAACACTGTGCAGAGCTCTCAAAAAACTAACTTGTAGCTTATTTAGCTGCCTGTGTTAGTGATAGGATCAGGAAAACACCACCAACCTTCTACAGGTATCTTTAGCTGAACACTGTGCAGAGCTTGCACTACACTAACTTGTAGTTTTAGCTGAACACTGTGAGGAGGACGCACTACACTGACTTGTAGCTTTAGCTGAACACTGTTCAGAGGATGCACTACACTAACTTGTAGCTTTAGCTGAACACTGTGCAGAGGTCGCACTACACTAACTTGTAGTTTTAGCTGAACACTGTGAGGATGCAGTACACTAACTTGTAGCTTTAGCTGAACACTGTGTAGAGGTCGCACTACACTAACTTGTAGTTTTAGCTGAACACTGTGAGGAGGACGCACTACGCTAACTTGTAGCTTTAGCTGAACACTGTGAGGAGGATGCATTACCCTAACTTGTAGCTTTAGCTGAACACTGTGCAGAGGTCACATTAAACTAACTTGTAGCTTTAGCTGAACACTGTGAGGAGGACACACTACACTAACTTGTAGTTTTAGCTGAACACTGTGCAGAGGTCACACTAAACTAACTTGTAGCTTTAACTGTACACTGTGAGGAGGACGCACTACACTAACTGTAAATAGTCTACCTGCCTGACTGTGGTACTAATAGGATCAAAAGAACACCAGCAATTTTCTTCAGGTAGCTGTAAATACTGTAACAAGACAAGCCTGCCCGTCAGTAGGAAGATAACAGGAACAGATCTAGCTAAACTGAATACAGTGTGTATATATATATATATATATATATATATATATATATATATATATATATATATACAACACCTGGGATGCATATATATACACAATACACTGTAAGTGCAGCTAACTCACTGACTCACTCACTGTCCTGCCTAATCTATCTAACTTAAATCAAATGACACTGTCTCTCTGTCTATCTCTTTCAACGCCGTGCAGGCGGCCTTATATAGTGTGGGGCGTGTACTAAATACCCTGAGCCATAAGCCTTGGCCAATTATGGCTCTCTGTTCAGACGGCGCTGTGATTGGCCAAGCATGCGGGTCATAGTGCATGCTTGGCCAATCATCAGCCAGCCACACGAATTTGGCACGAACGGCCCATATCATTCACAATTCGGTGAACGGGTGAACAGACGATGTTCGAGTCGAACATGGGTTCGACTCAAACACGAAGCTCATCTCTTGTCAGAAGGTGAGAACATTTGTTTATGTCAACTTGCAAATGCTCCAAGATATATTTAGGAAAACGTATATAAGCATGGTCACTATGACTCTTTTTCTAAATTTTGACTTCGAATAGCTAGAAGTGTTAACAAAAACCTGATCAAATGGTTAAAAAAATTGAAATAGAGTTAAAAATGGTCCATTTTTACATGGTCAATGTAATTAATAGCCATATATTTTCTCTTTACAATTTTGATGAATTGTTGGCTTTGCTCTCTAGCCATTTAGAGCGACAAAACACCAGTTTTCGAAGGAGTATTCCGGCTGTTGAAAGACTCATTATGACATTGAGGTAACTTTTCAAACCTACATACCTGATAAAGAGTCCCAGGTATCATAATATATGCGAGCCACTTCCAACCATGCTCTCTCCTTCTTTACATGATCTTTGTAACATGGATCTCTGAGGTCATATATTGCCGGACGTTGTCTGACCATCCGAATGATTTCTTCATTGTCATGAACTTTTTGCTTATTCTTTCCAGCCCAAGGCATGCTTCCTGCTGTCTTTTACACTCACGCACATCCATATAGGAAGTGATTAGGGATGAGCTTCGTGTTCGAGTCGAACCCATGTTCGACTCGAACATCGGCTGTTCGATCGTTCGCCGAATTGCGAACGTTATGGGCCGTTCGCGCTAAATTCGTGTGGCGCGTCACGGCCCATAATTCACTGCGGCATCGCAGTGCATTGCTGGCTGATGATTGGCTAAGCATGCACTATGACCCGCATGCTTGGCCAATCACAGCGCCGTCAGTAGAGAGAGCTGTAATTGGCCAAAGCCAGGGTGGCTTTGGCCAATTATGGCTCAGGGGATTTAGTACACACCCCACACTATATAAGGCCGCCTGCACGGCGGCCCTGTGTAGTGTGTGTTCCGGTGTGCTGAGAGATAGAGAGAGAGAGAGACAGTGTCATTTGATTTGAGTTAGATAGATTAGGCAGAACAGTCAGTCAGTTAGCTGCACTTACAGTGTATTGTGTATATATATGCATCCCAGGTGTTGCATATATATATATACACTGTATTCAGTTTAGCTAGATCCGTTCCTGTTATCTTCTATCTAGACTATTTACATTTAATGCAGTGCGTCCTGCTCACAGTGTTCAGCTAGATCCGTTCCTGCTATTTACATTTAGTGCAGTGCGTCCTGCTCACAGTGTTCAGCTAGATCCGTTCCTGTTATCTTCTAGACTATTTACATTTAGTGCAGTGCGTCCTGCTCACAGTGTTCAGCTAGATCAGTTCCTGCAATTTACATTTAGTGCAGTGCGTCCTGCTCACAGTGTTCAGCTAGATCCGTTCCTGCTATTTACATTTAGTGCAGTGCGTCCTGCTCACAGTGTTCAGCTAGATCCGTTCCTGCTATTTACATTTAGTGCAGTGCGTCCTGCTCACAGTGTTCAGCTAGATCCGTTCCTGCTATTTACATTTAGTGCAGTGCGTCCTGCTCACAGTGTTCAGCTAGATCCGTTCCTGCTATTTACATTTAGTGCAGTGCGTCCTGCGCACAGTGTTCAGCTAGAGCCGTTCCTGCTATTTACATTTAGTGCAGTGCGTCCTGCTCACAGTGTTCAGCTAGATCCGTTCCTGTTATCTTCTAGACTATTTACATTTAGTGCAGTGCGTCCTGCTCACAGTGTTCAGCTATATCCGTTCCTGCTATTTACATTTAGTGCAGTGCGTCCTGCTCACAGTGTTCAGCTAGATCCGTTCCTGTTATCTTCTAGACTATTTACATTTAGTGCAGTGCGTCCTGCTCACAGTGTTCAGCTAGATCCGTTCCTGTTATCTTCTAGACTATTTACATTTAGTGCAGTGCGTCCTGCTCACAGTGTTCAGCTAGATCCGTTCCTGCTATTTACATTTAGTGCAGTGCGTCCTGCTCACAGTGTTCAGCTAGATCCGTTCCTGTTAAATTCCTACTGACCGGCAGGCTTGTCTGGTTACAGTATATAAAGCTACCTGAAGAAAATTACAGGTGTTCTATTTGATCCTATTAGTACCACGGTCAGGCAGCTAGACTATTTACATTTAGTACAGTGCGTCCTGCTCACAGTGTTCAGCTAGATCCGTTCCTGTTATCTTCCTACTGACAGGCAGGCTTGTCTGGTTACAGTATATAAAGCTACCTGAAGAAAATTACAGGTGTTCTATTTGATCCTATTAGTACCACGGTCAGGCAGCTAGACTATTTACATTTAGTACAGTGCGTCCTGCTCACAGTGTACAGCTAGATCCGTTCCTGTTATCTTCCTACTGACAGGCAGGCTTGTCTGGTTACAGTATATAAAGCTACCTGAAGAAAATTACAGGTGTTCTATTTGATCCTATTAGTACCACGGTCAGGCAGCTAGACTATTTACATTTAGTACAGTGCGTCCTGCTCACAGTGTTCAGCTAGATCCGTTCCTGTTATCTTCCTACTGACAGGCAGGCTTGTCTGGTTACAGTATATAAAGCTACTTGAAGAAAATTACAGGTGTTCTATCCCAGCTTAGTGCAGCTACAGGCCATTAGTATGTCTGGAAGGCCAAGAAGGAGAGGCAGACAGTCACAAGCCAATAAGAGAGGGCAAACAGGCTCTGTGTCTAGTGCTGGTCGTGGAGACGGTGCATCCTCATCAGCACGTGGCCATGGGACACGCTTGGCCTTTTTTTCGGCAGCTGGCCATGTTGAGCCGCAACATGCGGAAGACTTGGTCGAGTGGATGACCAAGCCGTCCTCATCCTCCTCATCCTCTCTCACCCATGCCCAGGGTGCTTTGTCTGGCAAAGCAGCGGCCTCTTCCCTCAGCTCAATGTCATCAGTGACTCCTTCCCTAGCTCCACCATGTCCTCATGAGGATTCCCTCGAACTGTTTGACCACAGTGTTGGGTACATGCTCCAGGAGGATGCCCAGCGTTTGGAAGGCTCTGATGACGATACTGAGCTCGATGAAGGCAGTAACATGAGCGCGGACAGAGGGGGTGCCCAAGAAGGACAGCAATCTGGCAGTCATGCTCCCCCTGCTGCAGCATACTGCCAGGTTTGCTCCAGTGATGAGGAGGGAGGGGATGATGAGGTCACTGACTCAACGTGGGTGCCTGATAGGAGAGAGGAGGAGGAGGAGGAGGAGGAGGAGGAGGAGGCGGCAGCACATCACCAACGAGGCAGGATGCCCTCCAGGGGCCAGCCTAAGGGCAGCACATTGACTGCATCACACCCCAAAGCTCCACATGTGCAGGGCGCTGCAGTCTCTGCGCGTTATTCAAAAAGTTCTTTGGTGTGGGCCTTTTTTGAGACGAGTGCATCAGATCGCACCGCTGCTATTTGCAACATATGTCTCAAGCGTATCTCGCGTGGCCAAAATATCTCCCGCTTGGGTACCACATGCTTGACCAGACATATGTTGACCTGCCATGCAGTTCGTTGGCAAGCATATCTAAAAGACCCACACCAAAGAACAAAGAGGATCTCTCCTTGCTCCTCATCAGCTGAGATTTCCAACCCCACTAGACCTTCAGTCCTCTCTGAGACCTGCAGTGAGAGGAATGAAGGTGTAGAATTAGGTGTGTCACAGCCAAGTACTTGTGGGCAATCTGCTTTTGGTACACCGACGTCAGATTGTACCAGGCAAATTTCCCTGCCCCAGCTGCTGCACCGCCGAAAGAAGTTTGCTCCCAGCCATCCACATGCCCAGCGGTTGAATGCTAGCTTGGCAAAATTGCTAGCACTTCAACTGCTGCCTTTTCAGTTGGTAGACTCTGCCCCCTTCCGTGAGTTTGTGGAATGTGCGGTTCCTCAGTGGCAGGTACCCAAACGCCACTTTTTCTCACGGAAGGCGATTCCGGCTCTCTACCGGCATGTGGAAGGCAATGTCCATGCCTCGCTGGACAGGGCGGTCAGCGGTAAGGTGCATATTACCGCTGACTCATGGTCCAGCAGGCATGGACAGGGACGTTACCTAAGTTTCACGGCGCATTGGGTGACTCTGCTGGCAGCTGGGAAGGATGCAGGACAAGGTGCAGTAGTGTTGGAGGTTGTTCCGCCACCACGCCTCCAAAATGCTGATTGTGACACACCTCTCTCCTCCACCCCCTCCTCTTCTTCTTCCTCCATGGCCTCTTCCTCGGAACCAGCGGTGCTCCGTAGGCGTTCAAGGGGCTACGCAAGTACGCAGGCCAAAAGATGCCATGCGGTGCTTGAGCTGGTGTGCTTGGGGGACAGGAGCCACACTGGGGCAGAGGTTCTGTCAGCTCTGCAGGGGCAGGTTCAGAGGTGGTTGACGCCACGCCAACTTAAGGCAGGAATGGTGGTTTGCGACAATGGCACCAACCTCCTCTCTGCCCTCCGACAGGGACAAATGACCCATGTGCCCTGTTTGGCTCACGTCCTTAACTTGGTGGTGCAGCGGTTCTTGGGCAGGTACCCGGGCTTACAGGATGTCCTGAGGCAGGCCAGGAAAGTCTGTGTGCATTTCCGCCGGTCATATAATGCCAGTGCTCGGCTGACGGACCTCCAAAAGGAGTTTAACCTGCCCAAGAACCGCCTAATCTGTGACATGCCCACCAGGTGGAACTCAACGTTGGCCATGCTGCAGCGGCTGCACACGCAGCAGAGGGCCATCAATGAGTACCTGTGCGACTATGGCACCAGGACAGGGTCAGGGGAGCTTGTGTTTTTTTTCCCCACGCCAGTGGGCCATGATCAGGGATGCATGCACTGTCCTGTCACCATTCGAGGAGGCCACGAGGATGGTGAGCAGTGACAGTGCATGCATCAGTGACACTGTCCCCCTTGTCCACCTGTTGGAGCACACGCTGCGTGGAATAATGGACAGGGCACTTGAGGCAGAACAGAGGCAGGAAGAGGAGGACTTCCTTAGCTCTCAAGGCCCCCTTTATCCAGACAGTGTTCCTGCGTGCCCGCCGATCACACAGGAAGAGGACGAGGAGGAAGAGGAGGAGGAGGAAGATTGTGTCAGTATGGAGGTGGAGCCTGGCACTCAGCATCAGCAGCAGTCTTTAAGGGATCAGTCCCAAGAAACACATGGACTTGTACGTGGCTGGGAGGAGGTGGCTGCGGACCATGTCGTTCTTAGTGACCCAGAGGACTCCGGACCGAATGCCTCAGCAAACCTACGCTGCATGGCCTCCCTGATCCTGCAAAGCCTGCGTAAGGATCCTCGTATTCGTGGTATCAAGGAGAAGGACCAATACTGGCTGGCAACCCTCCTTGATCCACGTTACAAGGGTAAGGTTGCGGACCTTATCTTGCCATCGCAGAGGGAGCAGAGGATGAAACATCTTCGGGAGGCCTTGCAGAAAGGTCTGTGCAACGCGTTCCCAGAGACTGGGAGGTTACAAACTCCTGTTTCTGGACAACGTGTTGCTGAGGCTTCGGTCAGTCAAAGAAGGAGCGGTGGAGAAGGTGGCCGTCTGACCGATGCGTTCAGACAATTTTTTGGTCCGCAGCCCCAAGGTATGATCGGTTCCAGCAACCATCGCCAGCGTCTGTTTTACATGGTGCAGGAATACCTAGGGGCAAGATCTGACTTGGACACCTTTCCCACCGAAAATCCTCTGGGTTACTGGGTCTTGAGGATGGATCACTGGCCAGAGCTTGCACAGTATGCAATTGAGCTACTGGCCTGTCCTGCATCCAGCGTTCTTTCGGGAACGCACATTCAGTGCTGCTGGAGGCGTGGTAACCGATCACAGGGTGCGTCTGTCCACCGACTCGGTCGATCGGCTGACCTTCATAAAAATGAATGAGTCTTGGATCACCACCAGCTACCAAGCACCTGATGCTGATGTAACCGAATAATTTTTTTTGAAATCTCAGATCCCTTCAAAGACTGCCTATGCTGATGCTGAGTGACTATCCCTGAGTAATTATCCTCTTCCTCCTCAATCATCACACTGATAGCTTGTAAGAACATTTTTGGTTCTGGGCGCCACCACCAGTGCCTAAGGCACAATTTTTCAGCCCCTGTTTAACAGGGGCGTGTAATTACAATTTTTGATGTAATACTTTGCAGCAGGGCTCGTTCCTGCATTCCAACTAGAGTGTCTGTGAGGGGTTGCAGTGTTGTGGCACCAGCACCAGTGCCTAGGGCCCAATTTTTCTGCCCCTGTCTAACAGGGGCGTGTAATTACAATTTTTGATGCAATACTTTGCAGCAGGGCTCGTTCCTGCGTTCCAACTAGAGTGTCTGTGAGGGGTTGCAGTGTTGTGGCACCAGCACCAGTGCCTAAGGCCCAATTTTTCTGCCCCTGTCTAACAGGGGCGTGTAATTACAATTTTTGATGCAATACTTTGCAGCAGGGCTCGTTCCTGCGTTCCAACTAGAGTGTCTGTGAGGGGTTGCAGTGTTGTGGCACCAGCACCAGTGCCTAAGGCCCAATTTTTCTGCCCCTGTCTAACAGGGGCGTGTAATTACAATTTTTGAAGCAATAATTTGCAGCAGGGCTCGTTCCTGCGTTCCAACTAGAGTGTCTGTGAGGGGTTGCAGTGTTGTGGCACCAGCACCAGTGCCTAAGGCCTAATTTTTCAGCTCCTGTTCAACAGGGGCATGTAATTACAATTCTTGATCTAATATTTCACAGCAGGGCCCTGTGAGGGCTTACAGTGTTGTGGCCACAGCAACACCTAAGGCCCAAATTTCTGCTGAGTATATAGGGCAGGATCCTACTTTCAAACATCTAACTTACAAACGACTCCTACTTGCAAACGGAAGGAGACAACAGGAAGTGAGATGAAATCTACCCCTAGGAAGGGAAATTCTCTCCTGTAAGAGTTAATATGGGAAAACAATTTCTCCTTTCCACTGATGCTTTCCAATCCTTGTTCCACAAAAAAACCCAAATTTTCAAAAAACATTTTTCATTGGGACAAAAAAGTGAGGTGAAATCTTCTGAAGAGGAGGAAAGACAGCAAAACAAATGTCACAGGGGTGATAACCCTTCCCTATGTTTTCCAAAAAGCTTAGAAAAGATTTTTTGGCTGGAGCTAAACACGTTAAAAATGTTCAAAATTACAAACAGATTCTACTTAACAACAAACCTACAGTCCCTGTCTTGTTTGCACCGCCTGTATACTGCTGTTCAGAGTATATAGGGCCTGGTGGCCCCACACCTTTCCTTATTTTAATTTGGGTGCGGGGTTCCCCTTAATATCCATACAAGACCCAAAGGGCCTGGTAATGGACTGGGGGGTACCCATGCCGTTTGTCTCACTGATTTTCATCCATATTGCCATGACCCGACATGACATTAAACCCGCAAGCAGTTTTAAATGAGATTTTTTCCTTTAAAAATGACATTTGGTGCAGGGACTGTTCTAAACATGGGAAACACGCGTCACTTTACAGGCATACTATAGACACCCCCCAGGTACGATATTTAAAGGAATATTTCACTTTTTTTTTTTTACTTTAAGCATCATTAAAATCACTGCTCCCGAAAAAACGGCCGTTTTTAAAAGTTTTTTTTGCATTGATACATGTCCCCTGGGGTAGGACCCGGGTCCCCAAACCCTTTTTAGGACAATACCATGCAAATTAGCCTTTAAAATGAGCACTTTTGATTTCGAACGTTCGAGTCCCATAGACGTCAATGGGGTTCTAACGTTCGTGCGAACTTTCGGTCCGTTCGCGGGTTCTGGTGCGAACCGAACCGGGGGGTGTTCGGCTCATCCCTAGAAGTGATATATTTGGGAGGAGCAGAGATCAAGTGCTTCTGCAGACTTCCGTGGAAGTCGCAACAAAGTCGCGGTGTCATACATGTGCATGCAACTGCATTGCGACTTAATTACTTGAGTCGCACCAATTAGAATGGAGGCCATTGAAATACATGGATTTTGACTTGTCATGTGACTTCACATGTCCCAAGTCGCACAACAACTCGCAGTAGTGGAAACAGAGCCTAAACGTGTCTGTTTTTTTTTTTTTTTTTTTTTTACAAACAACGACAATATCTGTCATTCAGTGGTGGTAGCACTAAGGCAGCAAGTCTACATCTTCGTGCCCAGGTCATAGCATTGACGAGGTAAAAATCGTCAAGCGTCAGGGAAACATAGTTGGGCAGTGGGTCTAAGGATTGAAAAGGGCAGCTCTCTTTCCTCTGCCTTCCCCAGGGTAAATAAGAGTTGGTAGCTCTCTAGTATTGGGCCAGTCCCCATCCCTGCATCACTAACCTGTGTGGTGGCACCCTGGGTGCATAAAGAAGTGAGTCCATCAGACACACTTCTTTGGTACTGCAGAGCCTCTGAGTTGCCTTCTGGTTGTCCTCCCTCCTTGAATCTGAGGGTATTGTCACTCGATCCCTCTGGTGTTATTACAGCTGCTTCTGTGTCCTGTTCTGCCTCTGCATTGAACATCCAATTTCCTGTTCGCTCAGAGACCGGTCCAGTTCTTGAAACCCTTTCCTAGGTAATACCTGGTCCCATCATGACTAAGTATCTGATTTTTGCAGCTCCGCAGAAAAATCTCCACAGAAGGCTTCAGCTGTAACTGGCTTTGAGAAGCGGGACCCTGTGGGGGATCTCAATTCTGTTGGCTTTAGGGGGGATGTCCCACAGTGCTTCCATAGATGGTCAGGAAGGGCAGTGTACAACCTCCTGGACCTCCGGTTTCTCTTGGTCCAGCAATTTTCTAAAAAAACTGAGTACACATGTGGGGCAGCAAGCCCAGGGAGACATATACAGAACTCAGAATATATTATTTATCCCAACAGGAAAATTATTAATTTACAGTTACACTCAAGAGGAAGACAAAATGAGAAAAAAATGACAAATTAGGCAATAATTATTCACATGCCAAGCACAGTGGCTTCAAAGATCCCACTACGAATCTCAGGCAGTACGCAAGTCCTCCCTTGGGATAGAAGCATACTTCACTGTCCAGTACAGAGAATGCATCAGGAAGGAAAAATTTAAACAACAAAAGCCTTTTAACAGTTTACTGAACCAGTTGATTTACATAATTCAGTCACCCCAATAGTGATAGAACATTCCTTTTAAGTTGCAAACAATAAAGAGGGCAAAAAAATAAAAAAAGAGAGCTGAGTCAATGAATCCATACCTAGCAGAATTCTGCATCTTGCATGCCTTTGACCACCAGTGATTGTGGGTTTGTTTTGTGGGAAAGAGGATGGGGCATTTTTGATCACTTGTCTACCAAAGCACATTTTTTTCTTTTGCATACATGTTAATGGATAAGTTTACCTTGAGAGCATGTTACACATTAAACCTATATTTAGGGTGTAACGTGTAACATGCTCCAGCAGTCCCCTGATCTTCTCCTTGTGACAGTGGCCAATTTGTGGGGTTCTGCCCACATGACTGCATTATTCATTCACAGTCTCTTGTGACTGAATGAAATACAACTAAAAAAACAGGCTTAGAATTGGTCCAGGCTGCAGGCAGGAACATGGCCAATAAACAGGCCAGGGTCAGTACAGGCAGCAGGCAGAATCATGGTCAACAAATATACAAAGAATTGGTCTAAGCAGCAGACAACAACGTGGTCAATTAACAGGCCAGGCTCAGTTGGTGACATGGGAGTTGAAATTAGTCAATTGGAGTTGGTAGTAAGGATGAGCCGAACCCCCCCAGTTCGGTTCCCACCAGAACATCCGAACAGGCAAAAAATTCGGAAGAACACACGAACACCATTAAAGTCTATGGGACACGAACATGAAAAATCAAAAGAGCTCATTTTAAAGGCTTATATGCAAGTTATTGTCATAAAAAGTGTTTGGGGATCTGGGTCCTGCCCCAGGGGACATGTATCAATACAAAACAAAGTTTTAAAAATGGCCGTTTTTTCGGGAGCAGTGATTTTAATAATACTTAAAGTGAAACAATAAAAATGAAATATTCCTTTAAATATCATGCCTGGGGGGTGGTGTCTATAGTATGCCTGTAAAGTGGCACAGTTTTTCCGTATTTAGAACAGTGCCGCAGCAAAATGACATTTCTAAAGGAAAAAAGTCATTTAAAACTGATCGCCACTGTAATTGTCGGGTCTCGGCAATATAGATAAAACTCATTGAAAAACATAGCATAGGGTCCCCCCCTCTTTGGGTCTGGTATAAATATTAAGGGGAACCCCGAACCAAATTTTTTTTTTAAAATTGCGTGGGGGTCCCCCCAAAATCCATACCAGGCCCTTCAGGTCTGGTATGGAAATTAAGGGGAACCCTGCGCCAAATTAAAAAAAAAAGGCGTAGGGCCCCCCAAAATCCATACCAGACCCTTCAGGTCTGGTATGGATTTTAAGGGGAACCCTGCACCAGAATTAAAAAACAAATGGTGTAGGGGTCCCCCCAAAATCCATACCAGACCCTTATCTGAGCACGCAACCTGGCAGGCCACAGAAAAAGAGGGGGGAAGAGAGAGCGGCCCCCCTCCCTAACCGTACGAGGCCACATGCCCTCAACATGGGGAGGGTGCTTTGGGGTCTTTGGGGATGGGACATTTTTATTTTTTTATCTTTTATTAAAGGAATTGTCCCAAGCTGTCTCTTGTCTTTTTTCCATTTTTTACACTTTTTTTGTGAAATGGTAGGGGTACAATGTACCCCATTACCAATTCACATGGGGGGCCAGGATCTGGGGGTCCCCTTGTTAAAGGGGCTTCCAGATTCCGATAAGCCCCCCGCCCGTATACCCCCACAACCACCGGGCAAGGTGGCACAGATGATATGGTTACTTTCGCCTGTTTACATTCACATTTACATCTATACTTGCCAGGTGGCCAGATCATAGCCCTAGATGGCCTGTATTAGCCCGCAGGTAAAGCCCTTTATTGTGTACTATGATTGGGTACACCTATTATACCAATAATTACGATTGATTAATATGCACGCTTTTTCTTGGATGTGTGATTACCATGGTGTTACTATGAAGACATGGTGACACCAGAGAGGATCCTTTCAGCTGGGAGGATTTTGCTTTTGGGAAGTGGGAGTGGCCATGGTGGGCTGGTGCTGGTGATTACTGGGAGGCTTGGTTACATGTATGCACACATATATAGAGGAGCTCTTACCTGTGAGCAGTTACCACCCGCTTAGGCTCTGAGGAAAGGGGCTCGCCCCCGAAACGTGTTAGCGGTTGCCCCATATACTTGATGTCCGGTCCCACTTTATCCTGGTGTCTGTTACTGCATACCTGCAGTCAATGTCCATGCCTGTATTTCAAGCTCGTTTGTGAGTATATTACTTGTTATTTTACTTTTTAATAAACGCTACCAGTGGTAATGCGCTAGGTCGGTGCGCCCTCTGTTCTTTTTGTTTCCTCTTTGTAGTTTTTGAATGCCCAACATTCTAAAGAGGGCTGCAGACGCCAGATACCACTAAAGCAGACCCCCATAACCACCGGCCAGGGTTGTGGGGATGAGGCCCTTGTCCTCATCAACATGGGGACAAGGTGTTTTGGGGGGCTACCCCAAAGCACCCTCCCAATGTTGAGGGCATGTGGCCTGGTACGGTTCAGGAGGGGGGGCCGCACTCTCGTTCCCCCCTCTTTTCCTGCGGCCTGCCAGGTTGCATGCTCGGATAAGGGTCTGGTATGGATTTTTGGGGGGACCCCACGCCGTTTTTTTTTTTTTTTTTGGCGCGGGGTTCCCCTTAAAATCCATACCAGACCTGCAGGGTCTGGTATGGAATTTAGGGGGACTCCCACATCATTTTTTTTTTTTAATTTGGTTCGGGGTTTCCCTGTGGGGAATTCCCATGCCGTTTTTATCAATGAACTTCTATATGTATTGTCGGCAATGCAATAGCCGCGGGTAGATTTAGATGGGTTTTTTCCTTCGAAATGTAATTTTGCTGTCAGACTGTTCTAAACACGGGAAACATGCGCCCCTTTACAGGCATACTATAGACACCCCCCAGGTACGAAATTTAAAGGGATATTACACTTTTATTGTTTGACTTTAAGCATTATTAAAATCACTGCTCCTGAAAAAACGGCAGTTTTTAAAACTTTTTTTTGCATTGATCCATGTCCCCTGGGGCAGGACCCGGGTCCCCAAACACTTTTTATGACAATAACTTGCATATAAGCCTTTAAAATTAGCACTTTTGATTTCTCCCATAGACTTTTAAAGCGTGTTCTGCGGCATTCGAATTTGCCGCGAACACCCCAAATTGTTCGCTGTTCGGCGAACTTGCGAACAGCCAATGTTCGAGTCGAACATGAGTTCGACTCGAACTCGAAGCTCATCCCTAATGGGTACTGAATTGAGGGAATTTATATGCAGTGGCCAGGCAGGAGGTACACAATTAACACGAAATACAGTGCTCAGTACACATTAAGAACATGTATTGAGCTTTCCTCTTCAGCATTCATTTATAGGACCTTGCTGTGTTTTTATACTTCTTGGAAACACTTCCTCATATTTCAGCAAAAGATGTTGTAAAGTTCAACTCATAGATTTCCAATCCAATATTATTCTTGCTACATGAAGTTACCATAGCCTTTCTCCACAGAGGACATAGTATCATAACTCTTTCATGGCCAAAGGGCATTGCTATGCATGATGTGCTGCTGACAGCAATATAGTTTTTAATACACGTACTCTGAACTGTATCTGGGAAAAATCTAGTAAAGCATTTTTGCTAGTGTGTATGTCAGCAGATATAGTTTAGTGCACTAAAATCACAAAGATCTAGCAGAATTATTTTCTCAGGAAAAAAACAACCAGATGAGAAGCCCCTAACACAGCAAGCAAATTAGAAAGAAAGCAAATGCTTTTATATAAGAGTACTTTTAACATTTAGAAATAAATTACAGTCATTTTTTTACTACTCTAATCCTTCCTGCTATTCAGTGTGAACTCTATTTAAAGAGAAACACTAATGAAAAAAAATAAACGTTTCATGGAAAAAAGTATTTTTTCATTCATTTAAAATAATAGTTGTTTGCTTGAAAAATGTTTTCTTTGTATGTGTCACCAATCTTAAAAGTCCAGTTGTATTTTGTATTTAAATCAGCAAAATATATTCCAGATACATCAGAACAAAGGACGTTCAAAGCCTTACAGTTGGTTTCCTCAGAAAGCAGAATAACCCTCAGAAAAAAAGCCTATCCCCTATTCCTCTATGTGTAGAAGCAGTGGTCTCTCTGCAGAAGTCCCACATGCCCTTTACTTAGAACCAGAGCTTTCCAATCAGAAAGGAGTGTTAGCTGACTCAGCAGGTGGCATGTTGAACCTCTACAGACTTATTTTCCCACATAGAGGAACATGCCTTCCTGGCAGAATGCTGGCAAGGAAAAGGCTTTTCTATTCAGTAGCTTTTTTCATATATACGCTCCATACACGTGCTTGAAGCCAATGTGTTGCATGCACACCTTTTCAGAAAAGTGAATTTAGTTAGCTTCATTAACCACTTCAATACCAGGCACTTTCGGCCATTCCTGCCCAGGACAATTTTCAGCTTTCAGCGCTGTCACACTTTGAATGACAATTGCGCGGTCATGCAACACTGTACCCAAACTACATTTTTATCATTTTCTTCCCACAAATAGAGATTTCTTTTGGTGGTATTTGATCACCTCTGGGGTTTTTATTTTTTGCTAAACAAACTAAAAAAGACCCAAATTTTTGAAAAAAAAAAAAGTTATTCTTAGTTTTTGTCATAAAATGTTGTTTTCCCCTTCACTGACGGGCACTGATGAGTTGGTACTGATAAAGTGGCACTGATGGGCACTGATAAGGAGGCACTGATACAGTCAGGTCTATAAATATTGGGACATTGACACAATTCTAATCTTTTTGGTTTTATACACCACCACAATGGATTTGAAATGAAACAAACAAGATGTGCTTTAACTGCAGACTTTCAGCTTTAATGTGAGGGTATTTACATCCAAATCAGGTGAACGGCGTAGGAATTACAACAGTTTGTATATGTGCCTTCCACTTTTTAAGGGACTAAAAGTAATGGGACAGATTAACAATCCGTCAAACTTTCACTTTTTAATACTTGGTTGTAAATCCTTTGCAGTCAATTACAGCCTGAAGTCTGGAACGCATAGACATCACCAAATGCTGGGTTTCATCCCTGGTGATGCTCTGCCAGGCCTCTACTGCAACTGTCTTCAGTTCCTGCTTGTTCTTGGGGCATTTTCCCATCAGTTTTGTCTTCAGCAAGTGAAATGCATGCTCAATCGGATTCAGGTCAGGTGATTGACTTGGCCATTGCATAACATTCCACTTCTTTCCCTTAAAAAACTCTTTGGTTGCTTTTGCAGTATGCTTTGGGTCATTGTCCATCTGCACTGTGAAGCGCCGTCCAATGAGTTCTGAAGCATTTTGCTGAATATGAGCAGATAATATTGCCCGAAACACTTCAGAATTCATCCTGCTGCTTTTGTCAGCAGTCACATCATCAATAAATACAAGAGAACCAGTTCCGTTGGCAGCCATACATGCCCAAGCCATGACACTACCACCACCATGCTTCACTGATGAGGTGGTATGCTTTGGATCATGAGCAGTTCCTTTCCTTCTCCATACTCTTCTCTTCCCATCACTCTGGTTCATGTTGATCTTGGTCTCATCTGTCCATAGGATGTTGTTCCAGAACTGTGAAGGCTTTTTTAGATGTTGTTTGGAAAACTCTAATCTGGCCTTCCTGTTTTTAAAGCTCAACAATGGTTTACATCTTGTAGTGAACCCTCTGTATTTACTCTGGTGAAGTCTTCTCTTGATTGTTGACTTTGATACACATACACCTACCTCCTGGAGAGTGTTGATCTGGCCAACTGTTGTGAAGGGTGTTTTTTTCACCAGGAAAATAATTCTTTAGTCATCCACCACAGTTGTTTTCCATGGTCTTCCGGGTCTTTTGGTTTTGCTGAGCTCACCGGTGCATTCTTTCTTTTTGAGGATGTACCAAACAGTTGATTTGGCCACACCTAATGTTTAATCTCTCCAATGGGTTTGTTTTGTTTTTTCAGCCTAATGATGGCTTGCTTCACTGATAGTGACAGCTCTTTGGATCTCATATTGAGAGTTGACAGCAACAGATTCCAAATGCAAATAGCACACTTGAAATGAACTCTGGACCTTTTATCTGCTCTTTGTAAATGGAATAATGAGGGAATAACACACACCTGGCCATGAAACAGCTGAGCAGCCAATTGTCCCATTACTTTTGGTGCCTTAAAAAGTGGGAGGCACATATACAAACTGTTGTAATTCCTACACCTTTCACCTGATTTGGATGTAAATACCCTCCAATTAAAGCTGGAAGTCTGCAGTTAAAGCACAACTTGTTTGTTTCATTTCAAATCCATTGTGGTGGTGTATAGAGCCAAAAAGATTAGAATTGTGTTGATGTCCCAATATTTATGTACCTGACTGTATGTAGAATTGATGGGCACTGATAGGCGGCACTGATATGCAGCATTGATGGGCACTGATAGGCACTGATAGGTGGCACTGATGGGCACTGACAGGTGACACTGATGGGCACTGACAGTCAGCTGTGATGGGCACTGACAGGCGGCTGTGATGGGCACTGACAGGCGGCTGTGATGGGCACTGACAGGCAGCACTGATTGGCACTGATAGGTGGTACTGATTGGCACTGACAGGTGGCACTGATGGGCAGCACTGATGATGAGGTACTGAGAGATTACTGATAGGTGTTACTGTTGGGCACTGATTGGCACTGTGGTGGACACTGATTGGCACTGTGGTGGGCTCTGATTGGCACTGATGGGCACTGACAGGTGGCACTGATGGGCACTGACAGTCAGCTGTGATGGGCACTGACAGGGCTGTGATGGGCACTGACATGTGGCACTGATTGGCACTGATAGGTGGTATTGATTGGCACTGACAGGTGGCATTGATGGGCAGCACTGATGATGAGGTACTGAGAGATTACTGATAGGTGTTAATGCTGGGCACTGATTGACATTGTGATGGACACTGATTGGCACTGTGGTGGGCTCTGATTGGCACTGTGGTGGGCTTTGATTGGCACTGTGGTGGGCACTGGCACACTTTATTTTTGGGACACTGCTGGGCACTGAATTACAGGTGATTTGCACAACTGAGGGGGCTGTGCTGATAATCAATGTGCTGTTTATCAGCACAGACCCCCCCTCTGACAGGGAGAGCCACCGATCAGCTCTTCCTGTCAGCGCGAACCAAGAAATGCCGTTTACCGGCACTTCCTGGTTCACGTGATGATCAGCTGTGATTGGTAACAGCTGATCACGTGGTAAGAAGCCTCTAACAGAGGCTCCTTATCACGATCTGAGATGTGGCGTGGCACAGGCGCGCGCCGGCATGTTATCCTGCTGGATGTCATATGACGCCCAGTTAGGATAACAGAACCACTTCCCGGCCGTCATTCTGCATACGGCGGGCGGGAAGTGGTTAAGGAATTTTCAGAAAAATATTACAGGTGACATGATTGCATTACTTCTTGACTAATTATAATCAGCACCAAAATCCATTTGCAGAAAGGCTGGTCTTGTGGTATACGTTGGGGGAGTTTTACTAAAACTGGAGCACTAGGAATCTGGTGCAGCTGTGTACAGTAGCCAATCAGCTTCTACTTTCAGCTTGTTCAATTAAGCTTTA
Organism: Aquarana catesbeiana; assembly: GCF_042186555.1. Taxonomy (NCBI): domain Eukaryota; kingdom Metazoa; phylum Chordata; class Amphibia; order Anura; family Ranidae; genus Aquarana; species Aquarana catesbeiana. Next base: position 324,162,039 of record NC_133326.1, read on the forward strand.
ACAATAAAACATGGAAGCTGATTGGTTTCTATGCAGAGCTGCACCAGATTTTGCATGCTCCAGTTTTAGTACCCCCCCCCCCATTGTGTTAGGACAGCACTATAATTTCACCAAGGTAATGAGGATCTCAAAGTATATCTAATTTCTAAACTTGTTTTCTTTTTTTCATTTTGGATACAGTAAGAAATAAGTGATGACCCTGACATTTTATTGTTTATTTTCCTATCTGTGTGTCATTGGAGAGATTTTTTTCCACTTCCTGTCTTGAGACACAAGAGGAACTGAGACATAATCTATCCGAAGTAAGTTACCAGGGCAAATGATCCTAGTGAAAATTTCAAAGCTGATATCCAGCTTTATAACGGAGAATAAAAACCTGTTTTTAGTTCAAACCTCCTAATATACAATGCGCTACAAAAATTGGTTCAACTCACTGTGTTAACTAGAAAAATACTTTATTTTGGTCAAGTAATGAAAAGATTAGCAAAATAAAAATAAAGATTGGTACCACATCACACAAAGAAATCACTCATGCCATTAAAAACCAATTGTCCACCTCACATGTATACACATATATATGTTTGTGACCCCAGTGTATCACTGAGTTTAACCACTTGCCCACTGGGCACTTAAACCCCCTTTCTAACCAGAACAACGTTCAGCTTTCGGTGCTCTCACCTAGGTCCTGCACATAGGAGGGTGTGCGCCTCTACCTGGCTGGTCTAAAGGGCTGGCCGTCCATCCATGCGTGTGGATTAGGCTGAAAAAAGCACAAGTGGAGAGGCGCCTCTGGGTGCAGTCGTTTTTTTAAAAACAATTTAATAGACAACGTAAGATAAACTCACATGTAGTATATAAATGAAAAGCATGGTATCAGAAAGTCGAGATGACGTTCCCACATCCTGTGACAAGATCCGTGCTGTGTACGATGACTGGGGATCTTCCGAATGATGTAAATGCCGGCTCTGGAAGAGCGGCCTCAGAACAAGGCTTGGAACACAGTGGATGGCTGGCAGCAGGGGGGCGACGTCATAAAAAATGGACGCGTTTCATGAGCATGCGCACTTGGATGCTCTGCAAGTCGCGCTCCTTCCTCAGCAGACAAAGTCTGAATACCATAGAGAGGGATTAAATAAAGAAAAAAGACACAAGGGCGGAGCTGGATGAGGCAATGAGGGGGAGGTTGGAAGTGATAATGAAATTAGTAGACAAACCAAATTAAGATGTAAATACTATAATATGCAAATAAAAAATATGGATATAATATGCTGGTCCGGACTGAGTATATATAATACTGGTAGGAGAGAAAAATTTGTATATATAGTCTAAATGAACTAATGGACATATATAAAGTAGTAAAGTAAAAACTGTTATTATATATGCTGGATATGAAAAATGGAAAGAGGAGGACAAGCTAAGCCCACAGAGCACCAATGCGCACGCATGGAAAGTATCCATAAATACAATGAAAATTATATAACATATGTAGGGATATATAAATAAAGCAATAACATTATTAAACATAGACGTACATGAATTGGCAGGCGGTACGCATGCTGAAAATGATAAATATATAAAACAGAATGGGTCTACATACAAAACATATATGATATAAATAATTAAGTGGGATAATATAATAGCTCGCAATATGCTGGGATAAAATGTGGTAATAAAATGCATACAAATGCACACACATACCAAATGTATTAATATGGAAATTAGTACCATAAAAACATGTATATATAAGAGATATCATTAAAAAAGGGAAACAAAGATAGGCAGAAGTATACTAACAAAGGTGGGACTTATATGATGGTGGAAATTTCTATACCTTCATTCATTCCACCAGGTGAAAGGACATCTAAATGATAAATCCAGTAAGTTTCTCTAGCGCAAAGTTTTTTGAATCACTCTACAGCTGGAAGAGAATTGGGGATTTATTCAATCATCCAAACTTGAAGCCCTTTCGTGGATTGTTGGTGGGCTTGGGTAAAATGTTTAGGCACATTTTGGGCCACCTTTAATGGGTCAATGCCACTTTCGATTGACCTCCTATGCTCCCCAAACCTGGTCCTGAGAGCTCGTATAGTGCGGCCTATGTATAGTAGGCCGCAAGGGCAGGTAAGTCCATAAACTACAAAGTCTGAGGAGCAGTTGTAAAAGTCCTTCAGTGTATGGGTGACCCCCTTTGTGATGAATGACTTTTTACCACGTTGTATGTATTGGCACGTTTTGCATAAGGATTTGCGGCACTGGAACATCCCAATTAGTGAAATGAGTATGGGCTTGTCCAAGACAGTGCTTCTGGATTGGATTTTGCTGGGAGCTATTTTCGTTTTTAAATTAGGTGCTCTCCGATATGTTACCCGTTGTCTATCTGGATTGAAAGGTTTTAGGAATGGGTCCTGTAATAGTATGGTCCAATGGTCAGCCAAGATTTTCTCCATTTTCCTGAATTGATGATGAAAGGTGGTAGTGAACCGAACAGTGTGGTTGGGAGGTTCACGCAATTGTTTGGGAGGTTTCCCTTTTAAATAATATTGAAATGCTTGGTCGATGAGAGCTGGGGGATAGTCCTTATCCCTGAATTTTTTAGTGAGTAGAGTACTTTGAGCGACATAATCACATTCTCTTGTGCAGTTCTGTCTGAGTCGACAGAACTGACCCTTAGGGATATTGTTGATCCATTGCGGGAGATGGCAACTGTTGTAATGCAAAAAAGAGTGGGTTTGACATAATTCTTAGAGATGATGGTGAGGGTAGCTGGATCAAAGCCCAACTCAAGATCAAGGAAAGATAACGTATCAGGGTTAGTAACATAGGTAAAGGATAAACCATATTGGTTGTCATTGCAGTGATCGACAAAATTGTCTATAACATCAGTAGGACCGTCCCAGATGATGATGTCATTGATGTAACAACCAAAGAAAACAATATTGCGTGCATATGGGTTATTGTGGAGGATATGAAGGTTCTCCCAGCAGCCCATAGCAAGGTTGGCATAGGAGGGCGTGAAATTTGCCCCCATAGCTGTACCCTGTATTTGTACAAAAAAATCCCCATCAATATGAAAATAGTTGTGTGTTAGACAGAATGAAGTAGCATCCAGAATGAACGCTGCCTGGCGTTGGTTAATAAGGGGATCTTTGGCTAGAAAAAACTCTAATGCTAGTCGGCCAAAAGAATGGGGGGATGGATGTGTACAATGAATTGACATCAAGTGAGAGCCAGACATAAGTCTGCTCCCACTTGTAGGCACACAGAAGTTCAAGGAGATGTGTCCCATCCCTAACGTAAGACTGTAGCTGTTGGACAATGGGTTGTAAAAAATGATCGATGTATAAACTCAAGCCTGTGGTGACACTGTCTATAGCCACTACAATTGGTCTACCGGGAGGGTGGTCTAAACTTTTATGAACTTTGGGGAGATGGTAGAAGTAGCAGATTTGGTAGAAGTCTCAAAGGAGAAAAGACTTCTCTAATGTATTGAGAATATTGTTATGGAAGGCCGTAGACACTAAGGTATCTCTTTGGCAAATTCAGAAGTTGGGTCTTCCTTGATTGGCTGGTATGTAGTGGCATCAGATAGCAATCTTCTTGCCTCTTCCATATAGTCACTATTATCTTGTATGACAATTCCCCCACCCTTGTCTGCTGTTTTGATAACTAAATCGTCGGCTTCCATCAAGGATTTAAGGGCTCTGGTCTCTAGTGGTGACAAATTGTTCATTTTGATGGTACTGGAGGACTGACAAAGCTTTTGAAAGTCTGAGAACACGACTCTATAAAAGCTTTCTATATATGGGCCTTTAGCTTGTGACGGATAAAAAAACGACTTAGGCTTAAAGGGGGCGTGTATGACTTGGGGGGAGGTAGCAGTGTGTTCAGTAAGAAGATAGGCAGAACTGATGTCAAAGGAAAAGGTGTCTGATGTAAGGGCAGGAGATGATAAGGGAGAAGTGGCATTGACTTGAATGTTCTTTTGTTCTTTGATATAATAGTAACAATTCAAGGTAAGGTTCCGCACATATCTGTTCAGATCCTTAAAAAGAAGAAATGGATTGGGTTTATTGACAGGTGCAAAATTAAGACCTCTACTCAAGAGTGAAATATCTGCATTTGACAAGTGGTGTGAAGATAAGTTGAAAATCTTCACTGTTTCCTTATTTTGGATACGTTGAGATGATTTTTAATTTTGTCCTCCTCTACAGCCTCTCCGGTGAACTTTCTTTTTCTTGAGGCTTATTGAGGAAGACTGGACACTAAAAAAGGAGAGGTAGAATGGGTGTATTTGTTAGTGTGAAGAGGATTATTGTCAGATGTAGATGCAATGATATCTGCACCCACAGAGGGGGTTACTGTAGTATCCAAATCAGAGATAGTAGAACTCTTGGAAACTATGTTACCAGAAGTGGTCTGGCTGGAAATGGGAGGTAACACTGGTGGATTAGGCTGGACGCAGTCCCTGGTGTCTCGGCTAAATGACCCATAATCCAGGGAGCCCCGCTGCTGGTCCTCAGGGCAGCTTTTATCAGGGCTAACAGCCTTGTCTGGGGTCCGTGGGGTCCATGTAAAGTGAGCAGTGGTGTTGGCAGAGTCTCCCCTATGCACACGCAACCGAGCTGTGCTGTTATTTATGGTCGGATGATGGCAGATGGGTGAGCTAAATTTGAAAAATGCTTTGTATCCAAATGAATGCTGCATTGCTGGGTATTGTTGTGCCTTGCTCCCTGCAGCCACCATGCATAGCCTGAGCTCCTCCACAAGGAGTACTCTGCATAACAGGTACACAAAGTAACAGTTTGTCTGTTCACACATGGCAATAAGCTGTTGGTGGCTTCTCATGTTTGCTTTACTGTTGTGCCATTATGCCAACCCCCTCAAAAGACCAGCATTTCCAGAGAAGTTAGAGGAGTCACCTGTAGATGACTACTGGGCCAGCCATGGCCTGTTGAGGTATGGGATATCCTTTTATATTTCTATGTGCTCTCCAGTTTTTCATCAAAAAAAGGGGAGAAGCATGTTTATGAGGTCTATAAGCCCCTTGGTTTGTGTACATTGCAGAATATTAGTGTAATTCTTGTTCTTTTTGTTGCTGTTCTGAACAAAACTTTTCATTATGTCCTGATTCCTGGCAGGGCAAGGTTTAGCTCATTAACCACCTGGTGAATCATGGCTGTAGATGGAGGCTTCAGTCTCCCTCTAGCAGTGGTTAACCCCTTAAGGTTTGTTACTAAGCAAACTATTTTACTGTATTTAATTATTTTTATGGGCTGGTTTGTTAATTGGCATGCAAAACCCTGTGGAAAGGTTATCTATTGGTAATTACCAGTCTCAGAACAAACAGCCCTTTTCAGGCTCTTCAATAAGAAGACGTGGATGAACATGACTGTGTGAAACTTGCTTTGATTAAGCAACCAGAGATGAGGATGATGATACCTAACAGGTTGTCTTATTTATTAAACAAGTGGCCAATACACTCAAAGGAGTTATTCCCACTTACCCTGTGAAGGGGTTACATTCTTTTGCAAGGAGCAGTCTCATAGCTTTCCCAAGCAAACATCCCTCTTCAGACTCTAGAGGAGAAATACATGGATGGGCATGACAGTATGTATCCCACTGGCTCAAGCAGCCGGGAATAAGGATGACACCTAACAGGTTGTCACATTCATTAAGCCTGTGGTCAATACATTCTAAAGGAGTGTTTTCACTGACCCTGTGAAAGAGTTACTGAGCAGTCTCCAAGCCTTCCCAGGCAAACAATCTGCTTTAGATTCTTTCAAAGAGAAGACAGACGAACATGACTGCAAGAATGTTACCTTGTTCAAGCAACCTAGGATAAAGATGATGACAACACCTAACTGGTTGTTACATTCATTAAGCATGTGGTCAATACACTCTAAAGGAGTCTTTTCCACTCACTCTGTGAAGGGGTCATATATGGTGCCAATGAGTAGTCTCAGAACCTCCTCAGGCAAATTAGCCCTTGTCAGCTTCTTCCTAAGTAGAGGTGAATAAACATGTGATTCCTACTTTGTTCAGGTAGGCTGTGATTAAGATGATGATGACCAAGTTGTCACAATTAAGCATGTGGTCAAGACACCCTAAAGAATTTGCTAAATTCATCTTCTGCAAGGGCCATCTATTCTGGCAATGTCCAGTCTTTTATTCGGGACTTTCTCAAGCCAATCAATCCTCTTCAGTCTCTTCTGAACATGAAGATGAGGACGACCTTTATCCAGATTGGTAAGGTTGGAGAAATGCCTTTGAGTAGAAGTGAAGCTTTGGAAATATTTTAAGTACCTCCAGAGGACAGCTTAACAATGCCTTTATGTTGGATGGATGAAGTGCTCATTCTACAAGATTGGAGTAGACTACTACTGCGAGTCTTTAGAGACTTAAGAGAGCTGGGTATTTTTCTTCCAGTGGTAGACCGCTTACATCCCCAGTCAACACCAAGTTGCTGAAGTTCCATTCCAGGGCCCAGAATCTGCAAGCAATCGGGGTGGGGGTTCTGACTGCAGAGTGGATCTCCAAGACAGCTTATGCCTTTCTGCTGCTCCCTCTGATTCTCAGCTTCCAGCTGAGGCGGGGGAAGGTGGCAGTTCTGGTGGTGATCCCAGATTGGTTGAAGGGGCCTTGGTACCCTTTGCTCATCCTTATAGGTGTCAAGGATCAGATCAGGATCAGATAAATTTTAAATTTTTAACCTCCATTTCTAAATATTTACATTTTTCTATAGATATGTTTCTGGACACTCGCAAAATGCTCACTTGTTGCTACTTTCAATAAAACAATCACAAATTCACCCAAACAAACTATTTAAAGTGAAAGTAAAGCTCGAGATCATGTTTAATCTTTATTCCTGTCCCTGTAATATCTTAAAATTTTAGATGTTTTTTCCTCACTTTCTGTCTGTGACAATGATCACCAGTATAACAGAAAGGGCAAATCTTATCAACAGAGCACACAGATATCAAAGAAAAACCTGCAAACAAGTTCTAACTCTTCTTTACTATATCCAAAATAAAATTACATTAGGTACACTTTAAAATGTAATGATAAACATGATAAACCAAGACAGTTGCTTTGATTCTTTGACAGGTAACATTATTTTGTAGGCATACACAAACAGAGTTTTCCAGAAAGCCATTGCTTTGAATTGCAAGCACTGTGTTGGCGTTCTCCTAACCCAAATACATTGGAAAACAAACTACTATCTCTCTGGGTTGCTGGAGCTGAAAACAATTATCACAACTGCAGGGATCCAGGAGAAAGAAACCAAAAAACTTAACTTGGTCTAGTTGTTCACTAAAAGAAAATATTTATTTCATGAGACTATTATCTATTTGAAAAAGTGTGCCCTATACTAAATTCTTCTGGTAATACAACTGAACACAGAATAATGCCCCGTACACATGGTCGGATTTTCAGACGGAAAATGTGTGATAGGACCTTGTTGTCGGAAATTCCGACCGTGTGTAGGCTCCATCACACATTTTCCATCGGATTTTCCGACACACAAAGTTTGAGAGCAGGCTATAAAATTTTCCGACAACAAAATCCGTTGTCGGAATTTCCAATCGTGTGTACACAAATCCGACACACAAAGTGCCACTCATGCTCAGAATAAATAAAGAGATGAAAGCTATTGGCTACTGCCCCGTTTATAGTCCCGACGTATGTGTTTTACGTCACCGCGTTCAGAATGATCGGATTTTCCGAAAACTTTGTGTGACCGTGTGTATGCAAGACAAGTTTGAGCCAACATCCGTCGGAAAAAATCCATGGATTTTGTTGTCGGAATGTCCGATCAATGTCCGACTGTGTGTACGGGGCATAAGAGGGTGGTCAATGGAATAGGAAGATTGCATTTTATGCAATTATAGGTGCTCATGGCGGAATCCTTTTTAAGACCAATATAAGATCTGTACAGAGGCAAATGTTACACCCATGTCGTTAAGAAGATATGAGGCTGAATATTGTAAAAGGAAGAATGCTGTTTCTACTTTCCACATAGAACGTTTTTTTGGGGTTTTTTTTGGTTTTTTATTTTGTTTTTGTAAAAATTTCTGTAAGGCAATCTAGAATTTGCTACCAATTAAGGTAATTCTGTTGCATTCACTTAACAAAATTAAAAGAAAAAAAAGAAAAGGTTTAATGCCTTTCTTACAAGGAATGGAATGAACTATAACTAGGAAATAAAACTGCAGGGGTGATTGATCCAGGCAATTAATCTGGCTGTCATGTATGGTATCAGGATAGATTGTTTCCCTTTATGTGGTTAATTGGCAGTTACTTCACTGAGAATTTATTTTTCCTACATCTAGAATAGGTCAAAACGTGTTCTTCTAGAGCAAAACTTGGCAGACATGTCTTTTGTTCTGTTTTTTAGAAGCTGCGACTTGATCATTTTGGACACATATTATGTCATTTTCCAATCGATGCAACAAATTTGTGTGCCTGAGATAATCAAGCAATACAAATGGTCAAATAATCTGCTGCCAAGCCACTAAATCTGACCTCCAGGCCAGAGTTTGCAGGGGCCAAGAAAAGTGGTAAAGAATTCCTTGCCCCTCAATCATTCATCTCTATGATTTCAGTTGTTGAGTAAAATAACCAATCAGCATCCATGGTTATCAATGATATAAAGGGCCTTGTTTGGACTTATTTTAGGATCTTTTTTGAACAAGAAAAGATTTAGGTTAGGGGTAGACATGTGCATGATGACAAAATGTGTTTTGTTTCGTTTAGATTCCTTGATCTAGTTATTTAGTTTTGTTAAATTCGGTTGATTCATTCAATTCGTATTCGGGAATCGTATTTGAAATTCATATTTGAAATTTGTTTTATTACTTTATCGATTTTCCTTGAATTTACCTTTTTTTTTAATTCAAAACTTTCAGATCGATACATTTTCAATCGGCTGAATTGAAAGCTTTAGATTTTTTTTTTTCGATTCGAATGTGGTAAAGTGAACAAACAAAAGAAAAATCTTCATAAAATGATTACAATGACTCTTTAAATCACCTTTGGCTTAACTAAAACAGCATTATTTTGAAATGGTACTCTAATAACACACAGAGTCTTTGATTTCAGAAACATGTTTACAGTTCGAATCAGACTGGAATTCGATGTAAAATTTGATTAAAATTTCAATTCAAATTTTGGAAATTTGGACGAATTTAGTTTCGTTATTCGGAGCATTCGGTAAACTTCGTTTATACTGTAATTCGGGTATTCGCATATATCAGAATAATGAAAAATTTGTCTGAATATTTATTCGAAACTAAACGAACCACATGTGTCTAGTTAGGGGATTGTTTTTAGAGTTTACTATAACATCTACCGATATCCATGAAGTCCATCACTGACCTTTCAGTTTATATCCAGTCAGGTTCAATAAATGGTTATAGAGCCCTCCCCACTGTATTTTTAGTTTCTTTTCCATAAACACTTTGTTAGGTTGTACATGATGAAATACAGTTTAAGCAATAGTTAGTTGTAATACAATATAAAATCAGAAAATACAGCGAGTAATACAATTACAATAACACAACCTTGAGGTAAGACTGGACATATCTTAAGATGTCATGTGTGAGAGGAGTCTGATGGACCAATAGAAGAAGGGGCACAAGGAAGATCAAAAAAAGAGAAAAGAAAAACTTTTTTAAGAATGATATCCAGACAGCTAAAGCACTTGCCAACCTGCTTGATATATCATATAGTCTGCTTTATGAGGTTGGGACTGATGCCCTTAAAATCTGTGTGTCCATAAAGGTCATTGAAGAAGATGCGTGATGAACTGTAAATTGGAGAGTTTGGCTAATTAGGGGCCAGCAAAAAAAAGGGCAGGGAAACATTGCTTTGGGGACAACTTAAGATTCCTCATGTTAAAAAAATGAAACTGGACCACTATGAAGGTCAATAGAGCTATGTAGTGAGAAACAAAGCAAGCAAAAAAAAAAAAAAAAAGGGGGGGGGGTGTTGGGAGGTGTATGGGATGGGAGACATAAGAAAAAATGAAATAGGTTGGAGAATGTAACGAGGCCGGCATTCTGTACCACCTAGATCTAATCTTGTACCCATTTTTTTGAACTGTGACATTTAAAGAGCCCCTGTGTATATACTGTAGATGTCAATGGTCTCCCAATTCTATTTGGACATTTCTATGCCTAATTCCTTCATCCAAGCTAAGCACACCATTCCTGAGTTGGAAGAAAGGTCCATGAATAAATGTTAGTAGATTGTGGAGACAGTGGCAGCTGGTGCTCAAAATTTTTGGGGGGCACAAACAAACTGAAAAATTCTGAAAAAAAACCCCATAAATTGCAGCCTCACTGTACCATCAATCGCAGCCACTGTGCCCATCAATTGCCGCCAATGTACCATCAAATGCAGCCTCGCTGTACCATCAATTGCCACCACTGTGCCATCAAACACAGCCACTGTGCCATCAAATGCAGCCACTGTGCCCATCAATTGCCATCACTGTGCCATCAAACGCAGCCACCGTGCCATATCAAATGCTCCCACTGTGCCATCAAATGCTGCCACTGTGCCATATCAAAAGCTCCCACTGTGCCATCAAATGCTCCCACTGTGCCCCATCAAATGCTCCCACTGTGCCATATCAAATGCTGCCAGTGTGCCCCCCACCCACTGTCTGCACTTGCCCTGTCTCGGTGGGACAGCTCCCTGATGCTCCTCAATGTCTTCTCCCATCCTCTTTTCCCATCCTCAGCTATGATTGGATGCCTGAAAGGTATCCAATCACAGCGCCTGTCGTTTCATCCAATCACGGTTGACGGGTAACAGATCCGAGCACCTGATTGGCGGAGAGGCGGTTTAGTGTTAGGAAAGCGAATATTCATTCGCTTTTCTAACACAGCTGAGTGACCTGCGAGTGCCCAGCAGGGTGCTCGCATGTCACCTTTTTTGACGCCTATTAGAGCCTATGGCTCTAATCAGGTGCTTCAAAAACACCCCCCTGCCGCTGCAATTCAGGCGCGGTGCCAGGCCACTGTGCCATCAATCAACCACTGTGCCACCTGATTGATGGCACAGTGGGAGCATTTGATATGGCACAGTGGCTGCGTTTGATGGGCACAGTGGCTGCGTTTGATGGCACAAAAAAAGAGAAAAGAAAAACTTTTTCAAGAATGATATCCAGACAGCTAAAGCACTTGCCAACCTGCTTGATAAATCATATAGTCTCCTTTGTGAGGTTGGGACTGATGCCCTTAAAATCTGTGTGTCCATAATGGTCATTGAAGAAGATGCATGATGAACTGTAAATTGTAGAGTTTGGCTAATTAGAGGCCAGAGAAAAAAAGGGCCTGGAAACATTGCTTTGGGGACAACTTAAGATTTCTCATGTTAAAAAAATGAAACTGGAGCACTATGAAGGTCAAAGGAGCTATGTAGTGAGAAACAAAGCAAAAGAAAAAGGCGGGGGGGGGGGGGGGTCAGGGAGGTATATGGGATGGGAGACATAAGAAAAAATTAAATAGGTTGGAGAATGTAACGAGGCCGGCATTCTGTACCACTTAGATCTAATCATTTTTTTGAACTGTGACATTTAAAGAACCCCTGTGTATAGAGATGTCAATGGTCTCCCAATTCTATTTGGACATTTCTATGCCTAATTCCTTCATCCAAGCTAAGCACACCATTCCTGAGTTGGAAGAAAGGTCCATGAATAAATGTTAGTAGATTGTGGAGACAGTGGCAGCTGGTGCTCAAAATTTTGGGGGGGCACAAACAAACTGAAAAATTCTGAAAAAAAACCCATAAATTGCAGCCTCACTGTACCATCAATCGCAGCCACTGTGCCCATCAATTGCCGCCAATGTACCATCAAACGCAGCCACCAAGCCCATCAATTGCCGCCACTGTGCCCATCAATTGCCGCCACTGTGCCCATCAAACGCAGCCACTGTGCCATATCAAATGCTGCCACTGTGCCATTAAATGCTGCCACTGTGCCATATCAAATGCTCCCACTGTGCCATCAAATGCTCCCACTGTGCCCCATCAAATGCTCCTACTGTGCCATATCAAATGCTGCCAGTGTGCCATATCAAATGCTGCCAGTGTGCCCCCCCGCCCACTGTCTGCACTTGCCCTGTCTCGGTGGGACAGCTCCCTGATGCTCCTCATTGTCTTCTCCCATCCTCTCTTCCCATCCTCTACTATGATTGGATGCCTTATAGGCATTCAATCACAGCGCCTGTCATTTCAGCCAATCACGGTTGACGGGTAACAGATCCGAGCACCTGATTGGCGGAGAGGCGGTTTAGTGTTAAGAAAGCGAATATTCATTTGTTTTTCTAACACAGCTGAGTGACCTGCGAGTGCCCAGCATGGCGCTCGCAGGTCACATTTTTTGACGGCTATTAGAGCCTATGGCTCTAATCAGGTGCTTCAAAAACACCCCCTACCACTGTAATTCTGGCACTGGCTGCGTTTGATGGGCACAGTGGCTGCGTTTGATGGCACAGTGGCTGCGTTTGATGGCACAGTGGCGGCAATTGATGGGCACAGTGGCTGCGTTTGATGGCACAGTGGCTGCGTTTGATGGCACAGTGGCAGCAATTGATGGGCACAGTGGCTGCGTTTGATGGCACAGTGGCTGCGATTGATAGTACAGTGAGGCTGCAATTGATGGGCACAGTGGCTGCGTTTGATGGCACAGTGGCTGCGATTGATGGTACAGTGAGGCTGCAATTGATGGAGTTTTTTTTTCAGAATTTTTCAGTTTGTTTGCGCCCCTCAAAAAGTGGATATGGAGACGACGAGACGGAGGGGGACAAGCAACATAAAAGATTCAAAGAGTTTTTTTAAACTTACCTTATTAGGCTAATCAAATGGCAGGCAGGGTTAGGGAGGGTCCTCAACCAGCTGTCTTTACTTTATGTATCATTACACTTTTAGTGCAAGGCGGGGATGCCCCCTCAAAAGGTACTCACACCATGTCCTCAGTCTTTCTCTTTGACTAACATTGAAAAAGCAGGACATTAATACTTGCCTATCTCACCACTCATTCCTCATGCCTTTGCTCTTTAGCAGAGTTATGACCTCCGGCAATACCTGCACATTCTGCACTTCTGGGAGCATCAGATACCTTCATCCCCAGCCCTGCATTATTACTGTGTCCTATATTGACATAAGTGTAAGCAAATGAAACCACAATGCAAAGTGGCAAACTAGGCATCTGACATAATTTGTTGGATGTGAAGATTCTGAGGGATGCCAAAGCTCTGCAAAACAGCCCGTAAGGGCAGAGTAAGGTTGGCCATGTGTATAAAGATTTCTTTAGTTCAATCTAAGGGCTAATAGAGGAATCAAACAGATTCCACCATCAACACTACAGGCTATTGCATTCTGACAGCAGGTACAACAAGCTGTCAGAATACCTAAATTGCGCTTTCGTCTGACTGGATGCAGGAACTGTTTGGCCGATAATTTTCCACCTGCCTCCAGATGTTGTCAACAGGACCACCCAGAGAAAAATATTCAACCTGTGTATGGCCAGATTAACATGTTCACTAAATAGTCCATAATGTACTGCTAAAATAAAAACATGTTTATATTGTCTGGTACTTTCTATGCCCTCAGTAAGGGTAGGCAGCATTACTCAAGGAAAAAAGGGAGAACAAGAGCAGTGTCAAGATTTTTTATAATTAGGTTTGTAACGTAAGTTCGACTTGAACATCAGGTGTTCGCTCGTTCGAAAATTCTGAACATTATGGGATCGCAGTGCATTGATGTCTGATGATTGGCCAAAGCATGCACCTAACCTGTACAGTGCACTCTGCTGTAAGAGCCATGATTGGCCAATTATGGTTTAGGGGGATAAGTCCATGCCCCACACTAAATCCATCTTCAATCAGGCTGCCCAACATGAATCAATACAAATGTAATATTCCTTTAAATATCGTGCCTGGGGGTCCCCTTAGTCTGCCTGTAGAGTGGCGCATCTGTGTGATGTGTTTTATAGTCCCGCAGCAAGATGACATTTCTAAAGGAAAAATTGTCATGTAAACTTGCTTGCGGCTGTAATGTACTGCCGGCTCCTGGTAATATAGATAAAAATCAAGGAAAAAAATGCCCCTTCGGGCCTGGTATGGATTTTGGGGGGGGGGGGGCACGCTGTTTTTTTTTTTTTTTTTTTACATTTTTCATGGAGTTCCTCTTAATATCCATACCAGATCCAAAGGGCCTGGTATGGACTGGGGGGGGGGGGACCCACGCCATTTTTTTCCTTGATTCTGAGAGCCGGCAATACATTACAGCTGCGAGCAAGTTTAAAGGATATATTTTTCCTTTAGAAATGTAATTTTGCTGCGGGACTGTAAAACACATCAGACAGATGCCCCACTTTACAGGCAGACTAAGGGGACCCCCAGGCACAATATTTAAAGGAATATTCCATTTTTACTGTTTCACTTTAAGCATTCTTAAAATCACTGCTCCTGAAAAAATGGTAATTTTAAAAACTTTTGCATTGATATATGTCCCCTGGGGCAGTACCTGGGTCCCCATACACTTTCTATGGCAATAACTTGCATATAAGCCTTTAAAATGAGCATTTTTGATTTTTCATGTTCGTGTCCCATAGACTTTAATAGGGTTCGCATGTTCGCACAAATTTTTTGCCTGTTCGCATGTTCTGTTGCGAACCGATTTGGGGGGGGTGTTCAGCCCATCCCCATTTATAATGAATATTGGTCAGCCTGACACAGACCACAGCCCCAAATCTTCCTGTTAAAGATGGCAAAACAGGGAGTCACATCTCTATTTACTATAAATAATTTAGTGACTTTTGAAGAGTGTTCTTAAGTCCCATGTTTTTTATCACTTAATTCCCAACTTAAATGTCTGCAAGCCCCACCCCTTTGTAAATAGAAGGAGTTAGATTGTGAAAGAGATGTTGAATGCCAGTTGAGCCTGTCACAATTTAGATTGAATGATCCTAGTTCACCATAATAACAGGGAAATAGCATAATAATAATAAAAATAATAATAATAATAATAATAATAATAATAATAATAATACAAATAATAATAACATGACACTTCCAAAAAATACAGTGCCCACCTTATCTGCCATCTTCCCAAGAGCATTGTGCTTACTACTAAATTACAGGCACGCTTTATTAGGTTTGGTTTAATACATGTCAGATCAGTAGAAATCATCTTGTTGATTGCGTGGCGCTATCAAGCTTAGTTGTCAGTAAATATAATGGAGATTTGCTTGCCTTGTGGCATTTGTTCTGGGTGGTTGTAAATTCATATGCCTTCGTGCTGCTTGGCTGTAAGGCGTTTCGCCTTCTTGCAAGATAAATAACACACGGAGAATGATCGATCCACAGCGGCAATGGTTTGGGATAAGACAAGCAGCTCTTTTACCTATTGATTTCTCTTCCACGCTTTTGACACAAGAGGAGGAGGAAATGTAGAACAACATAAGAAAAATGGTGTGCAAGATAAACCTGTATCTGTGTGTGGTATGGCATCCAATGACAGCACAAACATTAAATGTATTCCTTTATAAAAAAAAAGGACACCGATTCTCATGTTGGGGGTATAGGAAAATGCTTCTGCAAGGGGACTTCATTTGTAGGGCACTTTGTAGAATTTACAGTGGTACCCCCCCACATGGTGAATGGTGAAAATAGGGTAGATTCAAATTTTATTTTCCCAACTCTCTTTTACATGCTATCAAGGTAATACATAGTCCTAGTACTATATCTGATCATGCTTACATATTGTCCTTGCTGAGAATTAATTTGTTACTATTATTTGAATGAACCAGAAATAATTCTGTATGACTGTAAACCGGTATAAAACACTAGAAACCTAGGATAGTTTTTTTTCATCTTTAAAAGACCTAGATGAAACCAATGATTAAATTTAAATACTTTAGTATCTGCTTTTTCTTTCAATTATGCTTTGTGGATCTATACGTATACATTAATACTTTAATACATTATTAATATTTTTTTTATGCCGAAGGTTTGAACTGTAGACTTGATTGAGCTACAGCACCTGGTGCCGAACCTAAATAAATCAGGAGGTGCTTGTAATACATTTATATATCTCAAGGTATCTTTTCAGATATGGTGAGACCAGTACTTAATATTGGGCATCTTACTATTTAAGACTTTCTCAACCTAGTAAAACATGGAGGAACCCTTGAAATAACTTTTAACTCTTGGGCTAATAATTATTATAGCTCTTTGATATATCAGCGCGACTAGTAAGTTGTAGATATAAGGATAAAAAAAAAGGAATTTGGTGTAGTATGGGTATTTAACACCTAGGAGATGCTCTATATGACAACATTTTGTTCAGTAATAATGAAATGAAACAAATAATGATAATGACCAGAAAAGGTATACAGGCAGTGAAAATTGTAGTATTTTCTCATATTAATAATCAGTGGAGAAGAGCCCTCTGGTAATCAGTGAAGAATACTAATACATTGGTGCATCAGTGGAAAGAAAGCTTGTTTACTGGTGGTCAATAGAAAGAATGTTCCCTGTCCCCTAAAGATATCTAAGAAGATCATTGATGTCAGTGGTAACTTATCTAAAGCTGGTCAGAGATGCCCCATTCCACACATTCAAGGTGGATGATGGAATGCTCTCCACTGCTATATTGTATTCTGACAGCTGGAACTCTTTCCCTGTCAGAATACACTGATGAGAGCTGGATTCAATTGGCTGCAGAACTGATCAGAGCAGAATTTTCTAACAGGCCCATTCAAAAGCAGTCGACCATAGATACATTTAAATTCGGCTAGTCCTTTCTGAATCAGCGGAATCTCAATCCATCTATGGCCAGCTTTAGAGTAAGAAATGCTTATTGCTCAAGGAACCCCCTATCAACTTTTGGAGGGTGTTTCACAGAACCCTGGTTGAGAAACACTGATCTGAGATATATCTGGTGTTTTTGTTAACCATAGCTGTTTCCACACCTGAAGTGAATGTTGAACAATTTCGATCAAAACCAGTTCCAATTAAGATGATTACGATGATACATTTGAAGTAGTTCTAAAATCACTATCCATTTGGCGATTCAAACCTTTTTTTACCAAGTTCAAGGCTCCACTGACTTCAGCACATGTGCATTGCCAGGGTTTCTCCCATTCCTGCGTGGAAAAGGAATAAGCTTTCATTATGGTAGAGACTTTCAATAAATTCTAATGAACTGGTAGAGGTGGAGGATGCAATCGCTTTTCTCAGGTTCTCAGAATTTAATATTAGTTTTCACTGGGCCTCATTTCCATTATATCTATCTCAGGACACATCTTTCATTGATGCAGTATAATTTATGAATATCTCATAAAATGGGCTGCCTTAGGCCATTGATAAATGGACTTCAACTCAGTGCTTGTGCACTTCCATTCCTTCCATTCAAAAAAGATTTTAAAAAGCATATAAAATTATTTGTATAAACTTTCTACAGCCTACTGTTTGCTGTAATTTAACGTGCACTCTTCTAGCATTGTCAGTTTGTTGATTTAAAAGGTGCCAAGAAAAACAGAGGTAGACCTTTCAAAACATGGCCCATGTTTCCAATAGGCAATAGCCAAAAATGGCTTTGTACTAATCAGCAAGTGACACAACAGTTTAATAGTATAGATCAGTGTTTCTCAACCTTTTTTCAGGCACCCTTTAAAATTCTGCACAATCTCGAGGAACCCCATTCTAAAATGTAAAAAACTAAAACTAATAGTTTTACATCAGTGGTCATCAACCCTGTCCTCAGGGCCCACTAACAGGCCAGGTTTGCAAGATAACTGAAATACATCACAGGTGATATTATTTGCTTCTCAGTGATTCTAGTATTCTAGTCTGCATCTCCCCAAGATAATACATAAAACCTGGCCTGTTAGTGGGCCCTGAGGACAGGGTTGATGACCACTGTTTTACATAATGCAGTAACATCCACACACAAAGGACACCCAACATTAGAGATGATGTATTCTTCCAAAGTAAATACACATTTGCATATTAGTACTGCAATGTTTCTCTTGTGCCTCAGTTTTTCTCCCTCACTCAGCTAATGTAACCCCAGTGCTGACAGAGAGAGGCAAACAAGGATGCTGTGCAGGCATCCATTGTCTAATGGTGCACATTGAAAACTGTGGCTTTGTGTATCTAAAATCCAAGATTGATCCATTGATTGGTTTGTATGCAACTTTTGGATAATATTTAGGTATTTTGCCAAGGCACCCCTGAGGATATCTGAAGGCACCCCAGGGTACCTGGGCACCCTGGTTGAAAAAGGCTGGTATAGATCACATATGTCAAACACAAGCCCCCCATGCTGAATCCAACCTGCCAGGCCATTTCATGTGGCCCACATACTTCTCCTGCAGCAACGGCACCCCCCTCATCTCAGCAGTGGGCAGCAGAGAGGAGGACAGAATTCCTCGTACAGATCCTGCACCTGTCTGTGATCACTCCACAGCACCCCCTGGCCTCTACCTCTCCTGGTTTCAGCAGGTCTCTTCACTGCTAGAACCCATCTTGGCTGTAAACCTCAACTGCAGGAACATCAATGCCTCTTGCTGCTCCCTGCTTGCAGTCCTCTCCCTTTCTGGACCTGGCACTATTTTCTTTATCCTCAAAACCTTAAACTAGGAATACATTTTTGCCCCTTACTGCCTCCTTGTGCATAACTTCTGTCTTTCACTTTAGGCCTGCCTGCCATTTAAAAAAAAATGAGATTGCCTAAATTTAATGGAAACCACTTCACCCCACAAATATTAGGTGACTTGCTGCAAAGGGCAGTGTTGTCTGTGTCAGCAGCAAGTGTACGTTGTGTACCCCTGAGTTTCTAGTAAAACAAAATAAAATGAAATAAAATATAACTCCTCAAAAGACAATAAACCCAAACCCATTTTTTTTAACCTAGCAGAGAAAAATTGGATAAACGTGAAATAAAATAATGTAAAAAAACAAACAAACAATAAAAGAAACAAAAAAAAAAAACCCCACAGGGGGCAATAGCGCTGTAGCCCAATTTTAGGTCAATATAGCAGTGTATAGCAACTAATTCTTCCTACACAGACTAATACATACTGACAAATAGCTGCTGGAACCCATCCATTTATAGCGATGGGGCTGGCACGTTACAAAGCTCCTATTATTGGCCATTCCAAGTCAATTTACCCAAGTTCAAAGGCTATGCAATGCATTACAGTTACAAACAAATCTGCAGACCTCGAGCAAGTAGGATTTCCCTTAATCTCATGATAGTGGCAAACCTGAACCTCATCCCTAGTACACTGACTCTGGAACTATCCCATTTAACAGTCCAATTTTTTTATATAATTCTCTAACTCAAGATTCCAAGAACTAGAGATATTTGGAGGTTATATGCATCCCACAGATATAGAGGATTTTTTTCTTGATGTGTGTGTAAGCATCATGACAACAAAGCATCATCGAGTGCAGGTGTTTAGAGGAGATTATTTGTAATAAAAAAGAAGTGATATTTTTGGAAGTGCATGTGGAATGGAACTGTTTATTTGTGTTAGATGAACTTTCAAAAAATATAATGCAGGGGGTATTTGTTTAAAAACAACAGCCATGAGCTACTTGTAACTGTTTTAAATGCATTCCTTAATATGCCACAGTTTGCTACTCGTATCGTAGCAATGTGACAGATGCATCATATTGGTACATTTCAAATAATAAATATTTTATATTGTATTGCACCCTTTGTGCCAAACTTTGCCATAGATTGGCTAACCTGCCACAGTTATCCTAAAAGAGCATTTTCAGAAAATTGCAATTGTTTTAAAAACAGTCCACATCACTTGCTAATTATGCTACACATCGCTTTGTAAAAGCGGATCTAAACCCATCAATTTAACGGTTTAAAAATACAGTTGCATTCAAAGCATGCTGGGAATGTTAACTGTCACATGCTCATATTCTCAACCAAACTGTCAAGCCATCAAAGGCTAAGATGGCAGCTTCCTTGGCACAAAAACTTTAGGTGGGCTTAGTTTCACTTTAAAGGAGAGGTACAGCCAAAGCTCGTTTGGCTGTACTTCTCCTGTGGATCACAGGAGTGCAGTTTGTTCTGCACTTCTGCGAACAGTTTTCAGCAGACAGCAGGCTGAAGCCCGTTGTCAGATGACCTCATAGAGTTGGTCCAGGCTGGGGAAGGATTGCGACCATATGGTGAGGATCCACCAACATGCCTGGACCCGCACCCAGCTCAGACTCTCAGCAAACCACTGAGAGCCTGAGCTGGCTGCTCCCACCCCCATCCACAGCCCAGCACCCCAATAAGCATAGGGGTGGTGCAGAGCAGAGAGTCAGTGACTGACAGTCACCAGCTCTCTGCTCACAAAGTTTTGAGAATTGAGCAATCAGTGGTCTTTGATCGCTTGGTTCTCAGCCTTAGAGCCGGCGGGGGGCAGATGCAGCATCAAACTGATGCTGTATCCACCTAGGTAAGAATCAGTGGCATATCATCCATGTGTGCAGGGTGTTCACTGCACACAGGCCCCGAGGAGAAGGGGGCCCACTGTGACCCACACTGCACACATGGATGATCCCCTGGTTCACCGCCGGGATGATCGGTGCGGCGGGAGGGAAAGCTGCAAGCACTATTCTCCCTGTATAACTATCAATGAAGCAATTGACAGCCACTCCTCCTCCTCTCCCTCCTGTGGCTGTCAGTTTAAAAGCCATGCAGGGAAATCGGTGCTCACAGCTGTCCCTCCCGCTGCACCGATCCTCCCTGGGTGTTCCGTGTCCTCCTCCTCTGGCCCCCTCCGTGTCCATGTGTCCTGTCCTTCTCCTCTACCCCACTCGTCCCCCGCAGCCGGCTTCCCTCCTCTCCTCTCCCACCAGCTGCTGGGGGAAATGTGTCAGGATGGAGAGCAGAGGAGGGGGCAGAGGCGGCTCTCTAATTAGGCAAATTAGGCGGTCGCCTTAGGCCTCGCCCCCAAAGGGGCCTCGCGGCCGCCTAATTTGCCCGTACTGCAACTTTGATGATTCGCCGGGACTGCTCTGCATTCTCGATCCAGAGTCCCGGCAAATCAGATTCCCGCAATGCCCGCGGCTTGTGTGGGGTGTCTCCGCTCACAGACGCCGCAAGCTCCACTCCACTCCACTGTGCATTGCAGCCGGCATCTCTCCCCAGCTGCCTGACACACACAGTGCACTGCGGAGTGAAGCGAACTGAACACGCCCCTCCTCCTCCTCCTGTGCTGTGATGTTTTCCTGTGCACGGAGGAGGAGGAAGGCAGGAGTCACACCACTGTACCGAGAGGCGCGCTGGTCTGAGGTCTTTGTCATCTAAAAGTGAGTCTTGGAGGGGAGGAGGGCATGAAGAGGAGGGCGAGGGAGGGGAAACAAGCAAAGAGTTCACTTGGAGTGATTTGGGGGAGAGGATATCTATCCATCCCCATACCATCCTGGCTCCATCCACCCCACCCCAATCCCGGCTCCATCTATCCCCTGATCCAATCCCAGCTCTATCCATCCCCCCATACCATCCCAGCTCCATCCACCCCACCCCCATCCCATTCCGGCTCTATCCATCCCACCCCAATCCCATCCTGGCTCCATCCATCCCCCGATCCAATCCCAGCTCCATCCATCCCCCCGATCCAATCCTGGCTCCATCCACCCCACCCCAATCCCATCCCGGCTCCATCCATCCCACCCAAATCCCATCCCGGGTCCATCCATCCCCCGATCCAATCCCAGCTCTATCCATCCCCCCATACCATCCCGACTCCATCCACCCCACCCCAATCCCATCCCAGGTCCATCCATCCCCCGATCCAATCCCAGCTCCATCCATCCCCCCATACCATCCTGGCTCCATCCACCCCAATCCCATCCCAGCTCCATCCATCCCATCCCGGCTCTATCCATCCCCCGATCTAATCCCAGCTCCATCCATCCCCCATACCATTCCAGTTCCATTCACCCCAATCCCATCCCGGCTCCATCCATTCCCCTGATCCAATACGATTCCCATCCCATCCCCCCATACCATGCCAACTCCATCCACCCCCCATACCATCCCAGCTCCATCCACCCCACCCAATCCAATCCTGGCTCCAACCATCCTCCCGATCCTATCCCGGCTCCATCCATTCCCCCAATCCCATCCTGGCTTCATCCATTTCCCCTGATCCCATCCCGGCTCCATCCACCCCCCAATCCAATCCTAGCTCCATCCATTCCCCCAATCTCATCCCGGCTCCATCCATTCCCCCAATCCCATCCATTCCCCCCAACCCATCCTGGCTCCATCCATCCCCCCAAACCATCCCGGCTCCATCCATCCCCCGAACCCATCCTGGCTCCATCCATCCCCTGATTCCATCCCGGCTCCCTCCATCCCCCCATTCCATCCCAGCTCCCTCCATCCCCTCGATCCCATCCTGGATTCCTCCATCCCCCCAATCCTTTCCCGGCTCCATCTACCACCCCGATCCCATCCCAGCTCTATCCATCCACCGATCCCATTCTGGCTTCATCCATTCCCCCAATCCCATTTCAGCTCTATCCCCCCAGAACATATCTTCTCCCCTCCCAAAGCCCCCCTAGCACATATCCTCCCCCCAATCAAACATATGCTGTCTGCCACAAAGGGGGTGGCATCCATTTGATGGGCACAGTGGCTGCATTTGATGGAACAGTGGCTGCACTTCATGGGCACAGTGGCTGCATTTGATGGGCACAGTGCCTGAATTTGATGGGCACAGTGGCTGCTTTTGATGGACACAGTGGCTGCTTTTGATGGGCACAGTGGCTGCATTTGATGGGCACAGTGGCTGCATTTGATGGGCACAGTGGCTGCACTTGATGGAACAGTGACTGCATTTTATGGGCACAGTGGCTGCAATTGATGGCACAGTGGCTGCATTTGAGGGCACTGTGGCTGCATTTAATGGGGACAGTGGCTACATTTGATGGCACAGTGGGTGCACTTGATGGAACAGTGGCTGCATTTGATGGGCACAGTGGGTGCACTTCATGGGCACAGTGGTTGCATTTCATGGACACAGTGGCTGCACTTGATGGACACGGTGGCTGCATTTGATGGTCACGGTGGCTGCATTTGATGGTCACAGTGGCTGCATTTGATGGGCACAGTGGCTGCATTTGATGGGCACAGTGGCTGCAGTTGATGGGCACAGTGGCTGCATTTGATGGGCACAGTGGCTGCAGCCTCTGACCATCTCTTGTATCATCTCTGCAGTCTCTGACCATCTCCTGTATCACGTTTGCACAGTCTCTGATCATCTCCTGTAGTATGTCTGCAGTCTCTGATCATCTCCTGTAGTATGTCTGCAGTCTCTGATCATCTCCTGTAGTATGTATGCAGTCTCTGATCATCTCCTGTAGTATGTCTGCAGTCTCTGATCATCTCCTGTAGTATGTCAGCACAGTCTCTGACCATCTCTTGTACCATGTCTGCAGTCTCTGACCATCTCCTGTATCATGTCTGCAGTCTCTGATCATCTCTTGTATCATGTCTGCAGTCTCTGATCATCTCTTGTATCATGTCTGCAGTCTCTGATCATCTCCTGTAGTATGTCTGCAGTCTCTGATCATCTCCTGTAGTATGTCAGCACAGTCTCTGACCATCTCTTGTATCATGTCTGCAGTCTCTGACCATCTCCTGTATCATGTCTGCAGTCTCTGATCATCTCTTGTATCATGTCTGCAGTCTCTGATCATCTCTTGTATCATGTCTGCAGTCTCTTTATCGTCTCTTGTATCATGTCTGCAGTCTCTGATCATCTCCTGTATCATGTCTGCAGTCTCTGACCATCTCCTGTATCATGGTTTCTGACCATCTCCTGTAGTATGTCTGTAGTCTCTGATCATCTCCTGTACTATGTCTGTAGTCTCTGATCATCTCCTGCATCATGTCTGCAGTCTCTGACCATCTCTTGTACCATGTCTGTAATCTCTGATCATCTCCTGTATCATGTCTGCAGTCTCTGATCGTCTCTTGTATCATGTGACCTTCATGTAAATCAGGGGTCTCAAACAGACGGCCCTCCAGCTGTTTTAAAACTACAAGCCCCATGGATAAATATGCGTGTAATATATAATATATATGTAATATATATATTTGATTAAAGAAGAATTGTTAAGAGAAAATTCTATAAACGGTGAATTCATAGTTCATAGAATTTAAAACTCTTAATACATGCAATTTATACAGTTAATTTTTATCGCTTGAATTATTTTTCCCATTATGGATGTGAATGGGGCCTCATGTCTTAGATTTGCCTAAGGCCTCACAAAGCCTAGAGCCGCCTCTGGGAGGGGGCCAGTAAATATGTCATCTACCGGCTCCTTCCTTTTCAGAATTGGACACAGTGAGCAATCGCTACCGATTGCTACCAATCACTCCTGTGTCCTGTGATAACTGAGCAGAGTAACCTGTGTTTACTCTGCTTCAGTTTATGAATGGACACGAGCCGTTGTCTCCTGTCCATTTATCCTCAATGCTGAGAAAGGGACTGGGGAATCTTTGTCCGCAGTCCCTTTCTCTGTCTCAAAGGGGAGATGTCAGACCCCTGATATCTCACCAAAGCTTACCAACAGGGCTGATTAAAAAAAAAAAATGCAAGAAAATTGAAAATGAAATTGTAAAAAAATTATAAAAAATAAAATAAAATTGTAGTAAAAAATATATAAAAAAACTACTGACAACATCTACCCACCTCCCCCCTTCCCCAGAAGCATTGTGAAAAAAATATTTAAAAAAATATAGCAAAATTGTAAAAAATAATAGATACAATAATACAAACAAAAAACTACTGACATCGTCCACTGCCCTACTGACACTGTCCTGTCCACTATCCCTGTCCCTCAATCATTGTGAAAAAATAATACAAAAAAATATATAAAAAAATTATTTAAAAAATAAAATTGAAAAAAATAAAATAAAAACAGAAAGAAATTCTGACACTGCCAATTACTCCACTGTTACCATCCACTGCCCTACTGACACCATCCACTGGCCCCCCAAAAAACATTTTGAAAAAATATATATTTTTTTAAATACTAATAAATTAAATTGTAAAAAAAAATAATAAAATAAATCAAAAAATACAATTAAAGAACTACTGTCCACTGCTCTATTGACACCATCCTGCACATACTACCCACCACTGTACACTCCGCATTCTTCTCCTGCACATTATACCCACCTTCATACACTTCGTTTTCCTCTCCTGCACATACTACCCACCTTCATACACTCTGCACTCCTCTCCTGCACATACTACCCACCTTCATACACTCTGCACTCCCCTCCTGCACATACTACTCACCTTCATACACTCCTTTTTTCTCTCCTGCACATACTACCCACCTTCATACACTCCTGTCCTGCACATACTACCCACCTTCATACACTCTGCACTCCTCTCCTGCACATACTACCCACCTTCATACACTCCGCACTCCTCTCCTGCACATACTACCCTTCTTCATACACTCCGCACTCCTCTCCTGCACATACTACCCTCCTTCATACACTCCGCACTCCTCTCCTGCACATACTACCCACCTTCATAGACTCCGTACTCCTCTCCTGCACATACTACCCACCTTCACACACTCTGCACTCCTCTCCTGCACATAATACTCACCTTCATATACTCTGCACTCCTCTCCTGTACATACTACCCTCCTTCATACACTCTTCATTCCTCTCCTGCACATACTACCCACCTTTATAGACTCTGTACTCCTCTCCTGCACATACTACCCTTATTCATACACTCAGCACTCCTCTCCTGCACATACTACCCACCACCATACACTCCGCACTGTACCTTTCCTATTTACCATGACTGAATTCTGCAATATGTAAGTCATCTCAGACTTTATTACCCACCTTCATACACTCTACACTCCTCCCCTGCACATACTACTCACCCTCATAAACTCCGCACTCCTCTCCTGCACATACCACCCTCCTTGATACACTCTGCATTCCTCTCCTGCACATACTACCCACCTTCATGGACTCCGCACTCCTCTACTGCACATACTACCCACCTTCATGGACTCTGTACTCCTCTCCTGCACAAACTACCCTCCTTCATACACTCTGCACGCCTCTCCTGCACATACTACTCACCACCATACACTCACCACTGTACATTCCCTATTTAACATTACTGCATTCTGCAATATGTAAGTCATCTCAGACTTTATTAACCCACACCCCCTTTAAGCCATGCCCAATATTTAGAGCAATTTAGGCCACACCCGCATTTTTCCACGGCGCGCTATGCCTAGGGCCCACTTTTTATCTTGCACACGGCCCACTCATTTCATGATACGCCCCTGGTAAGAATGATTCTAAAATTAAAAAAAAAATCCCATAGTTCTTTTTTAATTCTGCCGCAATCTGCTTCACAAGATTTGTGAGAAATTTGCAAAAATGGTCAGTCACAGATTGGTCCCAGACATTACAAAACCAGAATTGTTTCAGCACTTACAAATGTACAGCTGCAGAAAAGGAAGAAGAAGGAATAAAAAATCATTTGCCCACATTTGCATGATCGACATTTGAAAATACTCTGACTTCATAAATGTGTTGGAGACTGTGGTCTTAATCCACTATCTCATGAGATAGTTGAATCACGTGACCCATTCTTCCCAATTATCTTATGCGATGCTGAAAATGTCAATTCACTATCACCTTTGAGGTATTTACCTCAAAAAACAAAAACATGAGGCAAATTACTTATAAAACTGTGTTAATGTCAAATCACTAAAGGAAATACATAAATAAATGCATGAGTTAAATAAGTAGTGATTGAAGCATGATGTATTTAACCAGTTGCCGACCGCGGGGGAAGTGATGTCATCTTTCCTCGTGGAGGCTTTTCGATTCTAGTGAGAGGAGAGAAGACGTCTTACCGTGAGTTGCACTGCACTACACTAACACCAGTATACATAGTTGCACTTGTACAGAAAAGAGGTTGGGGAAATTGGCGCTGCCCTATAAGCAGTATTTAATGCTTACAAATTAAAAGTGATAATAAAAATAAAAATTAAATAAACACACTGAAAGTGATCGTGGAATATCTTATGCAAATATCAGACAACTATGCGATCAAGTGACAGAAGCATAAGTGAAGGGGAATGTGCTTACAATTTTTCCTTTGGGTGAACAAACCCTTACGTAGTGCAAAGGTAGATTGAATTAAAAATAAAAGTAAAAATGAAATTAAAATATGAATATATACATATAAACCCTCTGAGAATAAGCGTGTAGATCCTCTGTGTTACATAAGTGTGTGATAAGGCTCATGTGTTCCAACAGGTGAAATAAATTAACACTTGCCCATCTTGCAGATTATACATTTAAAACCCCCAACTTTAAACGTAAAATATTAGTGTAACACCCCCTATTTTGGGGCTAACAATATCCGTGAAAAAATAAATGTTAGTTACATATCACCAGCATGTGTGATAACTAATGTGCACTATGTCTACTGGGTAAACAATAAATTCCTAAGATTCTATGTTATTTTATGCTAAACCCCCTTAGGACTCATATGAGGTTTAAATAAAATTCATACAGGTGATTATATGTACAGTTAGATGATTAATGAAAAAGTTCATTTAAACTCCTTGGAAGATATATATATATATATATATATATATATATATATATATATATATATATATATATATATATAAAGTCTCTATAAAGAAACCAGGCAGAAATAGAATGTCTATATGGAGGAACAAGAAAAAGCCAGGGATCGGTCTGCATGCAGTTATGAATGCCAGGGGGTAAAGAATGGTGACTTCCGTGCTCGTACAGGCTGGTGACTCAAAGTGCTCCCCCCCGTGCTCCCCCACTCACCAGAGTCAGTCACCCCCACAGGGGTACTGTGCGGAGGAGTGGGTATCTTGGGATGGCTGCCTCTTGTAGATGTCCCGCTTAAGCTCCGCTGCTCCGTGGTATCGCTCCGGTGATCCAATTCAGGGGTCCCCACCTAATAATCCAGGCTTGGGTTCCTTCACAACTCCCCACCTCTGCTCTGCTTTATCCTCCTCATATAAAGAAATAAACAGGGGGCTTCCGTAGTGAAGTATGTCCAGTTTATTGACAAATAAAAAGGTTCTTTAAAACAAATTGACCCAATACAAAACACGGCTGTAAGCAAGGATGAGACCAGGAAAACAGTCCGAACGTGCGTCCCACCTTGCGTTCCAGCCAGATCTTCCGGGTATGACGTGTGAGCGTGACTCCGCCTTACGCGTTTCGTCTAACTAAAAAGAGTGAGTTGCAGTCATATTGGTCCACTGACCCAATTCACCATATGCCTTGTTCTCTGCCTCCATGGCCAAGGCACGATACAAGCAGATCTTGCGGTTCACGCACTTCAATGATAATGAACTCTGTCGTCCTCGGGGGTGACCCTGGATACGATTGGTTCTACAAAATTCGGCCCCTCGTAAACCACTTCAACCAACAGCTTGCAGCCTTGTTTACTCCCGATCAAGTTGTCTGCATTGATGAGCCCCTGATTAAGTTTTCTGGCCGCTTGTCTTTCAAACAGTATCTTCCCAGCAAGCATGTCAGATATGGGGTCAAGAGGTATAAGCTCTGTGACAGGGCCACAGGCTATACATATAGTTTTATGGTTTACGAGGACAGAGATAGTCACGTAGAGCTGGAGAACTGCCCACACTACTGTACATAGGGAGACCTGGTAAGATTGTGTGGGACTTGGTGTCACCCTTATTCAGAAAGGGGTACCACTTATATGTGGACAATTATTACACGAGCGTGCCACTTTTTAGTCACTAGTTTGATCATGGAATTGGTGCATGTGGCACCATGCGATCTAATCGCCGGGGCTTACCCCAGCTGCTTGTAGATTCCCGTCTTAGTCTGGGGGAGAGAGCCTTCTTGAAGTGTAGTAATTTGTTCGCTGTGAAGTGGAGGGATAATCTGAGTGTTTTCGTTCTGTCCTCCCCTCACGCAGACACCACGTCCAAATTCCTACTGCCACTAGTGTTGTGGAGAAACCCCTCTGTGTCCATGAATATAACCTTAATATGGGAGGGGTGAACCTCAACGACCAGTTGTTGGCGCCGTACCTAGTTGCCCGTAAGGCCAGATGCTGGTACAAAAACAGTGTCTGTATACTTATTTCAACTGGCTCTGCTGAATGCTTATGTGCTATACAAAGCTTCAGGATGAATTGGATCCTTCCATAAATTCCAGGAAGAGATCATCACAGCCCTTCTGTTTCCAGACGGTGCTGTGGCCCAGCTTCCCAATCCAAATGCAGTAAGCCGGCTGCATGAGAGGCATTTTCCGTATGTCCTCCCTGGTACCCCTACCCAACGAGCCCCCCAAAGAAAATGTTGTGTCTATAGAAAGCGAGGATATAGGCGTGACACCCGCTATTATTGTCCCTCCTGTCCTGACCATCCCGGTCTTTGCATTGGTGAATGTTTTCAACGCTACCACACACTAGTGGAGTATTAGAGCGGGGTACAGCACTGCACAGACTAGGACACACTTTCACAGGGTCTCCAAAGATGCCATCGCATTTTGGGAGACCCAAACCTGGAACCGAACCGTTACAGTTACGAATAAAAGTGTAAAAAAAAGTTAAATGTAAAAAAATATATATATATATATATATACTTATGGTTGGAGCCCTATGGCCAATACGGATATGAACAAGATAGACTTACCATAAAACTTACAACATGAATTGGATCTGAAGTGTGCCCTGGTCTGATGGACGGCATACCAAAATAAGGGGGCATACCCAAGATTAGAAATAAATATTTGTGAAGAGAAATGATTTTTAGAAATGCCCTGAAAAGGGGATGGGAGGGTGGGTATCGCGCACAGGAAACCGACAAAGACCACAGGTGAGCGGGCTGTTTAAATACCCCCCGGGCTCCTCCCATAAATTCAGGCCACCATACTGGCCTTCTTACTTATGGTTGGAGCCCTATGGCCGATACAGATATGAACAAGATAGACTTACCATTAAACTTACAACATGAAATGGACTTGAAGTGTGCCCTGGTCTGATGGACGGCATGCCAAAATAAGGGGGCAAAAACATTCAGGTAGGGGTATAGTATTAATAGTTTTCAGTGTTATTCTTTGAGCAAGTTTGGTGGATGCTTGTGCCATTTCCACCTGAGGATTGGGAATGTACCGGGCGAAGCAGGCAGACTTCCAACTACCTAGTGTCTTAATGACATGAACTGGGACCTCACGCCGAGACGCGGTCGAGGCTGCTTCGATACGGAAAGAGTGATCGGAGTACTGACTGAGGTTCAGGTGTAGGTTGCGAAGAAGAATCCTCACGTTTGACAAACTGGCAGGCACTCAAGGGTTTGGTCGGAAAAGGTAGTAGGGGACTAGAGTTTGACTGTTCCGGTAGGAGTGACAGTAGGCGGTCGAGTATGGTTCCGGACACCAGACATTGTTTGTTTTATAGAGGTAAATGTCTCCCCTGGAGCCTGATTGCTGGGTTTTAGATACTGCAAGGTGGAGGATGAAATGGTCTTGGTAGCGAGCCAGGTGACGTCTACGAAAACTTGGCCGGCGAGGTTGCTGTGAGTAAACTTGCTGGGCCGCAAAAACCCGTAGTAAGCTAGGTAGATGGCTGCTTGTACGACCAGGCTGGGGAGAAGGCCAAATGGCAAACTAGCAAGGATAGTAGACATGTCTCGGAACATGGCAGACGTTTGGCCTTGCTCATGGATTGTCATTTTGGATGCCGCGTAAGACGGCTCGTATCGTATGGGATGCGGCTAAAGATGGTTTTGGGGGATCTGGTAAGGCCAGAAAGTGGTGGACACCGGCTAAGTATATTTAGGGGTATCTCTGGAGGCCACGGTCCTGTAAACCAATGGTGGCCAAAAATTGCAGCGAAGCCTGTGGAGGCTGCAGAATCTGTCACTACCTGGGTGATAGGGGCGATATTGACGGTATAAACATTGATATACTGTTCCACGTAGTACAGAACCTTCCCACATTGATAGGTCCGCTACTGCCGCGGTGTCTAAATAAGGATCTGATCGGGGTCCTGTGTCTGGGAGAGGAAGACCAGGGGGCGTGACACAAGATCGACCCTGGGGGATGACCCGTATTGCAGAATTGAGTGTTCTCAAGAGAGACTGAAGCTGCTTCTTAGTACACCCCCGTGTATGGGTGAAGTCTTAGAGAACTGACCTGATGGGGGTCAGCTTGTCAAGGGGGAGGCTGGCCTGGTCAGGTGGTGTCTATATAGTACCTGGCTGCCAGTGCCACTAAAAGTGAATTTGCTAGGCTGTAGAAAACCATAAAGGGCCAGATAGATGGGTGACTAGACTGGGGAACGTGCAAGGATTTTTGACATGTCCCTAAAGATGGCAGTTGTGATGGGCAAGCATTTGCCGTTGGCTATGGGCTGATGCTTCTGGATGCCATGTAGAAGGGATTTTACTGTATGGGCCGTAAACACAGACGGCTCTCTGGGGTCCTGTAAGGACAGGAAATGCTGGACTCTGGCTAGGTATAGCCTGATAGTGTTACGAGAACAAGCCAGCTGCGTGTGGCAATACGATACCTGATGCAGGACGGAAGCTGAACTCAACTGTCCTAAGGGAGAAATGATGGATAGGAAACAGTGAGTGGCTCATATGAAAATGTCACTGGAGACAAGTGGCCAGTTAAGTGCCACTGAAAATGATGTGTGGTTGTTTGTGTGCCACTGGGAATGTGCTTGCTACGATTGCAAGAAGTTATGCTAAGTTGCGTGCCTTGCAACGATTGCAAGAGTTGTGCTTAAATGTGTGCTTGCAACAATTGCAAGGGAGTTTATGTCACTGGAGATGTGTTTGTAGTGACTGTGAGAAGTTCATATTACTGCATGTGCTTGCGAAGACTGCAAGAGTTGTGCTTGAATGTGTGTTTGCAACGATTGCAAGGAGTTATGCTTGGATGCGTGCTTGCAACAACTGCAAGAAGTTTATGCTTGGATGAGTGCTTGCAACGATTGCAAGAAGTTATGCTTGGATGCGTGCTTGCAATGATTGCAAGAAGTAGTGATTGGATGTGTGCTTGCAACGATTGCAAGAAGTTATGTTTGGATGTGTGCTTGCAACGATTGGAAGAAGTTTATGCTTGGATGAGTGCTTGCAACGATTGCAAGAAGTTATGCTTGGATGCATGGTTGCAACGATTGCAGGGAGTCGATTGCAGGGAGTTTATGCTTGGATGCGTGCTTGCAACGATTGCAAGAAGTTGTGATTGGATGTGTGCTTGCAACAGTTGCAAGAAGTTATGCTTGGATGCGTGCATGCAATGTTTGGAAGAAGTTATGCTTGGACGCGTGCTTGCAATGATTGCAGAGAGTTATGCTTGAACGCATGCCTGCAACGATTGCAAGAAGTTGTGATTGGATGCGTGCTTGCAATGGTTGCAAGAAGTTGTTCTTAGATGTGTGCTTGCAATGATTGCAAAAGTTATGCTTGGATGCGTGCTTGCAACGATTGCAAGAAGTTTGTGCTTGGATGTGTGCTTGCAATGATTGCGGGGAGTTATGCTTGGATGCGTGCTTGCAACGATTGCAAGAAGTTGTGATTGGATGTATGTTTGCAATAATTGTAAGAAGTTGTGCTTGGATGTGTATGAAATGAATCCTATACGAATCAGTTGTATGAAATGAATCTGAAACAAACCGGTTGTAGAGTGTATGAATTTAGTCCGATATAAATCGGACTGTGGAGAGTTTGAAATGGATCCGATACAAATCGCTGTGCCGCAGACGTGACTGGAATCAAATCGGGCTGTAGCGTGTATGAAATGAAACCGATACGAATCTTTTGTAAATTGTATGTAATGAATCCTGATACGAATCGGTTGTAAAGTGTATGAAGTGAAACCGACATGAATCGGATTATGCGACTATAAGGGGAAGTAGCAGTGAGGCGAAGGTTTTAACGAATGAATCAAGACCATGACTAAACTTCGAAGGAAGATGGGGTGTGTGTTTTTTTTTTGTATCGTAGAGGCGTCAGAGATCGAACATCCGTGGAGCCGTGTTTAAGAAAATAGAAAATGCACGAAGGATTCGATATGAAGTGACTGCCAGACCTGGGGGGAATGACAGGCAACATGCGAACGATACATGTAAGGCTGAAATGATGGGTGCGAATCGATGCTTTGTCAGTTTGAGTGGAGCCGACTCAAGCGGCAAGCGTGTGAAATGAAATGAGTGAAATGTTTTGCCGTGATATAGGCACGAATCGTTATGCCGCGACTGTGACAAACAACGTGTCGGACTGTGGAGCACTGAATGAAATAAGGCCAAGACAACTGGCATGCGCCGGGACGAATCGGTGCATCTCGGATGCTACTGGACTCGAATCGGGGCGCGGTATGCGGCAGTGAAATGAGTGAATGATTTGCCATGACAGAGGCACAAATC
Source organism: Aquarana catesbeiana (assembly GCF_042186555.1). Lineage (NCBI taxonomy): Eukaryota > Metazoa > Chordata > Amphibia > Anura > Ranidae > Aquarana > Aquarana catesbeiana. The sequence continues at coordinate 324,195,532 of NC_133326.1, forward strand.
AGTGTGCCGCGACTGTGACAAGCAACGAGTCGAACTGTGGAGCACGGAATGAAATGAGGCCAAGCCAACTGGGGCACACCGGGACAAATCGATGCATCGCGGATGCCATTGGATTCGAATCAGAGCGCGGTACGTGACAGTGAAATGAAATTAAATGTTTGCCATGACAGAGGCACGAATCGGTCATGCCGCGACTGTGCCTGACAATGAACTGGACTCTGGTGCATGTACTGAAATGAGGCCAAAACAACTGGGACACACTGGAGCGAATCGGTGCATCTTGTATGCTACTGGATTCGAATCGGGGCGTGGTACGTGACAGTGAAATAAGTGAAATGATGAAATAAATAAAATGATTTGCCATGACAGAGGCACGAATCGGTCATGCCGCGACTGCGACTGACAACGAACCGGACTCTGGAGCATATACTGAAATGAGGCCAAAAATACCTGGGGCACGCCAGGACAAATTGGTGCATCGTGGATGCAACTGGATTCATACCGGAAGGTGATACATGACATTGAAATGATTTCCCATGGCAGAGGCACGAATTGGTGAGCCGAAAACTGTGACTGACAACGAACAGGACTCTGGAGCATGTACTGAAATGAGGCCAAAAATACCTGATGCATGCCGGAACGAATCGGAGCATCACGGATGCGACTGGATTCGAATCGGATACGTGACAGTGAAATGATTTCCCATGACAGAGGCACAAATTGGTGAGCCGCAAACTGCGTCTGACAATGACCGGACTCTGGAACATGAAATGATTGAAATGATAAGCCATGATAGAGGTACGGATCGGTGTGCCGCAATTGCGACTGACAACGAACCGGACTGCGGAGCATGGTATGAAACATGAGACATAAACAACTGAGACACGCCTGGATGAACTGCTGCGAAGCGGACGCAACTGGATTCGAATCAGAGTGAGGTACATAAAAATCAATGAAATGTTTTTTCTTTTTAGAAATGATAGAAGCACGAATCGGTGGCTGAGTGCTGCGGCCATGTGCAGGGTTTTTAACGTATGACTCGTAAGTTCCGTATCGGGGTTCGGGCGACAGACGATATCTAGCATATAGTGATGCATGAAATGAAGAAATGTCAACAAAACCCTACCTGCGACAGCCGAGCCAGACACGTTTGTATGAAAAACTACGAACGGGAACGGAAGCCTCTCAGAAACTGCGAATGGGAACCGAAAGCCGCTGAGATTTCGAAACACGCAACTCACGAATGCCAACGAGCTGGAAGAGTCGGCCTAGTGATGTAACGTATTGCGCACAGGAAACCGACAAATTCCACAGGCGAGCAGGCTGGTTAAATACCCCCGGGCTCCTCCCATAAATTCAGGCCACCATACTGACCTTCTTACACACACACACACACATACATATATATATATATATATATATATATATATATATATATATATATGTATATATAATAGTGTTCAAACATGGCATGATTATATGTGGAATTACACCCTAAAATACATTCTGCTGCTTCTCCTGAGTATGGGGATACCTCATGTGTGGGACTTTTTGGGAGCCTAGCCGCGTACAGGACCCCGAAAACCGATCACCACCTTCAGGCTTTCTAAGGGTGTAAATTTTTGATTTCACTCCTCACTACCTATCACAGTTTTGAAGACCATAAAATGTCAAGATAGCACAACCCCCCCGCCCCCCAAATGACCCCATTTTGGAAAGTAGACAGCCCAAGCTATTTGATGAGAGGCATGTTGAGTCCATGGAATATTTAATATTTTGCCACAAGATGCGGGAAAATTAATTTTTTTTTTTTTTTTTTAAACAAAGTTGTCACTAAATGATCTATTGCTCAAAAATGCCATGGGCATATGTGAAATTACACCCCAAAATACATTTTGCTGCTTCTCCTGGGTACAGGGATACCACATGTGTGAGACTTTTTGGGAGCCTAGCCGTGTACAGGACCCCGAAAGCCAATCACCGCCTTCAGGCTTTCTAAGGGCGTAAAATGGTGATTTCACTTCCTCAATACTAGGGATGAACTTTATGTTCGGGCAGAAAAAGAGCTCGACTCGAACATTGGCTGTTCGAGCGTTCGTCGAAATACGAACATTATGGGGCGTTCGCGCTAAATTCGAGCAACACGTCACACCCCATAATGCACTGTGACATCACAGTGCATTGCTGTCTGATAATTGGTCAAGATGCACTATGACCGTCAGCAAGGAGAGCCATAATTGGCCAAAGGCAGGGTGCCTTTGGTCAATTATTATGGCTCAGGGGGTTAAGTCCACGCCCCACACTATATAAGGCCGCCTGCACGTCGGCCCTGTGTAGTGTGTTGCTGGCAGGTGATTCAGACTTAGCTGCAGTGTATTTAATATATATATATGCAGTCAGTCTCGTATATATATATTTATATATATCCACTGTATCCAGTTTAGATATATCTGACTGCAGTCCGTTCCTGGTGTACTGTTTCTAATATACTTCAGGCAGGCAGGTGATTCAGTTAGCTGCAGTGTATTTAATATATATATACAGTTATGCCGTGTACACACAAGTGGAATTTCCGACAGAAAATGTCCGACGGGCGCTTTTTATCGTATATTCCGATTGTGTGTAAGCCCTATCGGACTTTTTTACGTAGAAAATTCTAACGGACCTAGAAAGAGAACATGTTCTAAATTTGTCCGACGGAATCAATTCCTATCAGGAAAACCGCTCGTCTGTATACTGTTCCAACGTACCAAAAACGGCGCATGCTCTGAAGCAAGTACGAGACGGAAGCTATTGGCTACTGGCTATTGTACTTCCTTTTTCTAGTCCCATCGTACATGTTGTCACCGCGTTCTTGATGGTCGGACTTTGGTGTGACCGTGTGTATGCAAGACAGCTTGAGCGGAATTCCGTCGGAATTCCCTCGGAGAAACCTTCAGAGTTTATTTTGACGGAAAAACTGCTCGTGTGTACACGGCATCAGTCTTGTATATATATATATATATCCACTGTATCCAGTGTAGCTAGATCTGACTGCAGGCTGTTCCTGGTGTACTTTTTCTAATATACTGTCAGGCAGGCAGGTGATTCAATGAGCTGCAGTGTATTTATATATACCCTGTTTCCCAAAAATAAGACCTAGCGTGATTGTCAGTGATGGCTGCAATATAAGCCCTACCCCCCTCAAATAAACCCTACCCTGTTTCCCCGAAAATAAGCCCTACCCTGAAAATAAGACCTACAAGGACTTTAACTAGGGCTTATTTGGGGGGGTAGGGCTTATATTGCAGCCATCACCGACAATCACACTAGGTCTTATTTTCGGGGAAACAGGGTATATATATATATATATGTATGTATGTAGCACTAACTCACGTGGAGCTGCTGGTTTAAGCGGGTCTGTTACCTTCACTCTGCTTCCCTCTGTTTCACCGGCACCGAGTCTAGGGTTCCATTGAGTTTACTCCTGGACAACACACGCACCAACACTGGAGTACGTTTTCAATGCTTTATTAAACAAACGACTTAGGAAGTAGCAGGAAAGAGGTAGAAAGGAAACTTGCAGAAGAAACTCAAATATTCTCTGGTAGGGTTCTCTTGACAAAATGTCCTGGTAGAATTCAAATACTATTTGAAATGCGCTCCCTTTGTGGGACACACTTCTTGCTCGTCTGGATAGCCCTCTCTCACCGGTCTAGCAGCCAGCATGCAGCACGAATCAAAGTCTCTGCCACAGACTTGTTTGGGAATAAAATCCATACAATCCTCTGCCACAGGATGTATAGGTTTTTCTGTAGTGAAAGTCAGACACAGTGCTTGAACCTTTAAGCCGAGCCGGCAACACTATGCTGTATAGTTACTTTTGGATACGTCCTCCAACCGAGTCACCAGGCCCCTGTATAGACCAGCACGCCGCGTGATCTCTCCAAGATGGTCCTCCCCTGGGATCTCCTCAGTTGTCCAGCTTCGTCACACAGGACTGACAGCTCAGGACCATTCCTCGGCCGCGGTGGTAGGCTCCAGACAAGCCTCTGGACCCACCCCTGCGCCGCTGTATCGTGGGCCTCCCGAATGGAGGACCACGAGGTAGCACCTTAACGCATACCTGTCGGCCAGGAGGACCAGCAGGTGGCTGTAAAACGAACCCCAAAATATGGCGTCTGTCCCATAAATACCCTCGCCCAGAATGCAACTCGGAGGACCACCTCCACCGAGCGTGCCTCTGAGACAGAGGAGCATCCATACGCTTCAATACGTTGTCTTTCCAACCCTGACCAGTGGCAACAGCGACACTCACCGGTCAGCACGGAAACACACACAACGTCGGCCAAGCTGGAACAGAGGAAAACTTTAACCTTCCTAACGCACAATTTACTAAATTTACCTAACATGCGGTAGATTGCAAATCTACCAGCGCTACATACTCCCCCCACTACAATAGACGTTGTCCCCAACGTCTGTCCCGACACAGTAACAATAACTCTCAAGCCTGAGAGTAAGCATTTGAGTTTCTTATAACTTTGGATAGGCAAAGGGAGAGAAAGGACAGTTTAAAGACACTATGAGACTTACATCTATAAAACATTATGTTCACAGCCGCAAACAAAACCACAGTATAATGATACACAACCTCACTAGCTAACTAGCTGAAAAGCCTCCCAGCTCTATGTATGATCCGATAATCCCTGAAAAGGAAACATAGTTAGACACACATACATATACATCCTATACAACAGTAGGAGCAAAGCCTCATTAAAAATGAAACTCTCTTCCCACAACCTATACTAGAAAAAAATATACACTTTAGGAGTCCATCCCTGCATAAGAACTTTTTCTTTTTCTATAAAAGAAATCCGGCTAGCAAAAGAAGTCCTTGGATTTAAACACTCAACAGAATCTGTAGATCTTGACCACGCAGATCTCTTTACCCTGACGCTATCTAGCTAGGTAATCTCAAAAATTCTATTGTCCATAATTACCAGTAAAACCGGGGATCTGGCAAGGTCAACGATTTCCCTTCTTTATCCAAAGTGGTAATAAAGTACACAACATTGTCTTTTCCTGGTCTGCAAATTACCACTTTATCGGCATAGATGTGCCGACCGAAGTTCCAATGTACAAAGCATCCGCTGAAACGTTCATCCATCCGGATGGAACATCCAGTCTTTCTGAAGGGCTTAGGCACAGACAAATAGTCCCAAACAGCTTCACTGTACCAAAGCTCCCGATTAGCTTCAATCTCCTGCATAATATCCTGGGGAACATAGGGAAACTCCAATCCATACTCTGCGGCCACGCGCTTGTTTAACATCCGTTGCAAGCGAGCAAGTTTTGGCAAAGATCTGTCTCTCCCCATACCAGGCGGTACACAGGAATTTAGTGACTTTCTCACCATAGACCCAGCCGGTGTCTGTAGTGAACTAGTAGCCTTTGGCAAAGTCTCAGCAACAGTACTGTGTGTTTCCACACAGGGTGACGTCTTCCCAGAACTCAGGGCAGTCCATTCAGAAAAAGTCATTGTGGAGGCAATATCTTCACCTTGTGACCACAATAGCTCTTGCGACATGGTTTCAAATAAGTCATCATCCCCAGAAAGATCCGACATGGATTCTATTACCGAGTCTCTCAATTCTTCCGCTGGCAAACATTTATTTACAGTCCCCAACAGTGGCTTACCCGTTCCGGACGTAGACTCTGGTAGCTCTGGCTCAGGCATCCTCTGGGGTAGGCCTCGACCACGGCCGCGGGAAGCCTTTACATAGCCCACCTTTTTCTGAGTATGCACCATAGGAGTAGGCGTAGTGGACTCAGGAACTAAAGTAATGTCTCCGGGCGAGACAAGAGTAACAATGTCTCTTTCTGGAACATTGTCAGTAGCAACAGGCAAAGTGGCGGCCCATCGCTCCCTCTCTGTAGTGATAGCAGCTTCCACTGTAGCGATACCTGTCACCCAATCCATCCGATAGGCACGGGGTGACATGGTAAGGGGCTCCACCACAAACAGGTATTCTCCACACTATGGACATCGGCCGAATGGACGAAGATGCACGGCCAATCCTTCGCATCGATGGCAGGTCATGCCCAGTCCCTCAACATCTCCCGAGGTATACAGGACAAACCTCCCCTACGGCTTCAATCGAACTCCAGTATCTGTGAGCAAAGTCCCAGATTGCACAGTATTCATCACGATGCTTGCAGGGAACACTCTGGGTCCCACAACTGATTGCAACACCGAAAAAGACATGGCCACACTCTGATCTTTTCAGCACGATCACGAGGCCTCTCTTTTCCTCTGGCGCCCAACACATACATGCGTCCCACGCGGTAGCAAGTAGGGTAACTCCTCCCACTTGTTCTTTCAGTCACATAACTCCCGGGCCTTTTTCTGGCACCCATCGTCTACGCACTTAGAAGCAAAGTCCTGCAATGTAACCTTTCCTCTTCCTGAAAAGATTTTTTTTTCTCAAAGTCAAGCTCTCTGTAAACTCCTGGTAAAACACTCCACTGGGTTGCAATAATTGATGGTCAACAAATCCCGGACGCCGCCGCCACATGTAGCACTAACTCACGGTGGAGCTGCTGGTTTAAGCGGGTCTGTTACCTTCAATCTGCTTCCCTCTGTTTCACCGGCACCGGGTCTAGGGTTCCGCTGAGTTTACTCCTGGACAACACACGCACCAACACTGGAGTACTTAGGAAGTAGCAGGAAAGAGGTAGAAAGGAAACTTGCAGAAGAAACTCAAATATTCTCTGGTAGGGTTCTCTTGACAAAATGTCCTGGTAGAATTCAAATACTATTTGAAATGCGTTCCCCTCGTGGGACACACTTCTTGCTCGTCTGGATAGGCCTCTCTCACTGGTCTAGCAGCCAGCACGCAGCACGAATCAAAGTCTCTGCCACAGACTTGTTTGGGAATAAAATCCATACGATCTTCTGCCACAGGATGTATAGGTTTTTCTGTAGTGAAAGTCAGTCACAGTGCTTGAACCTTTAAGCCGAGCCGGCAACACTATGCTGTATAGTTACTTTTGGATACGTCCTCCAACCGAGTCACCAGGCCCCTGTATAGACCAGCACGCCGCGTGATCTCTCCAAGATGGTTCCTCCCCTGGGATCTCCTCGGTTGTCCAGCTTCGTTACACAGGACCGACAGCTCAGGACCATTCCTCGGCCGCGGTCGTAGGCTCCAGACAAGCCTCTGGACCCACCCCTGCGCCGCTGTATTGTGGGCCTCCCGAACGGAGGACCACGAGGTAGTTCCTTAACGCATACCTGTTGGCCAGGAGGGCCAGCAGGTGGCTGTAAAACGAACCCCAAAATATGGCGTCTGTCCCATAAATACGCTCGCCCAGAATGCAACTCGGAGGACCACCTCCACCGAGCATGCCTCCGGGATAGAGGAGCATCCATACGCTTCAACACGTTGTCTTTCCAACCCTGACCAGTGGCAACAGCGACACCCACCGGTCAGCACGGAAACACACACAACATCTGTCAAGCTGGATCAGAGGCAAACTTGAACCTTCCTAACGCACAATTTACTAAATTTACCTAACATGCGGTAGATTGCAAATATATATATATATATGTCTCCACTGTATCCAGTATAGCTAGATCTGATTGCAGGCTGTTCTTGGTGTACTTTTTCTAATATACTGTCAGGCAGGCAGATGATTCAGTGAGCTGCAGTGCATTAAATATATATATATACAGTCTCCTACATATATATCCACTGCATTCTAGTCTAGCCAAGCCTATATATCTGACTGCAGGCCATTCCTGGTGTAGGTTTTCAAATACACTTTCAGGCAGGCAGGCAGGTGATTCAGTGATGTGCAGTGCATTAAATATATACAGTCTCCTACATGTATATATCCACTGCAATCCAGTCTAGCCAAGCCTATATCTGACTGCAGGCCATTCCTGGTGTACATTTTCAAATCTGCTTTCAGGCAGGCAGGCAGGTGATTCAGTGATCTGCAGTGCATTAACTATATATACAGTCTCCTACATATATATATCCACTGCATTCCAGTCTAGCCAAGCCTATATCTGACTGCAGGCCATTCCTGGTGTACGTTTTCAAATCCACTTGCAGGCAGGCAGGTGATTCAATGATCTGCAGTGCATTAAATATATATACAGTCTCCTACATATATATCCACTGCATTCCAGTCTAGCCAAGCCTATATCTGCCTGCAGGCCTTTCCTGGTGTATGTTTTCAAATACACTTTCAGGCAGGCCGGCAGGCAGGTGATTCAGTGATCTGCAGTGCATTAAATATATATACAGTCTCCTACATATATATATTCACTGTATTCCATTCTAGCCAAGCCTATATCTGACTGCAGGCCATTCCTGGTGTACGTTTTAAAATACATTTTCAGGTAGGCAGGCAGGTGATTCAGTGATCTGCAGTGCATTAAATATATATACAGTCTCCTACATATATATATCCACTGCATTCTAGTCTAGCCAAGCCTATATCTGACTGCAGGCCATTCCTGGTGTACATTTTCAAATATACTTTCAGGCAGGAAGGCAGGTGATTCAGTGATCTGCAGTGCATTAAATATATATACAGTCTCCTACATATATATCCACTGCATTCTAGTCTAGCCAAGCCTATATCTGACTGCAGGCCATTCCTGGTGTACTTTTTCTAGTAAACTTCAGGCAGTGTTTTGCTAATAACATTTTACAGCATGTCTGGAAGACCACCAAGAAGGGGCATATGCTCACTGGCCACTAAAAGAGGGCAAGCAGGCTCTGTGTCTACAGCCAACAGTGCTGGTCATAGACACGGTGCATCCTCATCAGCACGTGGCCGTGGGGCACGCTTGACCTTTTTTTCGGCTGCTGGCCGTGTTGATCCACAACATGCAGAAGAGTTGGCAGCGTGGATAACTAAGCCGTCTCCATCCTCCTCATCCTCTGTCACCCAGGCTCAGAGTAGTTTGCCTGCCAATGCAGCTGCCAAAGAGGCCTATTCCATCGGCTTAATGTCATCAGTCACTCCTTCCCTAGCCCCACCATCATTCATGGAGGAGTCCCCCGAACTGTTCAACCACAGTGTTGGGTACATGCTGCAGGAGGATGCGCAGTGTTTTGAAGGCTCAGATGATGGTACCCAGGTTGAGGAAGGCAGTAACTTGAGCCCAGATAGAGAGGGTGCCCAAGAAGGACAAGAAACTGCCAGTCATGTTCCCCCAGCTGCAGCATACTGCCAAGTTTGCTCCAGTGATGAGGAGGGAGGGGATGATGAGGTCACTGACTCTACGTGGGTGCCTGATAGAAGAGAGGAGGAGGCACATCCCCAATGAGGCAAGATGCCCTTCAGGGGCCAGCTTAAGGGCAGCCACCCGACTGCATCACACCACAGAGCTCCGCATGTGCAGGGTGCTGTTGACTCCCCGCGTATTTTGAAAAGTTCTTTGGTGTTGGCCTTTTTTGATACGTGTGCAGCAGATCGCACTGTTGCTGTTTGCAACATGTCTGAAGTGTATCAAGCGTGGCCAAAACAACAACCACTTGGGCACCACATGCTTGACCAGACATATGTCGACCTCCCATGCAGTCTGTTGGCAACAGTACTTAAAAGACCCACACCAAAGAACAAGGCGGACCTCTCCTAGCTCTCCTACTTGTGGGCAATCTGCTATCGCTACACCAACATCCGATTGTAGCAGGCAAATCTCCCTACCCCAGTTGCTAAACCATCGAAAAAAATTCGGTCACAGCCATCCACACGCTCAACAGCTGAATGCTAGCTTGGCTAAATTGCTAGCACTCCAACTGCTGCCTTTTCAGCTGGTAGACTCTGCCCCCTTTCGTAAATTTGTGGAATGTGCGGTACCTCAGTGGCAGGTTCCCAAATGCCATTTCTTTTCAAGGAAGGCAATTCCGGCTCTCTACCGGCATGTGGAAGGCAATGTCTTGGTCTTGTTGGACAGGGCGGTCAGCGGTAAGGTGCATATTACCGCTGACTCGTGGTCCAGCAGGCATGAACAGGGATGTTACCTTTCTTTCACGGGGCACTGGGTAATTCTGCTGGTAGCTGGAAAGGATGCAGGACAGGGTGCAGTATTGTTGGAGCTTGTTCCACTACCACGCCTCCAAAATGCTAGTAGTGGTGATTCTGCCATACCTCTCTCCTCCACCCCTTCCTCTTCTTCTTCTATGACCTCTTCCTCTGCAGATTTCTCCTTGGAACCAGCGGTGCTCCGTAGGCGTTCAAGGGGCTACGCAAGCACTCCGGCAAAAAGATCCCATGCGGTGCTTGAGTTGGTCTGCTTAGGGTACAGGAGCCACACTGGGGCAGAGATTCTGTCAGCTCTGCAGGGGCAGACTCTGAGGTGGTTGACGCCATGCCAGCTTCAGCCAGGAATGGTGCGACAATGGCACCAACCTCCTCTCCGCCCTTAGACAGGAACACTTGACCCATGTTCCCTGTTTGGCTCACATCCTTAATTTGGTGGTGCAGGGGTTCTTGTGCAGGTACTAACAGGATCTCCTGAGGCAGGCCAGGAAAGTCTGTGGGCATTTCTGCCAGTCATATAATGCCAGTGCTCAACTTGCTGACCTTCAAAAGGAATGCAACCTGCCCAAGAACTGCCTCATTTGTGACATGTCCACCAGGTGGAACTCAGCATTGGCAGTGGCTGCACATGCAGCAGAGGGCCATCAATGAGTACCTGTGTGAGTATGGCACCAGGACAGGGTCAGGGGAGCTTGGCTTTTTTCACCACACCAGTGGCTAATGATCAAGGATGCATGCACTGTCCTGTCACCATTTGAAGAGGCCACGAGTGCATGCATCAGTGATACTGTCCCTCTTGTCTTCCTGTTGGAGCACACGCTTGGTGGAATAATGGACAGGGCACTTGAGGCAGAACAGAGGGAGGAAGAGGAGGACTTCCTTACCTCTCAAGGCCCCCTTTTTCCAGACAGTATTCCTGCAGGCCCATCGATCACACAGGAAGAGGAGGAGGATTGTGTCAGCATGGAGGTGGAGCCTGGCACTCAGCATAAGCAGCAGTCTTCAAGGGATCGTTTTCAGTCCCCAGAAACCCATGGAATTGTAGGTGGCTGCGAGGAGGTGGCTATGGATCATGTCATCCTTAGTGACCCAGAGGACTCTGGATCAAATGCCTCAGCAAACCTTTGCTGCATGGCCTCCGTGATCCTGCAAAGCCGGATTCGTGGTATCAAGAAGAGGGATCATTACTGGCTGGCAACCCTTCTTGATCCTCGTTACAAGGGTAAGGTTGTGGAATTTATCCAGCCTTCGCAGAGGGAGCAGAGGATGAAACATCTTCGGGAGGCCTTGCAGAAAGGTTTGTGCAATGCGTTTCCAGAGCCTGGGAGGTTACATTTTCCTGGTCCTCCTGGACAACATGTTGCTTCGGTCAGTCACAGAAGGAGTGGTGGAGAAGGTGGCCGTCTGACCGATGCATTCAGATAATTCTTTAGTCCGCAGCCCCGAGGTCTGATCGGTTCCAGCAACCATCACCAGCATCTGATTTACATGGTGCAGGAATACCTAGGGGCAAGATCAAACTTGGAGACCTTTCCAACCGAAAATCCACTGGGTTACTGGGTCTTGAGGATGGATCAGAGCTTGTACAATATGCAATTGAGCTACTGGCCTGTCCTGCATCCAGCGTTTTTCCTGAACGCACATTCAGTGCTGCTGGAGGCTTTGTAACCGATCACAGAGTGCACCTGTCCACAGACTCAGTTGATCAGCTCACCTTCATAAAAATGAATCAGTCTTGGATCACCAGCTACCAAGCACCTGATGCTGATGTAACCGATTAATTTTTCTATGAATGTGAGATCCCTTGAAGACTGCCTATGCTGAGTGATTATCCTGTTATGCTGAGTGACTATCCTATTCCTCCTCAATGTTCATGTTGATTGCTTCTAAGAACATTTTTGTTTCAGGGCACCAGCACCAGTGCCCTAAGGCCCAATTTTTCTGCCCCTGTTTAACAGGGGCATGTAATTACAATTTTTGCTGTAATATTTCACAGCAGGGCTCGTTCTTGCGCTCAACTAAAGTATCTGTGAGGGGTTGCAGTGTTGTGGCACCACCACCAGTGCCTAAGGCCCAATTTTTCTGCCCCTGTTTAACAGGGGTGTGTAATTACAATTTTTGCTGTAATATTTCACAGCAGGGCTCGTTCTTGCGCTCAACTAGACTATCTGTGAGGGGTTGCAGTGTTGTGGCACCACCACCAGTGCCTAAGGCCCAATTTTTCTGCCCCTGTTTAACAGGGGCATGTAATTACAATTTTTGCTGTAATATTTCACAGCAGGGCTCGTTCCTGCACTCAACTAGACTATCTGTGAGGGGTTGCAGTGTTGTGGCACCACCACCAGTGCCTAAGGCCCAATTTTTCTGCCCCTGTTTAACAGGGGCATGTAATTACGATATTTGCTCTAATATTTCACAGCAGGGCTCGTTCCTGCGCTCAACAGAATCTGTGAGGGGTTACAGTGTTGTGGCACCACCACCACTGCCTAAGACTCAATTTTTCTGCCCCTGTATAACAGGGGCATGTAATTACAATTTTTTATCTAATATTTCAAAGCAGGGCCCGTCCCTGCGCCCACCAAGAGTGACTGTGAGGGCTTACAGTGTTGTGGCACCACCACCACCAAAGACCCAATTTTTCTGCCCCTGTTCAACAGGGGCATGTATTTACAATTCTTGATATAATATCTCACAGCAGGGCCCGTTCCAGCGCCCACCAAGAGTAACTGTGAGGGCTTACAGTGTTCTGGTACCACCAACACCTAAAGCCCAATTTTCTGCAGAGTATATAGGGCAGGCTGTATAGTATATACAGGCGGTGACCTACTTTCAAACATCCGACTTACAAACGACTCCTACTTACAAACAGAGGGAGACAACAGGAAGTGAGAGGAAATCTACCCCTAGGAAGGTAAATTCTCTCCTGTAAGAGTTAATATGGGAAAAAGGTGTCTCAGCTGATGCTTTATCACCAATCCTTGTTTCCCTAATAACCCCAAATTTTCAAAATCCAGTTGTCATTGGGACAGAAAGTGAGGTGAAATCTTCTGAACAGGGGCACAGACAGCAAAACAAATGTTACAGGGGTGATAACCCTTCCCTATGTTATCCAAAAAGCTTAACATTTTTTTGGCTGGAGCTACACTTACAAAATGTACCTGTTCCAAATTGCAAACAGATTCAACTTAAGAGCAAACCTACAGTCCCTGTCTTGTTTGGACCGCCTGTATACTGCTGTTCAGAGTATATAGGGCCTGGGGGGCCCCACGCCTTTTCTTTTTTCAATTTGGGTGCGGGGTTCCCCTTAATATCCATACAAGACCCAAAGGGCATGGTAATGGGCTGGGGGGGTACCCATGCCGTTTTTCTCAATAATTTTCATCCATATTGCCGGGACCCGACATTACATTACAGCCACAAGCAGTTTTAAATGACTTTTATTCCCTTAGAAATGTCATTTTGTGCAGGGACTGTTCTAAACACGGGAAACACGCGCCACTTTACAGGCATACTATAGACACCCCCCAGGTACGATATTTAAAGGAATATTTCACTTCTATTTTTTCACTTTAAGCGTTATTAAAATCACTGCTTTCTGAAAAAAAGGCAGTTTTAAAAAAAATAAATTTGCATTGATACATGTCCCCTGGGGCAGGACCCGGGTCCCCAAACACTTTTTAGAATAATAACTTGCAAATTAGCCTTTAAAATTTACACTTTTGATTTTTCACGTTCGGGTTCCATAGACTTTAACAGTGTTCGAATGTTCGTGCAAACTTTAGGTCCTTTTGCATGTTCTGCCGCAAAGCGAACCGGGGGGTGTTCGGCTCATCCCTACTCACTATCTATCACAGTTTTGAAGGCCCTGAAATATCAAGATAGCACAAAACTCCCACAAATGACCCCATTTTGGAAAGAAGACTCTTTAAGCTTTTTGCTGAGAGGCATGTTGTGTCCATGGAATATTTGATATTTTGCCACAAGTTTCAGGAAAATTACAATTTTTTTTATTTTTATTTATTTATTTACAATTTGTCACTAAATGATATATTGTTCAAACATGGCATAGTTATATGTGGAATTTCACCCCAATGCGTTTCCAGAGCCTGGGAGGTTACATTTTCCTGGTCCTCCTGGACAACGTGTTGCTGAGGTTTCGGTCAGTCACAGAAGGAGTGGTGGAGAAGGTGGCCGTCTGACCGATGCATTCAGATAATTCTTTAGTCCGCAGCCCCGAGGTCTGATCGGTTCCAACAACTATCGCCAGCATCTGATTTACATGGTGCAGGAATACCTAGGGGCAAGATCAAACTTGGAGACCTTTCCAACCGAAAATCCACTGGGTTACTGGGTCTTGAGGATGGATCAGAGCTTGCACAATACGCAATTGAGCTACTGGCCTGTCCTGCATCCAGCTTTCTTCCTGAACGCACATTCAGTGCTGCTGGAGGCTTTGTAACCGATCACAGAGTGCGCCTGTCCACAGACTCAGTTGATCGGCTCACCTTCATAAAAATGAATCAGTCTTGGATCACCAGCTACCAAGCACCTGATGCTGATGTAACCGATTAATTTTTCTATGAATGTGAGATCCCTTGAAGACTGCCTATGCTGAGTGATTATCCTGTTATGCTGAGTGACTATCCTATTCCTCCTCAATGTTCATGTTGATTGCTTCTAAGAACATTTTTGTTTCAGGGCACCAGCACCAGTGCCCTAAGGCCCAATTTTTCTGCCACTGTTTAACAGGGGCGTGTAATTACAATTTTTGCTGTAATATTTCACAGCAGGGCTCGTTCTTGCGCTTAACTAAAGTATCTGTGAGGGGTTGCAGTGTTGTGGCACCACCACCAGTGCCTAAGGCCCAGTTTTTCTGCCCCTGTTTAACAGGGGCATGTAATTACAATATTTGCTCTAATATTTCACAGCAGGGCTCGTTCCTGCGCTCAACAGAATCTGTGAGGGGTTACAGTGTTGTGGCACCACCACCACTGCCTAAGACCCAATTTTTCTGCCCCTGTATAAAAGGGGCATGTAATTACAATTTTTTATCTAATATTTCAAAGCAGGGCCCCTCCCTGCGCCCACCAAGAGTGACTGTGAGGGCTTACAGTGTTGTGGCACCACCACCACCAAAGGCCCAATTTTTCTACCCCTGTTCAACAGGGGCATGTAATTACAATTCTTGATATAATATTTCACAGCAGGGCCAGTTCCAGCGCCCAGCAAGAGTAACTGTGAGAGCTTACAGTGTTGTGGCACCACCACCACACCACCAAAGACCCAATTTTTCTGCCCCTGTACAACAGGGGCATGTATTTACAATTCTTGATATAATATCTCACAGCAGGGCCCGTTCCAGCGCCCACCAAGAGTAACTGTGAGGGCTTACAGTGTTCTGGTACCACCAACACCTAAAGCCCAATTTTCTGCAGAGTATATAGGGCAGGCTGTATAGTATATACAGGCGGTGACCTACTTTCAAACATCTGACTTACAAACGACTCCTACTTACAAACAGAGGGAGACAACAGGAAGTGAGAGGAAATCTACCCCTAGGAAGGTAAATTCTCTCCTGTGAGAGTTAATATGGGAAAAAGGTGTCTCAACTGATGCTTTATCACCAATCCTTGTTTCCCTAATAACCCCAAATTTTCAAAATCCAGTTGTCATTGGGACAGAAAGTGAGGTGAAATCTTCTGAACAGGGGCACAGACAGCAAAACAAATGTTACAGGGGTGATAACCCTTCCCTATGTTATCCAAAAAGCTTAACATTTTTTTGGCTGGAGCTACACTTACAAAATGTACCTGTTCCAAATTGCAAACAGATTCAACTTAAGAGCAAACCTACAGTCCCTGTCTTGTTTGGACCGCCTGTATACTGCTGTTCAGAGTATATAGGGCCTGGGGGCCCCACACCTTTTCTTTTTTTAATTTGGGTGCGGGGTTCCCCTTAATATCCATACAAGACCCAAAGGGCCTGGTAATGGGCTGGGGGGGGTACCCATGCCGTTTTTCTCAATAGTTTTCATCCATATTGCCGGGACCCGACATTACATTACAGCCGCAAGCAGTTTTAAATGACTTTTATTCCCTTAGAAATGTCATTTTGTGCAGGGACTGTTCTAAACACGGGAAACACGCGCCACTTTACAGGCATACTATAGACACCCCCCACACTCCTCAATACCTATCACAGTTATGGAGGCCCTGAAATTTCCAGAAAGCACAACGTAGGAACGTAGACACCCCAAGGTATTTGCTAAGAGGCATGGTGAGTATTTTGCAGATCTCATTTATTTTTTTAAATGAAGAAAGAAAAGTAAAATGTATTATTCTTTCTTTTTTTACATTTTCAAAACTTTGTGACAAAAAATGAGATCTGCAAAATACTCAACATGCCTCTCAGCAAATAGCTTGGGGTATCTACTTTCCAAAATGGGGTCATTTGGGGGGGGGGGGGGGTTGTGCTCTCTGAACATTTCATGGCCTCCAAAACTGTGATAGGCAGTGAGGAGTGAAATCTAAAATGTACGCCCTTAGAAAGCCAGAAGGTGGTGATTGGTTTTCAGGGTCCTGTATGCGGTTAGACTGCCAAAAAGTCCCGCACGTGTGGTATCCCCATACTCAGGAGAAGTCGCAGAATGTATTTTGGGGTGTAATTCCACATTTAACCATGCTACGTTTGAACAATATATCATTTAGTGCCAACTTTGTGTAAAAAAATAAATAAATTGTAATTTTCCTGAAACTTGTGGCAAAACATAAAATATTCCATGGACACAACATGCCTCTCAGCAAATAGCTTGAGGTGTCTACTTTCCAAAATGGGGTTATTTTGGGGGAAGGGGGGTTGTGCTATCTTGTCATTTCATGGCCTCCGCAACTGTGATAGGTAGTGAGGAAGGGAAATCACCATTTTACGCCCTTAAAAAGCCTGAAGGCGGTGCTTGGTTTTCAGGGTCCTGTACACAGCTAGGCTCCCAAAAAGTCTCACACATGTGGTATCCCCGTACTCAGGAGAAGCAGCAGAATGTATTTTGGGGTGTAATTTTACATATGCCCATGGAAAATTGTACTGCCCTGCCATTTTAGCACCTCAAGAAATGAGATATTCATAAACTAAAATGAGGTAGTCATAAACTAAAAGCTGCGTAAATTCCAGAAAATGTACCCTAGTTTATAGACGCTATAACTTTTGCGCAAACCAATAAATATATGCTTATTGACTTTTTTTTACCAAAGACATGTGGCTGAATACATTTTGGCCTAAATGTAGGACTAAAATTGAGTTTATTGAATTTTTTTTTTTTTAAAAGTATAAAATATCTTTTTATTGTTCAAAATGGTGGGTCTTTTTCTATTTATATCGCAAAAAATAAAAATCGCAGAGGCAATCAAATACCATCAAAAGAAAGCTCTATTTGTGGGGGAAAAAAGGATGCAAATTTCGTTTGGGTACAACATTGCATGATCGCGCAATTACCAGTTAAAACAGCGCAGTGCCAAATTGTAAAAAGTGCTCTGGTCATTGAGCAGCCAAATCCTCCGTGGCTGAAGTGGTTAAAGGGTTTGTAAAGGTATTTTTTTTTTTTTAAATAACAAACATGTTATAATTACCTCCACTGTGCAGCTCGTTTTGCACAGAGTGGCCCCGAACCTGGTCTTCTGGGGTCCCTTGTCAGCTGTCTCAGCTCCTCCCCGCAAGAACTAACACCTGCATGCGAGCTCTCCCGCATGGTGTTTAGTTCTTGCGGGCACGCTCCCGTGATACAGCCAGCGGCTATAACCGCTGACTGTATCACTCGGCCCCGCCCCCCGGTGCGCCGCGTCATTAGAAGTGATTGACAGCAGCGTGAGCCAATGGCTGCGCTGCTTTTAATCCATCCATTCTAGCCAATCAACGGCCAGGCTGAGCGGCGAAGAGGATGTCGGGAGCGAGCGCGGGACTTTCAAGGGGTCAGGTAAGTAAAACGGGGGGCTGGGGAGGGGCGGCGTTGTCGGATGTTTTTTCACCTTAATGCATAGGATGCATTAAGGTGAAAAAACGTGTACCTTTACAACCCCTTTAAGGAATGTAAAAATATAATAGACAATTTGGAGTAGTCTCCAACTTTTTTAATCAGTTTCTCAACAGTAATGCATAGAAATTTAAATATGGAAAAACACAGACTCATTGGGACTGATTTACTCAAAATATAACTAAAGGCAATTTTTTTTTTTTTTTAGTTTTGGATGGAGTGGAGATGGATTAGACCCCCTGTCAGGTTTTTATTGCTGTCTGTGTCCCTGTTATCGTTATCATTAAAAGTGAAAGAAAATACCCAAATTTGGGTTGTCCCCAGAAAAGTAATAGAGGGGAAATCTTCCAATGGGGACACTGGTTCTGGTGACCTGGGGTTCCCCAAGGGATTTTTTTAATTTGTAGGGATTTCATCTACCTTCCTGTTTTGTCTATGGGACAGAAGTGAAGGGAAATCTCCCCAATGACAAAGTTGCCTTTTTCTATTGGTGGAAGAAGGATATTTATATATGTGTTTGATTTTTTATACTATTTTCATTTAGTATTTGACATTTTTAAAGATATTTAGTATTTACTTAATAAAACTTAGTTGTTTTTGATACACCACATGTGTCCTGTGAAAGCAGCTTCCCTTTCAGCAGTCACCTTTTTTCTTTTGTAATAATACATATGCCTTGTACGTGATCTGGCACTTCTGGGTAGGGGGCACATGCGGATGCCGCTTCGGTCATGATTAGTCACAGCAGATGTCAATCAGTGGGTGACAGCCAATGGATATCTGCTGGCACCCCCTGATCGGCGAGGAGAATGACAGCACAGAGCTCTGTCCTGTCAGCTGGGATATGCTGGATTTTATTTCCCTGCAAAGTAGGAAAGAAAATGCAGCACATCCCTTAGTTAAAGCACCACATAGTAAACACAAAAACACTGGTTAGGCACACATTTAAAGGAGAAGTCCAGCCAAAGCTCGTTTGGCTGTACTTCTATCGATCACAGGAGTGCAATTAGTTTTGCACTCCTGTAACCTGTTTTCAGTGAGCTGAAGTCCGCTCTCTGCTGATGTCACGGATCTCAGTCCAGGCACCACATCATAACGACAATAAAGTCTGGATCCGCCAGGTGCCTGGACTGACACCCAGCTCAGCCTCTCAGCAAGCCGCTGAGAGCCTGAGCCGGCCGCTCCACCCCTTCCACAGCTTAGCACTCCAATGAACAAGGAGGAGCAGAGCAGAGAGCTGTGACTGACTGTCTGCAGATCTCTGCTCACAGAGCTCTGAAAAACGAGCGATCGGTGGTGTTCAATTGCTCAGTTCTCAGTGTAGAGGCACCAGGGGACAGATGCAGCATCTGACCCATGCTGCATCCACCGAACTAATTATGATTCCTAAAAAAAGGCTCAAGGCCTTGAGAAAGTCACGTGTCAGTGATGCAACGCGTGGGAGGAGCCTAGGACACAGTCTGCTGAATACATTGTATCAAGCAGCAGCAGCTTGCGTAGCAAGCCTTGTCCTTACAAGCCAGCTGAGATCTGCCTATCTGCTTATCTGCATGCCTAAAACAAGTCAGGCACACGTGAGTGTATCACTGTGCTGTTTTGCCTGTGAACTTTTATTGTAACAATATTGCGCAATGTTTTCTCTCTTTGTTTATTTTACATAAAACCACTTGATACTGAGAAAATTACCATTCATTGTGGCTGTGGAAGAAATAGCTCAGAGGGTGAACAAATAAGTACTGCAGGAATCCAGATATCCCAGATTACTGAGGATTGAACTGTCGCCTGTTACTTATCCTATCTCATGAATTTAATCATCTATATTTAATCAGATTCTATTGGCACTATTTATCTATTTATACTCATCAATTGTATATATATTGCACCTTTATAAGCATATCATTTATTTATTTTTTACTACGGAGGATTCAACACTTATCACAGGGAATATATCTAATTTATTTATTTATTGCCACTAATTTGGATTGATTACTATTTGCAAACGCATTTTTAGTATATCTATACACAATTGTTGTTTAGTTTACTTTGGAGATATCGCACCACTTCCAGTGGATTTGTATAACTGGAGGAACACAGTTTTTAAATATTTGCGATTTTTTCATATATTTGCGATTTTATATATATGCGAATTTTTAGCGATTTGGTAGCAATTTTTTTCACATTGGTTTTTTAGCACAAAAAATTATTTTCTCACATTGATTGAACTTTGTATCAGAGCGCATCAATCTATGTTATATGTTTTAATTTTTAGGGGATTCTGACCACTATATAATTGATAGCAGCTTGATATCATTGTCAATCCAACAATTTTTTTTATTTAATTAATTGCACGTGCATTCACATACATTTGATTTACACTTATTTGATTGTATATGTCACGCTAGAACATTATTGCGCTTGGTGTTTTTGTTTATTTACTTTATTTATGGACTCTTAACAGCAATGTCTCTGTCGCTCAGTCGGGGTATAATGTGGCTGCATAGCATAATCTCTTTGAGATTAAAATAACACAGAAACTAACAAAGAATCACTTCTTACGTAAAACAGTTCAGAAGACAAAAAGCTACTTGAAATTATTTTCATAAACAGCATCCCTTCCAAGGGCCAATGTAACTTTAATAACAGGGACAAACAGCTGAAGGGATCCGAAGCCGAAGGACAGTTGGCTACCCCATTGGAACTGGCACAATGTTGTAGCAATTTGTCAGGGACTCCCCACAGCAGTTGGGTCTTCTGCAGAAGCTGTGGGCTACTTGGCTCCTAACTGGCTGGCTGTATGTCTGCTCTTACAGTAGTGCGTCATTCATCTGGCTGCATAGCCCGGTTACCTCTGGCTCATCATATGTTGCCTCCCTGAGGTGCTGGGGGAGGGAAGTTGAGGAACCTATCCTTCCTAGGCATGCACAGGAACCCAAGAAGTTGTGGTAAATAGAGCTAAAGAATCCTGAGCCTGCATCTGGTGAAAAATAGGAACTCAGCTACAACAGTCCCTACCACCTCTGCAGTCCTGCTGCATCTACCATTATCAATTCCCGCCACTCCAGGTGTGACACTGTTATCAGCTCCTGTCACTTCAGCTGACCTGCCATTAATAGCTGTTTCTGCCTCCTCTCCTGGGCTGTCACAATTGCCAGTTTTGCCATCTCTATTGGCCTGCCACCATTACCAGTCCCTGCTATCTTTCTTGACCCACGGCCACTGCCATTAGCAGCTCCTGCCACCTCTGATGGCCTGCCACCATTACCAGTTCCTGAAACCTCTGCAGGCCTGTCACCACTGCTAGTTTCTGCCACCTCTGTTGGCCTGCCACCAATACCAGCCCTTGTCACCAATGCTGGTCTGTCGCCATTCCAGGACTATCACACTTACCAGTTTCTGCTACCTCCAATGGCCTCCTATCAGTACCAGCTCCAGCCACCTTTACTGGCCTCATGTCACCTCGGCTGGTCTGCCGACATTACCATCCTCTGCAACCTCTGCTGGTGGGCCACCAATAACAGCTCCTGTAGCCTCTGCTGTCCTGCCTCCAATACCAGCTTGTGCCACCTCTCCTGACCTGCAGATACCACCATTGCCAACTCCTGCTACCTCTCCTGGCCTGCTGCCATTCCCATTACAGCTCCTTCCACATCTGCTGGCCTGCCACAATATCCAGCTTCTGCCACTAATCCTGGCCTGTTACTGCCACCATTTCCAGTCCCTTTCACCTCTCCTGGCCAGCTGCTGCCACAATTATCAGCTTCTACTGCCTCTGCTAGACTGCCACCATTAACAGCTCCTACCACCTCTCTTGGCCTGCCCCCATTATAAGCTCCTGTCACCTCTCCTGGCCTGCCACCATTATCAGCTCTTTCTACTTCACCTGGCCTGCCACTGCCACCATTACCAGCTTCTGCTACGTCTCCTTGTCTACTGCCATTACCCGCTTCTCCTACCCCACCTAGCTTACCAATATTACCAGCTCTTTGCAATTCTGCTGGCACTGTCATCATTATCGGCTCCTTTCATCTCTTCTGGCCAGCTACTGCCACAATTATCAGCTTCTACCACCTCTGCTAGACTGCCACCATTACCAGCTCCTACCACCTCTCCTGGCCTGCCACCATTATCAGCTCTTGCTACTTCACCTGGCCTGCCACTGCCACCATTAGCAGCTTCTGCTACGTCTCCTTGTCTACTGCCATTACCCACTTCTCCTACCTCACCTGGCCTACCAGTATTACCAGCTTTTTGCAATTCTGCTGGCACTCCAGAGATCAACAAACAGCAGCTACAGGCCTGATATTCCTCCATTCCTCCTCCCCTTCCCGCCATCTGTCTTTCTCGAGACCCCAAATTTTCCCTACCTCACCAAAAATCTCACACACCACCACTGGAACAGGAAGGACTGTCTGCCGAAGGGATACCTGACACAGTGCACTCCAGGTGTAATATCGGACTACTAAGCTGACTAGAAAAAGAGTGTCCAAATCAAATCCGTTGCGATTCTGCAATGCTCTATACACCCACTCAGCATAAAACATGCTAGGTAAGAAAGGAATATGCAGAGCCCTCCCCACCATTTTATAGACTTCTACATTGAAAGGGCACTGAAGCAAGAAGTAGTCCATGGTTTCCACTTCACCCTGACACTCCGCGCTTGGTGTTCTGTCCACCAGATGTCTTGCTGATTATTTGTACCTTATTTGTACCCGTGTTGTTAAATTTACATGCAAATGTGTAATTTACTTAAGACAATGATATGTTGTGTGCAGGCTTCATCTAGCGTTCCTTTTTGGTATGCTGCAGTTCTGTTCTTAATTGTTTATTGTATGTGTAAATAAGGAAGTTGTCAGCAAGTAGGGAATTCTGGGTAGAATCTTAGCAGGAAGTGAAACAGCCACTATTTTGTGAGAAGACATTTAGGAAACAACACATGTATTTCTCTATCTATTGCCATCACCCCTTAGAGAACTTAAAAAGTAAGTTTTTATTATCTCATCTTGTACTGTATATCGTTGTTTATGCAATGTATGCTGTATTGTATGCAATATTATACTTATTGAAGTCTATTTCTTTTGTAGTTTCACCTGGCTTGTTCTAATAAAACTGAGATCAAAGAAATATGGTATCTACAGTTAAGGTTTAGCTATCTGCTCCTTGAGACAGAACAGTGAAATTTTTAAGCTGACCTCTGAAGGAAGATAAGCTGACTTCGGAAGTCTGTACATTCCTGGGCTACGCAGTACCCATACAGTCAGAAGCCTTAAAGATACAGGCCTGCGGCAGGCGAAGCAAGCAGCCACGCTACATAGAGACGCGCTCTGTCAAGCAGCAACGACACTAGAACGGTCTCTATACAGCAAGACAGCTTCTTCCCCGCAGCCATGTCTCACAGTGGGACATCTTCTTACAAAACACGTTCTAAGTCATCTGTCCCAAATGCAGCAGCTATCGCCCTTTCAAAAGCTGAAGCAGCAAAAGTCAGGGCCGCATTCGCAGACCAAGAGTTGCAAATGAGAAAAGAAAAGGCCCGCCTTGATGCAGAAAAGATGAGACAGGAACAAGAGAGAGAGAAGGAAAGAGTACGCTTGGAGCAAGAGAGAGAGAAGGAAAAAATACGCCTGGAAGAAGAGCTAGCCCAGCAGGAAGCATCACTGAAATTGCAGCAAGCCATCTTAGAAGCTAACATGGAGAAGCTAGCAGTGGAGCGAGATGCTGCCGCCGCCATTGCAGAAGCAGAAGCTTTAGAAGCAGCCGTCTATGATGAGCCAAGAGTAGGCAGCAGCATCCCACAACAAGAAATTAAATATGACGTCAGTGAGTCACATCAAATAAAGCAGCAACAAGATGACCTGGGACCCCAGTGCTACAAGCAAGAAAAATCTGACAGAGTTCCAGACTTTCCAGTTCCAACCAAACCTTCTACTCCACAAGGTACCCAGCCTTCATACAAGCATCAAACACCAGTCTTCACTCCAAAGGTGTATGCAACGAACAGGTACGAACTGCCAACCTTATGTAAGTTTGAACCCAGCGACGCCTAAAGAAGAGACTTTTACCAGGTATGCCTTTACACCACACCGCAATACACCAGCAGCCTACCCCAATGCCAATCAGGCTACTGTAGACTTTGCCAAGTTCCTGGCCAAAAGAGAGTTAGTTACCCAAGGACTTGTCAAATTCAGTGATCGCCCTTAACACTACAGAGTGTGGCGATCCGCTTTCCAGAGTGTCATTCAAGGTCTAGATCTATCCTGCAGGGAACAGATAGAACTCCTCGTAAAGTGGTTTGGCAATGATTCTGCTGAACATGCCAAAAGGATCAGAGACATTAATATAAACCACCCTGAGATAGGCCTTACAAACATCTGGAACAGACTGGATAGATGTTATGGCTCACCAGAGGCTATAGAGAGTACACTGTTTAAAAGGATAGAAGACTTCCCAAAAATACCTAGCAGAGGTTACCAAAGACTCAGAGAATTCAGTGACCTGTGTATGGAGTTACAAGTTGCTAAAGCAGAAGGAGACTTACCCGGCCTTTCTTATCTTGACTCTGCTAGAGGTATTAACTCCTTAGCACAAAATCTTCCTTATGAGTTACACGAAAGATGGATCACTCATGGCTGTAACTACAAACGAAAACACAATGTGCCTTTTCCACCCTTTAGTGAGTTTGTGGACTTTGTAGACAGACAAACAGGAATGAAAGATGACCCCAGCTTCATTTTTCCAGTGTCTTATACCACTTCTTCTGGCCCTAAACAACTCAGAGCTCCAGTAGCAGTGTACAAAACTAACATTTTTTCCCACAGATTTGCAGAGTCTCAGCCAGAGGATCAAGACAGCGACCCTACTAAGTTCTGCCCTCTACATAAGATGCCACATCCTCTTCTGAAATGCAGAGCCTTCAGGACAAAGACCATCCAGGATCGCAAAGCTTTCCTCAAAGAGAACAACATCTGTTACAAGTGCTGCTCTTCGTCGACATATTTTGTCAAGGACTGTAAGGTCAGTGTCAAATGTACAGAATGTGACAGCACAGAGCACAACACAGCTCTACACCCAAGGCCTACTCCAAGAACTTTTTCTCCTGTTCATAGGCACAAGGAGCAAGGCGGGGAGACCAAAGACTCTAGTGCAGACGTCATAGTAATCACTTCACAGTGTACTGAAGTCTGCAAAGGAAGTACAGGTGGCAGATCCTGCTCTAAAATCTGTCTTGTGAGAGTTTATCCAAGAGGAATCAGAGACAAAGCAGTCAAGCTCTACGTCATCTTGGATGATCAGAGTAACAGAGTAACAAGTCACTAGCTAGATCTATGTTTTTTGACATTCTAAGCCTTAAAGGCCCCAGCAGTCCTTACTCCCTTAAGACTTGTGCAGGTACAGTGGAAACGGCGGGAGAAGAGCTGACAGCCTACAAATTGAATCTATGGATGGTAAGACATGCCTACCCTTACCGACCATAATAGAGTGCAACCAGATGCCAGACAACAGATCAGAGATTCCCACACCAGACGCAGCAGCTCACCAGACTCACTTGAAGCACATCTCATACCAGAACTAGATGATCAGGCTCAGATAATCTTACTCCTAGGGAGGGATATCTTGCAAGTCCACAAAGTAAGAAAACCGATCAATGGTCCTAAAAATGCCCCATATGCCCAAAAACTGGATCTCGGGTGGGTCATTATAGGTGATGTTTGCCTGGGAGGTACACACAAACCTGCATCTGTTAATAACCTGCTTACTAGTACCCTAAAGAATGGTCATCCTACTCTTTTCCAACCCTGTCAAAATCACTTACTCATAAAGGAACTACCACACAACAACCCTGTACCTCTTCCCTTCCTAAGTCCCCTCTGTGACAGTAATACCTATGACGACGACCAAAGCGACTTAGGAAGCACAGTGTTCAAGAGAACAAAGGAAGATAACCAGGTAGCAATGTCCATTGAGGATAGGCTCTTTCTAGAGGTTATGGAAAGGAGTATAGAGAAAGACAGGACTAATAGCTGGGTTGCACCTCTTCCCTTTAGACCACAAAGACGACGTTTGCCTAACAACAGAGAACTAGCATATAAACGTCTCACTTCCCTAAGACACAATCTTCAAAGGAAACCAGAGATGAAAGAACATTTATTTTCCTTCATGGAGAAAATATTCCAGAATGGTCATGCTGAGATAGTGCCAAACCTCAAAGACTCAGAGGAATCTGGTACTTACCCATGTTTGGGGTCTATCACCCTAAGAAGCCAGGGCAGATTAGCGTGGTGTTCGATTCCAGCGCCAAACATGAAGGTGTCTCTCTAAATGATGTCCTTCTCTCTGGCTCTGATCTTAACAACAGACTATTAGGAGTACTTCTTTGCTTTCGCAAGGATTCAGTCCCATTTATGGCAGACATACAACAAATGTTCTATTGCTTTCTTGTTAAAGAAGAACACCAAAACTTTCTGAGGTTTCTCTGGTTCAGGGACAACAACCCCTCTGGAGACATCACAGAATACCACATGAGGGTGCACATATTTGGCAACAGTCCTTCCCTGCAGTTGCTATATATGGCCTCAGACATTCTGCTAGAGTGGGAGAGTCAGAGTATGGGTCAGATGTCAGACAGTTTGTGGACAAGGGTTTCTATGTAGACGATTGCTTGAAATCACTACTCACAAATGAAGCCGCAATCAGTCTCCTCAAAAGAACTCAGGCAATGCTTGTGTGTTCCAATTTAAGACTCCACAAGATTGCTTCCAACAGTAGAGAAGTTTTAGAAGCCTTTCCTGTCCAAGATCGTTCTAACGAGTTAAAGGACTTAGATCTAGGCACAGACTCACTTCCCATGCAACGCAGTCTTGGTTTGCTTTGGGACTTAAGATCTGACACATTTACTTTTCAAGTAAACACAGAAGAAAATCCTTTTACCCGTAGAGGTGTCCTGTCTACCATAAACAGCCTGTATGATCCCTTAGGCTTTGCAGCACCTGTCACCATCCAGGGTAAGGCACTACTTAGAGACTTAACCTGTGAGTCGTTAGATTGGGACCACCCTCTCCCCACCAACAAGAAGAACCTATGGCTAGAGTGGAAGGACTCACTAACAGCTCTATCCAACCTTAAAATTCCATGACCATATGCTCCTCTGTCATCTGCTGACGTTCAGATGCAAAGACTTTGTGTGTTTTGGGATGCTTCTGTTAAAGCAATTGCTGCTGTAGCTTACCAGAAAACCATAGACACTAAAGGACAATGCCACACAGGGTTTGTAATGGGGAAAGCAAAACTTGCACCACTTCCTGAACACACCATACCCAGGCTGGAACTTTGTGTCGCAGTATTAGCCACAGAACTAGCTGAACTCATTGCAATCAGAGGCCCAGTGAAACTCCGACAGAGGGTCTAACTTTGTAGGAGCAGTAAAAGAACTTAAAATTCCTTCTAACTTGGACGTTCTCAGAGTAGAAAGATACTTGAGTGAACAAGACTGCACGTGGATCTTCAACCCACCTCACTCTTCTCACATGGGAGGTGTTTGGGAGAGAATGATAGGCATAGCCCGCAGAATTCTTGATTCTATCTTCCTACAAGTAGGAACTGCAAGGCTTACTCACAAATGTTTAGTGACATTTATGGCAGAGGTTACAGCTATCATTAACACCAGACCTTTGACATCCAGTTCAAGTGACTCTGAGGATCCAGTGGTCCTCACACCTGCCATGTTACTCACGCAAAAGGCTAGTATTGTAGGTGCTCCAGCTGGAGAGTTTTGTGAGAAGGCCCTTTACAAATGTCAATGGAGACAAGTACAAACCCTCGCCAATACCTTCTGGAACCGGTGTAAAGAACAATATATATCTACTCTACAAGTAAGGAGAAAGTGGCACACTGAAAAGCCTAATCTTAAACCTGGTGGTGTTGTGCTCATGAAAGATTGCCAGACACTAAGGAATATGTGGCCTTTAGGTTTGATCACCAAAGTACTGCCAAGCAAGGATAATCGTGTCTGTAAGGTCGAGGTCAAGATCTTTCAACAGAATGAGGTTAAAGTATTCTTGAGACCAGTGACCAAACTTATTCTATTGCTTTCTACGAAGGACTCTGTTAGTGACATCACTTGATGTCAGGCGGGGAGTGTTCTGTCCCCCCAATGGCTTGCTGATTATTTGTACCTTATTTGTACCTGTGTTGTTAAATTTACATGCAAATGTGTAATTTACTTAAGACAATGATATGTGGTGTGCAGGCTCCATCTAGCGTTCCTTTTTGGTATTGCTGCAGTTCTGTTCTTAATTGTTTATTGTATGTGTAAATAAGGTAGTTGTCAGCAAGTAGGAAATTCTGGGTAGAATCTTAGGAGGAAGTGAAACAGCCACCATTTTGTGAGAAGACATTCAGGAAACAACACATGTATTTCTCTATCTATCGCCGTCACCCCTTAGAGAACTTAAAAAGTAAGTTTTTATTATCTCATCTTGTACTGTATATCGTTGTTTATGCAATGTATGCTGTATTGTATGCAATATTATACGTATTGAGGTCTATTTCTGTTATTTTGTAGTTTCACCTGGCTTGTTCTAATAAAACTGAGATCAAAGAAATATGGTATCTACAGTTATTGGGATAAGGAGGTTTAGCTATCTGCTCCTTGAGACAGAACACTTGGACAACCACGATTGTGCAAAGAGCTGCACTTCATGTTCCCCCTCACATAGAGCCTACCGTGGAAAGTGAGCCAGGCCTGGTCCCTAAATTTCAAGGGAATCCCCTCAGAATTTATCAAACATAAACCCTCCCTCTTAATATGAGCTGGGTAATACCTTAAGGTCAGTGGCGCATGAAAGACAGTACCCTAGGAAGGAACCTGATAACCTCCGCTGTCACATGCCAACGTCTAAGAATTTTCAGGCACAGGGCAACATAAGCCAGGAGCTTACCATGGTTAACCCGTAGGCTTTTCACTGGCCCGCCACTCTCCCAACAGCCCAGAAAAGGTCTAAACCAGATCTAGAAAATACCTACCCATCCAGGCGGTCTCTCTGCTTGCATATTACCAAAATTATGTTTCAAAAACATCAGAGACACAACCGGGTTGACCATCTCTAGGCCACCCTTCCACCTAGGTAGGTAAGTCACATTCCGCTTCACAAGATTCAGCCTGTTCCTTCATAATAATTGGAAGAAACAACGATAAATCCTGGTATAACAGGACTCTGGCAAGATGCAAACAAAGCTGACATATAGAAAGGTATGAATCAAGTAGGTCTTAATCAAGTCCACCCTTTCCCTCAAGGAGAGCCGCCTCCCTTTCCAGCATTTCACCTTGACATCAGCATCATTCAGCCTGGCTTCCCAATTTGCCTTACTGTAATCATCAGGGCCAAACTCGATGTCTAATACTTTGACTTTCTGCTGAGGCCTCGGGAAGGTGTCCGGAAGTGCAAAGCTCTCACCTCCCTCATTCATCCAAAAAAGTCACTTTTATCACGGTTGACCTTGGAGCCTGATGCCTCGAAATACTGCTCTATCACTGAGACCACCACCTGCGCCTCCTCTGTCCCAGAGATAAAAACAGAAACGTCATCAGCATAGGCTACAACCCTCAAGGGCGGCTCACCAGTAATGCCCACCTCCACCACGCACAATGGTCTGCTCTCTAGCCTTCTGATGAAGGGGTCGATTACGAACATGTATAGCAAAGGACTCAGCAGACACCCCTGGTGCACCCTCGATCCAACCCTGAAGAGCCGTCCAACCCACTTGTTAACAAGCATGAAGCTCTCTGCCTCTCTGTATAAAGTCTTAAGCTATCCAATAAACCAACCCTCCGGGCCATACTTGTCAAGGAGAAGCCAGAGATACTCATGACTGACACGATCAAAAGCCTTCGCCTGATCCAATGCCAGCAAATACTTTCCTCAGCCTTCAGCCCTGCAACGTTCCAGAGCCTCCCGGACAACCAGGGGCGTAACTAGAAATAGCAGGGCCCCATAGCAAAATGTTGTATGGGACCCCCCTGCAAACAGCCTCCCTCCCACAGCTGCCCTAGTTTCAATGCAGCGTGAGCTGTGCCACATACAGCGTGACCTGTGCACAATGCAGTGTGACCTGTGCACAATGCAGTGTGACCTGTGCCCAATACAGCGTGACCTGTGCCCCATACAGCATGGCCTGTGCCCCATGCAGCAAGACCTGTGCCCCATACAGTGGTACCTGTGCCCAATACAGCTTGACCTGTGCCCCATACAGCGGTACCTGTGCCCCATGCAATGTGACCTGTGCCCCATACAGCATGACCTGTGCCCCATACAGTGTGACCTGTGCCCCATACAGCGTGACCTGTGCCCCATACAGCCTACTCTGCCTGTGCCCCATACAGCATGACCTGTGCCCCATACAGCGTGACCTGTGCCCCATACAGCGTGACCTGTGCCCCATACAGCGTGACCTGTGCCCCATACAGCGTGACCTGTGCCCCATACAGCCTGGTCTGCCTGTGCCCCATACAGCCTCACCTATGCAGAGGAAGAGGCAAGCCACCTGGATCAGCAGAGAGCGGGATTGCCCGCTGTAATAGCTTTCATTTGAATTTCCTGTCTTCCCGGGGCTCATCGTCACATAGCCCCACCTCTTGGCCCGACGCCTTTGATGACATCAAATGTCCTGCATTGGATCGGCATTCTGTCTATCAAAGGCGCCGGGCCAAGAGGTGGAGCTATGTGACGTGAGCCCCAGGAACAGTGGAAGTTCTAATGAAAGCTATTACATCGGGCAATTCAGCTCTCTGCTGATACGGACAGCTCGCCTCTTTCTCTCTTACCCTGGCTGGGAGACTGTGCCGGCGGTGCTCTCATCCTCACTGGGCCCCACTCGGCTGCGGGCCCCATAGCGCCCGCATGGGCCGCTATGATGGTAGTTACGCCCCTGCGGACAAACAACACTGCTGAAAAAGTGCTCCTGTCCTGGACCGAACAGTGCTGCTGACAAGAAAGCAATCTGTCTGCTACTGACATCAAGCGCTAGAAAATTATCTTTGCCAGAATCTTTCTATCGACATTGAGAAGACTAATGGGGCGCCAATTCCCATTCATCAAGGGATCCTTGCCTTTTGACAACAGAATCACAGCAAATTGTCTCTTGGAGGGAGCGAACCCTCTTGCAGACAGCCGTTAAATACCTCCACAAGTTTAGTTACCGAGCTGGATTTAAAGTCTTATAAAATTCAACCATCAATCCGTCTGGCTCAGGTGTTTTCAGACTGTCTATAGCTTTGACTACCTCTTCTGCTGTGATTTCCCTTGTCAAACTTGCCAGCAGAATGTTATTTCCCAGACCTGGTGTAGAGTCCAGAAAATGCACCATCCTTGCCCGATCGAGGTACTTCTCCCCCAGAAGATCAACATAAAAAGACCTCGAGACCTCCAGGATCCCTGACCTTGATTTCGTTAAAGAGCCCGTACTATACCTTAGCCCAACAACCGTCTTAACTGCTGTGCTTTGTTTGCAGGTTTGATAAGGGTCAGACGAGTGATATTTCCCATAGTCCCTTTCTCCTAAGGAGACGTTTCACCTCAGAGATTGCCCCTGAATCTCCACCACTCAAGACAAGGCGATCAAGCTTTCTCTGCAGCTGCTGGTAGGCAATGTACTTACCAAGCTGTTTCCTTTTTCCTATGGCTTTCAAAAATCCACTAATCCAGCTTTTGGCAAGCTCCCATCACTCCGACTTGCTGTTGCAGAAATCCAGGATGGTTACCTGAGCCTGAAAAAAATCCTCAAAAGATTGTCTTACCTCCTCGTCATGCAACAGAGCTGAATTCATCCTCTAAATACCCTTTCCTTTAGGTGGCATACCTGAAACATTGAGAATAACAGACAGCATAAGGTGATCAGAGGACTCCACCATACGACACTTAGGAGACGAAAAGATGGAGTCCACCTTAAAAAAAAGCTCTGAAAAAAAAAAAAATCTATCATGCTCTCACAACTGCCTTGCTTAAATGTGTAACCCATGCTTCCTGGGCAACGCTTAATGTGCGCATCTTCCAGACCTGCTTCCCTGGCTATTGTATTAAGAAAGATGCTATCATACTGTATCTCAGGCTGTCAATGGAGCCTTTCCTGTCTTTGGGCCTAGTGATGGTGTTAAAATCGCCTCCAAAGACAACTTGTCGAGATGTAAAGAGGAAAGACTTAATCTTTGTAAAGAGGCATTTCCTGTCCCACCTAGTTTGTGGTCTGTAAATATTTATTAAACGTAGATCATGCCCCTTCGCTAAGATGTCCAGGACCACACACGTTCCAATCTCTACCTCGATAAACCGGAATTCAGATTGGGAAACTGACACCTGGGGAGGCCCCTCAGGACTAGCTGGAGCAGCTCCATCAACCCCTTGCTGCCCCCTATGTTCCGCCTCCTCCATCCTCAACAGTTCTTCCACCACCTCTGGCTGATTATGGAGGGCTTCAGGGCATAGGCTATAGGGGTGACCTAACTTGTTACAGAAATAACAACGAGTACTATTGCAGTCCTTTGCAACATGCCCTGAGCCCTGACAGAGGGAACATTTCTGCACAGAACATGAACTTGAAAAAAAATGCCCCTTTTCACCACACGATGACACAGCTTTGGTTGTCCTGCATAAAAAGTATTAATCCTGTCACGACCTATAAAGGCAGATGAAGGGATGTGCTTAACAACATTATCCATAACATGCAGTTTTACTAACACTGTCCATCCTCCTGTCCATATCCCCCTATCATCTACAACTTTCCTCAAGGGATCTTGGACATCCGCATATCTCCCCAACCACACCACCAGATCCGCAGCAGGAATGGACTCGTTACATACTAAAATGGTGACGTTTTTGTATAATGGCTGGTGAGAGACTACTTTGGGTGACAAACCTGCCCATCTTGGGGACTCCTTCCACCTCTGCTAATACCTCTCCCAAAAGACATCCAATCCTTCCGCCTTGACAAAGAAGAGATCATACTCATATGACCCAAATAGGCTGATAAGGACAAAAATCTCCTCCGCTTTAAAACCCATGCCCAGAATACGGTCCACCACATCTCTCCTATTGGGGGGGGGCCTTCTCCAGTCCACCTCGATTGGACCTTGACTCACACCACTCCTAGTGACCGCAGAATAACTAACCCTACTTACCCTTGGGACAGGTGCAGCCACCACTGCAGCATAGAAAATAAGCGCACTCCTTGCAACATCCTGCAAATCACTTTTAGCTACAGACCCCTCTTTAGAGAAGGTAGAAACAGCATTGTCAGAAACTGATGAAGCAGACACTTCTGACACAGAAATATCATTTACATTACCCTTGGTAATTCTTATTTCATTAACAGTAACTAAAGGGTTACCAACAATGGAGATGTCCTTATCAGCATTCTTCACAGCATAGTTTGCACACCCTTCACTGGCTTTCTGTACACAGGTGGGAGTCTCAGCCAGGAGAGGAGCTTGCTCTCCGCCGCCCTCTACTGCACCATCCATAGGAACTATACCTCCATTATGTTGTATAGGCAAGTTGTGAACGAAAACAGCTTTTTCTGTCACCCGTTTGTTTTAAAGGTTTTGGGGGGACATCAATATCCTCTTCTTCATCCTCAGACAATCCAGACATGGCAAACTTGCAACCATGCAAAGACGATTCCATTTCTGTAATGAACTTTATCATACCTGCTCCTTCACAGGCTCAGATGGATCATCTTGCTCCATAGCCTCCTGCTGCAGTGACAAAGGCACAGAACTTCCTTGGCTTGATGACATACTGCCAGTCAAAACATCTGACTGCTGATCACCCAGATCATCAACCTGTCTGCCAGAGCTTTCTCCACTTTCTGCAGGCATACTGATACTTGGCACGAGATGTGAAGATTTTCCAGAGTGCTGGTCAGAAACACAGTCCAAGTTCACAGAAGCTTTTTTGCATTGCACTGACCTTCACTTTTCGCACTCTGGTGATACCTGTATTCCATTGGCCTCTAAGGCCCCTCTATGCATTGCATGGAAGCAATCATCATTGCCATACTTTTCCTTTTTCTTTCAATGAGGCCATCAGCAGACTCTGCTTTTACACTTTGGCCTCCAAAGCCATTAACTCAGGCCTCATCTGTCTTCTCTTGGAACTGTGAAGCCGATCACTTGCAATTTTTTTATGCTTGAAGTCAAACTTTAACTTCGCCAGTACTTCTTCCTTCTTGGCGACTGTGGCAATCATCACACAAACCTTCTTTCTGTAGGTTGTCAGGCTTTTGCCTTTAGCTGGGCCATTTCCCAGGTCCTCAAACACTGGTATAGGAGGACCAGTACTCTGGCCATCCGAGGGATCCTCCCCTGGGTCCACCCCAGATTCCTGCATCCACTTTGGGTATAGGTAGTAATCAAGTTCCTTGGATCAGTAGGCTTTACCAGAGCTCAAGAGAGCAGCAGTAGTGCAGCCACACCCTTTGCAGCTGTAACAGCTTCAACTCTTCTGGAAGGCTGTCCACAAGGTTTAGGAGTGTGTCTATGGGAATGTTTGACCATTCTTCCAGATGCGCATTTGTGAGGTCAGGCACTGATTTTGGATGAGAAGGCCCGATTCACAGTCTCCCCTCAAATTCATCCCAAAGATATTCTATCGGGTTAAGGTCAGGACTATGTGCAGGCCAGTCAAGTTCCTCCTCCTCAAACTCGCTAATCCATGTCTTTATGGACCTTGCTTTGTGCACTGGTGCACAGTCATTTTGGAACAGGAAGGGGCCAACCCCAAACTATTCCCACAAAGTTGGGAACATGAAATTGTCCAAAATGTCTTGGTGTGCTGACACCTTAAGAGTTCCCTTCACTGGAACTAAGGGGCCAAGCCCAATCCCTGAAAAACAACCCCACACCATAACCCCCCCTCCACCAAATAATTTGGACCAGGGCACAAAGCAAGGTCCATAAAGACATGGATGAGCAAGTCCTGACCTCAACCCAATAGTACACCTTTGGGATGAATTAGAACGGAGACTGCGAGCCAGGCCTTCTCGTCTAACATCAGTCCATGATTTATCCATCATAAAATCAGTGCCTGATTTTAAAAAATGCACATCTGAAGAATTGTCAAACATTCCCATAGACACACTCCTAAACCTTGTGGACAGCTTTCCCAGAAGAGTTGAAGCTGTTATAGCTGCAAAGGGTGGGCCAACTCAATATTGGACCCTACGGACTAAGACTGGGATTTCATTAAAGTTCATGTGCCTGTAAAGGCCTGTCCCAATACTTTTGGTAATATAGTGTATCTCTCCTGGGTTATGCAGAGCCTTGCATATGTGTGTGTGGATCCATATGACACTAGTAGCTTCAGTCCTTTTGAAGAAAAGATAAGGTTTGGTGTCTTCAGCTAGTCACTTTCATTGGTGCACCTAAACTCCTGGATAGCAGGCCCAAACAACACAACTGGCCCAGCTTAATCAATTGAAACAGGCAGGATCCTCCTCAGCAAAGTGAGAGGACAATGATGTCTGTATACAGTGTCCCAGAAATGGATAGCCTTATCCCTTATCCCTCCTTCTATGGTGCAGTGTCTCTGTTCCCTGCAGATGGGCAAAATTCCCTCTCACCAAAACCTGTGGTAAAGGTCCAAGCGAATGTCCTGGAACAGCAGGCTTTCCCAGTGACCCGACTAGTCACCTCACACTGAAAGGCTCATCGTTAGGGTTGCCACCTTTTCTTCAAGCCAAACCCGAACAATTTCACGTTGCACGGCAATTTTTTTGTAGTACACTCTATAGAATTGTAAAATACCTGGAACACCTCTTGGGTTACCCAATGAGAGTAGTAATGAGGTGTACTACGGTGAACAGTGGCTGTGGCCAAATTGCATTAAGAGTTGGGGAGGGGGACTTAAAGGGGCATGGTTAAATAAAACAAAAGCATTTGTGTACTCATAAAATGTGATTTGATTAATAAAAGAATTGTCAGTTAAAATATGAAACCAGCCTACCTTAAAAGTGGACACTGTCAGCCAGTAGAGCAGTGGACGGTGTCAGTAGAGCAGTGGACGGTGTCAGTAGAGCAGTGGACGGTGTCAGTAGAGCAGTGGACGGTGTCAGTAGAGCAGTGGACGGTGTCAGTAGAGCAGTGGACGGTGTCAGTAGGGCAGAGGACGGTGTCAGTAGAGCAGTGGACGGTGTCAGTAGAGCAGTGGACGGTGTCAGTAGGGCAGTGGATGGTGTCAGTAGGGCAGAGGACGGTGTCAGTAGAGCAGTGGACGGTGTCAGTAGAGTAGTGGACGGTGTCAGTAGGGCAGTGGATGGTGTCAATAGGGCAGAGGACGGTGTCAGTAGGGCAGTGGATGGTGTCAGTAGGGCAGAGGACGGTGTCAGTAGGGCAGAGGACGGTGTCAGTAGGGCAGTGGACGGTGTCAGTAGAGCAGTGGACGGTGTCAGTAGAGCAGTGGACGGTGTCAGTAGAGCAGTGGACGGTGTCAGTAGGGCAGTGGATGGTGTCAGTAGAGCAGTGGATGCTGTCAGTAGAGCAGAGGACAGTGTCAGTAGGGCAGTGGAAAGTAACAGATTAAATATCAGACAGTGTCTGTGCCCCCCCAATAGAGAACTCCATTACAGCAAGACAAAAAAACCCCCTTACCTTCCAGGAGCCGTTGCAAAGATATGTGTGTGTGAACCTGTTAGGGGCGGAGTCTGTAATACCATGCTTTCTCCTGCAAAAGTGTCCCTGTTTGCTAGGATACCAGTCCAGTGGCCCTCCATTCACTGTCTCTGGCGGCATCGGCGCCGGCGGCTGGGTGGGAGAGAGAGAGCGCACAGACAGTGCAGTGTGACCCGGCTGCAGGACATTAGCCCCGCTGAAGCTGGGGGAAGTGCGTGCTGTTTGGGGGTAGCTGACAGAGGAGGGGGTGGCTGACAGAGAGGAGGGGGGCAGACAGAGAGGGGGGGCTGACAGAGGAGGGGGCAGACAGAGAGGAGGGGGGCTGACAGAGGAGGGGGGCTGACAGCTGACAGAGAGGAGTGGGGCTGACAGAGGAGGGGGGCTGACAGCTGACAGAGAGGAGGGGGCTGACAGAGGAGGGGGGTGGCTGACAGAGGAGGGGGGCAGACAGAGAGGAGGAGGGGGCTGACAGAGAGGAGGAGGGGGCTGACAGAGAGGAGGAGGGGGCTGACAGAGAGGAGGAGGGGGGGGCTGACAGAAGAGGAGGGGGGCTGACAGAAGAGGAGGGGGGGCTGACAGAGGAGGGGGGGGCTGATAGAGGAGGGGGGGCTGACAGAGAGGAGGGGGGGCTGACAGAGAGGAGGGGGGCAGACAGAGAGGAGGGGGCTGACAGAGGAAGGGGGCTGACAGCTGACAGAGGAGGGGGGGTGGCTGACAGAGGAGGGGGCTGACAGAGGAGGAGGGGGGGCTGACAGAAGAGGAGGGGGGGCTGACAGAAGAGGAGGGGGGGCTGACAGAGGAGGGGGGCTGACAGAGGAGGGGGGGCTCACAGAGAGGAGGGGGGCAGACAAAGAGGAAGGGGGCTGACAGAGGAAGGGGGCTGACAGCTGACAGAGGAGGGGGGTGGCTGACAGAGGAGGGGGGCAGACAGAGAGGAGGAGGGGGCTGACAGAGGAGGAGGGGGGCTGACAGAGAGGAGGAGGGGGCTAAAGAGGAGGAGGGGGGCTGACAGAGGAGGAGAGGGGGCTGACAGAGGAGAGAGGGCTGACAGAGGAGGGGGGCTGACAAAGGAGGGGGCTGACAGAGAGGAGGGGGGCTGACAGAGGAGAGGGGGCTGACAGAGGAGGTGGGGCTGACAGAGAGGAGGGGGGTGCTGACAGAGAGGAGGGGGGTGCTGACAGAGAGGAGGGGGGGCTGACAGAGAGGGGGGCTGACAGAGGATGGGGCTGACAGAGAGGAGGGGGGCTGACAGAGGAGGGGGGGCTGACAGAGAGGAGGGGGGGGGCTGACAGAGAGGAGGGGGTGGCTGACAGAGGAGAGGGGGGCTGACAGAATGGAGGGGGGGCTGACAGAGAGGAGGGGGGGCTGACAGAGAGGAGGGGGGCTGACAGAGAGGAGGGGGCTGACAGAGAGGAGGGGGTGGCTGACAGAGAGGAGGAGGGCTGACAGAGAGGAGGGGGTGGCTGACAGAGAGGAGGAGGGCTGACAGAGAGGAGGGGGGGCTGACAGAGAGGAGGGGGGGCTGACAGAGAGGAGGAGGGCTGACAGAGAGGAGGGGGGGCTGACAGAGAGGAGGGGGGCTGACAGAGAGGAGGAGGGGCTGACAGAGAGGAGGGGGGCTAACAGAGAGGAGGGGGGCTGACAGAGAGGAGGGGGGGCTGACAGAGAGGAGGGGGGCTGACAGAGAGGAGGGGGGGCTGACAGAGAGGGGGGGGTGGCTTGGTGTTGGGGAAGAGAGCACACAATGAGCTGCAGCATTCAGGATTCATTAGCCTAGCACTGCATTGACAGGGGTGAGGGGGACCGGACTGGGACCAACTCACCACTCTCACCATTCACCAGTGAAACTGCCAAAAATCATTAGCCCTGCTGGAGCAGGGGAAGGAGGGGGGCCCGGGGGGAGCGTTGCTGCTGGCGGGAGAGAGCACATTCAGGGCAGGCTGCATTTGCCGATCGGCATTGGCACACTGATGGGGGAGAGGTGGAGGTAGGGGAACTGTCACCACTGAAGCCACACAGGACAGGAGCCATCCGGGGAGCAAGTGCTATTTGAGAGTGTGCATCCAGCGACAGGAGGGGGTCGCGCTGCTGACGGGACACAGCAGGACGGAGCGCAGTCTCAGCTACAGGAGCAGGGGGGTGCTAAACTGCTGGTGGGCTGGAGGTATGAACACTCACTTCCCACACTGGCTGGAGCCTATGCTGCTGTGTCCGGGTTTCAGGAGGAGAGAAACCCGGGCACAGCTGTCAAAACCCGAACTGTCCGGGTCATTCCCGTACAGGTGGCAACCCTACCCCATCGTCGGTGAAGGAGATGCACCTGAAATTTCCCTCTCTCAGGCTGGATGTCCCGACTGGCAGTGAAGGCTTTAATCACACGGGGAGATCATGTGAGAGATAAAGTTCTCTCCTTCAGGTCAGATTTCTTTCACTGACTCTTTCACTGCCTCATGGTCACTGAGAATCTCCTCAGATAAGCAAGATGGAGTCTTTTGTTTCCTGCCTCCAAGAGCATGCTGGCTCTTGTATTTCTGTCCCCATAGAAAGCTATGGGGCCGTTTTAGATAGGGACTACACATTCTAGAATCCTTTGCATTAGCTGCTTGTTAAAGCCCCATTGATTGGTTCCTGTAACTGCTCCTTTAATTTGCTTTCTTCCTCCTGTCAATAGGAACACAGGGAGGAACAGAATAGCCTGTGTGAGTCAGCTCACATTACATTAACAACTCCTGGACTGCCGCACGCTGATATACGTCCTAATATTGACGGGGATATCGTTGTTATGGTGGCAGCTAGCTGCCATAACCCCAGTATCCTCGTGTTTGGCCGGCGGTCCAATTTCTGATAAGAGTGGTCTCTCCGGCAGATTCGCTGTAAGATCATTTTTATCGGCGGCAGGAGAGGGGCCCCCCTCCCGTCACGCTACGGTGCCCTCTACCGCTTACCAGTTCCATCGGCAGCGGCGGAGGCAATCGGATCTTCACCCTGGCTGGGCATGGAAACGAGTGAGGGGAAGATGGCCCCCACCCATCTCCATAACAATGCAGGGCGGACGTCAAAACGTCACTTCCACCTAGGGTTGCCACCTCATCCCTTTAAACCCGAACACATATTAATTACACAGGTTCTGTGGCTGATTAAGGTGGTAATTAAACTCACTTAGTGCCTTATCTTCATTTAATTAGCCTCAGAACCTGTGTAATTCATATGTGTTCGGGTTTAAAGGGATAAGGTGGCAACTCTACTTCCACCCACAGCTCTTAAAAGGCTATTTTTTGTAAAATATTTTTTTTAATCACAATTTTTTTTTTAATTGCATTTAAGTGTAAATATGAGGTCTGAGGTTTTTTTGACCCCAGATCTCATATTTAAGAAGTCCTTTTATGCTTTTTTTTCTATTACAAGGGATGTTTACATTCCTTGTAATAGGAATAAAAGTAACACTTTTTGTTTTTTTTTAAAAACAGTGTAAAAATAAAAAATAAAAGGTAAAATAAATAAGAAAAAAAAATTTTTTTTTAAACGCGCCCTGTCCTGCCAAGCTCACGTGCAGAAGCGAACGCCTATGTGAGTAGCGCCCGCATATGAAAATGGTGTTCAAACCACACACGTGAGGTATTGCTGCGATCGGTAGAGTGAGAACAATAATTCTAGCCCTAGACCTCCTCTATAACTTAAAACATGCAATCTGTATAATTTTTAAAACATCGCCTATGGAGATTTTTACGGATAGAAGTTTGTTGCCATTTCACGAGCGGGCGCAATTTTGAAGCATGACATGTTGGGTATCAATTTACTCGGCATAACATTATCTTTCACAATATAAAAAAAAAAAATTGGCTAACTTTACTGTTGTCTTATTTTTTTAATTCAAAAAAGTGTATTTTTTCCAAAAAAAGTGTGCTTGTAAGACAGCTGCGCAAATACGGTGTGACAGAAAGTATTGCAACAACCACCATTTTATTCTCTAGGGTGTTAGAAAAAAAAACTATAATGTTTGGGGGTTCTAAGTAATTTTCTAGCAAAAACTGTTTTTAACTTGTAACAACACATCTCAAAAAGAGTCTCGGTCC
The DNA here is from genome assembly GCF_042186555.1 of Aquarana catesbeiana. NCBI lineage: Eukaryota > Metazoa > Chordata > Amphibia > Anura > Ranidae > Aquarana > Aquarana catesbeiana. Next base: position 324,236,324 of record NC_133326.1, read on the forward strand.
TTAAGTGGTTAAACTTGTGAGTCAGTGAAACGGAGAAGGATGGGGGTGAAAAAGCCCATGCAGACATGACAGGCAGCTCTCTCCCTCTTTCAGTCTGGAAAGCCTATATACATTGCGGTGGCTAGCTTGGCGGGGTTGCAGGAGAACCAAGACACCTGCTACACAGTCTTTGCATGAAAACCTTCCACTAGCTGTCCCCCCCGAACACTTACCTGAGTCCTCTCTCGACCCACTTCTGTGCCCGTCTACAGCCCCACTCTCCTTTCTTTCCCTTCTCACAGGACACACAAGAAACCGTGGGAGCCATTGGCTCCTGCTGCTGTCAGTTAAATCCTGTGAGGAGCAGGGGCATGGCTGAGTCACACTATGGGGCCAATTTACTAAGACGAATGCACTGCGCCGGTTTATACTTTAATTGGTGCGCCGGATAAATCATTAATTGAGCGTGTGAAACGGCGCACGCAGACGCGCAACACGATAATAAATATGCAAACGGCAACTGGTGGCAGTGTAACTGCTGTTTTCTCATTGATAATAGCGCACGCCCATCTCATTGGATGTGTCTTGTTAGGCAATTAATAGTTGTTCTCACTTAATTAACCCTCGTGATGCTAATCTCATTCCTATTACTTCTAATATATCTTTGAAATGTTTTTTTTTTTTTTCGATTTTCACACAAATATTTCAGTACATTACAAAAAACAGAAAAGTGTTTCTAAACCCAATAAATTAATATTTTCAGATCTTGATCTTTAAAGGTGACCATACACTGCAATCAGTTAGATCCTTAAAAAAATTAGATTTTAGGCAAGAGCCTAATAGAGTCCTAATAAGCACGGTCTTTGTGGAAATGTATGTGCACAAGGTTATTGACATGGAAAGTTTTTTTTTTTTTCTCCCGTTAATTGCGACCCTCACCTGTGCACACATAGATACACAAATATATAAACATTGGTTTGTGCATGCAAGTGCCTAGTTTATAGGTTTTTTATGCACACACTGAAAAATATGGAGCTGTTTCTGTTACAAGCATGATTTTCATGCTCATTATAATAATTTTTATCATGATAGTATTTATAATATGTTATTTACGGTACTAATATATGTCTTCACATGTCAATTAATGAAGGTTTCTTCCTCCTTTTCGTTTCTTTAGGAAAGGTGCTTCATTTTCACAATTTACAGAAAATTGATATTACGCACTAGAATTATTCACATGTGGACACAAATGTATTCAATTTGGATATATTAGTATTGTTTTTATTGGGAACAAAGGAAGTGTGCATGTATGTGTTTTCCCCCTCCCTTTTTCCTATATGACCATGTATTTTATAAACAGAATTAAAACATACGTTTATTATATTTACACACATTCTGGTCATAGAGCTCATCCATACACATGAAACACATACACATTTATCGTCTTTTGACACATTAAGCACACATTCCTTATGGGACTGCCACGTTCCACAATACAAGATCACCCTTTTACTATTACTATTAGATAATCACTGATATACATATATACATATAATAATTCCTTCCTCTTGGTTTCACAATACCCATATACAGTATAAATACCACATTATCGTGATATTGTTTGCACACACAGAAACCCTATTTATTATTTTTCTTTTTCCTTCACTCCCCAAACGCACTTTACACGCACTGATCCTTTTTCCTTTCTGGTGTAATTTATATATATTTATTTTTATTTTTATTTTTACACTAGTATTCACCACCCATTAAGATTTTTCAATCTTTTTACTCACTTTACATTATCTATTTCTCACGTTATTCCAAAAATAGCCCCTTTCTTCACTTTTTTATCATTCTTTATATTTAGTTTACGTGTCTTACATGCTTATATAGCATTTTTTATAATTGGTCCCCTTTTTGCTACATTTTGCCATTGCTTACACATATACACCCTGCACTCACAGGGATTTTTTACCCCTGTGCTCATCAATCACAGACCAATGTTCACACCCTTCACAATCGGATCTCAGCTGTTCTGCATTTTAGATTTACCACTTGGTCACATGATTCATGATAAATGGTATATATGTGGTTTTATTTTTATTACTGTTAGCTATGAGTAAGTGCTCCGTAAGAGCGTGAAACGCGTTAGCTGATTGCCTGTACATTCTATCTATGGTACTTTGTACATGATTTGTTCCTGATTTTACAATAAAGAAATCTCGTTGGATTATATTCTCCTGGTGTGCGGCTGTCTGGACTTTTTTCTCTACTTACAACATGGATTAGCATTAGCCAGCACCTGGGGCTTTTTCAAATCCGGAGAGCAACATTCAGTTTATACCTGGTTTGGATACAACCTGGTGCTGGGAAAACGCTTGTGCTGTTGTTAGGCAAGAGCCTGTTTGATTTCCTATAATTTGAATTAATTGTTCAAGTGCGTCTTCCTATTTTGCCGAAATATCCAGTTGTACAGAGATTGGCCAATCGGATTGCATAGTGCATGACCATCTTAAGTGCCAAATTTGGAATGTAGAGACATGACCCACTTGTATTTTCACAAGTGGACACAAGAACCTACATCTATAGTTACATATTTGTGTAGCACAGTGGTGTAGTGGTTAGCACTTTCACCTAGCAGCAAAAAGGGTAATTGGTTCAAATCCCGCCTGTGACACCATCTGCCTGGAGTTTGCATGTTCTCCCTGTGCCTGCGTGAGTTTCCTTCCACAATCTAAAAACATGCTGTAAATCGGATCCTGTCTAAATTGGCAATAATATGTATGAATGTGTGTTAGGGACCCACACAAACATCACTCCGTATTAAAAAAAAATTTTTTTTTTCTTAATTTGCCAATAAGGATCACCTCTTCCTCATAGAACTTAGCAGCAGTACAAGCAACTTCCTGTAGGGGTGTGATGTCATTCCTGTGTGCTGGCCACCGCTTTCCGAGAACCACATATGCGCATACCTGTGCGCACACAGCAGTTACACACAGGGGCAGCTCTAGGCTTTGTGAGGCCTTAGGCAAAAATTAGACATGAGGCCCTCGTATGCCCATAATGGAAAGAGTAATTAAAGCAATAAAAATGTAATACTACATTGCAATGTACAGTGTAAAATGAACTGATGGCAATCCATCTGTCAGGTCTCTCACTTACTAGACCGGAGAGTCCACTTGGGCAGAGGGTAGGCTCCCTTACGTATCCGACTGGTAGAGCAGACAGGAGGCACACGAGTGCGGAGTGGTATGAGAGCCTGTGCAGGAGTCCGTATTCCGGAAGCTAGATGTCTTCAAACAGCAGATATTAGTCAGAGGCACAGGCAACGGATGCTGAGCAGGAGCTAAAGACAGGTCAAGCACAGGCTGGGTTCGGCAACAGGCGGGCAGCGGAGGTACAGGAGGAGCAGGCAGAAGCGAGGTCAAACAAGCCGGGGTCAGATGCAGGCGGAGGTCAGAAGGGTCCAAGAGGCAAGCCGGGTCGTCAACAAATCAGGAACACAGGAACTAGGAACAGGAAACAGGAACTAGGCATGGAGCTGTTGATCAGGCTGCACTGATCAGAGGGAGAGGAAAGCCTAAATAGGCTGATTGGCGCTAAACGCCACGGCTGTGCGTGCGCCGTTATGCACAGGCACCCGTGCACCCGCCCGAGCATGCCCCCGGACAGCGGCGCGCACACCCGCACCACCAGACCAACGCATAGTAGCGCCCACAGGTGAATGCGCGCTAACGCGAACGCGCGTACGCGCCCGGGCACCACCGTGTCTGCCACGGCCAGCCGGAATGCCAACACCAGTGCCCATAGAGGCAGGCGCTCATGCACCCACAGGAGCGCACGCACCAACGTGCCCCGACGCGCGACGACGCCCAATCAGGTAACCTCTCTGACAGTGCCCCCTCCTCAAGGGCAGACACCGGATGCCCAATTGGGCTAACTTGGAAGCATGTGAGTCCTTGAAGGCCTTCAAGAGTTCTCCAACATGCAAATTGTCTTCTGGTTCCCATGAGTTGTCCTCAGGGCCATATCCCTTCCACTTAATGAGGTATTGGGTTTGATTACGTCTCCTTCTGCAGTCTAATATTGCTTCCACTTCAAACTCCTCCTCATTGTGTACAAGAATGGGTTTGGGTGGACCGACACTATGGTCAACAAAAGAATTGGGGATAACTGGTTTCAAGAGAGATACATGGAAGACCGGGTGCACCTTCAGAGAATTTGGCAGATCAAGCTCATAGGCGACATTGTTAATCTTCCTCCTTACCAGGAAGGGCCCCAGGAACTTAGGGCCTAGTTTTTTAGATGGACATGCCAGCTTCAGATTGGCGGTTGATAACCATACTGGGTTGCCAGGTTCCAACACAAGTTCTCCACGCCTCTTTTTATCAATCATCTTCTTATATCCTTCTTGGGCCTTGGCCATGGTATATTGTAATAGTTTGTTGTTCACTGAGAAGAAATTCAGGGTCTCAGATACTGCAGGAACAGAACACTGAGGTATTGATCCAGGCAAAAAGGTCGGATGAAAGCCATAGTTGGCATAGAATGGAGTCTGGTTGGTGGCTGAATGCAAGGAATTATTGTAAGAGAACTCCGCAATAGGGAGTAGGGGAGCCCAAGCATCCTGGGAGAAGGCGGAAAAGCAGCGGAGATACAGCTCCAGAGTCTGATTCGTCCTCTCAGTTTGCCCATTAGACTGCGGATGGTAGGCTGAGGAGAACGCCAACTCAATTTCCAAGGAACCACAAAGGGCTTTCCAGAATCTGGAGGTGAACTGGACACCACGGTCAGAAACTATACTCTTCGAAACTCCATGTAGCCTGACAATTTCCTTAATAAAAATATCAGCTGTCTCCGTGGCTGATGGAGTACCCTTCATTGGGAGGAAATGAGCCATTTTAGACAATCTGTCTACCACGACAAAGATGGAGGAAAAGCCTTCTGATGGGGGGAGTTCGACGACAAAGTTCATTGAGATCATACTCCATGGTCTCTCTGGGACTGGGAGAGGTTTCAATAGTCCCCAAGCTCTAGCCCGGCTGGTTTTGCTTCTAGCGTATTGCGGGAATCAACGAACCTTCTACAATCCCTAATGAGATGAGGCCACCAGAAGGCACGTAGTACCAGATCGCTCGTTTTTCGTGAGCCGAAATGTCCAGCTAATTTGTGATCATGACACAGTTCTAGTACCTGTACCCTTAATTCTTCGGGGAGCACAATCTTGTTTTCATGCCAAAACAGGCCATCCTTGGTACAGGCTCCAGCGGGTGGCGTCGCCCCCATAGAAGCCCGTCTGATCTGAGAAATTATATTTTCTTGTAGAAGCAAGAAATTCCCATGGGGAAGGATGGTATCTGGAGGTAAGGTTTATTCCGAATCATGGAACATACGTGAGAGTGCGTCAGATTTAATATTTTTGGATCCAGGTCTGAAGGTGACGTGGAACTCAAATCGAGAAAAAAAAAGTGCCCATCTGGCCTGCCGGGGTTTTAGCCTCTTAGCCATTCGCAGGTATTCTAGGTTTTTATGGTCTGTGTAGACCAAGATGGGATAAGCAGCACCCTCCAGAAGATAACGCCATTCCTCTAAGGCCGCCTTAATAGCCAGGAGTTCACGATCTCCCACATCGTAATTTCTCTCGGAAGATGAGAGTTTTTGTGAGAAAAACCCCACAGGGTACAGAAGAGCTTTGGTGCCTTGTCGTTGTGAGAGTACAGCTCCTACCGCAATTTCGGAAGCGTCAACTTCTAACACGAATGGTAGAGCTGGGTTGGGGTGTTTTAAAATGGTGGCTGAGGTAAATAGGGCTTGAGTTCCTCAAAGGCTGACTGTGCCTTAAGAGTCCAGCAAAACCGACTTCCTTGTCTGGTGAGTTCCGTAATGGGAGCGATTATCGAGGAGAATCCTTTTATGAATTTTCTATAGACGTTGGCAAAGCCAATAAAGCGTTGTGCCCCTTTCTTATCAATAGGTGCAGGCCAGTCCAGGATAGCAGATACTTTTTGGGGATCCATCTTGATGCCCTCAGGGGAGATGATCAGGCCCAGGAACTGAATGCATTGAAGCTTGAATTCACATTTTTCAAGTTTTGCATAGAGCCCATGTTGCCTAAGTCAGGTGAGAACATTTCGCACATGCCTGCGGTGGTCGGCCAGAGAGGCGGAGAAAATCAGGATATCATCCAGATAGATTATGACATAGAGGTCTAGGAAGTCACAGAATACGTCATTGACAAAGTGTTGGAAGGCGTGTTACACAGGCCAAAGGGCATGACAAGGTACTCGAAGTGCCCAAATCGAGTACAGAAAGCCGTTTTCCACTCATCCCCTTCTCTTATGCGGATTAAGTTGTACGCCCCGCGGAGATCCAGCTTGGTGAAAACTTTTGCGGTTCCCAGTCTTTGGAATAACTCTGGTACTAAAGGTAACGGGTATCTGTTCTTTACAGTGATTTTGTTTAATTCCCGGTAGTCGATACAGGGGCGTAGGGTGTGATCCTTCTTCTCCACGAAGAAGATGTATGCACCAGCTGGAGACATAGAAGGGCGGATAAACCCTTTCTTTAGGTTCTCGTCAATATAATTTTTTAAGGTGCCTAGCTCCTGCTCAGTTAGTGGCAAAATCCTCCCAAAGGGAACTTCGATTCCAGGTAAGAGTTCTATTGGGCAGTCATAAGGCCTGTGAACTGGAAGGGTCTCTGCCCCTTTCTTACTAAAGACATCCTGGAAATCCCGGTAGGCCTCGGAAGGGATTGGCAAAGCTTGGTATCAGAATCCAAACAAAGACACTGAGTCGGTGTCACGGGTGTCCCATGTAAGCAATGTTGCCTGCAGTAGTCAGATAGGAATTGGATTTTTCCCGTGGACCAGTCAATGCTGGGGTTATGTGCCTGTAGCCAGGGCATTCCGAGGATGATTGGGAAGAGAGGAGAGGAGATGACATCCAAGCGTAAAAGTACCTGGTGTTCCGGGCCTATGGTAGCCAGTAGTGGGACAGTCTCGCAGGTGACTGGGCCGGAACTAAGGGTAGAGCCATCAGCTAGGAATACTGCAAGACCCTGGGTCTTAGGTTGAAGAGGAATGCCATGGTTATTAACAAAGGTCTGATCGATGAAGCCACTGCATGTTCCAGAGTGAATAATGACCAACACCGGGATGTTCTTTCCGGGAAGCTGTAATACAACAGAGATTGTCAGATGGTTACCAGATTTGGGCAAAACAGATGCACAAGAGGAAGAGGACGTCAGATACTTACGTATCTTATTGGGGCAGGTCCTCACAAAATGTCCTTGTTCCCCACAGTACAGGCATAAGTTGTGAGTACGTCTGCGCATCTTCTCTTCCGGGGTAAGGGATGGTCGGAGCAGACCAAGTTGCATGGGTTCGGGTGCTTCCGTGGCTGGAGTAGAGGAGAGAGGGAATTGGTTGGGAGAACTGGGAACCCTAGGGAGCATCCAAATAGGACGAGGATGACTAGAGGATCTCTCAGAGCGTCTTTCTCTCAGATGACGGTCAATTTGAATAGACAGGTTTATAAGTTCATCCAGAGTCTGGGGTATCTCAACACGTGCCAGCTCATCCTTAAGGGGATCAGTTAACCCCATCCAAAATTGATGATGCAAGGCAGCGTCGTTCCACTCCGTATCAGAGCTCCAACGTTGGAACTCAACTGCGTAGTCTTCGGCCGCTCTGCGGCCTTGCTGCAGGGAATGCAAGGCTGCCTCAACAGTAGTGGTACGTTGAGGATCCTCGTATAACTGCGACATTGCCAGGAAAAAAGCATCCAGGGTATCCAAGGATCTAGACTTCTGCTCCAGTAGATGATGGGCCCAGGTCTGGGGCTCGCTGGACAGCAGTGCAATGACAAATCCCACCTTAGTGGCGTCCAGAGAGAATGTGCGAGGCTGTAACGCAAAATAGAGCTCGCAGGCGTTACGGAAGGCCCGGTATTTGCGACGATCTCCAGTAAATTTTTCGGGTGCGGGTACCCTGGGTTCCGGAGGAAGCATTACTACGGAGGGTGCTGGGGATAGTCCGGCAGATGATGCCCCTTGAGGGTGAGGAGCTGCTGAGAGGGCTTGGACCTGACCCTCTAATCTGGTGTAGCCTTCTTGTAGGCTCTTGACTGCTTGGGTAAGGCCCGCGAGGTGCCTACAAAGTTCATCTATGGGGGAGGCCCCCTGCCCAGACTCGGTGGCTGCCTGATACTGTCAGGTCTCTCACTTACCAGACCGGAGAGTCCACTTGGGCAGAGGGTCCCTTACGTATCCGGCTCACGGCCCCTGGTAGAGCAGACAGGAGGCACACGAGTGCGGAGTGGTATGAGAGCCTGTGCAGGAGTCTGTATTCCGGAAGCTAGCAGTCTTCAAACAGCAGATATTAGTCAGAGGCACAGGCAACGGATGCTGAGCAGGAGCTAAAGACAGGTCAAGCACAGGCTGGGTTTGGCAACAGGCGGGCAGCGGAGGTACAGGAGGAGCAGGCAGAAGCGAGGTCAAACAAGCCGGGGTCAGATGCAGGCGGAGGTCAGAAGGGTCCAAGAGGCAAGCCGGGTCATCAACAGATCAGGAACACAGGAACTAGGAACAGGAAACAGGAACTAGGCACGGAGCTGTTGATCAGGCTGCACTGATCAGGGGGAGAGGAAAGCCTAAATAGGCTGATTGGCACTAAACGCAGTGCCCGTGCGCGCGCCGTAATGCACAGGCGCCTACGCACGCGCCCAAGCGCGCCGCTGTCTGACAGCGGCGCGCACACCGGCACCTCCAGACCAACGCATAGTAGCGCCCGCAGGCAAACGTGCGCTAATGCGAACACGCGTACGCGCCCGGGCACCACCGCGTCCGCCACGGCCAGCCGGAATGCCAACACCAGTGCCCATAGAGGCAGGCGCCCATGCACCCGCAGGAACACGCGCACCAACGCGCCCCGACGCGTGACGACGCCCAATCAGGTAACCTCTCTGACACCATCCATGGCCAGTCCTCAAGGATTCCAGTATGGTATTGGATCATATCACACCAGCGAGCTCATCCAGACCGTCCCTCCCTTTCCCAGGCTGTGCTCTGCTCTCCGCTGGGTGTGTCTTGTCAGCAGATCGCCATTTGTGAGCGGCACAAAGAGATAACATTGACAGCGCCATCCTTCTTCCCAATGCTGGGCTCTCCCCACCAGTGGCATAGCAAGGGTTGTCAGCGCCTGGGGCAAGGCAAGTAATTTGCGCCCCCTAACCTGTGGACTTTTAGCTCTGGTCTGGTCACATGATCCCCTGTGTCAGTCATTGGTGGCTGCAGGGGAGGGGAGAGGAGAGAGCGTTTGGCAATGGATGGTAAAGCCTGGAGCGGTGACATCACCCACAGGTTCCCATGTCCCATCTGTTGTTGGCAGTTTTAAGGTCACATACCTCTGAACCCCTAAACCTTGGGCGCTCCATTATGCAAATCTTTATCAGCCACTGTTGTAGAATGCTTGGGCCTGTCCTCTCCAACCTACTGGTAAAGGAGGCCATCCATCAAAGTTATAAGCCAATAACAACCATTGGAGCCTTGCCACTTTCTCTGGCTGGCCTAGATCTGTATATGATAGACTCAGGTCTCCTGAATGTTCCTATCAGGTAGGTAAGAGGAATGCAGCACCTATAGGGTCTCTTTTATGCCCTGAGATAGTTTGGAAGGCTTAAAGGGTAAGTTCAGGTTTTCACAAAAAACTAACTCCAAGTATCCTGGCCACCCCTCTGGACTTCGCTGTTCATAGTGCTCATGAGACCCCATGCTTCCGGTGTAGAGATCTGTGGTCTTTACACAATTCATGACCCTGGAGGCGGAGGAGGAGGGAGGGGGAGAGGACAGTGGAAGGGGAGTAGAGAGGATATGGTAAGGGACAAGAAGACAGAAGGAGGGAGAGAGAGAACATAGAGAGGGAATGGGGAGAAAGGACGGGGGAGAGAGCAGGGGGGGCAGAGAAGGGAGGGAGAGAGGACAGAGAGGGAGGGGGAGAGAATGGGGGGGCAGAGATAGAAAAAGAGAGGACAGAGAGAGGGAGGGGGAGAGAAGAGAGGGAGGGGGAGAGGAGAGAGTGGATAGAGGGAGGGGGGGGAGAGGGAGGGGGAGAGAAAGGAGGGGGAGGGAGGAGAGAAGAGAAAGGGAGGGGTGATGGAAATAATGGGGGGGGAGGAGGGTTAGAGGTCAGAGGGAGGGGGGATAAAGGGTAGGTAGAAGGAGAAGAGGGGCTGATGTGATAATTAGGATAGGTGGGCAGTGTTGTACCACTGTAGGATCGTAGACAGTGGCAGTCCGTTCATTAGGGGCTCACGGGCGCCGCCCCCTCATCTATGTGCCCGGCCCCCTGATCTACATACAGGGCGCTGAATGCATGGATTCCAATGGGGGTGTTCTTTTTTGAAGCACATGATTAGAGCTGGAGGCTCTAATAGGCTTCAAGAAAAGGTGGTCTTGGGGCGCAGAGCATTGCGCTCCAAGCCCACCCATTTGTGTGAGAATAGTGAATGAATATTCGCTATTCTCATACTGATCCTCCTCCTGGCCAATCAGGAAGCGGGTCATGAGACCCGTCACTCGATTGGCCAAACGGAGATGAGATCCGATTGGCTGCCAGGAAGAGGAGGGAGGAGACACTGGGGAACAGAGGGATGAGATGCTTGCTAGATGGGGTAAGTGCGGGCCCTGACTGACTAACATGACCGATGGGGGGGTGCCGCCATGACCTGGGGGGGCCTCTGTGCCGTCCGCGACCTGACAGGGGGTTGGCGGGGGGTGGGTTGTTTGCCGTGCCCCCCCAAAGAAAACACCAGTCACCAGTGATTGCAGATAAATATCAGGGTGTTCTGAGCTCCTCCTCCTGCCATCCAGACACATGTGATCTCACCTACACTGCAAGTGGGACTGATATACCATGCTTTCACCTCCAGCCTCACAATAAGTGCTCCTCCTCAATAGACATGCTGAAGATTGTAGTCCTATAGTCCCTCCCATAGTCCCGCCCAGCCTCCGCCTCTATCATACACAGCCCTCTACTCACCGTGGTACGTGTACTTCTTCCAGGGGTCCTGAGTCCCGCTACCTCCACCCACAGGTCCTGTTCACTGTATCAGCACAAGCACTTGATGTGATGTGTCGGGCAATGAAGAAAACTCCGCCTGACACGAGGCTTTGACCAAGACGAGGCTGTCGGGGAGCAATTCAGGAACCATGGTGCCTTGTCTTGTATCTGTGTCCAACCAGCGTTCAGCGGTGAAGGGGGGTGGGTCCTAGAGCTTTCAGCTGCTGGACGGACACAGATACGGGGCATGGTTCCTGTAATTGTTCCCCGCTGCAGCAATCCCCCTCACTGTTCAGTGCAGACAGGCAGCGCTGCCAGTAGTGTCCAAACACCCGCAGCTGGCTATTGCATCGGACCCAGGGACAGCGCGGGTCCACCGGCATCCCACGTTATGCCAGTGCTCTCCTTCCCTCAGTAGGTAAATTGGGCGGTCGCGAGGCCCCTGTAAGCGCGAGGCCTTAAGCAATCGCCTAATTTGCCTAATTAAAGAGCCGCCTCTGGTTACGCATCTAGATGCATTTGGCGCATCTAGCTGCAGAAACTCAATTTTTATGAAAATTAATAGTAAAGCAAATGCAGATTTCCAGGACTGGACTAACTAAAAATTTCTAGCAAAAGGCAACTGGTGTTTTCTATTAAACAATGTCTAAATGGACCATTTACATGCATCACAGTTGTACTTAGGAACTAGGGATGAGCCGAACACCCCCCCAGTTCGGTTCGCACCAGAACCTGCGAACGGACCGAAAATTTGCACGAACTTTAGAATCCCATTGAAGTCTATGGGACTCGAACGTTCAAAATCAAAAGTGCTAATTTTAAAGGCTAATTTTCATGGTATTGTCCTAAAAAGGGTGTGGGGACCCGGGTCCTGCCCCAGGGGACATGTATCAATGCAAAAAAAGTTTTAAAATTTTTTTTCGGGAGCAGTGATTTTAGTGATGCTTAAAGTGAAAAAAAAGTGAAATATTCCTTTAAATATCGTACCTGGGGGGTGTCTATAGTATGCCTGTAAAGTGGTGGATGTTTCCCGTGCTTAGAACAGTCCCTGCACAAAATTACATTTTTAAAGGAATAAAAGTAATTTAAAACTGCTTACATGTAATGTCCGGTCCCGGTAATATGGATGAAAATCAGTGAGACAAATGGCATGGGTACCCCCCCAGTCCATTACTAGGCCCTTTGGGTCTTGTATGGATATTAAGGGGAACCCCGCACCCAAATTAAAAAAGGAAAGGCGTGGGGCCCCAGGCCCTCTGAACAGCAGTATACAGGCAGTGCAAACAAGACAGGGACTGTAGGTTTGTTGTTAAGTAGAATCTGTTTGTAATTTTGAACTGGTACATTTTGAAAGTGTAGCTCCAGCCAAAAAATCTATTTTTAAGCTTTTTGGAAAACATAGGGAAGGGTCATCACCCCTGTGACATTTGTTTTGCTGTCTGTGTACCTCTTTAGAAGATTTTACCTCACTTTCTGTCCCAATGACAAATGTTTTTTGACAATATGGGGTTTTTAGTGAAACAAGGATTGGTGATAAAGCATCAGTGGAAAGAAGAAACGTTTTTCCCATATTAACTCTTACAGGAGAGAATTTCCCTTCCTTGGGGTAGATTTCAACTCACTTCCTGTTGTCTCCTTCCGTTTGCAAGCAGGAGTCGTTTGCCCTATATACTCTGCAGAAATTGGGGCCTTAGGTGTTGGTGTTGCCACAACACTGTAAGCCCTCACAGTTACTCACAGTTGGTGGGCGCAGGAACGGGCTCTGCTGTGAAATATTAGATCAAGAATTGTAATTACATGCCCCTGTTGAACAGGGTCAGAAAAATTGGGCCTTTGGTGGTGGTGGTGCTGGTGCCACAACACTGTAAGTCCTCACAGTTACTCTTGGTGGGTGCAGAAACGGGCCCTGCTGTGAAATATTAGATCAAGAATTGTAATTACATGTCCCTGTTGAACAGGGGCAGAAAAATTGGGTCTTAGGCACTGGTGCCACAACACTGCAACCCCTCACAGATACTCTAGTTGGAGCACAGAAATGAGCCCTCCTGTAGAATATTGCATCAAAAATTGTAATTACACGCTCCTGCTAAACAGGGGCTGAAAAATTGGGCCTTAGGCACTGGTGCTGGTGCCACAACACTGTAACCCCTCACAGATACTCTAGTTGGAGTGCAGGAACGAGCCCTGCTGCAAAGTATTGCATCAAAAATTGTAATTACATGCCCCTGTTAAACAGGGCCTGAAAAATTGGGCCTTAAGGCGCATGCACGGTGGCTCCATGAGCGGTCGCTCGTTCTGAGAGCTCCGCTCCACTCCAGCCTGCATCCACCGCCACAGCTACCATAAGCGGCAGAATCAGCCAATTGGATCCTCTCCTCACCTCCTGGAGTTCTGAGGGACCCCCTCGCATGACTGGGGGCTCAGCCAGACGGGACTTATCCCGATTTCTCGATCCCGGCCCTTGGATTGTGGTCTCCTCGAAAATGGTGGCTGCCGGCGCAACACGAGGCCTCACACAAAATCCAGTGGAATCCCTGGAAGATTTCCCTCCTCTGCCCTCACACAAAGACAAGCTGCAGCTCCAAACAGTGAGTAACCCTCCGGATGGGATTTTAACTACATCTTCCTCAGACTCTATAGGCTGCAGTCCCATGGATGTCCCCCCCCCCTCAGATGGGTGAGAGCTGTTATACATCAGGTCCTCAGAACGTCTCCCCTGCTCCCATTCCCACAGATTTCTCAGCCCTAATGGAAACTTTCTCCAATATGCTTTCAAGGGGTTTAGCCCACACTGCCTCACAAATCACCACCACTATACAGGCCGACCTGCAGCAGCTGGGTGCAAGAATCGAAGCAATCGAATCTAAGACTGATCAAATTGCTGCAGTTGCCAATCAGAACACTGACAGGATCCATGATTTACATGAACAACTGGATTTGGCGTACTCAAAACTCGATGACCTCGAAAATAGGTCACGCAGATATAACTTCAGATCGAGAGGCCTATCTGAATCGTTCAAGGACACAGATAAAACCGTTCGCTCTTTTATCAAAAATCTAATACCTGACATACCAGACTATAGGCTGGAACTAGACCGAGCGCACAGGGCCCTGCAACCTCCTCGCCAAGACGGCCTGCCCAGAGACATAGTGGTGAAACCCCACTTCTTCACAGTCAAAGAAGAAGTCATGCACAAAGCAAGGGAATCAGAAAACCTCTCCATCCAAGGACACCCAATCCAAATTTTTGCAGATCTCTCCCCCTTCACGATACAACGACGGAGATCCTTAAAACCACTTCTGCTCATCCTATCGCAAAAATTGATCGCTTACAGATGGTCGTTTCCCTTTCGCCTCAACTTTGCCTATTGAAATAAATCCTACAGCTTCACGAACTTTGCTGATGGGGAACGATTGCTGCTACAACTGGGTCTTATTTCCCACTCCCCTGCATCAACCACTGCTATGGATCCCAGGACACCTCAATCTGCAAAAAGACCACCCCCAACGAGTCCCATCCAACCTTTATGGCATAAACAACAAGCCAAGAGATCCAAAGATGGACGCCCTCCTTAATGAAAAGTCTGCAATCAACATTGCTTCCTTCTCCCCAGGTTCTCCTGCGGTTGTCTTCTGGCATTGGGACACTGACTCTACAAGCCCCCGTTCACTTCTGGCAGGGTTTGAGCCAGAGCTTCAATTGAATCTGAGACGTTTTTCGTTCTGCCTCAATTTTTCTCAGGACTCCTTCAATTTTGTTTTTATGATTCTATTTTTGGTTTTATTTTTTGGCGGTATGGCTGGAGTGGCTGCACTTCGCCCCCACGAGTTTCGGAGTGGTATTTTCCCCCACTCGGAGACACCTCCATAACCCACTTATTTGGGGTTTTGCTCCTTGGGAAAACCTTGCGGGGGGTGGCGTAGTGCCCCCTCCTCCTGTAAGGGTTCTTAGATTGTTCTTAGGATATAACACGAATGTTTGCTTGGTTACGGAATTTTTTTTACATTGCTCTTGACATGTCCTGTCTCTCCCTCTCAGGGTCGACCTTCCCCAAATGTCTCCCTTCCTCCTCTCGCCTCTTCTCAGAGTCACTCAGATGCCCGACAACGCGCCTACAACCCAGATTCCAAAACTCTCAGGCTGCGAAGGCTTGGACACATACACAAATCTTGAAGTCTCAGGTAAGCACTTATTGTAAGATGCGCACATCCCCCCCTCTGATCCATGCATTCTGACGCACCCAATCCTCCCCCCCCCCCATGTATAGCCTAGCACAATGTGCAGGGGATGAATTCTCCGGTCAAAAGACGTAAACTATTTAATTACTACAAGTCACAAAAAATCGCAGTCCTTTTATTACAAGAAACTCACTTCCCATCCTCCTACAACCCCTCCTTCTTACATGGGAATTACCCTCAGTTTTTTCTCTCCAAAGCTGATAATGAGACTAAGGGGGTGGCCATTTGTTTTGTAAAAACCTTAATTTTTCCCCCTCCGAAGTCATTAAAGACCAAGCGGGCAGGTATCTTTTAGTAAAAGGTACGATTGAGGGATCATTGATCTCCTTTATTTCTTATTATGCCCCAAACAAGGGTCAGGCTTCCTTTTTCTCCACTATGATTTCTACACTAGGTCCGCAACTGGAAGGGAAAATAATAATGGGAGGAGACACAAATCTCCCTTTTGATATTTCTCTAAACAAATAGGGGTCTGGCCCCCCTCGTTCTAGGAAAATTCCAAAACAAAGTACTAAGATAGCCTCCACACTGTGTTCCCTAGGTCTTGTGGACATCTGGAGAGAAATGAATCCCAGATCCAAAGGCTACACTCATTATTCAGCCCCGCATCACCTCCACACCAGAATTGATCATATCTTTATTCAATCTCATAACATCCCCTGGGCTACTAAAGCGGTCATTAGGGACACCTCCATTTCAGATCACTCTTTGGTCCTCTTATATATGCAACAATCTCCCAACCCAGGCAACAAATTCATATGGCGCCTCAACGAAGGGCTCCTAAGTGACCCAATCCAATGCTCGATCCTAGCAAAGGAAATACAGGAATACTTCCGTTTAAATAATACTGGAGAGGTTCCTCCGGAAACATTATGGGCAGCCCATAAAGCAGTCCTCAGAGGAAAGATCATTCAAATCACCGCTAACCTTAAAAAGAACGCACAGTAGAAATCAATAACCTCCAGTTAAAATTCCAATCTCTGAGTGGAGCCCATAAAAGGAATCCCACCAGGGACTCTCTGGAGGCTCTGGAATCCGTACGGACTTCTTTAAACCTAGCCCTCACCACCAAGGCTGAGAAACAGCTTCGATGGTCAGGAGCCCGCTTCTCCTATCAAACTGATAAAATAGGAGCTAAATTAGCAGCCAAATTGTCTCCAAGACCGCGATCCGTTACTTTCCCAAAATTCGCACTCGATCGGGTGAACTATCTCAAAACCCAAAACGCATAATGGAAACATTTCACGATTTTTATACTTCACTATATAAAAAAGAGCAAACAACACCTAGCCACTCCATTTCGGACTTCCTAAACAACCTCACCCTTCCCAAATTATCCCCTGAACATTCGGACCTCCTAGATGAACCAATTTCTGAATCAGAAGTTCTCGGGGTGATTAAGCACCTGAAACAAAACTCAGCCCCGTGACCAGACGGCTTTTCCGTTGGATATTACAAAAAATTTGGCCCTATATTAACCCCATACTTAGTCAAATTCTTCAATTCTCTCAGGTCTGGTTCTCCCCTGGATAAAGCCCTAAACCTTGCTTTCATATCGGTCATTCCGAAACCTGGTAAAGATACCTCTCTGGTCTCCAATTACCGTCCTATCTCCCTAATCAACAATGATCTAAAAATTTTAACAAAAGTACTATCCAACAGGCTAGCATCCTGCATAGCTTTTTACATTCATAAGGACCAGGTGGGCTTCATCTGGGGAGACAAGGACCTGACCAGATCAGAAGAGCAGTTGACATCATCTCCCTTCTCAATTCTCAATGGGATGGGGGTCCCCCACAAAACGGTTATTTGCTATCAATCGACTTGCAAAAAGCTTTTGACACAGTTACCTGGCCATATCTATTCAGCGTATTAGAGCGCTGGGGTTTTGGTCCACGTTTCCTGGGCACACTTCGCGCCCTGTACTCTGACCCAAGTGCACAGGTCAGACTGCAGGGCTACTATTCTGAATCCCGACTTCCCGCCGAAATTGAACATTTTAGCCTTTAGCTGGTGGCTGAATAAGGGATTACTTAGAATAGGAAATTATTTCACATCCACAGACCCGCTTTCTCTGGCGTTCTGTACTAGTAAGCTCGAGATGCCTCCAGTTGAACGTTTCCATTTTATGCAAATACAGCATTTCCTTCATTCCATTTGGCCAAATAAATCTGACCCCCCCAAAGTCACTAAATATGAATCATGGTGCGCGGGTGCAATGGATCAGAGAGGGGGGATCTCCATCATTTATGCATCGCTTGCTTCGGTGATGTCCAAGCCTCCATACGCCTTATCCTGGGAAAAAGACCTTGATATTTCTTGGGAAAGGGATCAATGGTTCTCCTGCTTTTATCGCTCTTTTAAAGGAATCTTAAATGTCTCACTAATGGAGGCTAGCATTAAGGTGCTCATAAGGTGGTACAGGGTACCCTCTCTCCTTGCAAAGATATATCCAGATGCTTCCCCGCTGTGTTTCCGCATGTGTAACCATATAGGGACACTGTACCACGTATGGTGGTCCTGCCCACGAATAAGGAGCTTATGGAACAAAGTTTTCTCAGTGATCCGCAAAGTAACCACCGTTCAGATTCCTCAAAATCCAGAGATTGCTCTACTGAATCTGAAAGTGGAAAAGGTTGATAAATATACCCAACAACTGATCTTTTTTATCTTGCTGGGCACCAAAATTACAATAGCTTCTTGTTGGAAAAAATGCAGGGTCCCTTTCGCAGCGGTGAATCATAAAATATCCTGGATTATGGTGCAAGAGAAGATAGTTAGCATTATACAAGACAAAGTTCGCATGTTCGAACTCACCTGGGAGCCCTGGGCTAATTTCTGCCATATTCCCTTATACCCTGGCGTCACCCAACCAGGACAACAGGTGCTCTGAGTGACTCTACTGTTAATCCTTATCACATGCGAATCTCTTCTTTCTTCCCCCTCTGGTCTCCCTTCCTTATCCTCATATTCTCTCATTTTCTCTTGCTGATTCCCCTGAAAGCTGGTTCACCCTGACACTCTTATAATTATTTATCTTAGAGATGTAGGGAGTTACCTCTACAATTCCTGGGCTCTTCGAGTCTAGGGCTATTTAGTTGTAAAAGCTAGCTTTTATCTAGCTAAGTTGGTTAGGTCACTTGACCATAGACAGTAGTTGGGTAGGGTTTTCAAGTTTCTGTATTAGCATAATGTTATAGGGTTCGCCCGTTTAGGGCGGACTCGCCTGGGATCGGGGGCTCGGGGGGGGGGGGCAGTGTGTTCCCCTATGGGGCGGGTGTGGACGCCTCCCCTGATCCCTGAACCCGCGCAGATCCAAGAGTTTTCTTTTCTATCTTTATAGTCACACTACCACCCCCAACAAAGTGCTACCTCTGCCTCTTCTTGTCGTTTGATCTTGCAGAATATATATCTTAATTCATTCTTGCTAATGAGACACGATATTCCTAGCTATAATTCTTGACTTGAATAATGGTATAGTACAAAATGTTGTTCAATGCATACTATTTTGCGAGGCTTCGCTCCGGAATTATTTGTACTTTCTGTTCCCTTACATCTTATCTCTTTGAATTGTATGCTACAATTGTTAAGACTAAACTTCTATTAATAAAAATTTATTGAAAGAAAAATTGGGCCTTAGGCACTGGTGCCACAACACTGCAACCCCTCACAGATACTCTAGTTGGAGCGCAGGAACAAGCCCTGCTGCAAAGTATTGCATCAAAAATTGTGATTACACGCCCCTGTTAAACAGGGGCTGAAAAATTGGGCCTTAGGCACTGGTGCTGGTATCACAACACTGCAACCCCTCACAAATACTCTAGTTGAGTGCAGCAACGAACCCTCCTTGCAAAATATTGCATCATAAATTGTAATTATACGCCCCTGTTAAACAGGGGCTGAAAAATTGGGCCTTAGCCACTGGTGGCGGCGCCCAGAACCAAAAATATTCTTACAAGCTATCAGCATGATCATTGAGGAGGAAGAGGATAGTCACTCAGCATAACAGGATAGTCATTCAGCATCAGCATAGGCAGTCTTGAAGGGATCTGACATTTCAAAAAAAAATATTTGGTTACATCAGCATCAGGTGCTTGGTAGCTGGTGGTGATCCAAGACTGATTCATTTTTATGAAGGTCAGTCGATCGACCAAGTCGGTGGACAGGCGCACCCTGTGATCGGTTACAAAACCTCCAGCAGCACTGAATGTGCATTCCGAAAGAACGCTGGATGCAGGACAGGCCAGTAGCTCAATTGCATACTATGCAAGCTCTGGCCAGTGATCCATCCTCAAGACCCAGTAACCCAGAGGATTTTCGGTGGGAAAGGTGTCCAAGTCAGATCTTGCCCCTAGGTATTCCTGCACCATGTAAAACAGACGCTGGCGATGGTTGCTGGAACCAATCATACCTTGGGGCTGCGGACTAAAAAATTGTCTGAACGCATCGGTCAGACGGCCACCTTCTCCACCGCTCCTTCTTTGACTGACCGATGCCTCAGCAACACATTGCCCAGGAACAGGAGTTTGCAACCTCCCAGTCTCTGGGAACGCGATGCACAGACCTTTCTGCAAGGCCTCCCGAAGATGTTTCATCCTCTGCTCTCTCTGCAACGGCAAGATAAGGTCCGCAACCTTACCCTTGTAACGTGGATCAAGGAGGGTTGCCAGCCAGTATTGATCCCTCTCCTTGATACCACGAATACGAGGATCCTTCCACAGGCTTTGCAGGATCAGGGAGGCCATGCAGCATAGGTTTGCTGAGGCATTCGGTCCGGAGTCCTCTGGGTCACTAAGGACGACATGATCCGCAGCCACCTCCTCCCAGCCACATACAAGTCCATGGGTTTCTTGGGACTGTAAATGATCCCTTAAAGACTGCTGCTGATGCTGAGTGCCAGGCTCCACCTCCATGCTGACACAATCCTCCTCTTCCTCCTCCTCCTCCTCGTCCTCTTCCTGTGTGATCGGCAGGCACGCAGGAACACTATCTGGATAAAGGGGGCCTTGAGAGCTAAGGAAGTCTTCCTCTTCCTGCCTCTGTTCTGCCTCAAGTGCCCTGTCCATTATTCCACGCAGTGTGTACTCCAACAGGTGGACAAGGGGGACAGTGTCACTGATGCATGCACTGTCACTGCTCACCATCCTCGTGGCCTCCTCAAATGGTGACAGGATAGTGCATGCATCCCTGATCATGGCCCACTGGCGTGGGGAAAAAAAACAAGCTCTCCTGACCCTGTCCTGGTGCCATAGTTGCACAGGTACTCATTGATGGCCCTCTGCTGCGTGTGCAGCCTCTGCAGCATGGCCAACGTTGAGTTCCACCTGGTGGGCATGTCACAGATTAGGCGGTTCTTGTGGACAAGTGCACTCTGTGATCGGTTACAAAATCTCCAGCAGCACTGAATGTGCATTCTGAAAGAACGCTGGATGCAGGACAGGCCAGTAGCTCAATTGCATACTATGCAAGCTCTGGCCAGTGATCCATCCTCAAGACCCAGTAATCCAGAGGATTTTCGGTGGGAAAGGTGTCCAAGTCAGATCTTTCCCCTAGGTATTCCTGCACCATGTAAAACAGACGCTGGCGATGGTTGCTGGAACCGATCATACCTTGGGGCTGCGGACTAAAAAATTGTCTGAACGCATCAGTCAGACGGCCACCTTCTCCACCGCTCCTTCTTTGACTGACTGATGCCTCAGCAACACGTTGTCCAGGAACAGGAGTTTGCAACCTCCCAGTCTCTGGGAAGGTGATGCACAGACCTTTCTGCAAGGCCTCCCGAAGATGTTTCATCCTCTGCTCTCTCTGCGACGGCAAGATAAGGTCCACAACCTTACCCTTGTAACGTGGATCAAGGAGGGTTGCCAGCCAGTATTGAGCCCTCTCCTTGATACCACGAATACGAGGATCCTTCCACAGGCTTTGCAGGATCAGGGAGGCCATGCAGCATAGGTTTGCTGAGGCATTCGGTCCGGAGTCCTCTGGGTCACTAAGCACGACATGATCCGCAGCCACCTCCTCCCAGCCACATACAAGTCCATGGGTTTCTTGGGACTGTAAATGATCCCTTAAAGACTGCTGCTGTTGCTGAGTGCCAGGCTCCACCTCCATACTGACACAATCCTCCTCCTCCTCCTCTTCCTGTGTGATCGGCGGACACGCAGGAACACTGTCTGGATAAAGGTGGCCTTGAGAGCTAAGGAAGTCCTCCTCTTCCTGCCTCTGTTCTGCCTCAAGTGCCCTGTCCATTATTCCACGCAGCGTGTGCTCCAACAGGTGGACAAGGGGGACAGTGTCACTGATGCATGCACTGTCACTGCTCACCATCCTCGTGGCCTCCTCAAATGGTGACAGGACAGTGCATGCATCCCTGATCATAGCCCACTGGCGTCGGGAAAAAAAAACAAGCTCTCCTGACCCTATCCTGGTGCCATAGTCGCACAGGTACTCATTGATGGCCCTCTGCTGCGTGTGCAGCCGCTGCAGCATGGCCAACGTTGAGTTCCACCTGGTGGGCATGTCACAGATTAGGTGGTTCTTGGGCAGGTTAAATTTCTTTTGGAGGTCCGTCAGCTGAGCACTGGTATTATATGACCGGCGGAAATGCACACAGACGTTCCTGGCCTGCCTCAGGACATCCTGTAAGCCCGGGTACCTGCCCAAGAACCGCTGCACCACCAAGTTAAGGACGTGAGCCAAACAGGGCACATGGGCAGAGAGGAGGTTGGTGCCATTGTCGCAAACCACCATTCCTGCCTTAAGTTGGCGTGGCATCAACCACCTCTGAACCTGCCCCTGCAGAGCTGACAGAACCTCTGCCCCAGTGTGGCTCCTGTCCCCCAAGCACACCAGCTCAAGCACCGCATGGCATCTTTTGGCCTGCGTAGTTGCGTAGCCCCTTCAACGCCTACGGAGCACCGCTGGTTCTGAGGACAAAGCACAGGAAGAGGCCATGGAGGAAGAAGAAGAGGAGGGGGTGGAGGAGAGAGGTGTGTCAGAATCACCAGTAGTAGCATTTTGGAGGCGTGGTGGCGGAACAACCTCCAACACTACTGCACCTTGTCCTGCATCCTTCCCAGCTGCCAGCAGAGTCACTCAATGCACCGTGAAACTTAGGTAACGTCCCTGTCCATGCCTGCTGGACCATGAGTCAGCGGTAATATGCACCTTATCGCTGACCGCCCTGTCCAGCGAGGCATGGACATTGCCTTCCACATGCCGGTAGAGAGTGGAATCGCCTTCCGTGAGAAAAAGTGGCATTTGGGTACCTGCCACTGAGGAACCGCACATTCCACAAACTCACGGAAGGGGGCAGAGTCTACCAACTGAAAAGGTAGCAGTTAAAGTGCTAGCAATTTTGCCAAGCTAGCATTCAACCGCTGGGCATGTGGATGGCTGGGAGCGAACTTCTTTTGGCGGTGCAGCAGCTGGGGCAGGGAAATTTGCCTGGTACAATCTGACGTCGGTGTACCGAAAGCAGATTGCCCACAAGTACTTGGCTGTGACACACTTAATTCTACACCTTCATTTCTCTCAGTGCAGGTCTCAGAGAGGACTGAAGGTATAATGGGGTTGGAGATCTCAGCTGATGAGGAGCAAGGAGAGGCCCTCTTTGTTCTTTGGTGTGGGTCTTTTAGGTACGCTTGCCAAAGAACTGCATGGCAGGTCAAAATATGTCTGGTCAAGCATGTGGTACCCAAGCGGGAGATGTTTTGGCCATGCGAGATACGTTTGAGACATATATTGCAAATAGCAGCGGTGCGATCTAATGCACTCATCTCAAAAAAGGCCCACACCAAAGAACTTTTGGAATAACGCGCAGAGACAGCAGCGCCGCGCACATGTGGAGCTTTGCGGTGTGATGCATTCAGTGTGTTGCCCTTAAGCTGGCCCCTGGAGGGCATCCTGCCTCGTTGGTGATGTGCCTCCTCCTCCTCTCTCCTATCTCTGTCTGGGCTCACGTTACTGCCTTCCTCTAGCTGAGTACCATCATCGGAGCCTTCAAAACGCTGGGCATCCTCCTGGAGCATGTACCCAACACTGTGGTCAAACAGTTCGGGGGACTCCTCAGGAGGACATGGTGGGGCTAGGGAAGGAGTGACTGATTCCATTGAGATGAGGGAAGAGGCCGGGTTGGCAGCTGCTTTGCCAAAGTACTCTGAGCATGGGTGAGAGAGGATGAGGAGGATGAGGACGGCTTGGTCATCCACTCGACCAAGTCTTCCGCATGTTGCGGCTCAACACGGCCAGCTGCCGAAAAAAAGGCCAAGCGTGTCCCACGGCCATGTGCTGATGAGGATGCACCGTGTCCACGACCAGCACTGTTGCCTCTAGACACAGAGCCTGCTTGCCCTATTTTATTGGCTTGTGACTATCTGCCTCTCCTTGTTGGCCTTCCAGACATACTAATGGCCTGCAGTGAGATGTAGCTGCACTAAGCTGGCATATATATATATATATATATATATATATATATATATATATATTGATACTGCAGCTAGCAAAATCAACTGCCTGCCTGTAGTATTATTAGTATGAGAACACCACCAATCTTCTACAGGTAGATTTAGCTGAACACTGTGCAGAGGTCGCACAACACTAACTTGTAGCTTTAGCTGAACACTGTGCAGAGGACGCACTACGCTAACGTTTAAATAATGTAGCTGCCTGCGGTAGTGATAGGATCAGAAAAACACCACCAATCTTCTACAGGTAGTTTTAGCTGAACACTGTGCAGAGGTCGCACTACACTAACTTGTAGCTTTAGCTGAACACTGTGCAGAGGTCGCACTACACTTACTTGTAGCTTTAGCTGAACACTGTGCAGAGGACGCACTACACTAACGTTTAAATAATGTAGCTGCCTGCGGTAGTGATAGGATCAGGAAAACACCACCAACCTTCTACATGTAGCGTTAGCTGAACACTGTGCAGAGGTCGCACTACACTAACTTGTAGCTTTAGCTGAACACTGTGGAGAGGACGCATTACACTAACTTGTAAATAATGTAGCTGCCTGCGGTAGTGATAGGACCAGAAAAACACCACCAATATTCTACAGGTAGCTTTAGCTGAACACTGTGCAGAGGTCGCACTACACTAACTTGTAGCTTTAGCTGAACACTGTGCAGAGGTCGCACTACACTAACTTGTAGCTTTAGCTGAACACTGTGCAGAGGTCGCACTACACTAACTTGTAGCTTTAGCTGAACACTGTGCAGAGGTCGCACTACACTAACTTGTAGCTTTAGCTGAACACTGTGCAGAGGTCGCACTACACTAACTTGTAGCCTTACCTGAACACTGTGCAGAGGTCACACTACACTAACTTGTAGCTTTAGCTGTACACTGTGCAGAGGTCGCACTACACTAACTTGTAAATAATGTAGTTGCCTGCGGTAGTGATAGGATCAGAAAAACACCACCAATCTTCTACAGGTAGCTTTAGCTGAACACTGTGCAGAGGACGCACTACACTAACTGTAAATACTGTAGCTGCCTGACTGTGGTACTAGTAGGATAGTAGGATCAGAAGAACACCAGCAATTTTCTTCAGATAGCTGCAAAAACTGTAACAACACCTGCCTGCCTGTCAGTAGGAAGAGAATAACAAGAACAGATCTAGCTAAACTGAATACAGTGTATATATATATATATATATATATATATATATATATATATATATATATATATATACACAACACCTGGGATGCATCATACATATACACAATACACTGTAAGTGCAGCTAACTGACTGACTGTCCTGCCTAATCTATCTAACTTAAATCAAATGACACTGTCTCTCTGTCTCTGTCTCTCAACGCCGGAACACACTACACAGGGCCGCCGTGCAGGCGGCCTTATATAGTGTGGGGCGTGTACTAAGCCCCCTGACCCATAATTGGCCAAAGCCACCCTGGCTTTGGCCAATTACAGCTCTCTGTACAGACAGTGCTGTGATTGGCCAAGCATGCGAGTCATAGTGCATGCTTGGCCAATCATCAGCCAGAAATGCACTGCGATGCCGCAGTGAATTATGGGACGTGACGCACCACTTGAATTTGGCGCGAACGGCCCATATCGTTCGCAATTCGGTGAACAACCGAACAGACGATGTTCAAGTCGAACATGAGTTTGACTCGAACACGAAGCTCATCCCTATTAGGAACATGTCTTTGCAAAGTTCAACTAAATGAAATCCTTTCTTATTTTTGCTTGGGGATAGAGTGCAGAGGGATTGGAAGTCTTGTCAGTTTTTGGGGATGTCTGCACCCCTGATAGGGTGAAGACACCTCCCAAATGTTGCCACTTTCTTCTTCAAATTTATTCACTTCCTGTCACATAGCCAAACAGGAAGTGAGGGTAAAACCCTACCAATGTCTTTCCTAGGGGACACACAGGTCAATCTAAATAGCTTCCCCATTAGGTAAATTGCACTATAGCATGTTGCTTTGTACACCCCAAATTATTAGGTATCTTGGACTTTGGGGTTTATTTACTAAAGGCAAATCCACTTTGCAATACAAGTGCACTTGGAAGTGCACTTGCTGGAGATCCGAGGGGGATATGCAAGGAAAAGAAAAAACACCAGCTTTGCTTCTACATGATTGGATGTTAAAATCACCAGTGCTTCCTCTCAGATTCAGCGACTACACTTGTACTGCAGAGTAGATTTTCCTTTACTAAACCCCAAACTACCTAATCATTTGGGGTGTGCACAACAAAGTGCTAGAGTGCAATTTGCTTAATGGGGACACTAGTTAGATTGATCTGTGTGTACGCGAGAAAAGATATTGGTAGACATATGACCCTCACTTCCTGTTTGTCTATGTGACAGGAAGTGAAGCCAATTTTAAGAAAAGGGACACAAAGCCCAACCTAAAAAAAAGCAGGGGTTCTAACACTCACTTGGTTTCTCTCAAATGCCCACAATTAAAATAGGATTGCCTTGAGCTAGAGTTTAGCGCAGTGCTCTAAATCAGCCTGTCCTCAAGTACCCCCAACAGGCCATGTTTGCAGGTTTTCCTTTATCTTGCACAGATGCTTTAAATCACAGTCAGGCTTGGTATTTCGGACAGCTTTCTAGAGAAGATAAATTCACAAAACATGTCCTGTCGGGGGTATTTGGAAAATTGAATACTTACCGCTCTATAATATTCCTTTCCTGGTGCCTATCCATGGCAGCACACACACAATCCATGCATATGCTACCATGAAGGCACCAGGAAAGTAACTTAGACAAATCACACCTGTTTTGTTTTGACATGCCAATCAGCCTAGTTAGGCTGCAGCTGTGAAATCTGCTGCACAAAAATAAAAACATCAAAATTTGCATCAAATTTTATTGGTCAACAAAACAGGAAAAGAGCAAGGAAAGCAAAAAAAAAATAATAATACAAAAAAACAAAAAAAACACACATGTATGTTTATTTGGGACACTAACAGAAAATGGTTTTTGAGGTCTGATCATTTTGCATTGGAAATTAACAGGAGATAAAAGGACATCTATTAATGATTTAAATAGTCATAACATCTTGAAAATAATTCAGCACAGACAATTAAATCAAAGTGAACAACGTAAAAACGACACATTGACATCAAATATAACTGCAAGCTTCATATAACATAGGTTTGTGTGCTAATGAGGCAATTGAAAACACACGCACAGTCCATGAAACCTACAAAATGCACGTTCACTTAGGCTTGGTTCACACAGGGGCAACACGACTTGCAGGCCGACTCTGTGAGGCGACCTGCACACGACTTCATCTGTGACTTGCAAAACTACTTCTGTATAGAAGTCAAAGCAAGTCGCCTGAAGTCGCCCCAAAAGTAGTACAGGAACCTTTTTCTAAGTCGGAGCGACTTAGTCATAGTCGCTCCTATTAGAACGGTTCCATAGTACAGAACGGGACGCGACTTGTCAGGCGGCTAAGTCGCATGGCAAGTCGCCCCTGTGTGAACCGGGGCCCAATGTAGAGACAGAACTTCAAAGTGGGTACACCTGTTAAGAATGTCCTTAAATTACTAACCCAAAAAACACACTCTCTGAGCATGCCCAGAAACATCCAAGAAACACACAAAAAGCACCCCAAAAAAAAACAAAGTCCATGAGCATGCCCAGACCAACCCAAATGCAGCTAGCACAAAATAAGCCACCCCCTGTCTAAAATGAACCACATCATCCAGCATGCTACAGAATTAGAGATGGGACAAACACCCCCCGGTCCGGGGGGGGGGGTGGGAGCCAACAAAGAACCTAACATGTACAAAAGTTATACAACAAATACCATTGCAGTTTATGGGAACTGACTTGTTAATTTTGCTAGTCCCCACTTGGCTGGCTTATCTTCTAGTTATTGGCCTTAAAATGGGTATGGGGGCCCAGGTCCCACCCTATGGAACATATATCAATTGTCAACAATTTGGAGAACCCCAAAAACGTAACAAGGAGAAATGCCTTTAAATATGCAAAATTGCTTAAGGGCCAGTTCACACCACATGCAGTCCAGTGCGTTTTTTTTGCATCAAAAACGCATGGAAAGTAGGTTATATGTTTTTCAATGGCATAGTTCACACCATTGCTTGCAGTTCCAGTGTGTTCCAGTTCCAGAAAATAAAGTAGAACATGCTGCATTTTTCCTGCACTGTACTGTACTGCATCAGCAAAAAAAAACGCATCAGGAACGCATCAAAAATGCGCATGCAGAAAAGCATCTGGACTGCGTTTCTATAGAGTGAACTTGCCCTAAAGCTATTAACTTGGGGGGGGGGTTACTCTGCCTGTAAAGTGGTGCATCTGTAGCATGTATCCAAATTGCTGCAATGCTGCTTCAAAGATGTACGGTTTTAGAGCAAACATACAAATCGACATTGCAGCTGCAAGATTTTAACATAAAAAAAATTAGCCTGCCCCCCCCTCCCAATACGTACAAGGCCATTTGGGTCTGGAAAGGCTTAAAATGAGAACCCCCACGTGAAAAATACCACCCCAAAATCAAAAAATATTGTGCCCCTCCCACACACTAACAAACCCCTAGCCAAACACAGCAAGCCAGATAATGAAAGGAGGTGGATGTTTGGGGGCAGGAGGGGCTCGAGCACCCCAAAAGTGGTTTGGATTGGTGAAGGCAGCTCACAGCCTTTGGAGTATGAAGTGGAGTGTAGAGTTCCCCTTTAAAGGCAAAAGCTAGCCCAAATAAAACATATGCATTAGAAGTGGAGACAAGAGCATTTGAGTGTAGAGTTCCTCTTTAAAAGCTAGCCCAAAGAAATCATTTATGCATTAGAGGGGGAAGTTTAAATGTCCTTTTAGGAGGAGAGTCTTTTTGCATAATTTTAACAAGGGACATGTCACATGTTGGCAACGTAACACGCTAACATGACCTGTGTGCAAATATCCTTAAAAAAACACATAAACATGAACCAGCGTTAAAAAAAAAAAAAAAAAAAAAAAAAGTTTAGAGGTGCACCCGTTCAACCCACACAAATGCATTTACGTTGCTTGACATTTATTAAGATTTTGCCGGCGCACTGAACCAACGCATTTGAACGTGCGCAAATGCCGTTTGCGCATGCACAGTGCATAAATTGACCTCACGCAGTTCTAAACGTACTTGCAGGAGCAGCAGGCTTGTTCAGAAAAAGTTATTTTTTCATTCTATTTTGGGCATATTTGTTACTTGGGCAGTTATTACTATACTTCCTCACATCACCCCACATCACCCCCATAATATTGGCACTTCCAGCTTCTTTTAATTTTTAGGTGAAGATGCTGAGCTCCAGGTCCATAGTGGCGCACTGATCGCCTCCTCCCGTGCGCTGAGATTACTTTAGTAAATGGGGAATAACGCTGTGTTACCGGCGCAACTGTTTTGTAAATACCAAAATGTACTTTGCGCATCGGCGTGCGCCTCAACTCATGGCGCAAACGGTTCGTAAATCAGCCCCTGTGTGTCTATGGATGCTTGGCTTGGGAGCATAAGGTCAAACGCAGGAGAGAAGTGGGCAGCGCTGATAGGGAAGAAGTAAGGGGCTGATGGGGAAGTGGTAGGGGCCACTCTGTGCAATATCCTTGCACAGAGCAGGTAAATATAACTAAGCCTTTAGTTTCACTTTAAGCCAAGCAAATACATAAAAGTAAAAAAAAATTCTTGCACATGCAAAATATATGATGCCAGAATAAAGTGTTGCTGACACTTTCCACAAGAATCATAGTGTTCCATATAACCAGTTACAGCCTAAAGTGAATGTAAAGTCTCGTTTTTTTTTTTTTTAAATAACAAACATATTATACTTACCTCCTCTGTGCGGTTGGTTTTGAAGAGAAAAGTCTAGATCCTACTCTTCTCGGTTTCCTATTCGCTGCTCCTGCCCCCTCCCTCCTGTTGCGTGACCCCACAGCCAGCAGCTTGCTATGGGGGCACCAGAGCCGAGTCACAGCTCTGTGTGTCCATTCAGACACAGAGCCCTGACCTGGCCACACCCCCTCTCCTCCCTGATTGGTGAACTGACTTTGATTGACAGCCGCAGGAGCCAATGGCGCCGCTGCTGTGTCTCAGTCAATCAGGAGGAGAGTCCCAGGTGGCTAATACATTTGTGGACATCGCTGGAGAGAGTTGGGGTTCGGGTAAGTAATTAGGGGGTGCTGGGGAGGCTGCTACACGCAGAAGTTTTTTCTTATCTTAATGCATAGAATGCATTAGGTTAAAAAAACCTTCTGCCTCTACAACTCTTTTAAAGGCATCTCCCAAGCATGTAATTTAACGGACTGGTGTTTTTCCCATGTCATTCTCAAAGTCACATTAAAGGAGAACCCTATTGTTTTCATTTTTCTTTGCTCTGGAGAGGGGTAAGTCCCCCATTGCAGTGCCCAGCTTCTTGATTGACAATCCCTTGCCTATAAATTGATGTAAAATTGGGCAGAATGGGCTTTTAACCACTTCAATACCGGGCTAAAGTCATATGACGTCCGCAGATGGAATCTCCAATCCTGGGCGGGCGTCATATGACGTCCTCGGCTTCTCAACGCTCCTGCAGGCCCCGGGGGGCCCGCAGCAGGGCGATCGTGGATGAGGTGTGTCCCTTGGACACAGCCCAGCCCAGATCCGTGTAAAGAGCCAATAAAAAATGTCTCTTTACCACGTGACCGGCTGTGTCCAATCACAGCCGGTCACATGTACTGTCTACATGCACGATGCTCGTGCACGCCCCTAGGGCGCGTGCAGAGCGGCGATCGGGGACGAGGCTTGTCACCCTGACACAGCCCAACCCAACACAGTAAAGAGCCAATGAAATCGTGTGTGAGAAGGAGATTGCGGTAACATCTTGTTACCGCTTAGTGTACATCAACCACACTGATTACCCCCCACCTGTCATCAGCCATCAAAGTACCTGTCACAGCCCATCTGAGTACCTGTCACCACCCATCAGAGTATCCGAGTACCAGTCACCAGCCCATCAGAGTACCCGAGTACCTATCTGTAGCCCATCAGAGTACCTGAGTACCTGTTACCAGGCCATCAGAGTACCTGAGTACCTGTCACCAGGCCATCAGAGTACCCAAGTACCTGTCACCAGGCCATCAGAGTACCTGAGTACCTGTCACCAGGCCATCAGAGTACCCAAGTACCTGTCACCAGTCCATTGGAGTACCCGAGTACCTGTCACCAGCCCATCAGAGTAGCCGAGTACCTGTCTCCAGCCCATCAGAGTACCCGAGTACCTATCTGCAGCCCATCAGAGTACCCGAGTACCTATCCGCAGCCCATGCCTCATAGAATATACATTGGGGTGTTTGCTTTCCAAAATGGGGTAATTTCGTGGGTAATTCCATTGTTCTGGTGCTCAAGAACCTTCAAAAGTGTGATAGGTAGGAATGAAATAAGATGTGTAATTTATGCTCCTAGAACGCCTGAAGGTACTTCAATGTTGGGCCTCTGTATGTGGCCAGGCTGTGTAAAAGTCTCACACATGTGGTATCACCATACTCAGGAGGAGTAGCAGAATGTGTTTTGGGGTGTAATTTTTGCTATATACATGCTATGTGTTAGAAATATCCTATAAATTGACAACTTTGTGTATAAAAAAAAAGATTTTCATTTTCTTTCCATGTTTTCTGAAGACTTGTGTAAAAAAATTAACTGTTCAAAAGACTCATAATGCTTCATAGAATATACGTTGGGGTGTTTGTTTTCCAAAACTGGGTCATTTTGTGGGTAATTCCATTGTCCCGGTGCTCCAGGGCCTTCAAAAGTGTAATAGGTTGTTAGGAAATTAGAGGTGTAATTTATGCTCCTAGAATGCCTGACGGTGCTCCCTGTATGTTGGGCCTCTGTATGTGGCCAGGCTGTGTAAAAGTCTCACACATGCGGTATCACCATACTCAGGAAAAGTAGCAGAATGTGTTTTGGGGTGTAATTTTTGCTATATACATGCTTTAAGTTAGAAATATCTTATAAACTGACCACTTTGTGTAAAAAAATATGTTTTAATTTTCTTTCCACGTTTTCCGAAGACTTGTGGAAAAAAATGAATCGTTCAAAAGACTCCTTATGCATCATAGAATAGACGTTGGGGTGTTTGTTGTCAAAAATGGGGTAATTTTGTGGGTAATTCCACTGTCCTGGTGCTCCAGGGCCTTCACAAATAAAATAGGTCATTAGGAAATTAGAGGTGTAATTTATGCTCCTAGAACCCCTGACGGTGCTCCCTGCATGTTGGACCTCTCTGTGTGGCCATGCTGTGTAAAAGTCCCACAGATGTGGTATAGCCATACTTGGGCGGAATAGCAGAATGTATTTTGGGGTGTATTTGGGAGTATGCATAACTTGTTATTATGACAATTTTGTGAAAAAAAAAAAAATCTTCATTTTCCCAAGAATTATGGGAAAAAATTACAACATCAAAAAACTCACCATACCTCTTACTAAATACCTTTGACTGTCTACTTTTCAAAAAGGGGTCATTTAGGGGGTATTTTTACTTTCCTGACATTTCAGAGCCTCAAGAAATGAGATAGGCCAACAGTGCAGCAGGTGTGATCAGATGTGATCAATTTTCAATGATTTGCACCATAGCTTGTAGACTCTATAACTTTCACAGAGACTAAATAATATCCATTAATTTGGGTTATTTTTACCAAAAGAGATGTAGCAGTATAAATGTTGGCCCAAATTTATGAACAAAAATGACTTATTTGCAAAATTTTAAAAACGTGTTTTGTTTTCAAAATTTTTGCTCTTTTTTCACTTATGTCGCAAACATTAAAAAACCCAGTGGTGATTAAATACCACCAAAAGAAAGTTCTATTTGTATGACAAAAATGATAAAAATTTTGTTTGGGTACAGCGTTGCATGACTGAGTAATTGGCATTCAAAGTGTGAGAGCACTGAAAGCTAAAAAGTGGTATGGGAATTTTCAGACTTCACAATGGGTTCAGCGAACGACTCACAAATTGAACCCAGACACATTCACTCATCCCTACTAGGTAGTAACAGTTGCAAACCACATTTGATACTAACAATCTGCATCACTGTGATCCCTGTAGTCACTCAAAACTTCAGTGACACCACCTATAAATCCAAGGATTTATATCAATCCTAGATTCTAAAAAATAATTATCTCATCATTTCTTTCTTAATATACAATTGTATTATGATTTCACATGGTAAAACAGACAATGCATTCAGTCTATTTATGGCTACATTACCTATTGGGAGTTAACATGATAAAATATCACAAGCCAAACACACTCATTTCAAGATAATATGAAAGGCAAATGACTGTGAGCAGTTAATTGGGCAATGTGAATTTGAATGTTAGCTATTTTTTTTCTCCTCATCACAAAAGACTGATTGATCAAATGCTTTTTGTGCTGAATCCAACTGTCTGCTTTACATGTATAAATTGTCACACCTGGCTCATTAGCCAAATGGCAAATCTCAGTAAATGCTTTAGATAGATATAATGGAGAAAAGACACTTTTTGTAATAATTGTCCCCTCCTAACTTTATCCTAGGTGGAGACCCTGCTGCAAGCCTTCTGATGCTCTCAGCATACGGTCAACCTACTTTATTGTCCATTGTCCCAACTTGAATTTTACATTTTTAGTACAGCCATTCAGGAAGTCTTTGTCAAACAGAGAACTTCATGTACCGAACAGTGTGGCAGGCAGTATAGGAAATTCAGGCATAAAGAAAATTAATACTAATTAAGGATCTTTATCAACAACAGAGCAGAGTCAGATATTGTAAGTGCTAATTCATGTATAGTAGTTACACCAATTAGCAGCCTAAAGTGAACTACTCTCCTCATACTTTAAGGTTTTTTTTCTATTGTCATTTCTAATTCCTTAATCATGCTTTATTAATTCCTTAAGTAAGTTAATACTTTTAAAAAAAGCTACCTTTCAAAGTTATTTATAGTGTTAGAAAAGAAGGCTGTCAGGATGGAAATATGGCAGTTGCCTCTGTTATCAAAGGGTTTCAGAAACTGTATGCATGTGACAAATTAAATTGTATTTGCTATAAAATGTGTTTATTTTTATAGTAAGTACCTATGAGCCTACAGTCATGGGCATACAATCATGGCCAACATATTGGCACTATTCTGTCAGATAATGGGTGCCAATATTTTTGTCCAAGACCGTATATACCTTGTTCATTGCATAGAGACTGTACTTTCTGCTTGGAAGTGCAACACGCTTTACTGCTCCACAAGCTACAAATCTATACTATCTGGGTCCTTTGATTTATTTGAGCTTCTCAGTGAAGATGCTGATTGCACTGTTTAACACAGCCTTTTTCAACCAGGGTGCCTTGAGGTTTCTTCATGGATGCCTTGGCAAAATTCCTAAAAATCTATCAAAAATTGTATACAAGCCAGCGGGTGGATCAAGCCCGCCCTTTCGTTACACAAAGCCACGGGTTTTCATTATGCACCATTACAACTAGACACTGGCATCCTAACAAACAATGACGTCATCAGTTGATAAGGAGAATGTCTGTTGCCTCCACAGCATCCTTGTTTGACCCTCCTCTGCTCCTCTCCCTCAGCACTGGGGTCACATAAACTGACTGAGGTAGATAAATTGAGGGAAAAGAGAAACATTGTACCACAAGGCTCAGTACTGGGTCCTGTTCTATTTAATCTATATGTAAGTGATATAACTAAAGGTTTGTTGGATAAGTTATCTCTTTTTGCTGATGACACAAAGGTAAATATTAGGTTGATATCACTGGAGGTGTCTGTAATATGCAACATGATTTGGCATTGCTGGAAGATTGGTCAAAACAGTGGAAACTGCAGTTCAATGTTTCTAAATGTAAAATAATGCACCAAGGGAAAAATAATCCCCTGAGAGAGTACAACATTGAAGATACGGTGTTAGCCAGCACTACAGAAGAAAAATATTTGGGGGTACTTATTTCAGATGATTGCAGAATGAGCAAACAGTGTGACCAGGCAGTGGGAAAAGTGAATAGAATTGTAGGATGCATCACTAGAGGGATCACCAGCAGGAGGAAGGAGGTTCTGATTCCCTATATATATCTTTAGTGAGAACTCATTTAGAATACTGTGTCCAGTTCTGGAGACCTCACTTAAAAAAAGATATTGATAAGATAGAATGAGTCCAGAGACGAGTAATAAAAATGGTGAAAGGTTTGGGGGATAAAACCTTCAGGAACTTAATATGTACAGTCTGGAGGAAATGAAGGGAAAGTGGAGACATGATTGAAACCTTTAAATACATCAAGGGGGTGAATAACGTACAGGAAGGCAGTTTTTTCAATATTAAACCAAAATCAAGGACACGTGGACACGACCTCAAACTAACTGGAGGGAAGTTTAAAACTAATCTTAGAAAGTATTACTTTTCTGAAAGGGTAGTTAATGCTTGGAATAAACTACCAGCAGAGGCAGACAGTCAACAGTAAATAGCTTTAAACATGCTTGGGATAAACATATATTTATAGTCAGTCATAATATTAACGAAAAAAAAAAAAACAATAAAAAATTTATAAAAAAAGAAAAAAAAAAAAAAAAAGAAAAAATGGGCAGACTCGATGGACTACTTGGTCTTTTTCTGCCATCAGTACTAGTGTACAAAAGTGTACTTGCTTTGGAAGAATAAATCAGCTCTAACGTTGGGTGGCCTACGTGTGTATGTTGCTGCTTTATGTAAAACTATTAGAATAGTTTTTTACATTTTAGAATTGGGTGACTGTCCATAATTTTAAACGGTGCCTTGAGATTATCTATGATTTTAAAGGGAGCCTTGACTGAAAAAAGGTTGAGAAACACTGGTCTAACATACAGAAAGTCACTAATGAACGAGCGCACTAATACTGATTTGAAACACAATGAAAACGAGGCAAAGCAAGCAAGTAAATGTGAGAGTTGTGTTAAAAAATGCATTTCAGGTAAACTTTATTCAGGTAAACGTTATTCCTATTTCTTTATAGACTTTACAAATAATAATCAACAAAAAAATTTATATTTTTTCCTCAAAATATTAAAACATTGAACTGTAAAATTTCTGGCCTTCAGAATTATTATGTTTACACTGTACTTAAACAAGATATATGGTAACAGTATACATACACTTTCATTTTATAACATCAGCATTGTAATAACAATACAAACAATTATTATTTTTGACAATCCAATATAAGAGTTGAAAATTATCCTTTCATTTTTGTGAGTGCTGCCTGTCTGTTGGCCATCTCTTTCCACAACTTCCTGGATTCCCTGCATGCTTTGCAGCTTTCCCTCTGCTCTTTCCCAGATAGCAGGGATAACTTGCCACAAATTTGTGCCAGTGTTGAATTGTAATGCCCCGTACACATGGTCAGATTTTCCGACAGAAAATGTTCGATGGGAGCTTTTTGTCGGAAATTCCGACCGTGTGTAGGCTGCATCAGACATTTTCCATCGGAATTTCCGTAGCACAAAATTTGAGATCTGGATCTCAAATTTTCCGACAACAAAATCCGTTGTCGTAAATTCTGATCATGTGTACACAATTCTGATGCACAAAATGCTACGCATGCTCAAAATAAGTTATGAGACGGAAGCGCTCGGTCTGGTAGAACTACCGTTCGTAATGGAGATAGCACATTCGTCACGCTGCAATTTTTAAAATAGTTTAATGCAGCGCATTCTCTTCTTCTTTATAATGCTAGAATAATTAAGTTCTTTTGCTGCTCATATTCACACAGAATTCTCACAAACTGATTTCTTTATTATTTCTTGTGATCTCATGAATATTATTATTTTTTTTTTCCTCAGATCGCCATAATACTGTTTCTAATTTTTGTTTATATATTTTTTTCTTTTTTTTTATCAAGATCTCCTATTTTAATTTATTTTTTATAGTGATCTCCATAATATTATTTCTTGTTTTGTGTGTCAAGTTACCACAACACCATTATGATCTTGTATTTTTTAATCTCAAGGAGGGTGGTTTGTGTTGGTGTCCCTTGTTAATTTGTCATTGTATTTTGGAAATGTACCTGCCTACTCACAAACAAACTGTCCTTTTTTAAGAAAAACACATAGGCAAATATTTCAGAAAAAAAAATATCCATTTATTCTGTGTCATAACAAAATAAAGAGGAAGGGAATGCTGGACAAACTGCTGAAATTTGCGAAGCCTTTGTACCCCAGGGCACACATCAATAATTTTACAGTCAAAATTGGTGGCCTGAGGAGTCCTTATAATAGTGAGCACAATCTGGTCCAGGACTCCAAGAGATCAGGAACAGAAGCAGATGACATATATGTTCCCAGGCTGTGGTCATACAACAGCCTGCATCTTTTGTCAGACCAGACTGAACCCAGGCCATCACACTCTGGTCTTCCTTACACTCTTCTTTCCAGGCTTCCTTTCAGGCTGTGGCTCTGGTGTTGTAGTTGTGGCAGGAGATGGAGGAGGAGGAGGACCATGGTTGAACTCACAAACGTGGCTTTGGTTTGTGAGTTCGCCCCTCAACCCCTTATTTAGGCCTTGTAAGATCAGATACTCACATAAGAGGCGTTGGCCCTCCTCCATTTCCTGCATTTTTTAGGCTGTCATGTAGGCATATTCCTCTTCATTATTGGGGGGGGGAGTTGGGTTCTGAAGGCCGCAGTAGCCTTCTGAAAGAGGCCAATTGCAGCCTCCTCCAGGTTACTCCTCTTCCTGGGACTTTTTGTTGGAATGCGGAGGGGAGGGACCTGGGATTCAGGCAGGCTACTGGGCCCGACCACCTCCTGGCTGCTACTTTCCACTGCCTGGCTGAGACTTTCCTGTGTATGAAAAAGGGACATAGTTTTCGTTTTTTGTTCAGCAATTACACACAATTTTCAGCTCATGACTGTTGCAAATTGAATGTTAATAAATAGAAACGACTATCATTTTGACCCCAGCATTTTTCATTCTTGTCCCAATCATTTGTGGCCACTACTGTTTATTGATATGTAAAGCACTTTGTGAAATCCTAAATTAGTGATCAAAACTAACATCTAGTTAACATCATTTATTTGACAACCAAAAATATTTTTAAGAATGCTATAACTGACTCAACCTGGGCTCTTCCACATGTTGCTGCCTGGAAGGCCCAGGTTGGACATTGGAAGCCTCAGCTGGGGGGGGGAGGAAGCCTTGAAGGAAGAGTGGAGAGTGCTGGCCTGGGTTCCCTCTGGCCTGTCAGAAAATGCAGTCTGTCATAGTACCACAGCCTGGGTACATAAATGTCATCTGCTGCTCCTGATCTCAGGGAATCCTGGACCTTCTTGCGCTCCCTATTATAAGTGCTCCTCAGGCCACCAATTTTGGACTTTAAATACTTGATGTCTGCCGTGGGGATCACCGGCTTCACAAATTCAAGCAGTTTCTCCAGCGCTCCCTGCCTCTTTGTTTGATTATTAAAAAACGTGTGGTTCACATGCCACAGACAGGGCAGCTCCCTGAACATATCGATGAATGTTCCTAGAAATTCCTTATCATTGAAGGGATCCATTTGCTCTGCAAGACACAACACAAGACAAACCCTAATGTCAGGCGAAACTCTCCTAATCTTGACACAATTTAGGCCTCAATCTATAAGTAGTATAGGCCACTGATGCACCAAGTTAAAATTGTACCTTCGTTATAACGATTGTCGCTTCCGCTA
The DNA here is from genome assembly GCF_042186555.1 of Aquarana catesbeiana. Taxonomy (NCBI): domain Eukaryota; kingdom Metazoa; phylum Chordata; class Amphibia; order Anura; family Ranidae; genus Aquarana; species Aquarana catesbeiana. The sequence goes on from NC_133326.1 coordinate 324,274,758, forward strand.
CTCCGTCCTCCACTCAGTATATTGAGCGGAGGACGGAATATTCCTCCGGAATAGTATATTCCCCGCCCCTTCTCTTTTGGTGCAGTGGGGAGAGTACATGGCGGAGAAAGAGCAGGTGCATGCAGAGGAGAGCAGCAACGTCCCGATTCTGGAGGAGATTTAAGGCCTCAAATATGTCCTTTGTAGAAATGGTGGAGATGGTGGACATCTTGAAGAGGGCCGACTATGACGGGAAGCATGGACCTTACCCAAACCCAAATGTGAGAAAGGCCAAGATCATGACTAAACTTGTGAAGAGTCTGCACAGGAATTTTGGGGTACGGCGATCCAAGGATCAATTGAGGAAATGCTGGTCAGACCTGAAATTGAGGGAGCAGGATCAGTACAGAAAGATCAAGAGAGTTCTTCAAAAAAGTAAGTAGTTGTCGTGTGTTCCTATTATTAATCTTATTTGCATGCTGCTCCATGTGCCTTTCTTTACTGTTATACATTTTAAAATGGCAACTTTCATGTTCATGGGAACAGTAATCGATCATAGGAAACATCGTTCGTTCGCCCACTTCTAAGATTTTTTTGCAGATACAGGTTAACTACATTTGTTCAGGCCTATTTGCATTAAAAGAAGTTTGTTGTCTAGATGTGTTTGTAACTAGAATGAAATTGAAAATTGATTCAGTGTAAGGAGAGGACACTCAGCAGCTGTTTACATATTTGGACGCAGGAGCACTAGTGTGGGACACCAGAACAAACTTTTTAGGGTGTCCCACACAGGTGCTCCATTAGATACTAGGGGTGTCTCCATGTGTGAAACTTTAACAAAAAAGGTAAGTATTCCAGCTTTAGAAAGGAAAAAAAAATTCTTCAGCTTGCAACTCTGCAAAAACAGACAACTGTACGACACTTCCAAGCAGTGTTTCATATTCCTATTTATGCCCTCAAATATCTGTGTGCTAAGTATACCTAATTTTTATTCACATAGGGGAGAAAAGACTCGGGACATCTGAGGACACCACGAACCCCACATTCCTGAAGAAGGGGAATTACCAAAACCACAAGCAGAGGATGAGGAGGGAGAGGTTTATGAAGTGGCCGAAATAGTCACCACAACAGGTGAATGTCTGAGACCACAGCTTCAGGTAATAGATGTATGCCTGCATATTTATAATACATGGTGTGTTTTTTGAATTTAGGTGATGTGGATGTGGTGGAAGAAGAATCTCTTTTCACAAGTGAAAGTGCCCAGATCCTCATCGAGGAGATAATGGGGTGCAATCGTGATTTAGAAAATATAAAGGAAAACATCAATGATGTTCAACAAAAAGTGAAGAACATCATTGATGTTTTAGGCAGAATATAAAACACACAAAAATTTTACCGTTTTATCGTGTATTTTTGCTTTTAAAAACAAGTTTTAAAGTATTTTAAAAGCCAAATTTTGAAGCTGCACACAGTGTGTCAACATGTGCTATCTGCCATCACAGGATATCCATGTGCATGTTTTGTGGGTGCAACCCCTTCCTCGCAACTCAAGTAGGTGAGAGGAAGGGGTTGCACCCCCAAAACACGTCAAATGATCATCCATGATGGGAGCTAGCACATGTTGACATTAGGCATGGGATCAGGAGGGAAATCCCCATTTTGACTCTCAATTTGTGTGCATCTTCAAAATTTGGCTTTTACAGGGGTGACATCACCCCATCTAATGAAGGCAAGATCAACACAGTTTGGACATACTAATGTCTGATATTGCCTTCACTTTATCAAAGTTGAACTTTGTAAGTTCCTGAGTTGTGTATGTTATGGTTTGAAACATGCCTGTTTAACCAAAAAAAGGCTATTTCTAATGTGAAAAAAAACTTATACACTAAAGATTCTGGTTTGTTCAAAAACCCTTTTCTAACACACATGTGAATGTGCTTTGAGTAAAATGTTTTCTACTCAACAATGTGTGGCTACTTATTTCAATGCTCAATAGCAATTTTTGTAGTAAGTTGGTGTGTCAGGAAGATCCTGCCAGTAGTCGGTGCCCCAAGCTCACTGGTGCGCGTTTGCGGGCGCCATTGCGCATGCATGCGCACACACGGACACGCGCACATGCATCCCTGTTGGCGCCAGGCGGGCTATTTAAGCCTGTCTGTCACACACAGTCTCCGCTGTCTGCTCTACAGCATTCCATGTGCCTTATCTGATCTGACCTGAGACTACCTGTTAGAGACCCGGCTATCTGCTTGTGACCAATCCAGCTGTCTGCCTGCATCTGACCTCTGGCTTGCCTAGACCATTCTTCTGCTTGATCCCTGGTACCTCTGTTGTCCGCCTGATACTTGACCACTGGCCTGCCTGACGATTCTTATACCTTCTCCCTGGTACCTCCTCTGCCTGCCTGATATCTGACCCAGCCTGCCTGACCTCTCTGTGTTTACTTGCCTGCTGTTGTTCCTGGTTCCAGTCCAGCACTCCAGTCTCCAGTCTACTTGCCTGCTGTTGTTCCTGGTTCCAGTCCAGCACTCCAGTCTCCTTGCCTGCTGTTGTTCCTGGTTCCAGTCCAGCACTCCAGTCTCCAGTCTACTTGCCTGCTGTTGTTCCTGGTTCCAGTCCAGCACTCCAGTCTCCAGTCTACTCTCTAGTTTCTGTTGATCCTGCCAGGCACTCATACCACTCCTCACTCCTGTGCCCTCTGTCTCCATTCCAGGGGGCCATGAGTGGGAGCCGTAGGGGAAGCCTCTCTTTGCAATTCGGGCTCAAAACCACCAGGCGGTGTTTACAGCGACAATGGGGGTTATTTACTAAAGGCAAATCCACTTTGCACTACAAGTGCACTTTCAGTGCCGTTTCAAGTGCACTTTTGCAGTGCACTTGGAGTGCAAAGTGGAATTTCCTTTAGTAAATAACACCCACAGTGCTTTATAATTTGCCACAATCAGGGTATTTTCGTGACTCCACAAATTTCAGTCATGGTGCTGAAAATGATGAATATTTTTATCAGTAATGCATTACATACATTAACAACACAAAAAGGTGTGTGTATGTGTAGCAGACCCACAACATAATAGTTCGCTGAAGAAGAGATTGTCACCTCATGTATCCAAAAAATTACTATTACTATTACTAAGCACTATTGAACAAAAAGGCAAAAAAGAAAAGCCGTATCACTAATTCTCAATTAGTGATACAAGAATATACCAGGCAAGTGTCTCATTTTCTACACAAAGCGTTAAAGCATTACAAATGAGGCTTCTCATTTTTTCTCCACATACCATCTGAGAGAAAATCCACTTCAAGTTCATGTGAGAGGCCTCGCTTCTTTTGATCCTGTGCCTTGGCTATCTTCTGTGAGAATCTTCCTGGCGAACCCGGGATATCCATGCAGAGTTGGACCCAGAAGGTTTCAGAGTCGGGATATCCGTTCCACAGCCCCGAGGGGCACCCTGCTTTAGTGATTTCCTGTCGCTGACAAAGGAATCCAATCCATCCGGTAAGAGTTTTCTACACACTACTTTTATCAGGATTCATACAGCTGATGAATGTGTCTTTGCTGGGAGATACAAAGAGTTGCCTGTGTTTGAACATCTGCCGTTTGATATATTCACTCACCTTTATCAGTGGGACACTTTTTAATCACATTTTGTTTACTCATTTGGACTCCATTTTATTTATGTTGAGAGACTCACGCTTCATTTATTTTATTGATGTTGTCATCATTTATTAATACACCCCCCTTTATTTGTGGGTTTTTACACAGTTTATGCGCTACATTCCTTTTCACAGTATTCTATGGTTTTTGTCATTCCGTATGTAGCTGCTTTATTTCCTTTTAGTATTCACCGTCCAGCTCAGTGTTTACTCACCTTAACCACTAAAAAAGAAAAGCCCACTGGATAACCTAGGAGCCAGCTAAAATAAACACGAGCAGTAAATCAAAGTAAATATTATTTAGGTTTAAATAAAAAATGTATTTTTAACATGTTTCTTAAACATTGTCTGGCATATCAATGGCCCCCCTACTCGCAAAGTACTCTAGATACTTTTCACGAACTTCACGGGCTTTGGTGAATTCATCCATAAATATGACCACAAAAGAGGTAAGTATAGTGTATATGGGTTAGGCAAAGTCAGCAAATAGAGGATTGGTATCGGTTGACTTGACTTAAGGACACAAATAACATTTGTACACATTTTAGGGTGTGTTTAGGTTAAAGCAGTACTATGGTGCTGACAAAATACATTGTTAAGTGACTAGGCTAGGTGTGTATGGGCCCAGGATAGCATGCTGGGGAGGTTAGTGAAGTCAAATATGCATGAAGGACAACAAAGGAACTTTAAAAGCTTCCAGCATGCATGAGGATAAAGGGGACATTCACAGCATATTACAATCATGGTAATTAGGGAATTATGAAAGAAATACAATACATTAGCAAACATTAAATACATTAAAAGAGCGATGTTAAAGGAGAAATCTTACCCTAATATAGTCCTTCTGCAAGACTTAAATGATGGCAGAACAGGTCTCTGGAATAATGATCCCCAGAGCCTGGGGGGAGATGCCTGTCGATAAATTTGATGTCCTGCAGACTTCTCCCTGTCGCCAAGTACTACAAGGTGGCAACGAGCCTCTGTTCGGGCGTGATGGCTTGCCGCATTCAGGTGTCCTGCCTGCTAATATAAGGGGACAGCAAAGCCAACAGACGGTGAAAAACGGGGTCCGTCATCCGGAGATAATTCCTGAAATCATCAGGATTATTCTCACGGATCTCCCGCAACAAAGGCATGTGAGAGAATTGGTCACGCTGGAGCAACCAATTCTTCGTCCATGAACTCCTCCCCACCCTGTTCATGGAGTGGGCTTGGGTCAAAGTAAGAACCCCAACACCAAGCCCCTGCATAGCACAAACTCTACGACAAGTATGTAACCGCAACATGGCTTCAAAATGGTCTGCTGGTCAGAACGAACTAACAGAAAGCACTGAAAAACAGAAAGGCCTGAGAAAAGCGAGCTGAAAATCAGAAACGAGCATACAAGAACGCACTGTGAATCAAATACGTACTATAATAATAATAGTACGCACTGACAAACAAATGTGAACTGACTACACGCACTGAAGAACAGATACGAACCCACAAGCACAAACTGAAGAGCAGTAACGATCTGAAAAGCACGAGTCTGAAAGGCACGAGTCTGAAAAGCGTGAATCGTCTCTCACCAAACTTCTACTAACACGAGATTAGCAGAAGGAGCCCAGAGGGTGGCGCACTTGGTATTGAACTTCCCTTTTCTAGTGCCGTTGCACGTGTTGTACTTCACTGCTTTCTTGATGTTCGCAATTTCTGACCAACTTTGTGTGACCGTGTGTATGTGAGACAAGTTTGAGCCAACATCCGTCAGAAAAAAAACATGGATTTTGTTATCGGAATGTGCGATTATGTGTACAGGGCATAAGTCTATTAACTTGCTGCACATTTTCACTAGCAATTTGTACACCTGAAGTGCACTTGAAGCACAAGTTCTAGTTGACACTTTTCCAATTAGTAGCAAATTTGCGTGGTAAGTCCCTAGCAAGAGCAAAGTTGCAGTGGTGAGTCTATAGCAAGAGCTCTGCAAGTCACAGTGACCCCTGTGGTGGGATGACTATTATACAACATAACTGAACCAGAACTTGCAGCAGAATTGCAGAATGTTTGCAAAGAAAGTTGGTCTGGAGTCATGCAATGTGGACTTGCTGCAATTGTGCAACAAACTTGTGAAGCCTGGCAAGTCTAGCAATAGCTTAGCAGGTCATTTTCAAACTTGCAGCTCAATCGCCATCTGAGTTACTTTCTTTCTAAGCACTACATATCCAATGGTACCTTGCTGTCCGTAAACAATAATTCCTGTACTCACTCCGCCTCCAGAAACTCCTCCTCTCAGCACCTCTCTAGTTCAGGAGGCAGGCTCTGCGAAATGTGCGACACAGCAGTGCCTACTCAGAGGGCATATTGACTATGGTGTCACAGAATTCAAGGAAGTAAATGTGTGGGGATCTTGACAAATAAATGTACAAACTTCAAAATGGTTTAGATTAAAGGGGTTGTAAACCCCTTTTTTTAAAAAACAAAAACAAACATATCATACTTGCCTCCACTGTGCAGTTTGTTTTGCACAGAGTGGCCCAGGTCCTCCGCTTCTGGGGTCCCTGGTGGCTCCTCTCCACATTGAGTGTCCACGTTGGAGAAGAGCTCTCCTTGATGGACACCTGTGCGGGCGCGATCCCGAGTCCCGCATCGGTATCCATTCACACAAAATGCAGGACTCGGCCCTACCCCCCCCCCCGGCGTCGCGTCATTGGATTTGATTGACAGGAGTGGGAGCCAATGGCTGCGCTGCAATCAATCTATCCAATCAGGACACGAGACACCAGGTAGAGCTGGTGTGCACGTTCCCAGCCGAAGAAAGATTAGGTTCAGGTTTACAACCCCTTTAATAGGAGTAGGATAAAAATAATTGAAATACAATGTGTAAATAAATATATGATCTTACACTTTGACCATGGATGCGTTTTAAGTTGTTCCTTTTATTAACTAACAACATTTCCAAACAAGCATACATGATAAAGTGATTACTTACCTTTCCCACATCCCGCACTGCCAGAATGCTGCTCTTTTACTAGAAATCATCCTCTAATGTTCTCTTGGGGAGGTGGTACTTTTGAGAGTGTCCATCTCCTTGGTCCCCAGCAGCATGCAACCTTTACATCACTACTGAATTCGGTCTGACAGGCAACAGGAAAGGTAACTCTTTTTCATGTATGTCTGCTTAGGGATGCTTTTCGTTAATGACACGGTCACTTAACTAATGGTAAAGGCTTTATTTAGCAAACTGCATTATTACATATACATGCACAAAATGCCATATCAAGAAATAACAACACATGATAAATTATTGCTTCATTCATTAACTGCTTGCCGATCAGCCACCGTCATTATACTGTGGTAGATTGGCACGGCTGCACAAACCGCCATAGGTGTATGTTTTAAGAGCTATAGGGGGTCCGCTACTTCCCTGACCCACGATCGCTCCTGAGAGAGCCAGAACGGGGATCATTCAATGTGAACAGACAGATCCCCGTTCTGTCAGGGAAGTAGAGAGTGATCTGCTGTTCCTAGTGATCAGGAACAGCGATCTCTCTCTACTCCCTGTTAGTACACTCCCCCCACAGTTAAAAACACCTCCCTAGGGAACACTTAACCTCTTGTGTTAACCCCTTTCCTGCCAATGACATTTATACAGTAATCCGTGGCTATTTATGGCATTGATCACTGTATAAATGTCAATGGTCCCAAAAAAAGTGTCCAAAGTGTCTGATCTCTCCGCCACAATGCCGCAGTCCCACTAAAAATCGCCGATCACCTCCATTACTAGTAAAAAAAAATTAATAATAAAAATGGCATAACTCTATCCCCTATTTTATAGACACTATAACTTTAGTTCAAACCAATCAATATATGCTTATTGCAATTTTTTTTTACCAAAAATTTGTAGAATACATATTGGCCTAAACTAATAAGGAAATTTGTTTTGTTTTTTATAGTTTTTTGGATATTTATTGGAGCAAAACGTAAACAATATATATATTTTTTTTTTTCAAAATTGTCGTTTTTTTTGTTTATAGCGCAAAAAAACGCAGAAGTGATCAAATACAACCAAATGAAAGCTCTATTTGTGGGGAAAAAAGCACATCAATTTTGTGTACAACATCACATGACCAAGCAATTATCAGTTATAGCGACGCACTGCTGTATTGCAAAAAATGGCCTGGTCAGGAAGGGGGTAAATCCTTCCGGGTCTGAAGTGGTTAAAGAACATTTTTAGGTATTATTAACACCTATAAATGTTTCCTGTGTGATTTTAACACCTTATTCACAAAACATTTTTATTAAAAGCAGTTGTTAAAATCTATTTAGCTTTTTACTTGTTAGAAGCACTTACAAAACTACTGTCACATGATCTGGCATTATTCTTATCATGATACAGGACTTTTTATTTTTTCAAACAGTTAAGCTATATTCAAAAACTACGCTTTATGTGCGGTACTATGGGCATTGGTTACAGGGAGATAATTTAAAATGACACCCAATGGACTCGTTTACATTAGTCTTGCCTTCTGAAAAGTGATCTGTAGTGGATCACTTTTACGAAGGCATTTGACAGGAGACTGGGAGGTGTTACATCATCCCCTTACTGCCTATTTTAACCCTCAACGCCCATACAACTTTACCTGAATGGGTTTGCGTTTGGTGAGCAGAAGTAACGGCCAAACAGGGTGGGGGTATAATTCTTTCCGAGCTGCTAAGCAGAGCATCCCAGTAAAACCAAGTATACAACCTGTCCAGCTGCTTTTTTTTTTGCAAGTTAAGGGGCAGTGGAGAGTGACTCAACTGCAAGTGTAAGCATAGCACCTGCAGCACAGTGCAACAAAATGCACATATCATTTATATGTTTTTGTAGTGATGTGATAATTTCTTTGCCCATTTACCAAGTGTATGCTCTTGTTATGCAGTGTTTTTTGCCCTTTTCCAATATGGCTGCTGTGCTCTCTTTCACCAAGGATGAGATTATCAAGAAGAGCAGAGGTTTTGTGGGTAAGTGGGTGGAGAGAGGGACATGTGGGAGAAGGAGAAGAGTGAATTTCCGCTAAGAGAGAACAGATCGTGTAAGTCCTGCAGCTTCGCCTCACTGAGACATACATAGAGACTGTTAATGATTTCATGTTCCTGTTTGGAAAATACCTTATGTTGGATGGTTCACTGAATGTTATTTCTTCAATACATGGACTATCAAATACAATGCTGTGTGGATTACGGTCTATGTGAAGATATATTTCTCAATTGGGATTTCACTTGCTATTCACAAGCCCCAATTAAGTGGAGGCACTGCGCTTGTTATGCCGCGTACACACGACCGGACTTTACGGCATACTTTGCCCGGCGGACTTTTCGACGGACTTTGCGACGGACTTTCCAAATGAACTGACTTGCCTATACACGATCAACCAAAGTCCGATGGATTCGTATGTGATGAAGTACGACCGGACTAAAACAAGGAAGTTCATAGCCAGTAGCCAATAGCTGCCCTAGCGTCGGTTTTTGTCCGTCGGACTAGCATACAGACGAGCAGACTTTTCAACCGGACTCGAGTCCGTCGGATAGATTTGAAACATGTTTCAAATCTAAGTCCGTCAAACTTTTGAGAAAACAAAGTCCGCTGGAGCCCACACACGATCGAATTGTCCGCCGAAATCCGGTACGCCAGACAAAGTATGCCGTAAAGTCTGATCGTGTGTACACAGCATTAGAGATCCTGTCCTGATCACACTAATTATGAAGATTCTGCTCTTTAATAATATACAGGTGACGTCATCATACCTCAGTAGCCGCAGAGAGAGAAAAGAATAGCGCTACACATGTTTTAGCAGTCGGGGACCTAGTGTAGAGTATGCAGTACGTATTTCAGTATGCAGTACGTATTCAGAAGTATTCCTAAACATTTAAAAGGAATCTGAAGCCATTTTATGTTTTGGATAGAGCAGGGAATGGGTAAAACTATTGTCGGATTTATTTATTTCTTTTCATTGTCTGTAGTACATCAGGGAGATTTCCCTTTGCTTTCTTTTATAAAGGTACAACAAGGGGAAATACCTCTGACACAATTATCACCATAAAAGATGTCCCCATTTGAATATTTGACCTTACCTCCTGATTCGTTGTCAACCGCAAAGTCTTTGATTTCCCATCACTTGTTACAGTGACAATGGGTCCCAGGACAAATTGAGAGGGGGACTCTAACTAGTGGGGACATAGACAGAAAAATAAAAACTGACAAAAGTTCTAAGCTTTTCACACTATCAAAACTAAGAAAAGATTTGATTAGAAATACACTTTAAATTACTTAAGGCTCCCTGACCCAAATACAATATTATATTCATCCATAGTACATGGATGCACAGTAAATAACACTTGCAGGTATTTATTACTTTTTACACTGATAAAATAATCCTGCTGATAATATCTTCATCTAGTGGTGTAGAGAAAAAAAGAGAAGGATGCAAGCTGGGAAGCTAAAGTATGCACACTGATAATGTAATGGTGTGTTAGAGCTAAAAAAAGCTTGTTGTTGAGAAACCCAATAGCTCAAGCTTAAACTTATACAGAGTAGTCAGAGCAGTGACTCATCCCTCTTTTTATTCCTCCTTGCTCTGTTCAAACAGAACCTAAAAAAGTCTAAATGACAGTAAGAGATAGAGGGCGTGGGGGACAGTTTCAGCGGTGCCCCCTATATACAGGGTAAAAAGGCATATTACTGTGAATGTCATAGCACCTATTATACTTTGACATCAACTACTATAATGAACTTTCAAACCCTTCTCGCAACAACTAAAAGTTAACTGACAACCTAAAATTAAATCATAACCTTTACCTTAAATCAGTAGTAAACATTAAATAAGTAAAAAAAAAAAAAAACTTTCTCCCTGCAACGCAACGGTATAATGTGCTAGTATGCATCACATATTAGCACATTATGAAAGACTTACCTAGAAACAAAGCCCTCCAACGGCGCACTGTCATGGCTGCAGAGGCTTCCACCCTCACCCTGTCTTTCTTCTGGGTTCGTGGGCTGCGGCCACTTGGATGGCTGAGCCACAATGACATCACTCCCTTGCATGCATGGGGAAGTCATGGCCATGGCACGGAGCTCTGAAAGAACAGAACGGGAACAGCAACTAGGGTGACGTCACTAGCTGCTGCTTACTAGAATATCTCCTAAACGGTGCATTTACCCTACAGGTAAGATTTATTATAAGCTTGCCTGTAGGTTAGAATACAAATGAAGAGTTTAAAATCTAAACCATATTCTCTTATTTCTGACCCTAACACTATCGAATTCTTAACACTAAATAACCTCTTCTTCTGCATACTAAACTTGCCCTGCAATGGGAGCTTCTGTGCCACATCCCCAAAGTGCAGTCACACAAATCTTATAGCATTATTATCATTCTATTGAAGAGTACTGCTTCTCAACTGCTTATTTTTATATAAAGCTCAATTATTGTTCACTTGGTAAAGTAAGATTTGGTACAGCATGAGCTATTGAAGCTTCGTAGAATAAATTGTCCACATTTTAAAGGTAAGAAATAACATGCATTGTTAGCTCAACTTTTTGGGCCAAATCATTAATGGCTTTTCTGAATTACTGCAGACAGCGGTATGTTTGACCTTGTCAATGGTAAAGTTGGAGTGAACAATGACTTGTTTGCATATGTATACAATTTTAGAAGCCTGTTAATAATCTAATCCTGATGGGATAAAATTTTTACAATTGTGAAATCAATATACAACGTTTTAGGTATTCTTTACTGTTGAATTGCCTTGCTAGAAGCAAGTTAAATGAATTCATCATTCTTACACAACATAATAACAGTAATCAATTATTAACTCAGTGGGAATGCACATCGACATATTTAAAGCTGCTGCTTTGATAAGTAACTGCTGATCAAATCCATAACCCGTAAGAATGGGCACGATATGCAGTGCTGGGAGGAATCCACCCACTGCGCTGTCTTGTTGAGTTTTGCAGTAAAATTAAAGAGCCTAACCATAGGTCAACACTTCCACTATTAATCATTGACAGTCATAATAATTCATATTGAACAGGTCTAGGGGGTGTCCTTGCTTTTACTGGATAGCCCTTCCTTTAATGTATTTTTAGATAAATGTCACAGTTTTAAAATAATACATAAAATGAAAAATACCCCAAAGAAATAAATGAATGTGAAGCCAGAGAATTTAAATGGTTTTGTTTGTTTTTCTCCACGCACAGAATCAATTTATAAACCGCGGGACCTGTTTAGAAAAAAAAAAAATCTATTGACTGAATATAAGAAAATAAATTAAAACTGCGGCTCTTAAAAGGCGCCTGTCCAATAATTCGATTTTTCTCCCTCCCTTCTCTCTTTTAAAGGCCGCGGCGACCTAATCAATTCTGCCCCCCGGGTCCTGATTACAGCTTTTTCTTAAGTGAAAAAAGCAGAATGATCCCAGCCCTCCCCCCTTGTCCCTGAGAGCTCCAATCACTTGTCACAGCGAGGGACGCTGGTGTAGAGCGAAAAGAGAGGGACGCAAGCTGGGAAGCTAAAGAATGCACACTGGTAATGTAATGGTGTGTGTTTGTATATGTAGGGACAATTTTGAAACAACTGATCATTTGAGGGCTGTGCAACCCAGGGTGACCATCTGGCTCTGCATAACCAGTGAGAGGCTTAGCCGGTTCTAGTTTATATGCATCTACTCGCTCAAAAGATTCCATGAGCTACACAGGGAAGGATTTAAGGTGAGAGGATTTCTGTCTCTCTTGCTATATGCTCACTCCATTATAATCTTCTCTGATTTGCTCTAACCTAAAATAAGCAAGGGGAAGTTTAAGAGATATTGACACATTTTCTTATTATTTCCAAAATCTGTTTTTTTATATGCATGCTGTAATCCATTTTATTGTGCAACTCACTATGACCCCACCTGTAATATAAATAATTGTATTAATGTCATGCAATGTTACTTTCCAGTAGGAAAGAAAGATGATAATATAATAAAGATTGAAGCTTAGGCATAGGCCTATGTGAGTTTTCCACAAAACTGCCCTTTGCTTGTTATGAAAATGCTAAGAAAAATATTAAAAATGAACTCCAGGCATAAATACATTTCACAATGGCCTCAAAGGATTTACAGTGCCTTGAAAAAGTATTCACACCCCTTGAAATTTTCCACATTTTGTCACGTTACGACCAAAAACGTAAAAGTATTTTATTGGGATTTCATGTGATAAACCAACACAAAGTGGCACATAATTGTGAAGTGGAAGGAAAATTATAAATGGTTTTCAATTTTTTTTTACAAATAAATATGTTAAAAATGTGGCGTGCATTTGTATTCAGCCCCCTTTACTCTGATATCCCTAACTAAACTCTAGTGGAACCAATTGCCTTCAGAAGTCACCTAATTAGTAAATAGAGTCCACCTGTGTGTAATTTAATCTCAGTATAAATACAGCTGTTCTGTGAAGCCCTCAAAGGTTTGTTAGAGAACCTTAGTGAACAAATAGCATAATGAAGGCCAAGGAACACATCAGGTCAGGGATAAAGTTGTGGAGAAGTTTAAAGCAGGGTTGGGTTATAAAACAAATCTCAAGCTTTGAACATCTCACGGAGCACTGTTCAATCCATCATCCAAAAATTGAAAGAGTATGGCATAACTGCTAACCTACCAAGACATGGCCGTCCACCTAAACTGACAGGCTGGGCAAGGAGAGCATTAATCAGAGAAGCAGCCAAGAGCCCATGGTAACTTTGGAGGAGCTGCAGAGATCCACAGCTCAGGTGGGAGAATCTGTCCACAGGACAACTATTAGTCGTGCACTCCACAAATCTGGCCTTTATGGAAGAGTGGTAAGAAGAAAGCCATTGTTGAAAGAAAGCCATAAAAAGTCCCATTTCCAGTTTGCAAGAAGCCATGTGGGGGACACAGCAAACATGTGGAAGAAGCTGCCCTGGTCAGATGAGAACAAAATTCAACTTTTTGGCCTAAAAGCAAATTGCTGTGTGTGGCGGAAACCTAACACTGCACATCACCCAAAACACACCATCCCCACTGTGAAACATGGTGGTGGCAGCATCATGTTGTGGGGACGCTTTTTTTCAGCAGGGACAGGGAAGCTGGTCAGAGTTGATGGGAAGATAGATCGAGCCAAATACAGGGCAATTTTAGAAGAAAACCTGTTAGAGTCTGCAAAAGACTTGAGACTGGGATGGAGGTTCGCCTTTCAGCAGGACAACAATCCTAAACATATAGCCAGAGCTACAATGGAATGGTTTAGATCAAAGCATATTCATGTGTTAGAAAGGCTCAGTCAAAGACCAGATCTCAAGCCAATTGAGAATCTGTGGCAAGACTTGAAAATTGCTGTTCACAAACACTCTCTATCCAATCTGACAGAACTATTTTGCAAAGAATAATGGCCAAAAAGACTTGCAATTGTAATTGCAGCGAAAGGTGGTTCTACAAAGTATTGACTCAGGGGGGCTGAATACAAATGCACGCCACACTTTTCACATATTTATTTGTAAAAAAAATTGAAAACCATTTATCATTTTCCTTCAACTTCACAATTATGTGCCACTTTGTGTTGGTCTATCACATAAAATCCCAATATAATACATTTAGGTTTTTGGTTGTAACATGACAAAATGTGGAAAATTTCAAGGGGTATGATTACCTTTTCAAGGCACTGTACATCTTTTCTGTGCAGAAATCTACAGGGGACAGATACAAGACCTGTCACCATGCAGAAGGAGAGAAAGCAGCAGTGGCCGGTCTTTATTACCGATAACTTCTGCAAAGAGGCAAAGTACAGAAGTTGTTTCATGCTGGATTACTGCACAAATCTGAAGGGAATATACAGATTACTCCAAGATTAAAAGAGAAGTATGCTTTTTTTTTTCCTGAGAAACATACTTACCTAGGTGGATATAGAATGGGCTGCAGAGGGGACAGGAGCGGCCATCTCAAGTTCTCAGTGGATTACTGAGAAGCTAAGCCGGGTGCCGGTCTAGGCATGTGGACGAATCCCGACGATATGGTCATGATCTTGCCTGAGCCTGGACCGGCTCTGTGATGTCAGCCGACAGTAGACTTCAGCCCTCTGTCTGCTGAAAATGGATCACAGGAGTGCAGAACGAACTGCACTTCTGTTATCCACGGGAGAAGTACAGCCAAATTAGTTTTGGCTTTACTTCTCCTTTAAATCCAAACTACTGTACAGTTAAAACCTTTTTTTCCATTTTTGAATAGGGGGTGTGTTAGAAGTTCTGTCATGTTATTGTTGCAGTCTGTGATCCTGTTGGAAACATTTTACCTCAGTTTCTGTCCTGGGAAAACCATGAAAAGGAATTAGCTAAATGGATGTAACTAGAACTAAGGCCAGGTTCACATATGTACGAATTGGATGCGGTTTTCCCCGCACCCAGTTCGCATGACATGCGAGTGTTCCCGGCTCACAATGGAGGCGGTTCACACATGTCCGGGATGGCCGTAGTCTGCATTCCAAAAGGGTGCTGTGCGTCTTTGGGTCCAGTTTAGGTTCCAATTCAGGCAAAAATTCGGACCTGAATTGCACTGGACCCCATGCTGGGAACTGTGGCTGCACATATGTGAACCCAACCTTAAAGACATAGACAGTAATAAAAACCTGACTGATTCTATCCATTCATTGTACTAGTAAGAAAAAATGTTTTTGGTTGGTTTATCTGACCCTACTGGAAGACTTTGACAAAGCACATGCACGCAAAACGCATTGTCACAGCAACAGTTCAGTTTGCGGTCCACGATGGTCCCTGAGTTCCTTCCGCACTGCAGTCTTGGCCAGCTTGGTACGTCTTCCATATGAGCCCACTCCGGCAACCTCCAGTATATTATGAAAAATTATATAAAACATTGCATGCTATTTCCAGAGTTTGCAGTTTAACTGAAACATTGTACAAGCTCTGACTTCCCACAATGGAGGGCATCTTAAAAGTGACTTCATCAATGCTACATATAAAAGCACAGATCAAAGCAATGGCATATTGGTGTCAGATCAGGCCCTCAAAAACTGATTATAAAACGTTGGGCATTTTTGCGGTGCTTTTGTGGCATTAGCGCTTTTTTAAGGTCACGTGACAATGTGGGCTTTAACACAAAAGAAAAAAAGAGCCATTTTGCAGAGCTTTTGAAGCGCTTTCATTTCCATTCATTTCAATGGACAGGGGCATTGTTGAGGTGCTTTTTAAAGCTCTCCAAACATGCCCCAAAGATGTTGCTTGCATTAAAATGAATGGGAAGCAGTTTTCAGACCCTTTTCAGGCGCTATGTTTAGCGCAAAAGCACCTCAGTGTGAAAGGGGTCTTACTGAGGGAAATGCAGAGGTTGTCATCAAAGACAATGCTAGATGCCTAGCTAGCTCTGGCTTCAATACTCTCTCAGTATACTCTCTCATAACCGAACAACTAATTCAGAGGAAACAAACATTTTGATGCATACTGACTCCTGGTCAGAAAACCTTCATACCTTTGAATGACAAAAGGGGTATTACAGTTCATCGATGAAGGTATAATGAATAATTAAGTCATTGTTTTATCTCAGACAACAGTCCTGAAACATGGAAGCTGCCATTGCTGACATCTCATTCTGCAAATGCCTGACCCACTGGATGACAAACCCAAAGCAAGTATCTGTAAATAATTATTTTTCTCCAGCTTTCTTTGTCTTCATACTTGTCCCTAGACATGACTCAAAAAGCATTGAAGCCAGAAGTCAACATAGCAGCTAATCAATCAGCATTTTCAAAAAAGGTATTCAATGGCAGCTCCCATAGATATCTTAGGAAGGGTTTACATGAATATACAGACAGTACAGCATTACAGAAGAGGTATTGTATGCTTGAGGACAGCACTATTAGCTGCACAGTAAGCATCTCTGAGAATACCAGACACAATTTTATAGAAACAGTGCATAACAACTCTTCCTAAGGCAACCTCCAGCATCAACTACTTTTTTTTTTTTTTTTTAATATATATATGTCCAGTCTCATTTTTTTTGTAAGGTGTTTGGGGAGTTGCTTTTTTGTGACAGTTTACTCTGCATATGTGTTATGTCCTATTCTTAAGACATATATATGGCGGAACCAACCACTTGGTGAGGAGTCAGATGTGTAAGCTGTACAATGAGGACCAGTGTACCATGTGATCCTCTCTTCTGGATGCATTGCCCTCCAATAGAACTTGTTTCTTTAGGGCATCCATGTGTGTGGACTTTTTAGCATGGGCCTCTTTAAAATAAAAAGGGTATGGGCAGCACCATTAGGGAAAGCATAGCCAAATCTATGCAAAACTAAACTCATACACAGTCAATTGAATGCAACGTATCATGATGTATGTGAAGATGATGTTCTGCACTGCAATGTCCTACTTCACATGTAAATTACATAACTGTTCAGTAAATGGAATTTTCATCTAAAAGATAAGTTGTCTGTGTCATTTACTGGGGAGAAGACACCAATGTGTTTATTAATGGCTAATTGTGGTGCATCACAAATAACTGGGAACTGGACATGAAACCACATTTAACCCTCTGGGATGTAAAAAAAGAGGGAGTTGTATAGTCATCTATGTACCCTAATAAACACGTGAGTGTGATCAGAAAGAGTAGCAGCCAGCTGACAGTGGAAGCGGTGACAGTGGCAGCCGGTGGCAGAGGTCCTGGTAGCAAGGGGGGCAGTTAATACTTTATGTACCCCACATAGTAGCAGGGTCTCTGTATTGGAGCCCTCTGCAATTCAGGGCTTGCCTAGGGAGCGAGTCATAGGTCATGGTGTGCAAGGTTATGCGAACTGAAGTTTGGTGGCTTCCCTGTATGCCCAAGGTTGAAACATCGTCAGTGGAGTTGATGGAGGTAAGTACTTGTCAGCAATATTTTCTAAGAAATGCTTCAGAGTCATATGTCAATACAGGTTGGAACAGAGCATGTCATCAGCTGGGAGAAGGAGGATACATTTTTCTGTATAAGAGTGCTGCTTGTAAGTACATTGTGGCCTGTGGCCTAAAGGTTTAATACCACCCAAAGCAAGCGTCATATGTGAGCTGATTTAGTTGTAGTACTCCCGAAGTGCTTCTAGGGGGTGACATCCTATCCACCTTCCAACAAGCATGCACGTAAGGGTGTCTACATGGGACCTAGGGCAAGGGAGACACCTGAGAACAGTAAATCGGGGGGCAGTGATCATGGGGTCACCAGGAAAAGCTAAAAAGCCAAGCTTGAAAAAAAGGAGAGGAAGCACACAAGGTAGGTAAAGACACAAATTAAGGGTTAAAAAAGGAGTTTAATAGCACTTTAAGCTTAAGCCATTTGCTCAAGAAAGTACATGAAAACCTTTAAAAAAATATGCAGGCTTATTTTATTAGAACGGGACAAGAAGCCAGCTGCAATATATAGAGCAACCACTCAGAATCTACCATACACTAGTTTGACTTCAGAACTTCAGTTCTTTTTCTGCACTATATATTGTATAAGTATGTTGGTAATTAAGTGACTTTTGAAATGGCAAGAAATCATTTTCAGCTCATGGCTGTAGAGGTGAATGTTCATAAGGCATTGACTGAAGCCAAGGAACAGTGTTGACAAGTATAGGCCGCATTATGCTGCCTTGTGTGTGGTGTGGGGGAGGATGGCATATGGATGCTGTGATGCAGGTGTACAGCCAGGACCCTGAGGTGTAATTGAATGAAAGCTGCATAAATCCCTCTCATAATTCTATTTCTCTTCCACAGGTCAGCTCTTATAAATCATCACTCCAAGTCCTGGGCGGGTATCAAATCAGTGGTTTCAGCTTGTGTACCACTTAATTCCCTCTGGAACAGCTTCACCCACACATACACTTAATCACCCCCCAAGCTTCACTATGACCTATCATTAGAGGGCATTTTATTTAGACTGCTCAGTTCCTGCTAATTTAAAAAAGAAAAATGTTCTGTGCATTGTAGGCAATTAACACACATATATTAACAAACTTTAGTATAGGAAAATAACATAGTAGGTATATAGTAAATACATAAATTAAAGTATATGGAAACCCATCTCTAAAAATCTCATGTACACTTTACCATGCTAATTTTCAATCTTTTTAAATCTACAGCTTTCTTAAAAAAACTTGGTGGTATATGTACTAATTAAGGTTTGTCATATTGTAGGTGGGGAATTTTGTGTTTAAAGTGCATTCCTTGCCATAAATATATTTACAAGATTTCTAAAGATCTTGATTAATGTGTGCATCTCCTAGCCACAGTGTTGCATCTCTGTACCAACTTTTTATGGTAATCCATAACCTTAAATATATACTGCTTGACCTCCCTGGGTCTGGGGGACTTTCCCGGGCCTCTGGCATGTGTGCTGAGAAGGTTAAAGGACCCTGTTGAAGCTCCCATTATTGGGCTGGAATGTCTCCAATATGGCCTTTAGGGGTCTCCCTGTTAAGCAGTATATAAATAGGGAAGTTGTCAGTGTGGAGTAGTGAAGCGAGACAGAAAGGACAGGCATTCCTGATTGGAAATCCAACAGCCTCGCCAGCAGAAAATAGACTTGTGCACAACGGAAAATTTCATTTAGTTTTGCTTCGTTGTCATTCGTAAAACACATGATTTCGTTCTGTTATATTCGTTATGTTACGTTAATACGTTTTCGGATAATTCGTTATTTCTGTAGAGTGTTGATATTCATTATACTGAATCTCGAATCATGTCGAATTCATTCGTTATATGCGCTATAATTTCATTCGTATTTGTTGAAATTTGATATTTATGTATGTATTTATATTCATGATAATGATTTGTAGTATGGAAAGCCATTTGTTTATTGAATCTTTTAACACACACAATGACAATATCTCTTCTCCTCTGCTCAAATACAATACAACACCCTTTTCACTCAGTTCTCAGGAATGCACTTTGTCAGTAATCTAACCTCCAGCACAAAATTAAAGTGGATGTAAACCTGAATTTTTTTTTTTATGTCATAATGTAGAGCAGGGATATGCAATTAGCGGACCTCCAGCTGTTGCAGAACTACAAGTCCCATGAGGCATAGCAAGACTCTGACAGCCACAAGCATGACACCCAGAGGCAGGGGAATGATGGGACTTGTAGTTTTGCAACAGCTGGAGGTCCGCTAATTGCATATCCCTGATGTAGAGTATAAGATTTCCTATCATTTGAGCCCAGTCTTGCCACAAAGAGTTAATCCAGCTCTGAGAAATCCTCTTTTATTGTTCAGTGAGATAAATCTTGACAAACAGAGAAAAACTTTGTCAAATCCTCCTCCTTGCTGTGAGTGACAGGTGATTTACATATCTCCTGTACTAGCCTAAGACATGCATTATTTTTTAATTCCCACCCCCCCACTCCTTTCTTCAGCAGCTCTGCAAGGATTGGCTGTTCCACACCTCAGCAAAATTCGGCCGAATTTAACGAATTGCACAAGCCTAGAAAATATCTAGTTTACTGTACCATGCCTTTCCCCTCTGGGGAACGCCAGAACTCTTCCTACCCCTGAGTGGGCAAGAACAGGGTAGCTGGAAGACTAATTGCTAAACTGCTGTGGCCAGGGGATGGTCCTTTGTATAACTAATATGTAGCTCAACTAAGTGATGCTGTGCCCTTTACATACCTATGAAGGGTTTCCTACAATTATGTTGTATTCTACAAGCTCCTGTTTAGTAAAGTAAACAAAAGAAGAAATTGGAGAGAGTTTTTTCCTTGCTAACTAAAGTGGGTGGCCTATAACCGGCAAAAATTTTGAGGAGAATGGCTCAGTGGGAGAAAGTGGTGCATTGGTGAATGGGGTCAGGCAGTATGTTGCAGGGATGGATCCTCTGTCTGCATCATGTAATCAGTAGCTAGGCAACCTGGTGGCCTGGAGGATGGCCTGACCCTCTAGACACCAGGATGGCAACCACAGGAGATGAGACCCTGATTACTATGTGGATCTAGTGAACCTGAGGAGTTGCCGGATAAGCCTAAGGGTTGCAGCTAGTAGCCAGTGCTGGGAAAGAGGTCTTGAATGTCCCCAGTCCCACATCCCCCTTGCTGGCAGAATACAATAGCGCTGCGCGAGGGATTCTCCGATCAAGACTGACTGTGTTGGTGGGGGAATCAAGTGATTTTCTTTTCTTCCCCCCATGGTGGAAGGAAATAAAATCGATCCATCTATGGCTTGCCTAATAAAATTCCTGTACATAGATCCTAGTTTGTGACATGGCTTTGCTGCTGCCATTAAGAAGGGGGGGCACTACAGAATAACCACATAATTGCTTTCGCAGGCACATGTGCCTAGGTAAAGGAGGGAGGAGCTTTATACTCTTTTTTGTCAAATGCAGCCAGCACACTCTAGTCTTCTTTTCACGTGTTTACCTGTATATCCTTATCTGGTTTGATCAAAGAAGCCCATTTTATACAGAGATCAGCAGCTCAAGTGAAAATTTACACACAGGGGAATTAGATCAGAGCTTCAACTCTTTGTCCTGACTCCTCTCCCTCTATATAGCTTCATATAAGCTTTCACTTATAGGTACAAAAGCAAACAGCTTCTGGTATGCTCGCTCTAAAGAAAATCCATAGTGCTTTAGGAATCCTTGACCAAGGTTTTTTAGCATGTTTTTGAACAATTACTTGAAAAGCAAAGTTTTTCTCTACATAATATAAACAGAAGTAAAACAATAGTTTAAAGCTGAAGAAACATAAAAAATAAATTAAATAAAACTGACCCAAAAACATTATAGTTTTTCTTTAAGGCAGTTATTCATAATTATAAAGTTGTAGCAGAGATAGGAGTGGGGATGGAGGCGTATTGCAGATCCTGGGCAATTCATTTAAAGGTGCAATTATCCTGCACAAAAAAAATATATAGTTTGTTGAAATTCCCTGCTGGAAATAGACTTTTCATTTTTAATTTTTTTTTACATTTCTGGGAATCTTTGTTTCTCCTTACAGAACCTTGTATATTTTGCAATGACTATCAAAGTCCTAGAAATCCTAGGCATATATCTATTGTTATGATGTCTAGAATTATGTATAACTCAAATTTTCATATCCCTTTCACTCACTGGTGTTCAGCATTATATGTAATTATATGTACAGTGCCTTTAAAAAGTATTTATACCCCTTGAAATTTTCCACATTTTGTCATGTTACAACCAAAAACATAAATGTATTTTATTGGGATTTTATGTGACAGACCAACACGAAGTGGTACATAATTGTGAAGTGGAAGGAAAATGATAAATGGTTTTCCAATTTTTTTACAAATAAATAACTGAAAAGTGTGGCATGCATTTGTATTCAGCCCCTTTATTCTGATACCCCTAACTAAAATCTAGTGAACTTTCAGAAGTCACCTAATTAGTAAATAGAGTCCACCTGTGTGTAATTTAATCTCAGTATAAATACAGCCGTTCTGTGAAGCCCTCAGATGTTAGTTAGGGAACCCTAGTGAACAAACATCATCATGAAAGCCAAGGGACACACTAGACAGGTCAGAGATAAAGTTGTTGAGAAGTTTAAAGCAGGGTTAGGTTATAAAAAATATCCCAAGCTTTGAACAGCTCATATGCCGTGTACACACGGGCGGACTTTTCGACCGGACTGGTCCGACAGAACAAATCCGTCGGACAATCTGACCGTGTGTGGGCTTCATTGGACCTTCAGCGGACTTTAACTGTCGAAAATCAGATAGACTTTAGATTTGGAACATGTTTCAAATCTTTCCAACAGACTCGAGTCCGGTCGAAAAATCAGTTCGTCTGTATGCTAAAAAAAAACAAAAAAGGATGCAAGGGCAGCTATTGGCTACTGGCTATGAACTTCCTCATTCTAGTCCCTTCATACATCATCACGTTCAGTCCAACGGACTTTCAAACGGACTTTAGTCGTGTGTGGGCAAGTCCGGTCGTCCGAAAGTCCGTCGTAACTCTGTCGAAAGTCCGTCGGAAAGACCGTCAGACGTTTGATGCTGAAAAGTCCACCCGTGTGTACACGGCTTTAGAGTACCGTTTAATCCATCACCTGATAATGGAAAGAGTATGGCACAAGTGCAAACCTACCAAAACATGGCTGTCCACCTGAACTGACAGGCTGGGCAAGGAGAGCATTAGTCAGAGAAGCAGCCAAGAAGCCCGTGTTAACTCTGGAGGAGCTGCAGAGATCCACAGCTCAGGTGAGAGAATCTGTTCACAGGACACTATTAATTGTTCACTCCACAAATCTGGCCTTTATGGAAGAGTGGCAAGTAGAATTCCATTGTTTAAAGAAAGCCATAAGAAGTCCAGTTTTCAGTTTGTGAGAAGCCATGTGGGGACACAGCAAACATGTGGAAGAAGGTGCTCTGGTCAGATGAGGCCAACATTGAACTTTTTACCCCAAAAGCAAAACACTATGTATGGTGAAAAACTAACACTGTACATCACCCTGAACATACCATCCCCGCCTTGAAACATGGTGATGGCAGCATCATGTTGCGGGGATGCTTTTCTTCAGCAGGGACAGGGAAGCTGGTCAGAGTTGATAGGAAGATAGATGGAGCCAAATATAGGGCAATCTCAGAAGAAAACCTGTTATGCCCCGTACACACGGTCAGACATTGATCGGACATTCCGACAACAAAATCCATGGATTTTTTCCGACGGATGTTGGCTCAAACTTGTCTTGCATACACACAGTCACACAAAGCTGTCGGAAAATCCGAACGCGCTGAACGCGGTGACGTAAAACACGTACGTCGGGACTATAAACGGGGCAGTAGCCAATAGCTTTCGTTTCTTAATTTATTCTGAGCATGCGTGGTACTTTGTGCGTCGGATTTGTGTACACACAATCAGAATTTCCGACAACGGATTTTGTTGTCGGAAAATTTTATAGCAAGCTCTCAAACTTTGTGTGTAGGAAATTCCTATGGAAAATGTCTAATGGAGCCTACACATGGTCGGAATTTTCGACAACAAGGTCCTATCACACATTTTCCATCGGAAAATCCTATCGTGTGTACAGGGCATTAGAGTCTGCAAAAGACTTGAGACTGGGGCAGAGGTTCACCTTCCAGCAGGACAACGACCCTAAACATACAGCCAGAGCTACAATGGAACAGCTTAGATCAAAGCATATTCATGTGTTAGAATGGCCCAATCAAAGTCCAGACCTGAATCCAATTGAGAATCTGTGCAAGACTTGAAAATTGCTGTTTACAGACTCTCTCCATCCAATCTGACAGCGTTTGAGCTATTTTGCAAAGAAGAATGGGCAACAATTTCACTCTCTAGATGTGCAAAGCTGGTGGAGACATCCCTAAAAAGACTTGCAGCTGTAATTGCAGTGAAAGGTGGTTCTACAAAGCATTGACTCAGAGGGGCTGAGCACAAATGCATGCCACACTTTTCACATATTTATTTGTAAAAAATTTAGAAAACCATTTATCATTTTCCTTTCACTTCACAATTATGTGCCACTTTGTGTTGGTCTATCACATAAAATCCCCCCAAAAAAACATTTACATTTTTGGTTGTATCATGACAACATGTGGAAAATTTCAAGGGGTGTGAATACTTTTTCAAGGCACCGTAATTATATGTAATAGCCTTCAAATCCTGATGCCCAACAATAGCAATAGTGCTCTGTCCCATATGTCTATAGATATGAAGCTTCCTTCCACTAAGGTGCTAAGGTTTAACACCCCTATAACAAAGCTGAGGTCAGGGCAGCTGTTAGAAATCATTGGGCCCCACACAGCCTAGCTGACAGGAACAATGAACCAAGTCTAATAGGGGGCTCCAGGCGCATGAACAAACCACTCATTCATGCAACCAGAATATCTATGGGAATGAACTCTATTATTTTTATTTTTTACAATTTATGTTTTTTTTGTTTTGTTTTTTTTTTTTACAATTGTTGGACAGCCCTGTGGGGGTTGGCGAAATATCAGGGATCTAAACAGACACCTAATGTCTCACTTTTGAGATAGAGAAAGAGATTAAGGACACAGATTCCACAATCCTTTCCACAGAGTGAATGAACAGGAAGTGCTCTATACAGAGGCATTTGTAAACACAGAGAGGGCCACAGAGGGATTACCAGTGTTAATTTCGTCAACGAAAATGTTTTCGTCATAATTTTCGTCAGAGGCTTTTTTACAGTGACGAAAACGAAACTAAAAGCACAGCACATTTTCATCAATTGACGAAAACTATGACGAAAATAGAATCCGTTTTCGTTAAGGAACAAAAACGGGATGTTATTGGCAAGGAGAGACGTTTAACCTCATGAATTTGCTGTATTTATCAGCGTATAACACAGTCTATATGCCGATATTTGTTTTTTACCAATAGGGGTGGGGATCGGGCGGTCCACCCCCGGGTGCCACACATTGGGGGTGGTCAAGCCAGCCACCCCGCCTCTCCTGGCCCTTAGACAGCACTGCCAACAAAGTCTATCATTAGGAAAAAATCATTGCCAGCCCCTTCTCCTATACTGCTCCTCCTCCTGTGTCACTCATTGTAAGCTGAAGCTTCTAACCTCAATACCTTTGTTCTTGTCTTGCCGCTCTCCTCCTCCTCCTCCTCCTCCGAGTGTTGCTTTAGATTGGAGGAGGAGAGCGGTCACATGACCATCCATGAATTTTCAGAGGATGGCAGTCATGTGACTGGGTCCATGCAAGAACGAAGCTATGAGGTAAATTTAGAGACTTTGATTTACAATGAGAGTGACACAGGAGGAGCTGTGTATGAGAAAGGGCTGACAGTGATTTATTCTTAACTTTAGAGTACGCTGGCAGTGCTGTCCCAGGAGACTTGGGGGATGCAAGGGGGGCTTTGTATTGTGCAGAGGGTGGGGGGGGCTGTGTTGTGTATTGTGGGGGGCTTTGTATTGTGCAGAGGGTGGGGGCTGTGCTGTGTACCGTGGGGGGCTTTGTATTGTGCAGAGGGTGGGGGGCTGTGCTGTGTACTGTGGGGGGCTTTGTATTGTGCAGAGGGTGGGGGCTGTGCTGTGTACTGTGGGTGGCTTTGTATTGAGCAGAGGGTGGGGCCTGTGTTTTGTGTACTGTGGGGGCTTTGTATTGTGCATAGGGTGGGGGGCTGTGTACTGCGAGGGTCTGTGTGCTGTGGGGGGCTGTGTATTGTGCAGAGGGTGGGGGCTGTGTACTGTGCACATTCAGTTTTAGTTGACTAAAATGATTATATTAGACTAAAATGTACTGGAGATTTTAGTCGACTAAATTGGGACTAAAACTAAAATGACATTTTAGTCAAAGACTAATGCTGCGTACACACGCTCGGAATTTCCGACAACAAATGTTCAATGGGAGCTTGTTGTCGGAAATTCCGACCGCGTGTAGGCTCCATTGGACATTTTCCGTCGTAATTTCCGACAAACAAAATTTGGGATTTGGATCTCAAATTTTCCGACAACAAGATCCGTTGTGGGAAATCCTGATAGTGTGTACACAATTCCGACAAACAAAATTCCATGCATGCTCGGAATTAAGCAGAAGAGCCGGACTGGCAATTGAACTTAATTTTTCTTGGCTTGTCGTACGTGTTGTACGTCACCGCGTTCTTGACGTTCTGAATTTCCGACAACATTTGTGTGACCGTGTGTATACAAGACAAGTTTGAGCCAACATCTGTCGGAAAAAAAACATGGATTTTGTTGTCGGATTGTGCGATTTTTTCGGATTTGTTGTCGGATTGTGCGATGGCGTGTACGCGGCATAAGACTAAAACTAAAACACTTTCAGAAGACAAAAATGGGATTAAAACTAAAATGCCATTTTAGTCCTAAGATTAATGCCGTGTACACACGATCGGAATTTTCATCGGAAAAGCCTTGGATGGTTTTTCGGATGGAATTCCGCTCAAGCTTGTCTTGCATACCCATGGTCAGTGGTCACACCAAATTCCGACCGTCAAGAACGTGGTGACGTAAAACACGTACGATGGGACTAGAAAACTGAAGTTCAATACCCAGTGCACCACCCTTTGGGCTCCTTCTGCTAATCTCCTGTTTATCTCGTGTTAGTAGAAGTTTGGCGAGAGACGATTCGCGCTTTTCAGCCTCGTGCTTTTCAGTCCGTTACTGCTCTTCAGTTTGTGCTTGTGGGTTTGTATCTGGTTTTCACTGCGTATAGTCAGTTCGTATCTGTTTGTCAGTGTTTTCTTGTCCTCTCGTTTCTGATTTTCAGCTCGCTCTTCACAGGCCTTTCTGTTCTTCAGTGCAATCTGTTAGTTCGTTCTGACCAGCCGACTGTTTTGAAGCCATGTTGTATGTGCTCATCGTAGAGTTCGTGCTATGCGGGGGCTTGGTGTTGGGGTTCTTGCTTTGACCCAAGCCCAGTCCATGAACAGGGTGGGGAGGAGTTCATGGACCAAGAATTGGTTACTCCAGCATGACCAATTCTGTCATATGCCTTTGCTGCAGGAGATCCAGGAGAATAACCCTGATGATTTCAGGAATTTTCTCCCGGATGACGGATCCCGTTTTTCACCGTCTGTTGGCTTTGCTGTCCCCTTATATTATGAATTATTATTATATTATGAAGCAGGACACCTGCATGCGGCAAGCCATCACTTGCAGAGGCCAGTCGCCACGTTGCAGTACTTGGCGATGGGGAGAAGTCTCCAGGACCTCAAGTTCTCTACAGACATCTCCCTCCAGGCTCTGGGGGTCATTATTCCAGAGACCTGCCATCATACAGGTCCTGTAGAAGGACTATATTAGGGTAAGTTTTCTCCTTTAACATCACATTCTATGTATTTAATGTATGCTAATGTTTTGTATTTCTTTCATCATTCCCTAATTACCATGATTGTAATATGCTGTAAATGCCCTCTTTGTCTTCATGCATGTTGTAAGCTTTTAATGCTCCTTTTTTGTCCTTCATGCATATTTGCCTTCACTAACTTCCCCAGCATGCTATCCTGGGCTTATATACACCTAGCCTAGTCACTTAACCACTTGCTTCCTGGGCACTTAAACCCCCCTCCTATCCAGACCAATTTTTAGCTTTCAGTGCTCTCACACTTTTAATGACAATTACTCAGTCATGCAACACTGTACCCAAATTATTTTTTTGTCCTTTTTTCATACAAATAGAGCTTTCTTTTGGTGGTATTTGATCACCTCTGGGTTTTTTATTTTTTGCGCTATAAATGAAAAAAGACCTAACATTTTGAAAAAAAACAAATTTTTCTTAATTTCTGTAATAAAATTTTGCAAATTAGTAATCTTTCTTCATAAATTTTGGCCACAATTTATAATGCTACATATCTTTGGTAAAAATAACCAAAAAATAGTGTAAATTATTTGGTCTGTGTGAAAGTTTTAGCGTCTACAAGCTATGGTGCAAATCATAAAAAAATTATCATGCCAGGAAAGTACAAATGCCCCCCAAATAACCCATTTTTGGAAAGTAGACATTTCAAGGTATTTAGTTAGAGGCATGGTGAGTTATTTGAAGTTGTAATTTTTTCCCACAATTCTTTGCAAAATTGAGATTTTTTTTTCCCCCCCCACAAAATTTTCATTGTAATAGCTTATTTCTCTTACATGGCATGTGTATACCACAAATGACACCCCAAAATACATTCTGCTACTCCTCCTGAGTATAGCGATACCACATGTGTGGGACTTTTTCACTGCCTGGCCACATACAGAGGCCCAACATGCAGGGAGCACCATCAGGTGTTCTAGGTGCATAAATTACACATCACAGTTGTCAACCACCTATTACACTTTTGAAGGCCCTGGAGCACCAGGACAATGGAAACACCCACAAAATGACCCCATTTTGGAAAGCTAACACCCCGACGTATAATCTATGAGGCATAATGAGTCTTTTGAATGGTTCATTTTTTTCCAGAAGTTTTTGGAAAATGTGGAAAAAAAAATGAAAACGCATTTTTTTTACACAAAGTTTTCTGTTTATAAGATATTTCCAACACATAGCATTTAGATAGCAAAAATGACACCTCAAAATACATTCTGCTACTCCTCCTGAGTGTTACGATACCACATGTGTGAGACTTTTTCACTGCCTGGCCACATACAGAGGCCCAACATGCAGGGAGCACCATCAGGTGTTCTAGGAGCATAAATTACACATCACATTTCTCAACCACCTATTACACTTTTGAAGGCCCTGGAGCACCAGGACAATGGAAACACCCACAAATGACCCCATTTTGGAAAGCTAACACCCCTACGTATAATCTATGAGGCATAATGAGTCTTTTAAACGGTTAATTTTTTTCCAGACGTTTTTGGAAAATGTGGGAAAAAAATGAAACCGCATTTTTTTTACACAAAGTTGTCCATTTATAAGATATCTCCAACACATAGCATTTAGATAGCAAAATTGACACCCCAAAATACATTCTGCTACTCCTCCTGAGTATGGCAATACCACATGTGAGACTTCTACACAGCCTGGCTACGTACAGAGATCCAACAATCAAGGAACACCATCAGGTGTTCCACGGACACATATCATGCACATACCAAGAATTACACCTCAAAATACATTATGCTGAGCAAAGCGTAAACAAAAGATTACCTGTGGTTGTAATAGCGCAGTTGTACACAGGAGGATAGCACTGGTCCAGGCAGCAGGCAGGGACTTGGTCAGCAACGGCGAACACAATTGTCCAGGCAGCAGGCAGGGTTACTGTCCATATAAAGTCCAGGGTCAGTGCAGGCAGAGATATTGTCAGCAGTGCCAAAAATATTGGTCCTGGTAGTAGGCAGGTCCATGTGGTGTGGTCAGTGCGACAGGCAGAGGCATGACGGCAGTAAGTCCTACAGGCAGAAGTAGGGCCTCGTTCAGGACAGAATGGGGACAGGGGTAGAGGCTTCTCCCACCCAAATCTCTTTGAAGCCTCCGAGTTTCCAGACCCTAATCTAGGATTGAGAAAATGAAAAAAAATGATTTCTTCATCCAGAAAAACAATTCTAAAGCCCCTCACATATGTGAGACCCCTGTGTTGAATCCCACTAGTCCAGTAGCAGGGTACAAGATCAGTCCATGAGGCAGGCAAAAAACATGGTCAAACAGTCCAAGGTCAGTTCCAGATCAGGCAGAGGTATGTGCAGAATCGTTAGGCAGAAGCATGGTCGAATAACAGTCCAGGGTCAGTTCCAGATCAGGCAGAGGTATGTACAGAATCGGCAGACAGAAGCATGGTCGAATAACAAGCCAGGGTCAGTTACAGAGCAGGCAGTGGCATAAGGGGTGTGAGGGTAAATTGCAGGAACTGAGGCTTACGTTTACCATACTTCACTAATAATTTACTGAAGTATGGTAACGGCGAAAACATTCACCTATGCAGAGGCCTGGTTCGGAAGGACATTGTGCACAATAAAAAGATGTGTCTCTTCTGAATCCTGCTCTGGCACACACTTTACATTTTTTTGCCGTCGTTGGCCTGTTGGTTTCGGAGGGATTTTATCGGGAAAGTGGTGTTCGGAGAGTCGACTTAAAACATCTGATTGGATATTTTCTGGTGGGCCATTCGGGAAAATAATCGCAGTGAAAACTTCCTCCTGGTAGCCAAGGAAGCGTTTGGGGTTTTGGGTGGAGTTACGATAAATTACATATGAATTGTATATGGCCAATTGAAAAAAATAAATTGTGACTTTTTTATACCAATGGTATGTCCGTCTTGTTGCAAGGTATGGTTCCAGCATTTGGTCATTGAAGTCGACTCCCCCCCATAAACAAATTATAATCATAGATGCATTTAGGTTTTTGTATGGGGCCATTCCTTCTGGGGATTTCAACGAAGGTATCATTGTGGATTGAAGACAACATGTAGACATCTCTTTTGTCCCTCCACTTCACTGCCAAAATCTCGTTGTTTCGTAGACTTGCCATTTCTCCTTTTCTCAATCTCTTATTGACAAGACTTTGAGGAAAGCCCTTCCGGTTCTTTTTTATGGTGCCACATGCTGGTGTCTTCTTCCGGTGAAGGTTGTGGAACAGGGGCAGAGATGTGTAGAAGTTGTCTACGTATAAATTGTAGCCTTTTTCCAGTAGGGGGTATATGAGGTCCCAAACAATTTTCCCGCTTGATCCCAAGTAGTCTGGGCAATTAGGGGGTTGCAGCTGGGTGTCCTTCCCTTTGTACACTTTGAAGGCATATATGTACCCTGTGACTCGGTCACATAATTTGTATACTTTCACCCCATAGCAGACCCTTTTACTGGGAATAAATTGTTTTATTTTAAGCCTGCCACTAAATTTAACAAGGGACTCATCCACACATATGTTTTGGTCCGGGGTAAACAGCTGGGGGAATACTTCAGAAATATAATTTAGAAGCGGCCGAATTTTGAAAAGCCTGTCATAATTTGGGTCATTTCGGGGAGGGCACTGGGTATTGTCATTGAAATGAAGGAACCTCATTATCATGAGGTATCTGTTTCTGGGCATCTGTTTCTGTGGTGGATGGGGTGGGTTGACCAATAGGACATCAAAGTGTTTTTTTTGGTTAGTCCCATATTAAATGTGAGGCCTAAAAAAACCTTCAACTCCTCTACCGTTAGGTCTCTCCACTCGTAGGGATGGGCATAGTAGGACTTTGGATTATTTAAAATAAATTGCTGTGCTTAAAGGTTGCACTGGGCCACAATATTTGATAGCATGTCCTCGGTAAAAATTAAATCAAAAAAATTTATTGGGGAAAAATTCTCTGTGTCCACCTGGACTCCTGGCTGGGCAGTGAAAGGGGGAATGTTGGCTTCTCCTGAATTAGGAGGAAGCCACAAGGGGTTCTGCAGGGCATAGGGAAGGCTGGCATGGGTCCTTGGCCTTTCTTGCCTAGGTACTGCGGTGCTGGTGGATGGTACTGCTGTGCTGGTGGATGGCACTGCGGTGCTGGTGGATGGCACTGCGGTGCTGGTGGATGCCACTGCCTCCTCACCAGAACGCCTTCGTTTGGCAGGCTGAATATCTTCCTCCTCTGAGTCATTCAGTGTTCCACTACTGAGGACTGGCTCATAATTTATGTCCGACTCAGAATCGGAGTCTGAAAGGGAATCTGAAAAAGAGAGCTCCCCGTTGCTCTCGTCGGCCTGGGAAAGTATTTGGAACTCCTCCTCGGCGGAAAAGCATCTTTTGGACATGGTTGCTGGTGGTGATGCGACTACACAGGTGTGTGCTAAGCCTGCACCGATGGGCACTGATAAGGCGGCACTGATGAGCACAGATGGGCACTGAGGTGGCACAGAGGGGCACTGATGAGGTGGAACAGATGTGCACTGATGAGGTGGAAGAGATGTGCACTGATGAGGTGGAACAGATGTGCACTGATGAGGCGGCACAGGTGGGCACTGATAAGGCGGAATAGATGTGCACTGATGAGGTGGAACAGATGTGCACTGATGAGGTGGCACAGATGGGCACTGATTGGCACAGGTGGGCACTGATGAGAAGGCACAGGTGGGCACTGATGAGGTGGAACAGATGTGCACTGATTGGCACAGGTGGGCACTGATGAGGTGGCACAGGTGCTCACTGATGAGGTGGCACAGGTGGGCATTGATGAGGTGGCACAGGTGGGCACTGAGGCGGAACAGATGTGCACTGAGATGGCACAGATGTGCACTGATGAGGTGGCACAGATGAGGTGGCACAGCTGGGCACAGATGAGGTGGCACAGATGGGGCGGCACAGATGGAATGGCACAGATGGGCACTGATAAGGTGGCACAGATGGGCACGGATGAGGCGGCACAGATGTGCATTGATTGATTGCACAGATGTGCACTGAGGCAGCACAGATGGGCACTGATTGGCACAGGTGGGCACTGATGAGGTGGAACAGGTGGGCACTGATTGTGAAGATGTGCAAATGGACACTGATCACCGATGGCAGACAGGTGGGCATCGATTGGCACAGGTGAGCACTGTACTCATGGGGCACTGTACTGATGGGCACTGTACTGATGGGGCAGTGTACTGATTGGCACTGTAGACACAGTTAAAAGGTTTTTGTAACTCACAGATCGCTGACAGATTCTCTCTCTCCTCACACGCTGTCTCTGTGTGAGGGCAGAGAGCCGGCAATGAGAGATGATCTCATATGTTTACATTTGAGATCATCGCTCATTGGCCATCGCGATCGCGTTGTAAATGGCCGCTGTGATTGGCCATTTACAGCGACCTGTGATTGGCCGTGTGCCAAGGGACACGGCCAACACAGAATTTCCCCGATGCGCACTCGTGAGCACGCTCGGGGAGCGAGGAAAGGGGAGGCCGTCATATGACGGCCTCCCGGGAATTGACATCCGCGCTGTAGCCGTCATTTGGCTATGGCTGGATGTCAAGTGGTTAATGTATTTTGTCAGCTCCATTGTAGTGTTTTACCCTAAACACCCCCTAAAATGTGTCCAAATGTTATTGTTGTCCTTAAATTCTGGCAGAGTGCCAGAGGTTTTTTTTGGGGGTCCAAAACTAATTTAACCCCCTCCCCTAAAATGTTTCCAATGGGCCATCAGAGGGGGTGAGGAATCTGATAAGTGGACCTTATATTTTTGTCTAAATTTGTTAAAATAAATGTTATACTGATGTTGGCCAAGAATGTTTGTGTCAATCTGCTTGCAATGTTATGTGCAAAATTACTAATATTTTTTTTCTTTTTTGACTCCACAGTTTCCTTCAGTGCCACAGGAATGGCAGACTGTGGCTTCCCAATTTGCTCTGCATTGGGACTTTCCTAACTGTGGAGGGGAAATGGGATGGGAATGAGAAACATGGCCACATCGTCCCACCACCCCACTCGGGGTCATACTATTTTAATTAGAAGGGTTTCAATAGTATTGTGTTGATGGCGGTGGTGTCAGCGACATACGAGTTTCTCTATGTGGACGTGGGGAAGAATGGCCGGAAGTCGGATGGTGAAATCTTTGCCCAGACCGAGTTCTACTGACTTCTCCAGAGTGGTGGCTTGGGATTGCCACCTGCGGAAGAGAGCATTGAAGGGCTCCCATTTTTTTTATCGCTGATGAAGCATTTGGTCTCGGCGATCACCTGATGAGGCCATTCCCCCAGAGGACCCTCACTCCGGAGAAGAGGGTTTTTAATTACCGGCTGGCCAGAGCTAAAAGAGTCGTGGAGAATGCCTTTGGGATAATGGCCAGCCGGTTCCACCTATTTCTTATGGCAATAAATATGGCGGAGTACAAACTGAACCACATAGTTCTAGCATGCTGCATACATCACAACTTTTTAAAGAGAAATGCTCCAAATTATGTTGCCTCAGTTGGGCCTGAGGCTGGACTTCCAGAAAGTACAATGACAGCACTGGAAGCTGGCCGTCCTGGCTTGCCCCCCCAAAGCGCCCGTGAAGTGTGTCAAAATATGTAGTTATTTTACAGGTAGGGGGGCCATTACTATGCCAGCAAATTTGTAAATATTTTCAATATTAAAAAAAAATGTATCTGATAAAATCTTGATTTTGATTTACTGCTTGTGTTTCTTTTAGCTGTCTCCTAGGTTCTCCTAGTGCACTTGTAGTGCCAAGTGTTTTTTCCATTATTAAATAACACCCATTGTCACTGTAAACACCAACTTAATACAAAAACTGGTATTGAGCATTGAAAGAAGAAGCCACACATTGTTGAGTATAAAACTTTTTACTCTGTGCACATTCACGTGTGCATTGTAAAACATTTTGCGTTGTAAAACATTTTTTGGTAAAAAAAAAAAAATCTTGGTTTTATAAAGTTTTACCTTGAAAATATTTTTTTAGTACGTAAACAGGCATGTTTCAAAACATAACATACACTCAACTCAGGAACTTATAAAGCTCAACATTGAAAAACTGAAGGCAATATCAGACATTATAGAATGTGTTGATATTGCCTTCATCAGATGGGGTGATGTCACCCCTGTAAAAGCCAAATTTTGAAGATGGAAGGGGTTGCACCCACAAAACACGTACATTGATATCCCCTGATGGCAGATAGCACATGTTGACATACTGTTCAAAATCTGGCTTTTGAAAATTAAAAAAAAAAAACAGGTCACAAAAAATATAAAATGGTGTCATTTTGTTGTTATTTAGATTCTTCCTAGTACATCAATCATGTTCTTCAGTTTTTGTTCAACCTCATTTGTTTTTTGCTTTATGATGTCTAAATCCCGACTACAAAACATTATGTCCTGGATTAGCCTTTGTGCACTGTCACTGGTGAAATGAGGAGATTGTTCTTCCACAACATGCACATCACCTAAAAGAAAAAATACACACCTTGTATTATAAATATGCAGGCATACATCTATTACCTGAAACTGTGGTCTCAGACACTCACCTGTTGTGGTGACAATTTCAACCACCTCTCCTTCCTCCACATCCTCTGATTGTGGTGTCCTCTGATCCCCTTCTTCAGGAAAAGGGGGGTTCCTGGTGTCCTCAGATGTCCGGAGTCTTTTCTCCCCTGTGAGAATGAAACAAAAGGTATACATAGCACACCGATATTTGAGGCCAGAAATAGGAATATGAAACATTGCTTGGAAGTGGGGTACAATTGTCTGTTGGCAGAGTTCCAAGCTGAAGACATGATTTTTTCCCTTACCAAAGCTGGAAAACTTACCTTTTTTTGGGCAAGTTTCACACATGGAGACACCCCAAGTATCCACTGGAGTACCTGTGTGGGACACCCTAAAAAGTTTGTTCTTGTGTCCCACACTAGTGCTCCTGAGTCCAGATGTGTAAACAGCTGCTGAGTGTCCTCTCCTTACATTACACTGAATCAAGTTCGCAATTCTTTCTAGTTTCAAACACATCTAGACAACAATGTCCTAAACTTCTTTTAATACAAATTAGCATGACCAAATGTAGCTAACCCTGTATCTGGCAAAAACATCGTATTTAGTTGGCAAACGAACAATGTTTACTGCGACCAATTACTGTGCCCACGAATATGAAAGTAGCCATTTTAAACTCTACAACAGTAAAGAAAAGCACATGGGGCAGCATGCAAGTAATAATAATAATAGGAACACACGACAAGTACTTACTTTTTACAAGCACTTTCTTGATTCTTCTCTACTGATCCTGCTCCCTCAATTTCAGGTCTGACCAGTGTTTCTTCAATTGCTGCTTGGATCGTCGTACCCCAAAATTCCTGTGCAGACTCTTCACAACATTAGACATGATCTTGGCCATTTGGGTGTAGGTAAGGTCCATACTTCCCATCATAGTTGGCCATCTTAAAGATGTCCACCATCTCTACAAAGGCCATATTTGAGGCATTAAATCTCCTGGATCATGACGTTTCTGGCTCAGGGCTTTCCTCCTCGTTACTGCTATTACGCACCTGCTGTGTCTCCGCCATGTTCCTCTCCCACTGCAGCGAAAGAGAAGGAGCGGGGAATATTCTAGAAAGAACTTCAGGGGCGAGCGACGTGGGTGGAGTTTCACGCATGCGAAGTGAATATAAAGCTAACACGTGTGTGTCGTACATCCTCTGTGAGTGGAGGAAGTGTCGATCATGAGAAAGAAGGTAACATTTAACTTGGGTCATAAGTGGCCTATACTGATTCGAGATTGAGGCCTATATTAGGATTAGATTAGGAGAGTTTAGCCTGATATTATTGTTTTTGTCTTGTGTTTTGTCTTGCAGCAAATATGAAACAATTCAAAGACCCGGAATTCATGGGCCAGTTCATAGACAGATACAGGGATATGAGAAATTTGTGGGAGGTTAAAAACCCCTTATATCGAAATAAACCAGCTAGGAAGGCATCGCTGGAGAAACTGCTGGAATTTGTGAAGACATGGGTCCCCGACGCAGACATCGAGTTTGTGGATAAGAAAATTGGTAGCTTGAGAAGCACGTATAGGAAGGAGCTTAATAAGGTCCAGGCTTCCATGAAATCAGGAGCAGCAGCAAAGGATGTGTATGTACCCAGGTGCATATATAGTGTAGCGCTAATTAAAACCAATAAGTTTTGAATTGAAATATTGCATACACAAGAAACAATAACAAAAATGACTGCATATATCCCAAATGTTGGTGTGAGACACCCTAGCAGGTATCTATTGAGTATTAAAAAAGGTTTTGAAAAAAGTTTATAGTCCCATAGAGATGATAGTGTTGTTCACCACGTGGATAGCTGGTAAGGAAGTGACATAGATATGATGGATCCCCCGCGTAAAAGCAATGCAGGCTTACCAGAACGGTTGGACTCATATAAACATATGTCTCATGAGTCAGTAAAGCTTGTATTGCCAACAGACAATGAAGTAAGGTCTCTCAGCCAAACGATATGAGGTCCAAATTGCATCAAGGACTCTAGACAGAGCTCTTCTACATGTGACTTGGTCTTACTGTCCTATATCAATGATTCCTATGATGTGTATGTACCTAGTTTGTGGTACTACAACAGGATGTGGTTTCTGGAAGACCAGATTAAAGCCATGGAATCACTTTCTACACTTCCATCCACCCTTCCCTCAACCCTTCCCTCAACCCCAGCTGAGGTTTCCGAGCACCAACCTGGGCCTTCCATCCTGGAAGAAGTTGAGGAGCCCAGCTGGAGCCAGGTATAGTATTTTTGAACATATTTATTGTCCGAAAATTAGTGTTGTTAACTAGATGTTATTATTGATAACAAATGAATGGTTGAACAAAAAGTGTTTTACATACCAATAGACAGTAGGGGCCAAAAATGATTGGGTCAAGAATGAAAAATGCTAGCCTCAGAATTATAGTCTTTTCTATTTATTAACATTCAATTTGCAACAGTCATGAGCTGAAAATTGTGTGTGATTGATGAACTGAAAACTAAAACTATGTCCCTTTTTCATACACAGGAAGACCTCAGCCAGGACGAGGCTCTGGAATGTGGCAGACAGGAGGAGGCAGGGGTAAGTGTCAGCCAGGAGGTGGCCAGGCCCAGTAGCCTCACCCTATCCCAGGTGCATCCCCTCCGCCGTTTAACAATAAGGGCCAGGAAGGGGAGTAACGTGGAGTCAGCACTGGGCCTCATTAAAGACGTTAATACGGCCCTGAAAACACCCCCGACACTGAAGAGGCCCATGGCTGCTATGTAGCTGCAAAATTGCAGCAAATGGAGGAGGACCAACGCCTCATGTGTGAGAATATTATTTTTCAGGCCCTTCAAAAAGGGTTGAGGAGCCAAATGAGTGATAACATGCACTTATGTGCGCTTGCCCATCCTCCTTCTCCTCCTGCCACAAGTTCACCTCCAGAGCCACAGCCTCCAAGGAAGGCTGCAGGGAAGCGTGGAGGGAAGGCTTCAAGGAAGACATGAAAGTGATGGCCTGGGTTCAGTCTGGTCTGACAGAAGACGCAGGCTGTTGTAGTACCACAGCCTGGGGACATATACGTCATTTGCTGCTGTTCCTGATCTCTGGGAGTCCTGGACCAGATTGTGCTCCCTATTATATGAACTTCTCAGGCTACCAATTTTTATTTACAAAAAGTTGATGTATGCCCTGGGGTACAAAGGCTTCGCAAATTCAAGCAGTTTCTCCAGCATTGCCTTCCTCTTTATTTTGTTATGAGCCAGAATAAATGGAGATTTTTTTATATGAAAATACTTGCCTATGTGTTTTTATTCAAAAAGAACAGTTTGTTTGTGAGTAGGCAGGTACTTTTCAAAAATACAATTTCAAATTAACAAGGGACAACAACCAACCTCCTTGAGCTTTACAAATACAAGATAATAATGTTGTTGTGGAAACTTGACACACAAAAAAAATAAATTATGGAGATCACTAGAAAAAAATATAAGAAATATCAAAAAAACAGGAGATCTTGACTAAAAAAAAATAAAAAAACGATGACTATAAAAAATAATTCTAAACATTATTATGGAGATCTGGCTTTAAAAACAAAAAAGATTATTCAGAAGATCACGAGAAATAATAAAGAAATACGTTTGTCAGAACTCTGTGTGAATATCAGCAGCAAAACAAATTCACTATTCTAGCATTATAAAGAACAAAAGAATGCGCTGCATTAAAAGATCCAAAAATTTCCAGCGTGATGAATGTGCTATCTCCATTACGAGCGATAGTTTTACCAGACCGAGCGCTTCTGTCTCGTACTTGATTCTGAGCATGCGTGATTTTTTGCGCGTCTGTATTGCATACAGACGAACGCATTTTCAGATAGGAACTTTTTCCGATCGAAAAATAAAGAACATGCTCTCAATCATTTGCTGGCTGGAATTCCGCCAGCAAAAGTCCAATGGAGCATACACACGGTCGCAATTTCCGACCAAAAGCTCTCATCAGAATTTTGCTGGTGGAATTTCCGCTCGTGTGTACGGGGCATGAGACTAAAACTAAATTGAAATTTGTTGCCAAAAGTAACACTGGGGATTACATAGTTATAAAGGTGTCCGTTTATAAAACGGAGATTAGCCGTGATCCTCAGGATCACGGCTGATCTCTGGGGTGTACCAGTTTATATAGCTGAGATAAGGAGCAGAGAACATGTTCTCCGCTTCTCATCACAGTACATGACCGTTCTGTCACAAATGGTCAGTTTATAAAAGTGAGATCTTAAGATCTCACAGCCGTTACACTGAAATATCTCCCTTCCAGATTCACCAGCTCAGAGGTGGAGAATCTGGGAAAGAAGCTGGTGTGATAAGAGGAAGAAGGCTTCTTTCTTCATAATATCAGCACCAGTGAGTTAAAAATTAATATGTATATGTGTGTGTATATATATATATATATATATATATATATATATATATATATATATATTCACTTGTAGAGGAGAACCACACTCTGCTTACAGTTAGTGCCAGCAATCAGGTCTTCCCACCGACCTTATATATAGAAAAAAAGTCCAAGAGGTTGCTGCACTTAAAAACTTCTTTGCTTTATTTCACAATATCTTCAGGAGTGATTTACAAAGCAAGTATAATCCTTTCAAGCTATATCAAAAAGCAACAAATGCTTACACAGTTTCAGACATGAGTAGATTCAGATATGGATGGATGGATCGATTACGTTTCGGGCTAGTCAGCTTACGCCCTTCCTGAGATCCATTGAAGCACATGCTTCAATGGATCTCAGGAAGGGCGTAATCTAGTTCAACCATAAAAATAAATAAATAAAAAATAAAATCAAACAATCCCATATACTCAAGCCTATACCCACAATTGATCCAGAGGAAGACGAAAACTGCCCCCACTACTGCTGCTCTGGCCCCCTGTTGAATGTATGGGGCCTGGGCCCCGTACAGGAAGGCAGGTGCTACCCCCTTATCAATGGCCCTAGCTGAGGTAATGACATGAAATTAAAGAGAACTTGTCTGGAAGGAGAAATGCCATTGACAACTTCTTGTCATCCTTATCCCTACTTCAGTAGCTAGTGAAAAATAAACCTGGTAAAAATTCTGCATCTAGTTAAAGGGGTTGTAAACCCTCAAGGTTTTTCACCTTAATGCATTCTATGTATTAAGGTGAAAAACCTCCTGTGATGCAGCAGCCCCCCAAAGCTCCCCTTTTACTTACCTGACTCCGGCCTTTCCAGTGACAGGGACAAGCACACCAGCTTCAGACTGTGTCTTGGGTCCTGATCGGATAGATTGATAGCAGCGCAGCCATTGGCTCCTCTTGCTGTTAATCAAATCCAATGGCACGGGAGCAGGGGGTGGGGCCAAGTCCTGCTGTCTTTGTCAATGGACGCACGAGTGCCCCCAGGGAGAGCGGCTCTCCAATGGGGAACTCGAGAAGAGGAAGAACCAGGCGCGCCGCTAAGGGGCCTCAGAAGAGGAAGATCAGGGCCACTCTGTGGAAAACCAAGTGCACAGAGGAGGTAAGTATGACATGTTTGTTTTTTTGTTTTGTTTTTTTAAAACAAACCTTTAGGGTCGGTTCATACTGGGGCAACACGACTTACAGCATGACTTAGCAAGGCGACTTGGAGGTGACTTCAATGCAACTTCAACGTGACTTTGAGCGACCTACAACACAACTTCAAGTCACCCCCAGGACAGGCAACTTTGCCTGTGGCCAATCAGAGCTAATCAGTTGTGACATACAGTACCTGCCCGCGAGAATTTGTTTCCAGCGAGATCCCATCGCGCTGGTTCTCGGCGACAGGGTACTGTACATCTTGCGCTCGCTGCAATAGGAGCGAGAGAAAGAGCGCGAGAAAGAATTCCCCTCCAGGAACATACCAGGCTCTTAGGTCTGGTATGGACATTAAGGGGAACCCCCTACGCCGAAAAAATGGCGTGGGGGTCCCCACCAAAATCCATACCAGACCCTTATCCGAGCACGCAGCCCAGCCAGTCAGGAAAGGGGGTGGGGACGAGCGAGCGCGCCCCCTCCTGAACCATACCAGGCCGCATGCCCTCAACATGGGGGGGTGGGTGCTTTGGGGAAAGGGGGGCGCCCTGCGGCCCCCCACCCCAAAGCACCTTGTCCCCATGTTGATGAGGACAAGGGCCTCTTCCCGACTACCCTGGCCGTTGGTTGTTGGGGTCTGCGGCCTTATCGGAATCCAGGAGCCCTCTTAAATAAGAGGGCCCCCAGATGCCGGCTCCCCACCCTATGTGAATGAGTATGGGGTACATCGTACCCCTACCCATTCACCTGGGGGAAAAAAGTGTCAATAAAAAAACACACTACACAGGTTTTTAAAGTAATTTATTAGGCAGCTCCGGGGGTCTTCTTCTGACTTCGGGGGTCTCTTCCAACTTCTCCGCTCTCTCCGGCCTCTTCTCTGCTCTCTCCGGCCTCTTCTCCCGCTCTCCGGCCTCTTCTCCCGCTCTCCGGTTCTTCTCCCGCTCTCCTCCGCCATCTTCTGCTCTTTTGCTGCTCTCTTGCTAGCGTTGGCCCGGTCTTCTCCGTCATCTTCTTCCCTCTTCTCTTCTTCCGATGTTGACACGACGCTCTCTCCCACTGTAATACCGTGTGCGCGGTGCGCAATGACTTATATAGGCATGGGGCGTGGTCACCGGGTGATGTCCCATCATGCCCCGGGTCTGTGACGTCATAAGGGGCGGGGACACCGGGTGTCGCATTGATATTGATTCCTTCCCCGATGAGCGAGCCAGCTCTGCACTGGCATATCGCGGTCACTCTTCCTAGGTAAATTCTTTTCTTTTTCCTGTAAAGTCGCTTCACTATAGATGAGGATCCAACTTGAAGGCGACTTCCATTGAATTCTATGGGTACAGGTCGCCTAAAGTTGCCTATAAGTCGCCCTGAAGTAGAACAGGAACCTTTTCTGAAGTCAGAGCGACTTTAGTAGTGTACATTAAGACGGCTCTCATTGACTATAATGTATTTCCCAATGTCAAACGACTTGGGGCGACTTGAGGACTGACAAGTCGTATCCCAAGACGCCGCAGTGTGAACCAACACTTACATATACTTTCACTCAGGACTTCTGGGCTGCAAACGTCTTCTGAATCTTTTGAATAGTATTAGCTAGTCAGCAGGACACCTGAGCATCCTTTATGTTCTTATCATATACTAAGCACTGTAACTGGAGATTAGTGTGAAAGAATTGGAAAAGACTGATCTGTATAGACAGACTGCCTCTATACACTTCTATCCATTCACATATGCAGGGCAAATTCAAGATTGTGAAAGATGCCTATATTTGGGAAAGTTGGCTTTCTCACCTGTGCCATCACTGTTATACTTGCATTCTTGCTGGCACTGAAATATATCAGGAAAGACTAAAAATAACAGAATTAAAACATGAATTACATATCATGGAGCAGATACCCCAAATACCCTACTGCACCCCCATTTATACTTTCTTTTAATGAGTACTTCTACTGCTGTATATGCATCAGGCAACTAAAGCATTTACAAAATAAAGTTCTTTCTTGTATCTAACTGAACAATAAAAAACAACTTCCCGCTCTTGTCACCCTGTTCTATTTCTAGCGCTTTTTCAAACTGAATTGAAATGTTCATGTCGCAGTTTGCATGTGACACCCTAGTGTTAAGAGCTAGCACACAGCAGGGGACGTCCGCAGTACCAGTGACACCTAACCTGCAGATCACTTGTAAATGTTTTGCAGTGATTACTGCCTGAACTTTCTGTCATCACTTTGTCTGGACCCCTGCAATGTTACAGATTCCAGCAGTGTTAGATCCTGTGAATATTGCATTTATCAAGT
Source organism: Aquarana catesbeiana (assembly GCF_042186555.1). NCBI lineage: Eukaryota > Metazoa > Chordata > Amphibia > Anura > Ranidae > Aquarana > Aquarana catesbeiana. Next base: position 324,317,536 of record NC_133326.1, read on the forward strand.
GTACAACTTTTGCCATACACATACATTACTGCATCACGAAAACTAGTCTTAGAAAAAGCAAAAGACACAAAATTAACTTAAAAGTGACTCTTCACTTTAACAAGAAAAGAAAAAAGGCTATTGGCAGGTATATAGCGCAGGCACAAAAAAATTGCCTTCAGATTCCTACAATGGCTTTCAGTCCCCCTCTGGTTTGGTAGTTCAGTAGGTTTGCAGGTTCCCTTCTGCCTCTTACACATTCTTCTTTCAATACATTTTTATTGTATTTAGCAAAAAATACCTAGCAACATTTGGTACAATAAAAACATTATTAAAATGACCGATAAAGGCACTTGACAACAAGAGTGATGAGATGAGAATCACATTGGAAGAATCCATTCACTAAACAATATTCTGAGTGTTGAAGGCCCACGTAGAGGAACAACTGGTAGGAGGAGTTACTGTTGTCAAAAGTCATGTTCTCTATGCAGGTAATTGCGATAAAAGGCCAGCTAAGCAGATTAATTGATTCTGTACTTATAGTATAACATGAGTATTGAGACAGTCTGCAATAACGATTCTCAGTACAGTTGAGCTACAGTCATATTTCAGATCTCACACGTCAGGATAAGAAAGGTGGTAAGAGAATAGTGAAGAAAGAGGAAAAAAAGAGACGAGAAAAGAGTAGATACAGGTTCACCAGCCCCCCAGACAAACCTCCCATCTCTTTAAGGATTCACAATTCCTGGAATCAAAGATATACCTATGTGGCGGGCCCAGGGTTCACAAATTGCCTCAAACTTTTTTACTGAAACTTGCAAGGTGCTAACTATTTTTTCTTGAGTCATTATCCAAGAGATCTTTTTTTTTTTGGTTGCTGCAATGGAGACTCTTGGTTCTTTCCATGCTCTAGCTATAGTTGTTTTGGCTCCCAGGAAAATGAATTGAATCAGCATCTGATTGTGGTTGGGTAATTTCGGGATGGGGAAATCGAGCAGGGCTGTGGATGAAGATTTAGGTATTTGGTAGCCATTAACTTTACGAATGAGGTAAAAAATCTTGTTCCAGAACTCTCTGATTTTTGGGCATTCCCAACATAAATGTAACATTAAGCCCATCAGATGGCATCCCCTGAAGCACTGGGGAGAGGAGGAAGGAAACATGGTTGCAAGTCTAGTTGGGACTAGGTACTATCTTGCGAGAACCTTGAGATTTGCTTCGATCAGGGACGTGTTACCGATACCTTTAAATGATCTAGAGCAGGGATATGCAATTAGCGGACCTCCAGCTGTTGCAAAACTACAAGTCCCATCATGCCTCTGCCTCTGGGTGTCATGCTTGTGACTGTCAGAGTCTTGCTATGCCTCATGGGATTTGTAGTTCTGCAACAGCTGGAGGTCCGCTAATTGCATATCCCTGATCTAGAGGAATATCTGTTGCCTCTTACACATTCTTATTGGCCAGTAAAGCTGTCTGTCATAGTGATGGGCCAGTAGAAAAGTATCAGAGCATGCTCCAACTATATGGGAAAGTGTCTGAGGCCTAAGCACTTCTCATGCAGAGCAACGCAGTGCTAAAGTTAAAGAATTACTATACCTTGTTGACAGAAGTGACAAAGCTTTGACAATTCTTGGTAGTGGTTCAGCTTGCTTCTCTTGCCCCTCATGAATTCCTTTTGAAAAGCCAGTGTATACTAGAGAGGGATAATATTAGGCAAATTGCAAAGTATCAGAGGTAAGAAGGTTAACCTCCCCTGGCGCTATGATTATTTCAGATTTTTGATGCTCAAAGCGATACAATGTTTTGCATAGAATTTGGCATTTTATATTGTCGGCCTGTAATTCTAATGCCCCGTACACACGGTCGGATTTTCCAATGGACAATGTCCGATCGGAGCGTGTTGTTGGAAATTCCGACCGTGTGTGGGCGCCATCGGACATTTTCCATCGGATTTTCCGACACACAAAGTTGGACAGCAGGAGATAAAATTTTCCGACAACAAAATCCGATCGCGTCAATTCCGACCGTGTGTGGCCTGTTCCGACGCACAAAGTGCCACGCATGCTCAGAAGAAATTCCAACACGGGACAGCTCGTTCTGGTAAACTTAGCGTTCGCAATGGATACAGCACTTTCGTCACGCTGCAATGTTAAAAATGGTTTAATACAGCGCACTCTCTTCTTCTTTATAATGTGACAAGAATTAAGTCGTTTTGCTGCTCGTATTCACACACACTTCTCACAAACTTTTATTTGTGTTTTTTTAGTGGGATTCCCTGAATATATTGTTATTAGTTGTCACATCTGACAGTTTGATATTTTTTAATTTTTTTATATTTTGGATTTTAAGCCTTTTTTTTTATTTAATGTTTGTATTTTTTCCAAGGCTGATCTTTGTTCAATGTTATTTTTATTTTTACTCCAGAATATTTTTGGGTGTGTTTTGTGTGTCAAGTTACCCCAACACCATTGATATCTTTTATTATTTAATCTCAAGGAGATTGTTTGTTGTTGGTGTCCCTTGTTCATTTCACATTGTATATTTGAAATGTACCTGAATCCTCACAAACAAACTGTCCTTTTTGAAGTAAAACACATAGGAGAGTATAATTCAAAACAAAAATCCTTTATTAAGGGATCAGAACCAAACAAAGAGGAAGGCAACACTGGATCAACAAGAGAAATTAGCAAAGCCTGGGACCCCCACGGCAGACATCAATTCTTGAACATCAAAATTGGTGGCCTGAGGAGTCCATATGTAAGGGAGGGCAGTCTGGTCCGGGATTCACAGAGACTTGGATAGCAGCAGATGACATCTGTGTCCGCAGGCTGTGGTACCATAAGAGGCTGCATTTTTTTGCCCAACAGACTGGATCCAGGGTCCTCACTGTCTGGTCTTCCTTTCACGCTTCATTCCCGGCTGTGGCTGTGCAGTTGGAGATGTGGCAGCAGGAGGAGTAGGACCTGGAGGAGGAGTAGGACCTGCAGGAGGAGGAGGAGGACCATCCCAAAGCTGTGTGTGAGGTGTAATTTGGCCCCTCATACCTTTCGCCAGAGCCTCCGATATGAGGGCCTCACACATGGCTTTTTGGCCCTCCTCCATCCTCTGCATTTTATAGGCTATGAATGCAGCAATGTTCTCCTGCCTGGTGTGTGGTGCTCCCAGGACCTCTGTAGCCCTCCAAAAGAATCTGATAGCCGCCTCCTCTAGGCCACTCGTCCTACTGCCACTTTCTGTTTTCAGGGGGGGGTGGAGGGACCTTGATATCAGCCAGCCGGCTCGGCCCGGCCACCTCCTGGCTGAGACTTCCCTGTGTATGAAAAAGGGACATAGTTGTAATGTTTTGCATCATCAATCACAATCCTTAATTAGTACTCCCAACTAACATATAGTTCACATCATTGATTGGACAAGCAGAAATATTTAGAGGAATGCTATACCTGGCTCAATCTGGGCTCCTCCACATGCGGCCTGGAAGGCCCAGGTTGGGTGTCCGAAGCCTCAGCCGGGGGGGAAGGAAGTGTGGAAGGAAGACTGGAAAAGGATGGCCTGGGTTCAGTCTGGCCTGCCAGAAAGTGCAGCCTGTCGTAGTACAACATCCTGGGGACATAGATGTCACCTGCTGCTCCGGATCTCTGCGAATCCAGGACTTTATTGGGCTCCCTCAGGTATGTGCTCCTCAGGCCACCAATGAAAATCTTTAAATAAGTGATGTCTGCCGTGGGGATCACCTGCTTCACAATTTCACACAATTGCTCCAGTGCTGCCTTCCTCTTTGCTTGGTTCTTGTAATGGGGGTGTTTAATCTCCCACAGACAGGACAGCTCCCTTAGAGTCTCTATGAATACTGAAATGAAGTCCTTATCTTTGAGTACCATATCCATGTTCACTGCAAGACACAACGCAAGACAAAGCCTAATGTCACACTAAACTCTCCTAATCTTGTTACAATATAGGCCTCAATCTAGAAGCAGTATAGGCACAAGTTTGTCTCTTACCTTCGTTCTTACGATCGGCGCGTCCAATGCTCCTACCTCCGCTCACAGATCAAACGTAATACGCACGCGTGTTACGCTTTATATACACTGCGCATGCGTGTAACTCCGCCCGTCCCTGACGTTCTTTCTAGTGTATTCCCCACCCCTTTTCGTTCAGCGCAGTGGGGGAAGAGCATGATGGCGGACATACAGCAGGTGCGGGCTAATTGTAGCAACGAGGAGGAGGAGGAGGAAAGGGCGGATCCAGGCACGTCCCGATCCAGAAGGAGACGTTTTAAGGCCACAAATATGTCGTTTGGGGAGAAGTTGGAGATGGTCGACATCATGAGGAAGTCCGACTATGACGGAAAATATGGGCCTTACCCCAACCCGAACATCCGAAAGGCCATGATCATGGCGAAAGTGGTCAGGAGTCTAGAGCGGAATTTCGGGGTACGAAGGTTAAAGATCAGCTCAGGAAGCGGTGGTCGGACCTGAAGTTGAGAGAGCCAGAGCAGTACCGAAAGATCCGGAGAGTGCTGCAAAAAAGTAAGTAGTTGTGCTGTGTTCCTATTCTTTCTGTCTTTATTACGTTCATTCTGCTCCATATGCTTTTATTAGTTGTAACGTTTCAAAAGGTCAACTTTAATGTTCATGGGCACATTATTCGTTCGTATCAAACATTTTTCTTTCGGCCTCTAGAACACCATTGTTTAGGCCATATGCATTTTCACACATTTTTGGGGGCCTACTTGGATGCCAAATATTTGTTTGTGTAGATGGGTTTGTTACTAGAATGAAATGCAAACTAGATTGTGTGTAAGGAGAGGACACTGAGCAGCTGTTTTCACATCTGGACACTGGAGCACTAGTGTGGGACCCCAGAACACCATTTTTATTAGGGGGCCACACAGGTGCTCCAGTGTATACTATAGGGGGGGCTACATCTGTGAAGCTTGTACCAAACAGGTAAAGTATTGCAGCTTGACAAAGGGCAATAAAAAATATACATCTTGGAACTCTGCTAAAATAGACAATTGTACCCCACTTCCGAGCAATGTTTCCTATTTCTAGTTCTGCCATCAAATATCTGTGTGCTAAGTATACCATTTTTGTTTTACATAGGGGAGAAAAGACTCGGACACCCCTCATCCCAGGAGACCAGAGACCCCCCCCCCTCTGGAAGAAGGGGAAATACCAACACAAGAAGAAGATCAGGAGGAAGAAGAAGACGTGGTGGAGATTGGCACCACAACAGGTGAGTGTCTGCGACCACAGGCTCAGGTAAAAGAGATGGATGGTGGCAGATTTTTGAGACCTTTTTTTTTGTTCTTTATCTCTTTTTAGGTGATCGTGATCCAGAACGCTTTACATCTGAAAGTGCCCAGATACTGATCGGGGAGATCATGGGGTGTAATCTCCAATTGCAAAACATCCAGCAACAAATCAGTGATGTTATTAAAAAAAATAATAACATCATTGATGTTTTGGGGCGAATTTAAACCCCACAAAATCACCTGTTTTATCGTACCAAAATTTTTTCAATGTTTAGAAAAGCCAAATTTGGAGGATGCACACAGTGTGCCAACATGTGCTATCTGCCATCACGGGAGATCAATGGACGCGTTTTGGGGGTGCAACCCCTTCCTCAATTATAAAGTAGCGTTGAGGAAGGGCTTGCTCCCCCAAAACACGTCCCTTGATCCCCCCTGATGGCAGATAGCACATGTTGACATTCGTAAATTGGTGTGCATCTTCCAAATTTGGCTTTTCCAGGGGTGATTTCCCCCCATCTGAACGCTATATCAAACACAGTTCATAAATACTCATGTCTGATATAGCCTTCAGGTTTTACAATATGTGAACTTTGTAAGTTCAAGTTTTTTGGCTTTCTTGTTGGTTTTACACAGGCCTGTTTTATCTGAAATGCATATTTCGATTTTTGAGAATGCTACTGCAAACATTGTTATACAACAAACATGTTGGTTTGTTTTAAAAACCTTTGGGAAATGCACATGTGATTGTGCAGGTATAAAAAAGTGCCTTACTCAAGAACGTGTGGATTATTGTCTCAACACTACAACACTTTTGGGGTGATGTAATTGCTGTTTTATGCAAAAATGGGGGTTATTTCCTAAGGGCAAATCCTCTTTGCGCTACAAGTGCAGGTTCAGTGCAGTAGCAAGTGCACTTGTAGTGAAATGTGTTTTTGCATTTAGGAAGTACCAGCCAACACTGTTTTTTATAAGGTTACCCAATCACGACATTTTCTGCACTCAACACATTTCTGTCAGGGTCAGCTAAAACAAACACAAGCAGTAAATGTCCACCAAGAATTTCTTTTGGTTGTTTTTTATTTGAAAAAGGTGTCACAGATTGTCTGGCATATTGATAGCCCCCCTACCCACAAAGAACTCCAGGTAGCGTAACCGGACATCACGGGCATTCAGGGAGGGCAAGCCAGGACGGCCACTTTCAAGCGCCGTCAGTGTTGATGGATTAGGGATTCCGGCCTCAGGCCCAACTGAGCCAGCATAGTTGGCTGAATGTTTTCTTAAAAAATTATGGAGAACACAGCAGGCAAGTATTATATGGTTCAGTTTATACTCCACCATATGGATGGGTGTCAGAAATAATCGGAACCGGCTGGCCAGGATTCCAAATGTGTTCTCCACCACTCTTCGGGCTCTGGCCAGCCGGTAATTAAAAACCCTCTGTTCCGGGGTGAGGGTCCTCATCGGGAATGGCCGCATCAGGTGGTCCCCCAGCGCAAATGCTTCATCAACAACAAACACAAATGGGAGACCTTCAACATTGTCCTCTGGAGGTGGCAAGTCCAAGCTGCCATTCTAGAGACGCCTGTAGAACTCCGTCTGGGCGATCACTCCACCATCGGACATCCGGCCATTCTTCCCCACGTCCACATACAAGAACTCGTAATTAGCCGACACCACCGCCAACATCACTATACTATTAAACCCCTTGTAATTATAATAGTACGACCCCGAGTTGGGTGGTGGGACGATGTGGATGGGTTTCCCATCAATTGCCCCTCCACAGTTAGGAAAGTCCCACCGCTGGGCAAAGTGGGAGGCCACAGTCTGCCATTCCTGTGGCGTTGAAGGAAACTGTTGAGGAAAAAAAAAATAAACATTACTATTTTTTCACAGAAACATGGCAAGCAGATTATACACAAACATTATGGGGCAACCTCCAGATAGCATTTACTAAGGGGAATTTAACAACAACAAAGTATAAGGTACACCTATCATATTCCCCCTCCCCCCCTCTCATGGGCCATTTCTAACATTATAGGGGGGGGGAACTCTTGGACAGGTAACCCTCTTCACTTCATTGAGAGATGAATGCCTAAATACAGGGTATTACTTAGAACAGCCCCTCCTTAGTTACACTATTGGCAGACCACTGGACAGGTAAGAAGTGTCATAATACAAAGATATAAATACACACTGTACACATTTGAGGACATTTGAACATTCTGCTATTACCTATCAAGATAATAATAGGATACAAAAACTTTAAACAGTACCATTGGAAAGTATACAGGCAGGCCCTTGCACTACATGCTTTGGGGAATTCATCCATAAATCTGACCAGTAAAGAGATGGGTATAGTGTGTATGGGTTTGGCAAAGTCAGCAGATAGATGATTGAGGATAGAGAATTGGGATCAGCTGACTTAGCAGTTGGGGGGGGAAGGTTAAAAAAAATTTGGGGACACCACAAAAAAAAGCCTCTGGCACTCTGCCTGAATTTAAATCAAAAATAACATTTCCAAACATTTTAGGGGGTGTTTGGGGTAAAGCACTACTATGGAGCTGATAAAATACATTGTTAAGTGACTACATGAGGTGAATATAGGGCAGGAGACACCATGCTGGAGAAGTTATTGAAATGCAAATATGTATGAAGGACATAAAATAATAATTACCTAAAAATCCAGCATGCATGAGAACAAAGGGGACATTCACAGCATATTACAATCATGGTAATTAGGGAATGAGGGAAGAAATACAATATATTATCAAACATTCAATACAATAAAATGTGATATAAAAGGATAAAAATCTTACCTTCATATACTCCTTCTGCAGGACCTGGATGATGGCAGAACAGGTCTCTGGGATAATGATCCCCAGAGCCTGGGGGGAGATGCCTGTCGAGAACTTCAAGTCCTGCAGACTTCTCCCTGTGGCCAAATACCGCAAGGTAGCGACCAACCTCTGCTCCGGAGTGATGGCTTGCCTCATGCAGGTATCCTGCCTGCTAATATAGGGGGTCAGCGAAGCCAACAAACGGTGAAACACGGGGTCCGTCATCCTGAGAAAGTTCCTGAAATCATCAGGATTATTCTCACGGATCTCACGGAGCAAAGGCATATGACAGAATTGGTCACGCTGAAGCAACCAATTCTTGGTCCATGAACTCCTCCCCACCCTGTTCATGGACTGGACTTGTGTCAAGGTCAGGACCCCAACACCAAGCCCCCGCACAGCACGAACTCTACGAGGAGTACGCATACGAAACATGGCTAGAAAACGGTCGGCTGCTCAGAACGAAGTAACAGAACGCACTGAAGAACAGCAAGGCCTGTGAAGAGCGACCTGAAAAACAGCAACGAGCGGGCAAGATCGCACAGAAAACTCCGATACGAACTGACTGCACGCACTGAAGAGCAGATACAAACCCACAAGCACAAACTGAACGTCAGAAAACGATCTGAAAGCCACGAGCCTGAAAAAGCGCGAATCGTCTCTCACCAAACTTTTACTAACACGAGATTAGCAAAAGGAGCCCAAAGGGTGCCGCGCTTGGTTCTGAACCGGCCTTTTCTAGTCTCGTCGTACGTGGTGTACGTCACCGCGTTCTTGGCGATCGGAAATTCCGACAACTTTGTGCGACCGTGTGTACGCAAAACAAGTTTGAGCCAACATCCGTCGGAAAAAAATCCTAGGATTTTGTTGTCGGAATGTCCGAACAAAGTCCGACCGTTTGTACGGGGCATTAGGAATAACACACTTAAATCTGTCTGAACAAGAGTCTAGTAGACATTCCGGGTATGATAACGTTTGACACATGAAATCATAAATTATAATATAATAAATAACTATAAATAATTATAACAAATAATAATATGATAATAATAAAAATGATTCAATAATGTAATGAAATCAAAATTACTGAAATTTGCTCAGTTGCAGAATTGTCGCTGTCATTACTGTTAGTGTTTGATGATGCATCTCCCCACAAATCACTATCGCTCAATACTGCAAGTGATTCTAATTTATTATTGCTGTTTTCTAGCTGGTCTGAAACCACTTTTGATGTAAAGGGACACTTTTTGGTTGCTATGGACAATCTCCAGTTTCCAGGCAGAAAGAACATATACTGTATAATATAAAACTGCATGCAGGGCACTGGACAAACCACTAGGGACAAAAGGGATGTGAAATAATTTGATACAGTAATGTAATCTGTAAGATTACAGTGTACTTTATGTGTAATGTGTTTTTTACTTTTTAAATTTAGTGCCAGGCTCTGTCCCCGTGTGTCGCAGCGCTTGCAGGGAACGGAGCTCGGCACTGTGATAGATCCGGCGGAGGACACAGCCTTGCACACACAGCGGGAGGATATCGCAGGATCCTGGGGACAAGGTAATTAACTTTGCCTGGATCCTGCGATGCGATCCCGAGTGTGGCTGGCTCGGGGTTATCACTTTTGGTACTAAAAATTCACCCTGAGCCACACTCAGGATTACCGCTAAGGAGGTTAAAGGGTTACTCCACCTTCATGGAAAAAAATAGCAAAAAAATAATAATAATAATAAAAACACAGTGTTTCTCAACCCCAGTCCTCAAGGCGCCCCAACAGGTCATGTTTTCAGGCTGTCCATTATTTTGCACAGGTGATTTGATCAGTTTCACTGCCCTAGTAATTACCACAGCTGTTTCATCTGAGGGAAATCCTGAAAACATGCCCTGTTTGGGGGCCTTGAGAACTAGAGTTGAGAAACACTGATATAACACACGCAATTGCTAAAAAAAAGCCATATTGTAATATAATGTTATTAAAATTACCTTTTCTTTTTAGTCTGCAGTCGCTGGAATTTTCTGTCAAATTCAAAGCAAAATGACATCCTGGAGGCATTCTGTAATTTCCCCCAGAAATGTAATTTGCTGCTTCTGTGATTGGCTCATTGATTTTCCTGGAGACCTGTGTTAAGATACAAGTCATATTGGTGAGATATCCCTCAAGGGTTAAATACTTCTAAAAGGATGCAGGACCCTGAAACTTTTTTCATCAAAACACATAGACAGTACCGGCTGATTATAATGAACCAGTCCCTCCCATTCAGAGTCAGTCTGCAAAGAACATGGTGATACAAACAGCTATTTCTTCAGAGCAACAAAAGCTAGAAATCTACTACAAAGCTGGTAAAAATACCCACAATGTACACTGATCATCAAGAAGGGATTGTTTTTTTCCTCTTAACAAAAATGGAGTTACTCTCTAATCTGTAGGGTCTATAAATACAATTACTGATAGAACTATAATTCTGCATATGTAGTTATCAGATAATCTTTGTCTTGTTTCTAAACCAATTACAAAAACATAATATATTGCAGTCTGTAGTGGCTACATTTGTTTTCAATTTCTCAGGCTTTGTTCCCTTTATTTTCACCTGTAAATCCTGTCAGTGACACACTTACTGGCCTAGGGTAACAATGCACACTCAACATATTGAGGTTGATTTACCAAAACTGGAGAGTTCAGCTGTGCATGGTAGCCAATCAGCTTCTAACTTCACCTGTTCTCTCTGTATTGCTTCCTTTGTGTAAAATACCTAGTGTTCCTGCCAGTCCCTCTGCTTTTCTAGCTAAAATTGACCACACTAAGCAGGAGAACACACCATGGTCAGTTCTCTAGCTGTGCTGGGAACTCAGCCTACTCTCCTCCAATGATCAGACTTGCCCTAACACCCCCCCCCCTTTCACAGTCTTTCACTGGGAAGCTCAGTATGCTGCTGCTTGTCCTCCCCCATCTATTATGCAGCTGAGAACCGAGATTATGTGATCACTTAAAAAAAAAAGCGAAAATGTATTTAAAATTATATATATATATATATATATATATATATATATATATATATATATATATATATATATATATGGTGTGGGGTTGTGTTTTCATGGGTTGGGCTTGGCCTCTTAGTTCCAGTGAAATGTACTCTTAAGGCTTCAGCATATCAAGACATTTTGGACAATTTCATGCTCTCAACTTTGTGGGAACAGTTTAGGGATGGCCCCTTCCTGTTTCAACATGACTGTGCACTAGTGCACAAAGCAAGATCCATAAAGACATGGGTGAGTGAGTTTGGGGTGGAGGAACTTGACTGGCCTGCACAGAGTCCTGACCTTAACCCAATAAAACACCTTTGGGATGAATTAGAGTGCAGACTGCAAGCCAGACCTTCTCGTCCAACATCAGTGCCTGGCCTCACAAATGCGCTTCTGGTAGAATGGTCAAACATTCCCATAGACACACTCCTAAACCTTGTGGACAGCCTTCCCAGAATAATTGAAAATGTTATAGAAAACCTATTATAGCTGCAAAGGGTGGGCCAACGCAATATTGAACCTTACGAACTAAGACTGGGATTCCATTAAAGTTCATGTCTGTATAAAGGCAGGCGTCCCAATACTTTTGACAATATAGTGTTTATAAAGACATTGAAATGTCTTGCCTTTCATTTCTATTTTAAATGAAATGTGTTGTTTTACAGGGTGATTGTTCACAATCACTTTAAGCTTTGACAAAATAACTGGAAGCTGAGGTTTTTTTCATGCAGAGCTACACCAGATTTTGCATTCTCCAGTTTTAGTGAATCAACCCCATAGTGTCTATGTATGAGAATAGACAAATAAGTAAATACTAAGCGCCAATAAATAATGATCAAAATAAAATTACACAAATAAATTGAATAATTCCACCAGCTGCAGTAAAAATCTTGCTAAATGCAAATAATGATAAAGGGAACAATCCACCGTGCTAGGTGTAAACAATATATAAAATCTTAACAGTCCCAATATGGTAATGTAGAAAGTGCTCGTGCTCATTAGTAATTTCATGTTCCAATGTGGTCAGACTGAGTGCCCTAGATAGATGTACACTCACCCCTAGGAGTTGACCAACTATCTCTAGTATGGTCGTTCAGGCATGTGGGGAGACCCTTGGAGAGATCCGTGTTGGCACCTCTTGCAGTAAGTTGCCTCATATATATGAATGGGCATGATAAAAAAGACGTCTTTATTTAATTTAATTTTAAAATTATTTTAAAATCATTATTATTATTTTTTAATATCTGCTATTCCTCTATTCGTCCTAAGGACTTAGTAGCAGATAGTAGAAGAATCACTCTCATCAAGGTGCTTGACCTGCTCAATAACATATAGTATGCAGGACGGGAGGCAGTGGGACAATGATAGGCAGTAAATTAAGTCTCATGGTAGTCACAAGTCACAATTTCTGTTTTTTTTTTAATACTCAGTATTAAAAAATTCAGTACCTGATACCACCTCCAGATGCATACCTCCATGATCTACTTCTCTACAAAAGGAATAGTGCTGCCACACTAATGGACGTGTCATATGTTTGTATAGTTTTGCAAACCTGTTATACTTTTTTTTTTTAATTCTTTAATCTCTTGCCACTCTAGGGGTTAATTATAACTTACACAATACCAGTGAATTTGATATTGGTATTAGTAGCACAATGCACATCAATCATAACATATATACTATTTATACCGATGCTAAAAGCCTAGCTGTGCTGTATTTACTGTGCCTGCAGGCACCTAATTACTACTCAGGCCCTTAAAGTTCATAAGCCGGCCAGGTTGAAACAGAGTCTGATATGGATATTTGAATTCTTGACATGCTAACTCTTATCCTGTGAGAGGCACTATGGTTTTAAAGCTGAGGATGATCGAAAATAACAAGGGACTATTTGGGCATACTGTACTATAATCCCTATTTAGAGAAAACGATAATGAGCAAATCTTGTGCCTCATAGGGTGGTAATGTTGTCTTAATTAATACTAAGGAAAAATACATGAAATTCAAACGTATGTGCTGTTTCTCACTACCAACTAACAATATGTTGGATCAGCTTTAGTTGTACTTTCATAATCAATTGCATACTTCATACTAAGCGTTCTTTTTATATCAAACTTTTTAAATTTAGACTTTTATAATATTTTATAAGTATCTTTTTAAGTACTAGTAGTGGGCAAACCAGCATGCCTGCTTTTGCTATTAATAGAGATGTTTACAGGTGTCATTAGTTGCAATGTGGATCAAACAATTTTTTTCTGCCCAAACTGCAAGCTTTTTCTTTCAGGAAAGGGGACTAAAGCACACCTTTCTCCCCTTTACTGAAAATCTAGCCCTGCATGCTAGTATGAAACCATTTTGCGTTAGGTTACTTTAACAATTTTTGCTTTAACTTACAATTACTGTTTCTTCATGGTTGAATAAAGCACTGGAAATGAAACCTTGGCTTTGCATCTGTATTCTGGGAAAGGTTCAGAGAGCATACCCAGGGTTCCAGGTAAGCTTCTATGAAGTTAAAAAAGATGGATTCATTGGGGGGAAAATAATGAAAAGCCTGCAATTATCTATAAGTATGGCTAATTTCACACTGAGGCGCTTTACAGGCGCTACAGCACTAAAAATAGCGCCTGTATAGCTCCTGTAAAGCGCTTCTCTAGCGGCTCTCCTGTGTCTCCAGTGTAAAAGCCAGAGGGCTTTCACACTCTAGCCCGAGGGCTTTCACACTGGAGCGGTGTGCTTGCAGGACAGTCAAGCAGCGCTATAGGAGCAGTGTATTCACCGTTCCTAAAGCGACCCTTTCCATTGAAAACAATGGGGCAGCGCCGTGAACCTGTCGGCAAAGCGCCGCTTTGCAGGCGGTTTTAACCCTTTTTCAGCCGCTAGTGGGGGTTAAAACTGCCCTGCTGGCGGCCGAGTAGCGCTGCTTAATCGATGGTAAAGCGGCACTAAATTTAGTGCCGCTTTACCGCCGACGCCCTCAACACCCCAGTCGGAAAGTAGCCTGTTTGTAGATTGCCACTACTATACATTTCTAAAGGTACCTTTGTTGTAACTTTTATGATAAGGGTGCTATTCCTCTTTAAGTCCTACTTCATCTTAAAAAAGAAACAAAGGAACCACGCTCTTTTATCATCAATTACATATCATAAATCACCATAGTGAATAAACAAATAAATCTTCATTTAAATTAATAAAAGTGAGGGCCCCTGAAGATGTCAGACACAAGCTGACGAAACGGCATTGGGTAGTGTTTGAGAGACGTCATTTCCGGTCAGCTGGAACGCAGGTGGAGCGCTAACCGTCAATTCTTATACAATACATGCTGATCCTTGTTTTCTTTGATGTAAGTGCAATACAACCTTTTAAAAAAAAAATGATTAAAAATACTGCACCATAAGAGCGTTCTTTCCTCTCCCTTTCTATATGGCAACACTGGATCTTTGAATACGCTATCCATATATTTACTGAACAGATGACAGCAGCGGTTTGGATTCACTCCTGTGACCTCATGTATGACATCCTGGATTTTTCCATATGCGCAATTTGACTCCCTGTAATAGGTGTCAATTAAGCCTGGTGAGTGCATTGTGTGTCTGCATGTGGGTGGAGAGGAACCTTTCCTACACTCACTGAGCACATTTATTAACATGTGGGATCTATACATGGACTTCACAATTTTTATGTATTTTTATAATTTAACCACTTAAGCTCTGGACCATTTGGCTGGCCAAAGACCAGAACACTTTTTGCGATATGGCACTGCGTCGTTTTAACTGACAATTGCGCGGTCGTGCGACGTGGCTCCCAAACAAAATTGACGCCCTTTTTTTCCCACAAATAGAGCTTTCTTTTGGTGGTATTTGATCACCTCTGCATTTTTTATTTTTTGCGCTATAAACAAAAATAGAGCGTCAATTTTGAAAAAAAATGCATTATTTTTTACTTTTTGCTATAAATATCCCCAAAAAATATAGAAAAAATGTTTTTTCCTCAGTTTAGGCCGATACGTATTCTACATATTTTTATGGCATTTTCATTAATAATTTTTTTTTTACTAGTAATGGTGGTGATCTGCGATTTTTATCATGAATGCGACATTATGGTGGACACATCGGACAATTTTGACACATTTTTGGGACCATTGTCATTTTTACAGGGATCAGTGCTATAAAATTGCACTGATTACTGTAAAAATGACACTGGCAGTGAAGGGGTTAACCACTAGCTGGCTAGGAAGGGGTTAAGTGTGTCTAAGGAGTGATTCTAACTGTTAGGGGGCGTGGCTATGAATGACACATCACTGATCACCGCGCCCAATCACAGGGAGCAATGATCAGTGACAGTGCCACTAGGCAGAACGGGGAGATGCTTGTTTACATTAGCATCTCCCCGTTCTTCAGCTCCGTGATATGATTGCGGGTACCCCCTCAGACTTCGAGTCCGCGGGACCCGCAATCCTATTCACGGAGCTCGCGGCAGGGTCGCGCGCTCCGACGGGGGTGCGCACGCAACCACACGGTGGCAAATTCAAAGGGATGTACAGGTACTGTTCATTACTGATTTTCAGGTCGCTCTTCACAGGCCTTGCTGTTCTTCAGTGCGTTCTGTTACTTCGTTCTGAGCAGCCGACCGTTTTCTAGCCATGTTGCGTGTACGTACTTATCGTAGAGTTCGTGCTGTGCGGGGGCTTGGTGTTGGGGTTCTTACTTTGACACAAGCCCAGTCAAACAGGGCGAGGAGGAGTTCATGGCCTAAGAATTGGTTGCTCCAGCGTGACCAATTCTGTCACATGCCTTTGCTCTGTGAGATCCGTGAGAATAATCCTGACGATTTCAAGAACTTTCTCTGGATGTTGGCCAAGAATGTTTGTGTCTAATCTGCTTTCCATGTTAATGTGCAAAATGATTAATTTATTTTTCTTGTTTGACTCCACAGTTTCCTTCTAACCCACAGGAATGGCAGACTCTGGCCTCCCACTTTGCCCAGCGGTGGGACTTTCCTAACTGCGGAGGGGCAATTGATGGGAAACACGTCCACATTGTCCCACCACACAACTCGGGGTCATACTATTACAACTACAAGGGGTTCAATAGTATTGTGATGTTGGCAGTGGTGTCGGCTACTTACGAGTTCCTGTATGTGGACGTGGGGAAGAATGGCCGGATGTCAGGTGGAGTCATCCCCCACACAGAGTTCTACAGGCGTCTCCAGAATGTCAGCTTGGGCTTGCCACCTCCAGAAGACAATGCGGAAGGACTCCCATTCGTCTTCGTTGCGGATGAAGTGTTTGCGCTGGGGGACCATCTTATGCGGCCATTCCCTATGAGGACCCTCACCCCGGACCAGAGGTTTTTTAATTACCGGCTGGCCAGAGCCAGAAGAGTGGTGGAGAACACGTTTGGAATGATGGCCAGCCGGTTCCGCCTATTTCTTACACCGATACACATGGCGGAATATAAACTCAATCACATCATCCTGGCTTGCTGTGTTCTCCACAACTTTTTAAGGAGAAATTCTGTGAACTATGCTGGCTCAGAATTAATATAAATGAAGCAAACCTGATGGCGCTTGAAGCTGGCTGTCCTGGCTTGCCCCCCCCAGAGTGCCCGCGAGGTCCGGCTAAGATACATGGAATGCTTTGCGAGTAGGGGGGCCATCAATATGCCAGACAATGTCTGAGACATTTTTTAAATAAAAATATATTTTAAACTGAACAAATATTTGCTTACATTTACTGCTTGGCTTTCTTTAAGCTGACCATGACCGAAATTTGGGGAGTCCTGAAAATGGCATTAGAAAGCACTGTTGGGTGTTATTTACTAAAGGAAAATCCACTTTGCACTACAAGTGCAGTTGAGACTGCACTTGTAGTGCAAAGTGGATTTGCCTTTAGTAAATAACCCCCATTGTCACTGAAAACACCAACTTTACAACAAAAAAATGCATTTGAGCATTGAAAGAAGAAGCCACACATTGTTGATTATCAATCTTTTTAATCAAAGCACAATCACATGTGCATTTATAAAAGGTTTTTAAAACAAACCAACATGTTTGTTGTATAACAATTTTTTAGGTCACATTAAAAAGTCGAAATTGCCTTTTAAGGTAAAACAGGCATGTTTAAAACCAACAAGAAATACACAACTCTGGAACTTACAAAGTTCAACTTTTGTAGAAATTGAAGGCAATATCAGACATGAGTATTTATAAACTGTGTTTGATATTGAGTTCAGCAGATGGGGTGAAGTCACGACTGGAAAAGCCAAATTTTGAAGACGCACACAAATTGTCGAATGTCAACATGTGCTAGCTGCCATCATGGGGTATCAAGGGACGTGTTTTGTAGGTGCAACCCCTTTCTCTCAGCTACTTTATTATTGAGGAAGTCGCGTACATTGATCTCCCATGATGGCAGATAGCACATGTTGACACAGTGTGTGCATCTTCAAAATTTGGCTTTTCTATAATAGGTCACAAAATGTTCAAAAATCTGTCAGAAAAACAAAGCAGAAATAAGTTAGGGATTTCTAGGGGTTTTAAATTCTCCCTAAAACATCAATGATGTTCTTAATTTTGTTTTGAACATCATTGATGTTTTGCTTGATGTTTTCCAAGTCCATATTACACCCCATTATCTCCCCGATCAGGATCTGGGCACTTTCACTGGTGAAATGACCTTCATCCACAACATCACGATCACCTAAAAATATATATATAAAAAAAAAAAACACCATGTATTATAAATATGCAGGCATCCATCCCTTACCTGAGCCTGTGGTCGCAGACACTCACCTGTTGTGGTGACTATTTCCACAATGTCTCCCTCCTCCTCCTCTATTTGTGTTTGTGGGATTTCCACTTCTTCCTGAGGTGGGGGGTCTGTTGTCTCCTCTGATGGTGTCCTCCGAGTTTTTTCTCCCCTATGTAAAAAAAAAATAGGTATACTTAGCACACAGATATTTGATGGCAGAAATAGGAATATGAAACATTGCTTGGAAGTGGGGTACAATTGTCTGTTTTGGCAGAGTTGCAAGATGAAGAAATTTTTTTTTCCTTTGTCAAGCTTGAATACTTACCTGTTTTGGACAAGCTTCACAGATGGAGACACCCCTATAGTATCCACTGGAGCACCTGTGTGGGCCCCCTAATAAAAAGGGTGTTCTGGTGTCCCACACTAGTGCTCCAGCGTCCAGATGTGTAAACAGCTGCTGAGTGTCCTCTCCTTACACAGAATCTATTTTGCATTTCATTCTAGTTACAAACCCATCTAGACAACAAACTTATTTTAAGAGAAGTAGGCCAGAAAAAATTTATTGAAATACATCTGGACAAAACATGGTGTTTTTTTGGCCGAACGAACAATGTTTCCTACGAACGAATATTGTGTCCATGAACATGAAAGTTGCCATTTTAAACTGTACAACAGTATAAAGCACATGAAGCAGCACAAACGTAATAAAAATAAAGAATAGGAACAGAGGACAACTTCTTACTTTTTTGCAGCACTCTCCTGATCCTTCTATACTGATCGTGCTCCCTTAATTTGAGGTCTGACCACCGCTTCCTGAGTTGATCCTTGGATCGCCATACCCCAAAATTCTTCTGCAAACTCTTTACAACTTTCGCCATGATCTTGGCCTTTCTGACATTGGGGTTGGGGTAAGGTCCATACTTCCCGTCATAGTCGGCCCTCTTCAATGTGTCGACCATCTCCACCATCTCAACAAAGGACATATTTGATGCCTTAAATCTTCTCCTCCGCGATCGTGACGTTTCTGGCTCTGGGTTTTCCTCCTCCTCCTCGTTGCTGTAATTAGCACGCACCTGCTCTGTCTCTGCCATGTGCTCTTCCCCACTGCGCTGAACGAGAAGGGGCGGGGAATAGACTAGAAAGAACAGCAGGGGTGAGTGGAGTTTCACGCATGCGCAGTGTATATAAAGCGTAACACGCGTGCATTGTACGTATGATCTGTGAGTGGAGGAAGGAGTATAGGAAGCGCCGATCGTGATAACGAAGGTAACATTTAAACTTGGGCCTATACTGCTTAGAGATTGAGGCCTATATTGGGACTAGGATTAGAAGATTTTAGCCTGACATTAAGATTTGTCTTGTGTTGTGTCTTGCAGAGAAAATGGATATATTGAATGATCAGGACTTTATACCCATATTCATTGATATGTACAGGGATATGTACAGGGAGCTGCCCACATTATGAGAATCAAACAAAGAGGAAGGCAGCACTGGATAAATTGCTGGAATTTGTGAAGCCAGTGATCCCCACGGCAGACATCCCTTATTTGAAGGCCCCAATTGGTGGCATGAGGAGCACTTATCTAAGGGAGCACAAGAAGGTCCAGGATTCCCTGAGATCAGCTGCAGCAGATGACATTTATGTACCCAGGCTGTGGTACTATGACAGACTGCATTTTCTGGCAGGTCAGACTAAACCCAGGCCAGCACTCTCCAGTCTATCTTCAACGCTTCCTTCCACCCCAGCTGAGGCTTCAGACGCCCAACCTGGGCCTTCCAGGCAGCAACATGTGGAGGAGCCCAGCTTGAGCCAGGTATAGCATTCTTCTAAATATTTCTGTTGGTCAAATCAATGATGTTAAATCTATGTTAGTTTGGATTAATAATTTATGATTGTGACTGATGAACCAAAAACTAAAATGATGTCCCTTTTTCATACACAGGAAAGTCTCAGCCAGAAGGGGGCCGGGCCCAGTAGCCTGCCCGATACCCAGGTCCCTCCCCTCTGCCTTCAAACAAAAAGTGTCAGGAAGAGGAGTAACCTGGAGGAGGCAGCAATTGGCCTTTTTGGAAGGCTACTGCGGCCCTCAGAACCCCCCACAGTGTTCAAGAGGACTTTGCATACATAACAGCCTGCAAAATGCAGGAAATGGAGGAGGGCCCACGCCTAATATGTGAGTATCTCATCTTCCAAGCACTAAATAAGGGGTTGAGGGGCCTACTCACAAGTCAAAGCCACGTTTGTGAGCTCAACCATGGTCCTCCTCCTCCTCCTCCAGGTCCTCCTCCTCCTCCTCCCCCTGCCACACCTCCAACACCAGAGCCACAGCCTGGAAGGAAGCGTCTAAGGAAAACCAGAGAGTGATGGCCCTGGCTTCAGTCTAGTCTGAGAAAAGATGCAGGCTCTTGTATGACCACAGCCTGGGGACAATACATGTCATCTGCTGCTGTTCATGATCTCTTGGACTTCTGGACCAGATTGTACTCCCTTATATATGGACTCCTCAGGCCACTAATTTTGCATTAAAATAGTTGATGTGTGCCCTGGGGGCCAAAGGTTTCGCCAATTTCTGCTGTTTATCCTGCATTGCCTCCCTCTTTGTTTGGTTATGACCCCTTAATAAAAGTATTTTTGTTTCTATTATACTCGCCTATGTGTTTTCATTCAAAAAACAGTTTGTTTGTGAGGAGGCAGGTACATTTCAAAAATACAATGTGTAATTAACAAGCGACACCAACACCAAGCAATCTCCTTGAGATTAAATAGTACAAGATAATAATGGTTTTGTGGTAACCTGACACACAAAACACACCCAAAACTATTCTGGAGTTAAAAAAAAAAAAGATCAGGATTTTAAAAAATCCAACAAAAAAAAATTTAAATCTAAAAACGTCAAAAAAAACATTTTTTTCAGTAGATGTGACAAATAAAAATATTATATTGATTAAATCACAAAAAATAATAAAGAAAGAAGTTTGTGAGAAGTCTGTGTGAATATGAGCAGCAAAACAACTTCATTCTTCTAGCATTATAAAGAAGAAGAGATTGCGCTGCATTAAACAATTTAAAACATTGCAGTGTGACGAAAGTGCTATATCCATTCTGTGCTTATCCAATAATTTTACCAGAGCAAGCACTTCCATCTCGGAATTTATTCTGAGCATGCGTGGCACCTTGTGCGTCGGAATTGGTCACACAAACGGTCGGAATTAACGCGATCGGATTTTGTTGTCGGAAAATTTTATAGCCTGCTCTCAAACTTTGTGTGTCGGAAATTCCGATGTAAAAAGTCCAACGGAGTCCACACACGGTCGGAATTTCCGACAACAAGCTCCGAACGCACATTTTCTGTCGGAAAATCCGACCGTGTGTACAGGGCATTAGTTTTGCCTGTAAAGTGGAGCATTTTTCCCATGTTTAGAACAGTACCGCAGCAAATTTACATTTCTAAAGGAAAAAATGTAATTTAAAATTGCTCACGGCTGTAATGTATTGCGAGATCCCGGCAATATACATAATAAATGTATGATGAAAAATGTATGTGTCAGAGAACCATTACAAATGCTCGTTTCCGTGCGCCAGCTAGACGTGCGGCACGAACGAGTGAGCCCCGGACCAGGCACGCATGTTAGCACTTTCATACGAACGAGTGCACGTCAGCGTGGGCACGTCCGCACGCCAACAGATCACGGCACAGGGCGCCCTATTTAAAGGATCAGCATACTAGTATCAGTGCTGGATTGTCTCAGCTAGTTCTTGTATCCTTGTTGCTGTTTTGATTGAACCTTGATCCTGAAACCTTGGCTTTCCTGACTACTCTTTTGGATTTTTCCTGCAACTCTGCTTACCTCTGCTTCCTGTACCAAACCCGGCTTGAACTCCTGACCACGGCTCTGTCTTCCGATCTTGTACCTCTCTGCCAGCTCGTTGCCAACCTCCGCCAGCCCCTGACTACGAACCTGCCTATCGATTGTGTACCTTCCTGCCAGCACGTTGCCGACTCCTGCCTGTCCCCGACCTTGCAAGTACTCCTGTTGGACTTTCCTGAACCAATCCAGGATCGACATCACACCAGCTCCTCTAAGGCTCCGGTGTTCCTGATCCTGCCAACAGGCACCTGCGCCCTTCTGTTGCCCTAGCAGCCCTGTCTCCATCTCCAGGGGTGCTAGGACCAGAACCGTGCAAGAGGCCACCCTCGTCATTTCAGGCTCCGCTGTAAGGTACATGACAGTACAATATTAAGGGAAACTCCACGCCAATTTTTTTTTAAAAAATGGCGTGGGTGTCCCCCCCAAAATCCATACCAGACACAAAGGGCCTGGTATGGACGGGGGAACCCATGCCATTTTTTTCTTAATTCTGTCATAGGTCTCCCCTTAACCACTTCAATACACCATATTATATATTGTACACTGCACCATATACCCTGCTGCCATGTACCTAGTGCACAAGCCCGATCTGCAGTGGATGGCCTCTCTTGCAGCTCCGACACGAGGCCCCTGGTAGGATGAACAAAAGGCAAAGGTACAGCAAACACTGTATAGAAGGACCTCAGACAGGAGATGGACAGCAGGCTGGAAGCTGGAGCCAGGATACTGGAACTGGACTACAGATTGGAGTTGGACAGCAGGCTGGAAGCTGGAACCAGGATACTGGAACTGGACCACAGACTGGAGCTGGACTGCAGGCTGGAAGGTGAAACCAGAATACTGGAACTGGACCGCAGACTGGTGCTGGACAGCAGGCTAGAAGCTGGAACCAGGATACTGAAACTGGAGGGTCAAACAAGCCTGTTCCATAATCAGGCAGACGGTAAAGGTACCGGAGGAGCAGGCAGAAGAGAAGTCAGACAAGCCAGGGTCGGATTCAGGCGGATGACAGGGATGATCGGAAACAAAGCCAAGTAACACACATAAAGCTGTAGAGCAGACAGCAAAGTCCCAATGTGATAGTCTGGTTTAAATAGCCCGTCTGGTGTTAATGGGTGCACAACAGCAAGTTCAGGACGCCTGTTTCTGGCAGGATCTTCCTGACATTGCCCCCCCCCAATGGGCAGCCTCCGGATGTCCAACCGGGCCCATTTTTCAGGATGAGATCTTTTAAAGGATTGCATTAAGTTTTTAGCATGAGTGTTCTCTTCAGGCTCCCACGAGTTCTCTTCAGGCCCATATCCTTTCCATTTAATCAGAAATTGGATTTGATTATTCCTCTTCCTGCAGTCCAAGATGGCTTCTATTTCAAATTCTTCCTCCCCGTCCACTATTACACGATCAGGAGGATCCAAATTTCGGTCAGGAAAAGGGTTGGAGACAGAAGGTTTCAACAGGGAAACATGAAAGACAGGATGAATCCTGAGTGAGTCCGGGAGTTCCAGTTCATAGCTACCTCGTTGATCTTCCTCTTTACGTGGAAAGGACCCATGAATTTAGGTCCCGATTTCTTAGAGGGGCAAGCCAATTTTATATTTACAGTGGATAGCCATACAAGACTACCAGGTTCAAGTACCAACTCTCCTTGTTTCTTATTGTTGAAGGCTTGTTTGTTGTTCTCCTGAGTTTTTGTCATGGTGCCCTGTAATAATTGGTTATTAGAGACAAAAAAATTCATTGTTTTCTGGACCGCTGGTACAGAGCATTCAGGAATGGAATTAGGCAAAAGAGATGGGTGAAAACCGTAGTTAGCAAAAAACTGACTTTATTTCGTGGCTGAGTGGATGGAATTATTGTAGAAAAAAATCGGCAAACAAAAGCAGGGCAAACCAGTCATCCTGAGAAAAGGAAGAAAAGCAGCGTAGATATTGCTTGAGGGTCATATTAGTCCTCTCAGTTTGGCCGTTCGTCTGAGGGTGATAGGTGGTGGAGAATGACAGCTCAATTCCTAGGGCTTTACACAGATATCTCCAGAATTGGGAATTAAATTGTACTCCCCGATCAGAAACGATATTGGCTGGTATTCCATGAAGTTTGATTACTTCTCTGATGAACATTTGCACTGTTTCAGGAGCCGAGGGAGTACCTTTCATCGGGATAAAGTGAGCCATTTTAGATAACTGGTCCACCACCACAAAGATGGCAGTGTGGCCCTCTGCCAGAGGCAACGTGACAATAAAGTCTATGGATAACATCTTCCATGGCCTGTCTGGAACAGGCAAGGGTTTCAACAGTCCCCAGGCCCTGGTTCTACTGGTCTTGTTCCGAACACAGGTGGTGCAGGACTTATCTTTTGCAGTCTTTAAGTACCTGAGGCCATCAGAAGGTGCGTTGGACAAGATCCGCAGTCTTGGTGACACCAAAATGTCCCGTCAGTGCATGGTCATGGAAAAGTCCCAGAATTGTGACCCATAGGCCTTCAGGTACAAAAATGTTGCTCCCGAACCAGAACAGTCCATCTTTTGCTTGTAATTCTGTTCCTATGGCAGGTGCCGACCCTACTGAGGTTTGCTTGATCCGCGAAAGCAGGTCTTCTTGTATTAGAAAGAAATTTCCAGGGGAAAGAATGGTGTCTGGGGGAGAGGTTTCTTTAGACTTATGGAACATCCTAGACAGGGCATCAGGTTTTATGTTCTTAGAAAACCTGGAAAAGAATAGGGCCCACCTGGCTTGTCGTGGTCTCAACCTTTTTGCAGACCTCAGGTATTCCAGGTTTTTATGATCTGTGTAGATCAGGATTGGATGAGCAGATCCATCCAAAAGGTATCACCATTCTTTAAGAGCGGATTATATGGCCAATAGCTCCTGGTCACCCATGTCATAATTTCTTTCTGCAGTTGATAGTTTGCGAGAAAGGAAAGCTACTGGGTGTAACAAGGCTTTGCTCCCTTGTCGTTGGGAGAGAATTGCTCCAACAGCGATTTCGGAGGCGTCTACTTCCATGACAAACGGTAGGGTGGAGTCAGGATGTTTCAGGACAGAAGAGGAGGTAAACAGTCTTTTGAGGTACTCAAAGGCGGTTTGGGCCTCTGGGGACCAATGAAAGCGGACTCCTTGTTTGGTTAACTGGGTGATAGGGCAAATGATGACTGGAAGAGGAGAAGTCTTCTGTATGACTGGCCCAGATTTTATCGCAGAACCATCAGCCAGGTGAATAGAAAGTCCTTGGGCCTTGTATAGCAGAGGAATCTGGTGTTTGGCTGCAAAGGATGAATCCATAAAGCAACTACAGGCCCCAGAATCAATAATAGCGGGAATTTGTAGAGTCCTTCCTGGGAGCTTCAACAAGATAGAGAGAGCAAGGTGAGAGGTAGTCTTGAGCCAAGTAGTCGCATAATCAGAAGAGACAGACAGGCACTTACTAGGCATGTGCGATTAGTTTCGTACCAATTTCCGTAAATTCGTACATTCGGGAGGATCCGAAATATGAACTGCTATGCTTCCGAATTTTGTATGAAATATGAAATTTCGTTTACAAAATTCGGATGCAAATACCTAACGAACATTCGTAATTGTTACGAAAAGTTAACGAACCTAAAAGTTAAAAACACAGGAAGTCAGCACAGCACAGGGATGGTGGGAGCCCCTCATAATGATAAATTCATCATAACAAACATTCGTAATTGTTACAAAAAGTTAACGAACCTAACGAAAATTCGTATTTTGTACGAAAGTTCATACACAAATTACGAAATACAAATTTTCTAACACGAAACGAAACAGAACAAAACAGGGTCTGGGGAATTCCTACTTGAGCCAGTTCATCTTTTAAGGGGTCGGAGAGTCCCATGCGGAACTGGTAACGGAGGGCAGCATCATTCCAGTCAGTATCTGCACTCCATCGCCGGAATTCGAAGACATAGTCCTCTACTGCCCTACGCCCTTGTTGAAGGGTATGCAGGGCAGCCTCTGCAGTTGCGGAGAGCTGCGGGTCCTCGTAGAGTTGGGCCATGGTATCAAACAAGGTAGTCAAGTTGGTTAATATCTCGGCTTTCTGTTCCAGAAGGCGGTGGGCCCACGTTTGGGGTTCACCCAGAAGTAAGGAAACCACAAAGCCCACTTTAGTGCCTTCTAGGGAAAAGGTGCGGGGTTGCAGGGCAAAGTATAGTTCACATGAGTTCCAGAATGCCCTAAATTTGCTTCCTTCCCCGGAGAACTTTTCAGTAGTGGGAACTCTTGGTTCAGGTGGCAGCATAACCACTGTGGGAGAGGCAGAGCTGGCTGAAGGAGTAGCAGTGGGGGAAGAAAGTACTTGGACCCATTCTTCCAGACGTGTATATCCTTCCTGTGGACTCTTAACGGCCTGGGTAAGGCCTGCCAGGTGCATACAAAGTTCCTCCATAGGAGAGGCTCCCTGCTTGGGCTCGGTCATGACTGTCTGCTACTGTCATGTACCTAGTGGACGAGCCTGATCTGCAGGGGATGGCTTCTCTTGCGGCTCCGAATCGAGGCCCCTGGTAGGATGAACAGGAGGCACAGGAGTCAAGAGTGGCACGAGTGCCTGGCAGGATCAATAGCAGAAGGTTAGTCTGGAGTTCAGGAAACACTGTATAGAAGGACCTCAGACAGGAGCTGGTCAGCAGGCTGGAAGCTGGAACCAGGATACTGGAACTGGACCAGTAATCAGGCAAACGGTAAAGGTACCAGAGGAGCAGGCAGAAGAGAAGCCGGGGTTGAATGCAGGCGGATGACAGGGATGGTCAGAAGCAAGCCGGGTAAAGTACTGGAACAGGTTTTTAGGAATCAAGACACAGGTAATGCTGTAGAGCAGACAGCAAAGTCCCAGTCTGGTTTAAATAGCCCGCCTGGTGTTAATGGGCGTGCGTGATCGTGCAACGGCAAGTTCAGGACACCTGCATTGTATTATATATACTACACTGATCGCACTATATACTCTGACCTGCAGTATATACTACTGCACTATATACTCTGAACTGCAGTATATATACTATATGGACTGCACTATATACTCTGCTGAAAAATTGGGCATTAGGTGTTGGTGGTGGCAGAACACGGTAACCCCCTAACAGTTACTGTTGTTGGGTGCAGGAACGGTCCCTGCTGTTAAATATTATGTCAAAAATTTCAGTTACATTTCAAACATTTTAATTACATGCCCCTGTTAAACAGGGGCAGAAACATTGATCCTTAGGTGTTGGTGGTGCCAGAACACTGTAACCCCTCACAGTTACTCTTGTTGGGTGCAGGAACAGTCCCTGCTGTTAAATATTATTTAAAAAATTGTTATTACATACCCCCTGTTAAACAGAGGCAGAAACATTGGCCTTAGGTGGTGGTGGTGCTCTAGAAAATTCAATCAGTTACATCAGCATCAGGTACTTGATAGCTGCTGATCCAGGACTAATTCATTTTTATAAATGTGAGCCTATCAATGGAGTCTGTGGACAGGCGCATTCTTTGATCCGTTACAAACCCTCTAACAGCACTGAATGTGCATTCAGAAAGCACGCTGGATGCAGGACAGGCCAGTAGCTCAATTGCATATTGAGCAAGTTCTGGCCAGTGGTCCAACCTCAAGACCCAGTAACTCAGTGGATGCTCTGTTGGAAAGGTCTCCAAGTCTGCTCTTGCCCCTAGATATTCCTGCACCATATAATGCAGACGCTGGTGATGGTTGCTTGAACTGATCAGACCTTGGCGCTGAGGACTGAAAAATTGTTTAAATGCATCGATCATCTGGCCACCTTCTCCACCGCTCTTCCTCTGACCGAACGAAGCCTCAGAAACATGTTGTGCAGCACCACTAAATGGTAACCTCCCGGGGTCTGAAAATGCATTACACAAACTTTTCTTCAAGGCCTCCTGAAGCTGTTTCATCCTCTGCTCCCTCTGTGAAGGCAGGATGAGTTCTGCAACCTTACCCTTGTAACGTGGATCAAGAAGTGTTGCCAGCCAGTAATGATCTCTCTCCTTAATACCACAAATCCTAGGGTCCTTTTGCAGGGAGCATAAATTGGCAGAGGCCTTCGATTCTGAGTCCTCTGGGTCACTAAGGATCACATTATCCGTAACAACCTCCTCCCAGCCATGTACAACTCCTTGGGTTTCTGGGGACTGAAAACCATCCCTTGAAGACTGATGCATGTTATCCCCGAGATCCATGCTGACACAATCATTCTCTTCCTCCTCCTCTTCTTCCTGTGTGTTTGGCGGACCCGCAGGAATGCTATCTGGATAAAGGGGGCCTTGAGAGGAAAGGAAGTCCTCCTCTTCCTCATGCTGTTCTGCCTCAAGTGCCCTGTCCATGATTCCACGAAGTGTGTGCTCCAGCAGGAAGACTAGAGGGACAGTGTCACTTATGCATGCATTGTCGCTGCTCTTCATCCTTGTAGCCTCCTCAAATGGTGGCAGGACTGTGCATGCATTCTTGATTAGTTGCCACTGGCGTGGCAAACAGAACCAAGCTCCCCTGACCCTGTCCTGGTGCTATATTCGCACAGGTACTCATTGATGACCCTCTGCTGTGTGTGCAGCTGCTGCAGCATTGCCAACATTGAGTTCCACCTGGTGGGCATGTCACAAATAAGGCGGTTGATGGGCAGATTGCATTCCCTTTGAATGTCAGCCAGCTGAGCACTGACATTGTATGACCGGCGGAAATGACTTTTCTGGCCTGTCTCAGGAGATCTTGTAAGCCTGGGTACCTGGTCAAGAAATGTTGCACCACCAAATTCAGGACATGTGCCAAACATGGAAGATGGGTCAAGTGTCCCTGTTGGAGGGCGGAGAGAAGGTTGGTGCCATTGTCGCATACAACCATTCCTGACTGAAGCTGGCGTGGCATTAACCACCTCTGAGACTACCCATGCAGAGCTGAAAGCATCTCTGCCCCAGTGTGGCTCCTGTCCTCTAGGCAGACCAACTCAAGCACCTCATGACATCTTTTTGCCTGACTGCTTGTGTAGCCCCTTGAGCATTTAGGGAGCACTGCTGGTTCAGAGGACAATTCTGCAGAAGAGGTTAAAAAATAATACTGCGCTAACACAATAAGAAAAGCTGCGACTAAAGGTAGTAAACCGTGAATCTAATGTAATTAAAAAAGTCGCGCTAAAAAAGATTATTTGAGAATAGCAACAAACTAGTGCCTAAAGTAATAAAAAGTGAATATAAATAAAAAAATATAATTGAAACAATACCCAATATATATAAACTCCACAATGAGATGGAATAAATAATATAAATTAAATGATGTACAAAAAAAACTAATTAAATGTGAACGGCAAAAATTAATTTCCAGAAACACTATTACCACGTGCAACAAAATAAAGAAATATTGTGAAAATACTGAGCATATACCCTGTGAAAAGCACAAAATATAACAGTAAAAATTATGACCAAACTAAAAAAGTCCATAAAAAATCAAAGTCCAGAAAAACAGCATTAATAAAGTTCTTGTATGTTGTGGAAAACAGACAAGTAGATATCCCCCAGTGCTAGGAGAAGTGCAGAGACAGACTTGCTGAAGTGACACAGGTGCATGGGCAGACCTCCACCGTTTAAAACAACTGCCTCTTACCAAATAGAGTTGGTCTCTAGACTATAGGAGACCTATGGGAACGGATGGCTACAACCCCAGCCAGGGATCTAGAACAGCAGACACTTGTTGTCATCCGGGACCCGGAACTCACTCCGTCACACACAGCGAATAGAATAAGATGACTCCCCATAAAAGAAACAAAAGCTCCACATAGCATAAAAACCACGACTTTTTATTAAATAAAGAGTAAGATTGCACTTACACAATGTTTGTAAAAAACGAGCATCAAAAACGCCGGCCGGCTAATAAATTCCCCGTGTCTTCCGGGTGTACAGAACGCGGTGTTGTCGGGACGTAGCTCCTCCTCCCTACGCCGTTTCGTCACAACAGGACGTGGTCACGGGACCACGTCCTGTTGTGACGAAACGGCGTAGGGAGGAGGAGCTACGTCCCGACAACACCGCGTTCTGTACACCCGGAAGACACGGGGAATTTATTAGCCGGCCGGCGTTTTTGATGCTCGTTTTTTACAAACATTGTGTAAGTGCAATCTTACTCTTTATTTAATAAAAAGTCGTGGTTTTTATGCTATGTGGAGCTTTTGTTTCTTTTATGGGGAGTCATCTTATTCTATTCGCTGTGTGTGACGGAGTGAGTTCCGGGTCCCGGATGACAACAAGTGTCTGCTGTTCTAGATCCCTGGCTGGGGTTGTAGCCATCCGTTCCCATAGGTCTCCTATAGTCTAGAGACCAACTCTATTTGGTAAGAGGCAGTTGTTTTAAACGGTGGAGGTCTGCCCATGCACCTGTGTCACTTCAGCAAGTCTGTCTCTGCACTTCTCCTAGCACTGGGGGATATCTACTTGTCTGTTTTCCACAACATACAAGAACTTTATTAATGCTGTTTTTCTGGACTTTGATTTTTTATGGACTTTTTTAGTTTGGTCATAATTTTTACTGTTATATTTTGTGCTTTTCACAGGGTATATGCTCAGTATTTTCACAATATTTCTTTATTTTGTTGCACGTGGTAATAGTGTTTCTGGAAATTAATTTTTGCCGTTCACATTTAATTAGTTTTTTTTGTACATCATTTAATTTATATTATTTATTCCATCTCATTGTGGAGTTTATATATATTGGGTATTGTTTCAATTATATTTTTTTTATTTATATTCACTTTTTATTACTTTAGGCACTAGTTTGTTGCTATTCTCAAATAATTCTGCAGAAGAGGCCATAGAGGAACAAGAAGAGGAGGGAGGGGAGTATACAGATGTTTTTGCAGAATCACCACTAGTTTTTTGGAGGCGTGGTGGCAGAACAAGCTCCAACACTGAACCCTTTCCTGCATCATTCCCAGCTGCCAGCAGAGTTACCCAGTGCGCCGTGAAGGAAAGGTAACGTCCCTGCCCATGCTTGCTGGTCCATGAGTCAGTGGTAATATGAACCTTACTGCTGACCGCCCAGTCCAACAAGGCCAAAACATTGCCTTCCACATGGCAGTAGAGAGCCGGAATGGCCTTACGTGAAAAGTAATGGCTTTTTGGAACCTGCCACTGTGGTACAGCACATTCCACAAATTCATGAAAGGGGGCTGAATCTACCACCTGAAAAAGCAGCAGTTGCAGTGCTAGCAATTGGGCCAAGCTAGCATTTTATTTTTATGATTTTTACAAAAACATATACCACTGATCGAGAGGCACCTCGAACCGTATACATACTATTATAACATCTTTACAATGTTGTGTATAAATTTACACTTAAATAACCTTCAATACATTATTATACACCCTTTGTATTTACTTCCTTTAAAAAGGGAAAAAAGAACATTTAAAAGACACACAACTACTACCAGTATCTCAACTCCCTCTCCTCTGTGGTTCTCTAATCTTTTGTGACCCCTCTTCTCTCTCATAATCTCCCTTATGACAAAGTGCACACTGTCCCTTCCATACACTGTGTCTATTTAAATAACAGAAAAATTATGTGTTCTTATTTCTCTCTTCTCACTCTTATTTGCCGCTTCCCTTCGTCCTCTCCACTCCCCCATATATTTCTGGTAATATCCACCTAATCTTTGATTATGATCTCCTCTCCCTAATTATTCCCTGGGCATCCCATTTTATCTAACCAGGGCTTCCACATCATTAAGAATTTGTCCAGGTTCCTCCGTCTAACAAATACCACTTTTTCCCTCCATACTGTAGCATCCATCACTTTGGTCCATTCTTCTGATGTGGGGGGTCTTACTGATTGCCAGTTCTGAGCTATTATCTTTCAAGCTTGGAATAAACATCTTATTACTGCAATTTTACTATTTTTGGGCACAGTATTTTCCTCTATTTTTCCCAACAGACATATAGCACCATTCAGGGCCATCTTAAGCCCAAAGGTACAATTAATATCCTCCAATATCTCTGTCCAGTACCTGAATAGTTTTGGGCACCTCCACATCACGTGAATCAAGTCACCTATTCCTTGACACCTTGGGCATTTGTCGTCAGCTCTATATCTGTACCGAAAAAGCTTCTTTGGAGTGTAGTAAACTCTATGTAGCAAAAGTAATTGCGATATTTTCTGTGAAGGGGAAACTGACACCTGGGAGCTCAGGTCCAATATCCTTCTCCACTGTTCTCTTGTTATTTTTTCCCCCAGGTCCTCTTCCCATCCCTTCTTATTTTTAGTCAGTCTTTCCCGTTAATGGTTTTACTACATATCTGTTCTTATATCTCTGATATTAAGCCCATAGAGGATCCTGTCATAGCTATTTTTTGTATAAGAGGTACTTTACACTATTTCACCCTTTGTGTTTTAAAGTGGGCATTCAATGTGAGTCTAATTTGAAGATACCGGTAGAATGATTGGTTTGGGATACCGTACTCACCCCTCAACTCCTCAAATTATTTCAATGTACTCCCTTCATATAGTTGCACAAGTTTTCTGATACCACAAACCCCCACTCATTTATTTTACCCATGGGGATCAAATCTAGACATGTGCACACTGAAATATTTCGTTTTGGAATTTCGTTTTCGTCTGCAAAATAAATTTATTTAGTTACTCCCGAAATTCGTTTTTATTTATTTAGTTTTTCGTTAAAAATTACATTAGTCAGAAAATCCAAATTGAGGTAGAATCTGTCATTGAAGGCTTATGGTGTCTGTCGAATGTTCAAAGAGGATTCGACAGAGCAGCAAAACTGTACGATGCCGTATAGTGTACCTGCTCCGTCGAATCTTCTTAGAACTTTCAACAGACACCATAAGCCAAAGTACGTGTGTACTTAGTTCTAGCTATTTTACTGCTCCTCCTATTTGGTTGCAATCAGCCAATAACATTCATCATCATCATTATTTTTATTTGGCTTTTCTCCCCTACGTTGAATCTTTTCTCCCCTACGTCAAATCTTTTCTCCCCTACGTCAAATCTTTCCTCTCTGTGTTGAATCTTTTCTCTCTATGTAGAATAATCTTGGACTAATAGAGTTAAGGTTAGGCACATTCGACCACAGGTTTGATGGACACAGATTGTTATTGGTAAAAAAATTCCGCGCTAGAAGAAACTATATAACATAAGCAGCAGTAAACAGTGCGACAACACTAAATAGAAATAAAGAATATTATTAAACCGCGCTAAGTAATAAAATAAACTAGAAGGTTGATATGGTGGAAATATGAATGCCACACAAAAAAATGCTAATTGAAAATTAAAAAACAAAAAAACAAAAATTCAACAAAACTGATAAAAAGAAAAGTTCAAAATATCTCCTGAGATGGGATCAATCTCCAGATCACAAGAGTCCTACAACATGTATAGATCACAGTCCAAAGATTATAAGAGTAGGTTGCCCTTACCAGAACATCAATTATAATAGACGATGGCTTAAACCCAGCCAGGGCCTTTGGGGTGGAAACCAATCTGCTCCGTCCGGATTCAGGATGTAATTCCCTCAGTGGATACAGGAGAGAAAAAGTAACAAAAGGAACTGACCATAGTGTAGTATGATCAGATGTTTCCAGGGGACCCATTGAGAACATCCATTTGATGACGAAACGCGTCTGGGTACGCACGCAGCAATGCTACCACATGACCAGGAAGTAGGACGAGCTCCGCTTTGTGATTTTATGCCGGCCGGCGTGTTGTATTGTATTTTATGCGAAAATCATCCTTCTATTCTGTAAGTGCATTACTTTTATTTATTAAACCTTCTGTGAAACGTATTACACTATGGATAGACTATTTTCGTTTTGGGTCATGTACTGAGAATATGGATTCCTGGCTACAGCGGGTGAATCTATCATTCCCTGGTATCCATCAATCAGCTCCTAGTATGATATAAAGCCTGGTTACCACTGTGAGTCGGTAAGCGCAATCCACAGCCACGGTGGTGGGTTATCACTCCCCCCTTTTTTGCTTGTGTGCACACCAGGGTGTTGGTATGTCTATGTGTCCATAGAAACATCTGATCATACTACACTATGGTCAGTTCCTTTTGTTACTTTTTCTCTCCTGTATCCACTGAGGGAATTACATCCTGAATCCAGACGGAGCAGATTGGTTTCCACCCCAAAGGCCCTGGCTGGGTTTAAACAGATTGTTATTGTCATCATCATGTCGAATCTCCTATGTATATCGAACTGTTGTAGCAACAAAAACAAAAATAAAGCATTTGTTTATGTCAGATCTTTCGTTTTTCAGATTCTGCACTTTCGTTATCGTTTGTTAAAACGATAATGAAAATACCTGAAATTCGGACGAAAATGCATTCGGACGAAAATGAATGCACATGTCTAATCAAATCTGGAAATTGCTTGTTGTCCCAAATTGGGGTATATTCTGTTAGCCCCCTGTATCCCATTGCTACCCTGGCCGCCTGCCATACTTTTGTTATTAGTTTTAATGTGGGGCATCCAGCGAGTAGGGAGTCCGCTTCCAGGGCTTCCACCAAACTGCTATGCAAGGCTCCCTGCAGCATCATTCGTGCATTTTTATTACTCTCCCCTGGTATATTACATCCCCTGAGGTGCTGCAACTGGGAAGCCAAAAAATAACTGCGTGGGTGTGGAACTGCCGCTTCTCCCTCTTTTATTGGTAGCTGCAATATCTGTAAGCTAATACGAGCCTGCCCCTTCTTCCAGATTAGTTCCTGGAACATTGTTCAATTTTCTTGAACCATCTCATTCCGATCCAAACTGGAGAATTATGTAGCTAATACAAGAGTTGGGGCATCCAAATCATTTTAATGAGGTTCAGAGCCGGTTCACACTGAGGCAGCACGACTTGCAGCACGACTGCTTCAGGCGACCTGGACACGATAGCAGCGGCGACTTGAAAAGCGACTTCTATATAGAAGTCAATGCAAGTCGCCTCAAGTCGCCCCCAAAGTCGTACAGGAACCTTTTTCTAAGTTGGAGCGACTTGCGTCGCTCCTATTGGAATGGTTCCATTGTACAGAACGGGATGCGACTTGTCAGGCGGCTAAGTCGCCTGACAAGTCGTCCCAGTGTGAACCGGCTCTCATGCTTCCAGCTGCTGACAGGGGAATACGGCTCCCAATATCACACTTCCACTTAAATTTAAGCAGAAGGGGAGCAAGATTATCCTCAATATACTGATCTGGGTCCCTTGTTAACCATACTCCTAAATACTTCATCCTGTCTGCCACCCTTAGTTGCCCGACCGAGGATGGGAAGAGGTCTATTGTGTCTACAGGCATCAGGGCCGATTTCTCCCAGTTAATTACCAAACCTGAGAGCTTCCCAAAATCCTCCACTATGTTCATAGCCCCCGCCAAGGATGAGTTTATATCTCCGAGGAAGAACAAAATGTCATCTGCATATAATGCAATCCTTTCTTCTCCCATCTCTCTTTTAAATCCCTGTATCCCCCTTGCAGATCTAATCGCAATTGCTAATGGCTCTATTGCTAAGGCAAACAATAGGGGTGACAGGGGACATCCCTGCCGTGTTCCCCTCTCCAGCTGGATCGGATCAGAGTATGTATTATTAATCCTTATCTTAGCGCTTGGTTTCTTATAAAGTGCTTTCACCCAGCCTATAAAAGTGGGTCTGAACCCAAACACCTGCAGAGCCCGCCACAAATAGTCCCACTCCAAGCTATCGAAAGCTTTGGCAGCATCCAAAGAGACGACTGCTCGTGAACCCCCATTTATTGTCGGGATCTGAAGGTTCAGGTATACCCGCCTTACATTAATATTAGTAGATCTGTTGGGGATAAACCCAGATTGATCTGTGTGTATAAGCTTTTGTATATATTTATTCACCCTGGCAGCCAGCACTTTTGCCAGTATTTTTGCATCTGAACACAGTAGGGATATTGACCTATAGGACGAGGTATCCATTTTATAATTCCCTTCTTTTGGAAAAAACACTATTGTAGCTTCTGCCATTGAGGAGTGCATCCTCCCCCCAGCGGCCACCTCCCCTAGCATCCTCAATAACTCTGGAAGCATCATCTCACCGTACCACTTATAAATTTCAGTGGGAAGACCATCTGGGTCAGGGGACTTCTGGTTAGCCATCTCAGCCACTATGCTTTGCAATTCCTCCAAAGTTATGGGGGCTTCTAGCTCGTTTTTTTCCCTTTCTGAGAGAGCTGGTACCTCAATCCCCCCAAAGAAGTTATCCATATCTCTTGCCACTTCTCCCATTCTGGATTTGTATAGATTAGCGTAGTACTGTCTAAATGTGTCAAGTATTTCAGGGGTCCGAGAAGTAATTTCTCGCCCTAGCATCCTAATGGCTGCGATTACTGATGGGGAGTTATTGGTCTTCACCAACTGAGCCAGAAAACAGCCTGCACACTCCCCCTCAGCAAAGGCACGTTGGGTCTGAAAAAGACGCTTATTTTCTGCCTTTCTAGTAATAATGTTATGATATTTTGTTGACTTTTAAGCCACGTCTCTTTTTGTTCTGGACTTGGGTCTACCACGTACTGATTTTCAGACTCCACAGCTTCCCTCCCAGTGACCTCCTCCCACTCCCTGGACCTCCTTTTGATCTTTGCAACCTGCTGTATTATTAACCCTCTGAGGAAAGCCTTCAAAGTGTCCCACACTAGTCTAGTACATATATATATATATATATATACATACTCTACATTTAGCTTGGACTATATATTCAGGTGCATACTCTATATTAAGACAGTGTATTTATATATATATATATATATATATATATATATATATACAGTCTAGTATATACAGAATCTCACAAAAATGAGTACACCCCTCACATTTTTGTAAATATTTTAATATAACTTTTCATGTGACAGCACTGAAGAAATTACACTTTGCTACAATGTAAAGTAGTGAGTGTACAGCTTGTATAGCAGTGTAAATTTGCTGTCCCCTCAAAATAACTCAACACACAGCCATTAATGTCTAAACAGCTGGCAAGTGAGCACACCCCTAAGTGGAAATGTCCAAATTGGGCCCAAAGTGTTAATATTTTGTGTGGCCACCATTTTTTTCCAGCACTGCATTAATCCTATTCGGCATTGAGTTTACCAGAGTTTCACAGGTTGCCACTGGAGTCCTCCTCCACTCCTCCATGATGACATCACAGAGCTGGTGGATGTCAGAGACCTTGCACTCCTTCACTTTCCGTTTGAGGATGCCCCACATATGCTCAATAGGGTTTAAGTCTGGAGACATACTTGGCCAGTCCATCACTTTTACCCTCAGCTTCTTTAGCAAGGCAGTTGTCATCTTGGAGGTGTGTTTGGGGTCGTTATCATGTTGGAATACTGCCCTGTGGCCAAGTCTTCGAAGAGAGGGGATCATGTACATGTTGGCATTCATGGTTCCCTCAATGTACTGTAGCTCCCCAGTGCTGGCAGCACTCATGCAGCCCCAGACCATGACACTCCCACCACCATGCTTAACTGTAGGCAAGACACACTTGTCTTTGTACTCCTCACCTGGTTGCCGCAACACACGCTTGACACCATCTGAATCAAATAAGTTTATCTTGGTCTTATCAGACCAAAAGGACATGGTTCCAGTAATCCATGTCCTTAGTTTGCTTGTCTTCAGCAAACTGTTTGCTGGCTTTCTTGTGCATCATCTTTAGAAGAGGCTTCCTTCTGGTACAACAGCCATGTAGACCAATTTGATGCAGTGTGCAGCGTTTGGTCTGAGCACTGACAGGCTGACCCCCCCACCCCTTCAATGCTGGCAGCACTTATACGTCTATTTCCCAAAGACAACCTCTGGATATGACACTGAGCACGTGACTCAACGTCTTTGACCATAGCGAGGCCTGTTCTGAGTGGAACCTGTCCTGTTAAACCGCTTTATGGTCTTGGCCACTGAGCTGCAGCTCAGTTTCAGGGTCTTGGCTATCTTCTTATAGCCCAGGCCATCTTTATGTAGAGCAACAATTCTTTTTTTTCAGATCCTCAGAGAGTTCTTTGCCATGAGGCGCCATGTTGAACTTCCAATGACCAGTATGAGAGAGTGAGAGTGATAACACCTCTCCAGAGCCTCACTCATGCTCTGAAAATCCCTACCTCAATTTGTCTAGTCTCCTGCTCTGTCCACCTTTAGGCAATCCCTGAAAACGCATCTGTTCATGGAAGCTTACCCCACCTCAACCTAACAACTGAACTTTTTTTCTCAAACAACTCACCCCCACTCAGTTATTATCTTTTGAATTAATTGCCCTTCCCTTTTACACTTTAAGCTCGCATGAGCCGGGCCCTCCTAACCATCTT
The DNA here is from genome assembly GCF_042186555.1 of Aquarana catesbeiana. NCBI lineage: Eukaryota > Metazoa > Chordata > Amphibia > Anura > Ranidae > Aquarana > Aquarana catesbeiana. The sequence continues at coordinate 324,355,542 of NC_133326.1, forward strand.
GTATTTATTTGTATTGTAACTGTACTGACTCCCTTTATATTGTAAAACAATACACAAAATTATTTTCTAATTGTTTCAAAATTCATCCATTTTTGGTAGCTACCAGGGAAAGGTTTACAAATGGAGCACCATACTGGCCTGCAAGGTGTTATGTATCATACATTTCTATTTCTTATTGCTGTCTTGTCCATTATTGCTTCATGCCTAGATTTGTTTTCTTCAAAATTTTGAAGTACATACTCAACTGATAAATTGTAACAGAGTTCATCAATATGATGTACTTCTGTATTTCTTGTTATTAATGTGTCTTGTTTTGCTAGTTTTGTCTGCTTCACAAATAGAGTGGTTCAAAGGGAAACATGTCTGCATTGCAGCTCACTTTATGAAATACAAATTCTGAGAATAATCTCAAGGCTTACATATTTAAAAAACAAACAAACAAAAGAAGTGAATTAAAGAAGTGGAAACAGTAACCAATGTTAATTTTTAGGAAATAGATTCCTATAAAGCAAATTAATTTGTAGAAATTGCAGCTTGGCTAGCTGAAAAGAGAAAAAAAATATGCAGGTTGACATGGATGGCAGGAACAAAAAAATTGAAGAAGGTACAATGTTTGAATTTTCATTCTTTTATTAATATAACACTTTGAAAAAGTCAGTCAATGTCAGTATAATTTACATGACGACTAAGTCACTAAGCCCGCAATAGTAAAAATCTGTCTGTATATGCAATAAAGCTCACTGTGGAACCTAAGGGGTTAATCCTCCACATTGTGTAAAAAGGCTTCTCTATACCCCCCCTTGTTCCACAGTCCCCAATCCATCTCTTGATAAGACAGAGCCCCAGAAGGCACTCTGCACATGCTGTTTGGTGTGTATTGTTAGAGAGCTTTTTTTTTTGGGGGGGGGGGGGGGGGGGTACATGTGATTGGCAAAGGGCCGTTCAGTACTGTTCAGACAGAGGGTCAAGGGTCATGCAGCCCCATTGCACAATCAGAAGGAATGAAAACTCCTGCAAGCTTTAACCAGACACTTATAGAAGTCATAAGACTGCTTTTTACTGTGGATGAGAAAAGGTATTTATCAGTTTATATTTACTAAAATAATTGCATTTCTATGTTCTGTGGGAGACCAGATATAGTGAATGCAGGGTCCTGGGTTTAGTAACACTTTAAAGAATATGAGTTTTATTTTATTGAAGAATGCTGCTCAAGAATGTTTGACACATGACCACTGCTGCTCATATTGTTTTTAGTCCCTGCCACATTTCACTGCTTACTGACACTGGCTTTAGTTTCCCTGGCATCACCAGCACCAACAGGTCTCATACCCAGCCCTAAAACAACTGGATTCTTTCCCTAGACCTATCAAGATGGCTCAGATGATCAATATTAGAATGGAGTGCACACATTCATCTTGATCATCCACTTTGTGGTTCTACCAATATCCACTAGTTGGGCTCCCTTTATTCTCCTGATCCCTTGTGCAGCCTTCTTGAAACTGTTGTATATGTATTATAGCTGAACTCTGGGCTTCACTTCCTATTGGCTGTCCAGTGCTGGGATCCTCTCAGATTCAGAAGAAAGTCTGTAGGTGATGACATTAGAGCAAGGGGTCTGTAAGGGCTGGCATTGGCACATTTTCAGCACTGCATTACTGGTCCCACATACCCTGAAACAGCATTGGAGAGTGACCCAGGTGAGTATTAATACTTATGAATGTGTTAAATGTTGGCCCAAGATAGGCTTTACTACATTTTCAGGCACATTAATAATATGGTGAAGTGCCATAACCAATTAGTAGCTCATAAATTCATAAATTACATTGTATACTGCAGATTGGGGAAAAAACTTTTGAGGAGTTTTTTATTTAACTAATTTGTAGCCAGGTACTACTTTGAAGTGCATCTGTTTCCTGCCAGAGTTAATAATATTGCTGCGCCATTCCCCTCCAGCCAGTAGGGGGAGAGCCAGGATGCTCCAAGCCCAAAGACATTATTTCAAAACACTTGGAACACTAGGAGATGTAGTTCGATACAGGGCCATATTAGGGTTTGTTCACACTTGACTAAATTTCTAACTCTTACCAAATACGCCTATAGCATTGATGCACTTTAGTATGGGCGTTAGACTGGCATTAAAGTGCTTTAGCATAGGCATTAGACTGGCATTAATACATGACCAGTGTAGGAACTAATATCCCCAACTTCCACTACCCACTCTTTATTTACTAATCCCCTTTTATTTTCCCTTTCTTATCTATAATAATTAGATAACACACACAGGAGTAGTTTTGGAGTAAAAAAACGGCCATAGCAGCCTCCTTTATTATAAAATATAAAATATAAAACCAACTTTTATATAACTTTAAATAACTTTTAATGAACATTTGTACAACTATGTATAACTTTTTAACTGACAGATCTTACACCTCCCAATCTTTGGTCTTCTGATGGCACTCTTAACTTCACCTCCTCCATTTCAAAACTTCACCAACACCATTACACTGCGGTACCATAATTTTACCATACCAGGCCTCCAGCCGTATTTAAAGCAGCACGGAGACAACCCCCTTCCCGCAGTGTAAAACATTTGTCTTCCAGCCTAGCCTTCCGCTGTAAGAACAGAACACACCAGAGGGGCACATAATACTGAAAGCCCCCCACCATTTTACCATCACCTCCGTGTATTTTGTACCACCATCAGAGACCAAAGATGCCGCCGATAAAGCGCTGCTATGACGACTGTGATCCATTCACCTGTAAGAAAGAAAAACAGAAACAGCAAACCAGAAAATACCTACAACAAAAACCAAAAAAAGGGAGGGTGGGTGGGCAACTTCCCCTTTGTCTGTCTCCTCACACTGTTCCTGTTTAACCCTGCCTATTCCTTTTATATCTCTCCACCCCTAAGTTAACTTCAATCCCCTCCCTCTTATTTCCCTTTACTTTTTAACCCTCCGTTGTCTCCTGTTCCACCTAGTCATGCCCAGCCCTTCATTACCATTCCATTCTTTCATTATCATTCCGGGCCTCCCTTGACCAGTGTAGGAACTAATATCCCCAACTTCCACTACCCACTCTTTATTTACTAATCCCCTTTTATTTTCCCTTTCTTATCTATAATAATTAGATAACACACACAGGAGTAGTTTTGGAGTAAAAAAACGGCCATAGCAGCCTCCTTTATTATAAAATATAAAATATAAAACCAACCTTTAAATAATTTTAAATAACTTTTAATGAACATTTGTACAACTATGTATAACTTTTTAACTGACAGATCTTACACCTCCCAATCTTTGGTCTTCTGATGGCACTCTTAACTTCACCTCCTCCATTTCAAAACTTCACCAACACCATTACACTGCGGTACCATAATTTTACCATACCAGGCCTCCAGCCGTATTTAAAGCAGCACGGAGACAACCCCCTTCCCGCAGTGTAAAACATTTGTCTTCCCCTTTCCACCATTTTACCATCACCTCCGTGTATTTTCTACCACCATCAGAGACCAAAGATGCCGCCACAGCCCGCAAGGATGACCCCTTAGCCTTAAGGGCACCTCCACACCCGCAATGCTCTCTCAATGCCATCCTGAAGCCCGAGAGCCCAAAGATCAATGCCTACTGCGGTAAGGTGCACCCCATCCCCCCGTAGGTACATCCCCACATTAACCTCCAACTCCGTGTGCCTCACCACCAATCCCCCATTATTAACAACAAACTTTCCAATCGCCTTATTCACTTTAATTCTTGCTTTGTCGATCCTAGTTACCGATCTAGCCATGCGCCATGACGTCCTTGCCACTATGTCAGACCAAACTATGATCATGCCCGGGAAGGCCACCCGAAGTGCCAAAAATCGCACTTAACGGCCGACACCAGTTCCCTGGTAGATCGGATCCCCAGATCATTGCCTCCTGCATGTAAAACTAAAACATCCGGGGGTCGGTCGAGTCGAGCGTAGCGTTCAACTTCCGGAACGACTTTACCCCATCCCATGCCTGGAAAACCCAACCAGCGAATACATGCCTCCCTCCTGGAAATCCCCAGTTGCCTGCCTTCTGGTCTAAAGTCCCCCCTTTTTGCACCCCAGAAAACATAGGAGTGCCCTAAGATCCAGACGAGGCGTGGTTGACCCCCATCTGCAAAGACATAACACACAAAAGACAAATTGAAACATGTAAAATTCCCCCAATGTCAAATGCATGTGATCATAATATATCTATCTTTTTTTTTTTTTTTTATACAGCATCCGATGATAAATGAGGGCGCACGTAAGACTGGAACCTCCTGGATTCCCACCTCCCAATCTTCTTAATTGCTGCCTCATCCAACCCACACCTGGCAGCTTCAGTAGCCGCCCCGATGCGGAAGGAGTGTGAGCGAATTGTTTACTATCCAACCCTGCAGCCCCAATGCATTTTCTAAACACTGCAATGAATTGAAACCTGGATAAAAAAGTCCTATCTTCATGCACAAACAACGGCCCTTCCCCAACCGGGCGAATTAGCAAAAATTCCTCAACTACTTGAACCGGGCAAATTCCCGACCCTGGTAACCTGAACAGCTGCACTTTTACCCCTTTTCCGGCTTGGTCTGTCTTAGACCTGCACAGTTTTAGCAACACCCTATCCCGTTTTACTTCTACATCCTGCATCTTCAAACCCCCTGCTACTTGTTTTGCTGGACTCACCAACTCACCCACCCGAAACGCTCCAAAAAACGCGATAGAAAAAACTGCCTTGAACAAAATAACTTCATAACCCGACTTACATACCCCACCTAGTTTATTACACATTACCTGCAGTAGCGAAAAAGACACCGGCCTCCTCGAATCCTTCTTCGCATGACTCTTTCTAAAACCTTTTAGGGCCTGCTTTACCCAGAAATCCTTGGTAAAATCGGTCAGGCCCTGTAACTTGAATAAAAAGGCCAACCCCGCCAACTTCCGCTCAATTGCGGACACTGAACCACCCCCCTCCATGTGTCGCGAAACAAAATACACTACCAACAACCTCAAGTCCAGCCCTCCCAGCCCGGCGTCCGCCAGCCGTGTAAAAGTGGCCCATTCTGACCACACTTTACTATATGCCGCCCATGTCGCCCCACTCACCGATTTCCTGATCCATCCTGCGGCGATTCCGATACCATCTCCCAAAGCCACCCTGGACAAGGAATACCCTCTGCTTCCGCAGCTGGAGCAAGCTCCCTGAATCTGTCCCACTGGAACCGAGACAAGGAGTCAGCCAAAGTATTATCCACGCCCGGGATATGAACAGCATATAGAAAAACATTAAGTTGTAAACACCTCAACACTAGGTGCCGCAACAATCGTATTACCGGCGGGGATGATGCCGATAGCCGATTAACGACCTGAACGACCCCCATATTGTCACAATTCAAACGTATTTTCAAGTTCAGCCATCTTTCCCCCCACAATTCTACTGCTAATACCACCGGGAATAATTCCAATAGCACCAAATTCCGCGTAAGTCCCAACTCCACCCAAAAATCCGGCCATGCCTCCGCACTCCACTGCCCTTGGAAAAAGGCCCCATACCCCGTAGATCCCGCAGCGTCTGTCACCAAATCCATGTCGCAATTACTTACCGGCCCTTCCATCCACACCGAACGTCCATTGTAGCTTTCCAGGAACGTATGCCACACCTTCAAATCCTCCCTATGTTCCCTGGTAAGCCTGATAAAGTGGGTTGGAGACTGTATCCCAGCTGTGGCCGCTGAAAACCGGCGGCAAAAAACTCTACCCATTGGAATAATGCGACACGCAAAATTTAACTTACCTAAAAGGGATTGTAATTGTCGCAGCTGCACTTTCCTTTTCTCCATCATGTCCCTGACGTCCATCTTTAACCCGGCCACTTTATCCCCTGGCAACCTGCACTCCATGGCTCCGGTATCTATTTCGATGCCCAAAAAACTCAACACTGTCGTCGGGCCCTCCGTTTTATCCGCTGCCAATGGTACCCCAAACTTACCCGCCATGTGTTCCAGTGTTGCCAACAGAATCGCACACCCCTTAGACTCACGAGGCCCTATGCAGAGAAAGTCATCAAGGTAATGTATCACGGAGTCCATCCCCGACACATCCCTAATCACCCATTCGAAAAACGAACTAAACAATTCAAACTTGGCACAAGATATAGAGCAACCCATTGGCAGGCACCGATCGACGTAAAACTCCCCTTGCCAACAGCAACCCAACAGCCAAAAGCTGTCCGGATGTACTGGAAGCAAACGGAATGCCGCTTCAATGTCTGATTTCGCCATGAGTGCCCCCTGACCGTAATGCCTCACCCATCTCGCTGCTGCATCGAACGACGTGTACGATACTGTACAATCCTCAGGATTAATACCATCGTTCACAGATGCCCCTTTTGGAAACGAGAGGTGGTGAATAAGGCGAAACTTGTTCGGTTCCTTCTTAGGCACCACTCCCAACGGTGACACTACCAAATCCTGTAATGGCTTATTTGCAAAAGGCCCACTCATGCGCCCCAACGCAACCTCCTTGGCCAGTTTCTCTGAAACCACCCCAGGGTTCTGCAATGCAGACCGTAAATTCTTGGCCATTGGAGGTATAGTTGCCAGAGAGCATGGAATTTTGAAACCCACTGAAAAACCCTCCCCCAACACCCTTGCTGCCTCTCTGTCCGGGTACCTATTTAAGAAAGGCCGCATCCTTACCTCCATCACCGGCGTTCTCCCTCTTCTGAGCAGGCTCCCCTGGCTTCTTTCCTTTTTTTGAAGCAGCGTGACAGAGCGTGGTTCCCCCCACATCCTGAACATTCATGTTTAAAACGACAGGATCCCCCAAACTTGCAGGATCCTTCGTTAAACTGCCAACATACCCCAAATTTTTTCCCGGCCGGGAGTCCAGAGGTAGATGATCCCCCAGCCCCCCCATGAAAAGGCTGGTTTGGTACCCTGGTGGAAGACATCAAACGCATCCATAAGCTGATATCCTTATGGTCCCACCTAAGAGCCGGCCTCACCGCCCTACGTTGCCTAAATTGCTCATCATACCGAAGCCACGCAGTGCCCCCATACACCCTATGTGCCTCACCAATGGCATCCATGTAGCAAAACAACGCCGAGCAATGCTCCAGGTTCTTTTCGCCAATTACACTCGCCATAATGGCGAATGCCTGTAACCAATTGCCAAAAGTCCTAGGGATCAAACGATACCTCCGTTTCTCCTCATCCTCTTTTTTGGAATCGTCTGGTTTCACCCTGTCTAAGTTGAACTTCTCCAACGGTAACAACTTGTTTTAAATGTGCTCCCAGCGGGCCCTCATATCAGACATACACTTCGCATTTTGCCGCATCCGCTATCCTGACCACATCCTTCCTGACCACCACCGCAGATTCCCCCGTGGTGGCGTTACCCGACACCCCTGTGTCTGCGTTGGCGAGAGCCTCACCCCCTGTCCCCGTGGTCCCCCCAACACCTGACTTCTCCACCTGCCCTCCAACCCACGGTGCCACTATTGCCGGCGCCGTCTGGTTAGTTGAAAATCGTTGAACCAAATCTCTTAATCCTCCCAGCAATTCCTGTAATGGTCCACCTGTCCCGGAGGTGACAGGCTGAACGCCCGTCCCCCCTAGGCTAGGAGGTCCCCCCGCTGTGGCCCTTACAGCTCCCCTAGGAGCCGTCGTGTCCCCCCCATCACCCCTATCTAACCAATTACCACCCTCAGCATTGATAATAGGATCAGGTAAAACATATGACTCACCAGGCTGACTGGGTCTGCTCCCCAACGCCGCTGCACTGGATCCTCCAGATGGCGCGATGTCCTGGCGCACGTCCTCATCTGAACCCGACAACTCTCCTTCCGACCGTACCTCCGTGGCTTGGAGCATCGGCGTGAGTAACCTCCCAGGTGAAGGGAAAGGAAATGACTGTAGGACACTATGGGGGTTATTTACTAAAGGAAAATCCACTTTGCACTGCAAATGCACTTGGAAGTAAAGTCTCTGTAGATCCGGGGGACATGCAAGGAAAATAAAAAACAGCATTTTAACTTGCACATGATTGGATGATAAAATCAGCAGAGCTTCCACTCATTTCAGATTTACCCCTTAGATTTAGAATGACTGCAATTCCAAGTGCACTATTGCTAATTTTAAAGGCTTATATGCATGGCATTGTCGTTTGACGTTTTTTCGGGAGCAGTGATTTTTTTGAATGCTTAAAGTAAAACAATAAAAACTAAATATTCCTTTAAATATCGTGCCTGGGGGTGTCTATAGTATGTCTGCAAAGTAACGCATTTTCCCTGTGTTTAGAACAGTACCACAGCAAAATGACATTTCTAGAGGAAAATTTGTCATTTAAAACTGATCGCAGCTGTAATGAATTGTCAGGTCTCGACAATATAGGTAAAACTCATTAAAAAAAAAGAGCATGGGTCCCCCCCCCAGTCCATTACCAGGCCCTTGGGGTCTGGTATGAATATTAAGGGAAACCCCGAACCCAAATTAAAAAAAAAAATGCGTGGGGGTCCCCCTAAAGTCCATACCAGGCCCTTTAGGTTTGATATGGAAACTAAGGGGAAACCTGCGCCAAAAAAAAAATGGTGTAGGGGTCCTCCCCAAAATCCATACTAGACCTGATTTTAAGGGGAATCCCGTGCCAAAATGTAAAAAAAAATGGCGTAGGGGTCCCCCCAAAATCCATACCAGACCCTTATCTGAGCACACAACCTGGCAGGCTGCAAGAAAAGAGGGGCGACGAGAGAGCGCCCCCCCTCCTGAACTGTACCAGCCCACATGCCCTCAACATGGGAAGGGTGCTTTTGGGTCTGACCCCAAAGCACCTTGTCCCCATGTTGATGGGGACCAGGGCCTCATCCTCACAACCCTTACCCGGTGGTTGTGGGGGTATGCGGGCGGGGGGGCTTATCGGAATCTGGAAGCCCCCTTTAACAAGGGGACCCCCAGATCCTATGTGAATTGGTAACGGGGTACACTGCACCCCTATCATTTCACAAAAAAGTGTCAAAAATGGTAAAAAAGACAAGAGATAGCTTGGGACAAGTCGTTTATTAAAAAAAAAATAAATAAAAATGTCCTGCGATGTCCATTCAGCTTCTTCTATCACACCGCCGCATCTACACTTAAGACTCGTTATACCATTGAGTGTAGAACATAATTTACTCTTTAACCCATTCTGTGTATGCAGATCCCTACTGTAACCTTCTTTCTTGACATTACATTATATATTGCCATCTCACAGCACAATGCTATGACAGTGCATTTAGCATCCCCTCCAGCTAACGAGGGCCTGCACCTGCCTAGTAAGAGGATAAACATACTACATCTTTACTGCCTGCAGGACACAACTATCATCATTAGTGTACTCAAACGGCCCCAACACTAACTGGCAGAAGACCCAAATTAGAGGCCCCTCCTACAAAGCTAGCAGCTTCCCCTCTTTTTTCTTTCTCTTTTACATTTTTATGCCGATGATTGCTGGTTATGGTGACTTATACAGTCTAGGCCAGCCTTTCTCAACCGGGGTACCGTGGCACCCTGGAGAGCCACCAGAGACCCTCAGGGGTGCCATGGGATTATGGTAGAGAAAGGTTGTCAGATGAGCCTGAGCTCCCAATCCCCATCCGAACTGTACATCAGCACTGGGAGGGAGCTCGATTAGACTCAGCAAATTGAAAGTAAAGAGAGGGGGAGTGTGCTCTGCACTCTGCTTCCCCCTACAGTGCAGTACCCGATTGTGTGAAGGAAAGTATTGTACTAGAACCTTTTAAAGGGCTTTGCACATATGTGTGTACATGTGTGTGTACATGTGTGTGTGTGCATGTGTCTGTAGGTACGTACATGTGTCGGTATGTGTGTGTGTCTATTTGTGTACAGGTTTCTGGGTATGTGTGTATACATGTGTACATATGTCTGTATGTGTGTGTACATGTGTCTGTATGTTTGTACGTGTGTGTACATGTGTCTGTATGTGTGTGTGCACGCATGGGTGTGGATCTGTATGTATGTGAGTGCATGTGTCTGTGTACATGTGTCTGTGTGTGTGTCTGTGTATGTGTCTGTATATGTGCGTGTGTGTGCATGTGTCTGTATGTGTATTTGTACATGTGTATGTGTGTGTGTGTATGTGTATGTAGGTGTACATGTGTACATGTGTCTGTATATGTGTGTGTTTGCACATGTGTTTACATGTGTGTGTACGTGTATGTGTGTGTGTGTGTGTTTATATGCATGTGTGTATGTTACTTTTAATGCTGACCCCCTATTCATGTATTATCAGAACAGTTTTTTTAGGGCGTGTTTGCAAAAGCAGCAAGCACTGCTGCTCCTCTAAAAATAAATCCATGCTCAGATCACTTTTCAGAGGTATTTGACAGGCAGTAAAGAGGCCACCTGTTTTAACCCGGTAAATGCAGCATCACCACACCGCACCCCCGTGCAATGCATACAGTTGTGGGGTGGTTGCAATGCAACCCCATTCACTCTGGGTATACCTCCAACTGCAGCCACAACATGTGTACACCCCCAGCTGCTGCCTCTGTAGCTAAAGGGGGAGCAGTTGGGGGGTGGTAAAAACAGCTCAACCATTTGGCGTTACAGCCCCCTCCAACCTCACATGCGAACAAATCCTTGGTTCACATCTGTGTGGATGCGTGCTGCTTGTAGGGCAGCCCATTCATTTCAATTGGTTGCCCTAACCACAGAAATGCAGGGAAAGAAGTCCTTGACCCTTTATTTAACATTGCATCGCACCAAAAACACCCCACATTTGCCAATGTGTGGGGTACCATTAAGAAAAAATGACACCCCTAAAGAGCAGAGCATTTGTCTGTGTGTCAGGAGCAAGCATGATTTTCGCGCATTCCATGATACACAGTAACGTGAGCCAAGCCTTGTTATTTTCAAGACTGAAAATACTTTTCAAGTGCCCCCCGACTGGAAAAAAGGTTGAGAACCACTGGTCTAGGCCAAGCACCGCCATCATTAGAACACACAGGCAGGTTACCTCTGGTGTAGTTAAGTAAAAGCGTTTCTGCCTGTATGACATTCTGTTTATGCTGACAAAAAAGAGCAAAAGAGCCATTTATGCCCCTTCCTCATTCTTACTCAGCAAGTTAAATTGTGTAGCCATAATCAATAGTTGGGTAACATCTGTTCATTATTAATTGTGCTTTTTAATGCTAACCAGTAAGTTTAAATGTATATAAGCATTGGTGCCTCATGCCTCAATCAAGTCAGCTATAGAATTGAGTGCTAAAAGGTTATTTTTGTTGCTGCTTGTTTTCCTTTATTAACCTAGTGTGTCAGAAGGGCTGAGTTTCTTGAAAGATCGTGGCAAAGAACAGAGGACCTATCTTAATCAGCGGCTGCTTGGGAGGTTGCTCTACAAATTTTTAAATTTTAATTTAAATTTTTAATTTAAAACTTTAAAATATTCACTCATCTATAATTCAGACTGTCAAGTTATTATTGCGTTCTGTGACAACGTGGGCAGATTCACCCCTCTATTTGTCCTGGTGACTATTGTCACTGAGACAAAATTTTTGGGGAAATCCAAACATTATAAGTTGTTACCAGAGCATAAAGGTAGGGAAAATCCTTCAACAGTTCCGGTAACATCTCTCTAAGGTTGGAACTTTGTCCACTTTGGAGTAATTTCTCCTCGTTTCCTGTTGTTTCTCCAGGACAGGAAGTAAAGGTAAATCTCCTCAGCAGGATACAGGTAGCACTACATAACCTAACAATTATTCCCTTCTCTACCTAAAATTGAAAAAGTTTTGGCCTTACATACACAGTAACAACAAGTACATTTTGATAGGTTGCTATGAATTTGTGCACCTCGTACTTCATTAAAATTTATTAGGAAAAATAAGCATGTATTTTTTTTCTGGCAGACTGCCCATATTAAGACATCAGGGGAAATAAGATCCGTTTTGAATTAGTTAAACAGGAAAAGATGATATACCAAGCTTCCCAAATAAATTAAATTATGGCTATAGGATTTTACTGTGTGTTTACGGTACAACGCAATAAAGCAATAACTAACCTTGGTTTAATTATGTTGTCTTTTCCCCATTAAATTATACACATGAGTGATGAATACAAATAATGAAATCTCTGATGACAGAAGAGAATAGTGTCTTATCTTTTCAGGTTAATAGCAGTTACAGGACCGCTGTTCTTACAAATATTACATAATTCAATATTAAATGTGAATGACTCACATGGTAAATATGGCATAAAATCAGTAAAAAACAATTAATTTATGATCGGTTTACAAAGATTATGTGTTTGTGACAGAGAAGCTATTAGGCTATGATTAATAATCATTGCAAGGAAGATGTTTACACTGAAAGTGAAACTCCATTTTGATAGTTTCCGTACGTGTTCCACACAACAAAACACGTATCAAATGTACCTTTTTTCTGTAGTGCAGAAATACATCATTCATTTCCAGTTTCAGCCAAATTAGAAAATCAGCAGAATATGTCCCAGAAACTCAAAAATGACCTTGCATGAAAACATGATATTAAATCTAAACTCCAAGTAAGCAAAAAAAAAAAAAAAAATGTAATCCAAATATGCACTCACCAGCCACTTTATTAGGTACACCTTACTAGTACCAGGTTGGATCTCCTCTGATATCAACAAGGCATTTTCATCCACACAACTTCCGCTCACTGGATATTTTCTCTTTTTTTGACCATTCTCCGTAAACCCTAGAGATGGTTGTGCGTGAAAATCCCAGTAAATCAGAAGAAATACTCAGACCGGCCTGTCTGGCACCAACAACCATGCCACATTCAAATTCACTTATCCCCTTTCTTTCCCATTCTGATGCTCGGTTTGAACTTCAGCAAGTCATCTTCACCATGTCTAGATGTCTAAATGCACTGAGTTGCTGCCATGTGATTGGCCGATTAGCAATTTGTGTTACCAAGCAATTGAACAGGTGTACCTAATAAAGTGGGCGGTGAGTGCAGTTCTTAATAGCTATAAAAGATATAGTATATCCACTTTGTGTGCACCAAATGCCTTTGCATAACCAGATATTACTTTGTAGAAGTAGTAGTGACACCATCACTGTTCTGTACATAGCTTTTGCAGAGAGTGGAGTTGTGGGAGGGACCTAGCAGGGTCCATCCACTTCAGACTGCCTATAGGGGCAGACACTACACTCGTCACCCGTGCACAAGGAGAAAAAATAGCAGTGACGGTATTTACTACAGGAACCTCCTACACAGAGGCAAAGTTTCACACTGGATGACTATATAGGTTTGCAAGAAATACACAAAGCATTCCAAGATTCAAATTAGAATACATAATGTAGCGCTACTTCCGCAGAAGTGACTTGTAATATTGGATTCTCTGCTCTTTCTCTGCCCTTAGGTGGAACCTCAATCCTGCTGACAGCACAAAAATACCTTGGCTGGTAACTCCCAGCAGTCTCACAAAGATGGCACACACTGACAGTTAGGAAATAAGCAGATTATATTGGAAGACCAAAGAAAAAAGGTAACCCAGCAGATCAGTAGTTTAGTGTCAACATGTGAGAAAACTGTGCAATACAAATACAATACAATTAACCCAGAGACCTTTAGGAATAGACTCAGCATTTACTGTAGTACCAAGAGCATAAACAGTAACTCTATGACTGAGCGATTATGACCCAAGTGACTGGAAGGATTAACAATAGGTACGGCAGGCTAGTTCACTTGAGGGCTCTCAGACAAGAGGGGCTAACCTTAGACCTGTGAGCTTGATACGATATAGGTATCCTCCAGGTCTAAATGGTTCTTTCATGTTAGCTTCTGCTGGCACAGTTGGGGCCCTTTAACATTGCCAAAAGCAGTGCAATGTTTACAGGGCGTGAAGTTAAATAACAGTTGAATGAGAAGTTAGACTCAGTCAGTGGGTATGCCCCTTTAAGGTAGGTAGGTGAAAAAAAACACATTTAAAGAAAGAAGAATGCAATGTGGAGAGAGGGTTGGGAGGAATTAACATTAGGGTATTATGCAGCAAGTAGTGGTGCACAAAGAGTAGTCAAAGTCAGCAGTCTGGAGTAATGGCAGCTTTGGTGGCTTTCTCTGGCATTATTAGCTGCTGCCCTAAGTTGAAAATAACTGCAAGTGTGTTTCTTACAGAGGTACAGTGTCATTGGAAGATAATGGCCCTCCCTCAGGCCTGAGTTGCAAACAAGGGTTAACTGTTGGTTATGGATGTTATGCGGGTCAGCAGTCAGCTCAGCAGTCCACCCCTTGGCTCTGCTATAGCCCCATCTGATGTAGTCCAGCCTGCCCTGGTTCAACACAGCACAGTATGGCTACCACACACCTTCCCAGTTAGCACATCTCTCACCAACAGCCCGGCTCCTTCCTGGACTTTTGCTTTTATATCGTCCCTCCCCCTTTGATGTGTTTGTATGCCTTGTAGTCATGACCCCAGCTTCTGTGCTCCAGATCCTCCTTCAAGACTACATCTCTCAGACTGCTCTGGGCACTTGCATTAGAACTAGGACCAAAGTAGTAAACACTGCCATCTTGTGGGGAAATAGAGTTCTATATCTTAGTGACAATGCCCAGTGTTACACACGTTTCTCTATTCAGACAATATTTGTTTATGCAGTATTCCAGCTTTAACATTGCCCATTTGGGACTGTGAAGTGAGTTGACATTTGACATTCCAAACTGATAAGGAGACCTAATGCTTTTCCTGGTATGCTGATCATGTGACATCAACAATCTACCTCCTCCCCAGCCCTTGTTGCCCAGTGATTTGTAGGGGCTGTGATGCATGAAAAGTGTACTAAGAGAAAATGTCCTGTACCAATCTGCTAACCTTTTACATTTTCAAAGCAGGAATATAAAATGACAGAGGAAAGCTAACTGACAGTTTACCATTGTCATCCGTTTCATACATAATTACATAGTTAGTTAGCTAGGTTGAAAAACATGACTAGGGTAGATCAAAGGTTACCAATTACCAAAAGCCTCTGGCCTGCCTTTAAAGCTATACCTCCCACTGCCCAATAAAACACTTGACTTAAAATGGGATTAAATAGCCGTAAGGCCTTTTATTGTAAACAACATACTAATACAGTCATAAATATTGGGACATCGACTCAATTCTAATCTTTTTGGCTCTATACACTACCACAATTGATTTGAAATGAAATGAACAAGATGTGCTTTAACTGCAGACTTTCAGCTTTGATTTGAGGGTATTTACATCCAAATCAGGTGAACGGTGTAGGAATTACAACTGTTTGTATATGTGCCTCCCACTTTTTAAGGGACCAAAAGTAATGGGACAGATTAACAATCATTCATCAAACTTTCACTTTTTAATACTTGGTTGCAAATCCTTTGCAATCAATTACAGCCTGAAGTCTGGAACGCATAGACATCACCAGACGCTGGGTTTCATCCCTGGTGATGCTCTGCCAGGCCTCTACTGCAACTGCCCTCAGTTCCTGCTTGTTCTAGGGGCATTTTCCCTTCAGTTTTGTCTTCAGCAAGTGAAATGCATGCTCAATCGGATTCAGGTCAGGTGATTGACTTGGCCATTGCATAACATTCCACTTCTTTACCTTAAAAAAACTCTTTGGCTGCTTTCGCAGTATGCTTCGGGTCATTGTCCATCTGCACTGTGAAGCGTTGTCCAGTGAGTTCTGAAGCATTTTGCTGAATATGAGCAGATAATATTGCCCAAAACACTTCAGAATTCATCCTGCTGCATAGGCGTGCGCAAGGGGTGTGCCAGTTGTGCCTGGGCACACCCTAATCCTGGGGTTGGCAACCTGTCAATGGTGGGCAGGTGACAGGTAAATCGCAACCCTTCCCTGCCGACCCTCAGAACCTGGACAGAAGAGGTGGCGGGGTGGAATTTAGTGGATCCGATCTGTATTTTCCGCCTGCAGCAGCTGAAAGTAGGCTTCTCCTCCTCTCCCCTTTGTCAACATTCAGCTGCCACAGGAGGAAAATATAGGGGAATCGGTACTAATATATGCCACCCCCGCCACCCCTCCTTTCCCCGTTCCTCTTCCTTCTGTTCCCTGGGTCCCCCATGTGCTTCCTTGCTCCCCCTTCCTCCCAATGTTTTAGGATGGAGAGCAGGGAAGAGGCCGGTAAATATGTCAAACGCAAATGTGTTGGAGCTTTGGGGTGCACACCCTAATGCAATAGGCTGCGCACACCTATGTCCTGCTGCTTTTGTCAGCAGTCACATCATCAATAAATACAAGAGAACCAGTTCCATTGGCAGCCATACATGCCCACGCTATGACACTACCACCACCATGCTTCACTGATGAGGTGGTATGCTTTGGATCATGAGCAGTTCCTTTCCTTCTCCATACTCTTCTCTTCCCATCACTCTGGTACAAGTGGATCTTGGTCTCATCTGTCCATAGGATGTTGTTCCAGAACTGTGAAGGCTTTTTTAGATGTTGTTTGGCAAACTCTAATCTTGCCTTCCTGTTTTTGAGGCTCACCAATGGTTTACATCTTGTGGTGAACCCTCTGTATTCACTCTGGTGAAGTCTTCTCTTGATTGTTGACTTTGACACATACACCTACCTCCTGGAGAGTGTTCTTGATCTGGCCAACCGTTGTGAAGGGTGTTTTCTTCACCAGGGAAAGAATTCTTCGGTCATTCACCACAGTTGTTTTCTGTGGTCTTCCGGGTCTTTTGGTGTTTCTGAGCTCCCTGGTGCGTTCTTTCTTTTTAAGCATGTTCCAAACAGTTGATTTGGCCACACCTAATGTTTTTGCTATCTCTCTGATGGGTTTGTTTTGTTTTTCCAGCCTAATAATGGCTTGCTTTACTGATAGTGACAGCTCATTGGATCTCATATTGAGAGTTAACAGATTGCAAATGCAAATAGCACACTTGAAATGAACTCTGGACCTTTTATCTGCTCCTTGTAAATGGGATAATGAGGGAATAACACACACCTGGCCATGGAACAGCTGATCAGCCAATTGTCCCATTACTTTTGGTCCCTTAAAAAGTGGGAGGCACATATACAAACTGTTATAATTTCTACACCGTTCACCTGATTTGGATGTAAATACCCTCAAATTAAAGCTGAAAATCTGCAGTTAAAGCACATCTTGTTCATTTCATTTCAAATCCATTGTGGTGGTGTATAGAGCCAAAAAAAATTAGAATTGTCTTGGTGTCCCAATATTTATGGACCTGACTGTAAATCAAAACATAACATTACAGGTCAACTTGGGTCTGAAGTCCTTGAAGGTTACCATATTACTAAAACATAGTGTCTGTGGCACCCATTAGCTAAGATATATCCCCAGCCACAAAACACAGCCTCTGGGGCAATCCCAGCTGACCTCAGAAACATTACTGGTCTACCATGACCTGGCCACTATTGGACCACCAACTAGAGGGCACCATACCAATGATGGTTCCCCACCTTTTTCCCAAAACACTTGATTTTCCACCCTTTCAAGGACCCCAAACCGCCCAACATCCGTTACAAACTACCACCAACCCAAAGTAACCAAACAAAAAAGGAGAGGGAAGGAGGGCGTTCATCTTCTGTCTCTACTTCTCCAACTGATTCTGACACACCCCTGCTTGCAAAATTATGCTCCTACACTCCTCCCATAACCCTGTCTCTTCAGCAAATCAGGTAAATACCATAATTTGACCACTTATTACATGATTAACCCCATGCTGTAAGGTTCCCCTTCCACCCTGTCATGTACAGTATCTCAAAAAAGTGAGTACACCCCTCACATTTTTGTAAATATTTTATTATATCTTTTCATGTGACAACACTGAAGAAATGACACTTTGCTACAATATAAAGTAGTGAGTTTACAGCTTGTATAACAGTGTAAATTTGCTGTCCCCTCAAAATAACTCAACACACAGCCATTAATGTCTAAACCGCTGGCAACAAAAGTGAGTACACCCCTAAGTGAAAATGTCCAACTTGGTCCCAAAGTGTCAATATTTTGTGTGGCCACCATTATTTTCCAGCACTGCCTTAACCCTCTTGGGCATGGAGTTCACCAGAGCTTTACAGGTTGCCATTGGAGTCCTCTTCCACCCCTCCATGACGACATCATGGAGCTGGTGAATGTTAGAGACCTTGTGCTCCTCCACCTTCCATTTGAGGATGCCCCATAGATACTCAATGGGTTTTAGGTCTGGAGACATGCTTGGCCAGTCCATCACCTTTACCCTCAGCTTCTTTAGCAAGGCAGTAGTTGTCTTGGAGGTGTGTTTGGGGTCGGTATTATGTTGGAATACTGCCCTGTGGCCCAGGCTCTGAAGGGAGGGGATCATGCTCTGCTTCAGTATGTCACAGTATATGTTGGCATTCATGGTTCCCTCAATGAACTGTAGCTCCCCAGTCACTCATGCAGATTTTCCACCCTTTCAAGGACCCCAAACTGCCACAGTGCCACAAGTGTGAAACCTTATGCTGCGTACACACGATCGGATTTTCCAACAACAAATATTCGATGGGAGTTCATTGTCGGAAATACTGACCGTGTGTAGGCTCCATCGGACATTTTTTGTTATACTATCCGACAACAAAAATTTGAGAGCTGGATCTCAAATTTTCCAACAACAAAATCCGTTTGTACACAATTCCCATGCACAAAATTCCACGCATTCTCTGAATCAAGTATGAGACGGAAGGGGGGGCATGGCCGACCGGAGCTGAAGATGGACGCCTGATCTCTCAGCTCGTCAGCCAGGGGAACACACAGGACAACACAGGCCGCACTAGCATCACAATCCGGAGCCATCCTTGTCCCAGACACACCAGAGACCATGGCCAGCGTGTCCAGAAAGAGACTACCAGAGTACAAACCCCAAAAACTGACCGAGTTCTCCTACAAGCCGGTGGAGCAGGTCTGTGTGTTTAAAGATGGCGCCAGCCCGGCCGCACCACAGGACTCTTACACGGATCTCCCGGACAAAATCCCGACAAATCCATCTACCCCAGGCACCCCAGCATTGCCCCCTCACCCTCCGGAGTGTGACCACCTCCCTAACAGCGCTGCAAAAGCTAAAATGCAGCTCGATACGCCGCCGCAGCGGCCACTGCCAGCACAAATTGAGGCCCAGGCTTTTAACCCCCTGCTCTGCAACCAGGCCTTGCACACATCAATGGCATCCTTCCCTACCTCAGGACAACCAGTCATTGATACCACCCTAAAGTACATGCTGCTATCACTGCAGACCTCCCTCATGACAGATCTCTCCTCATTATTTACAAAAATATCCTCAGACATCCACTCACTTGATGATAGAGTGACATGTATTGAGAGAAGTATGAGTGAATGCACCTCCACAGTAAATGAGGTCATAGAAGTTTATGATGATGTGAGAGAGGAACAGACGTGGATGCACGCCAAGCTGGCCAATTTGGTTAAGTTGAGAGGTATTCCTAAATCCATATTACCTGCAGACCTACCTCGCTACGCGAAAGAAATGTTGCATATCATTATCCCAGAAGCGTCCCCCCGAGACATAATAGTGGACAGAATTCACAGAATTGCTAAGCCGTCCCACCTTGCCACCTCAGTTCCCAAAGATGTACTAATGAGAGTTCACTTCTTTCATATCAAAGAAAAACTCCTGCTGGGGGTCAAAACTAAATCACCATTGCCCGCTCCATACACGGGGATCCAATTCTTCCCGGACCTCTTCAAATACACGCTCCAACTAAGACACCAGCTGAACCCAATCACCAAAGGTCTCCAAAACCATAAAATACCATATAAATGGCGTTACCCGGCAACTTCCTACTCACGAGAAATGGTCAAACCCACACCATAAGTGATCTTGATAAAGGAATGAAATCCCTCCACACCTGGGGAATAATCCAGGAACCCCCCAAGACACCTTCACCGCACAGAGGAACATCCTCATCCCGCAGGCACCTGGACCAGATAAATGGCTCTTACTACCACCACCAAAATGGGCCTAACTACATCACCTCAGATCCCCTGGACCCTGACGAATTGATCCCTTAGTTTTTCAGCTCCCTTCCTTACTAACTGTTTTTACCCCTACCTAGAGGTTGAAGCGGTGTTCTACACCACCTCTACAAACCCTTCTACAGTTGCTCAGAGTTTAAGTTACCAACAGTTTGTTTATCAAGTGTTAATGTCATATGTGATTAACATATTGCTCTATCCGCAGCTCTATTATCCATCCTGCTGACAGGCCCTTGGACTTCCGCTCCTCATCAATTTTGTCTCTATTCCAGGCACTTCCATACCTTGGAACACAGCGACAAACTGTAAGTGTTACCTCACCCAGTCCTTCAACCCTACACCCACACGATGCTGATCACTATTTTATCACTAAATGTCAATGGGCTGAATCACCCGGCTAAAAGACACTCACTATGGAAAACCGCCAAGGCTCTCCAGAGTGATATTCTCTGTGCTCAAGAGACTCACCTAATTCTAACGGATTCAAATCTATGCAACAACCGCCAGTTTCCACACATGTTCCAAGCATTCCACTCTACTAAATCTAAAGGGGTCATGATAGCAATCAAAGATACTGTGGACTTTCAATCGTCTAATGCGCTACTGGACCATGAAGGTCACTATATAATTCTGAAAAACAAGTTACCCTTAGGCTAAAGTGGGACTTTAAATGAGGCAGTGAACTACACATACACCTCCATCCCCAATACATTGAGAAAAAAAAACAAAACTAAATGGTGGGACTTTTAATGAAGCAAATCACTAAATTGTATGAGCCAATCAGTATACACATTATTTATTGATTGCAGAGTCAATATATACACCTATAAAGTATTACATAGTAAATTGATATAATAATGTTTCACTAGGTCACAGTAAGTAGATCTCAAGCAATACATAGTAGTACATGGTAGATTCATTATCAAAAAATATGATAATATAATACACTGATAAACATCGATCGGCAAGATCAAACCATCACATATCAATACATAACCAGTTCAATAATACACATTGTCTTAATTTAGGTGTGTGAACCCCAATTTTAGCAACAGCAATATAAAAGTATAAAAAAAAAATGGTGGATTGGTTCATTAAAATAAAGTACAGTAAAATACAAATGTTGAGCATAAATACTGTGACAACGCATCATAGGAAAGCTCTACGCGTTTTGTGGTTATATTACCACTCGTCAGGAGCAGATGCATAGTTGAGGGGTATCTATAATGAAATATAATTACCAAATGAGCATAGTAATAAAAATGTAGTAAACATAAAGGGGGGAGGGGTAACATAAAGGTCCCAAGCATTCTCACCTATTTGTAATCTCAGAGTACATGTGTAGATAATATCACAGGTAAAAGACATTATAGAGAATGTCACCCCCGGAAGCTGAGATGGGGAACCTCAAAACACAGCATAAGATCAAAAACCAGTAGTGGATATAAGAAAAGGAAATTCCAAATGGTAGCTGTGGTATATATAGTTGATGGTTTGTATAGATAGTGTTGTAGCTAATTCCCAGGGGTATCTGTAGGAATCAATGGGTAGAAAAAACTATATATAATAAACAATTAGAATAAACCACTTCCACAGCTAAAAAAATGGGGAGAAACTCCCAAAGGTATAGTGCAGGGAAGTGACCAGATGGGTAAAAAGGAGAATAGAATAAGAGAATGTAGTTGAGGTGTGCTTTAAAATATAGCATAAACGTGAATACCTGCAGAGATCTGTGTAAATAATTAATCAAAAAAAAAAAAAAACATCACCTTTTATTCCCCCAGACACAATTCTTATTCCAGAATTGATCTATTTTTAACAGACAAATGGCTGTTACAGAAAATATGTAAATTTACGATCCACACCACGACATGGTCAGACCACGCCCCAATTTCAATCACGATAGAAGACTCCAATCTACAACGTAATACGTTTATCTGGCTAGCAAACAATTACATACTTCAACGCGAAAAGTACTCACAAGAGATTTCAGATCAACTTACAGAATTTTTCTCAATAAACAAAGACTCAGTGTCTGACCCTGGAGTGGTGTGAAGCACACATAAAGCTTATATAAGAGGTTTGTTGATAAAACTAAGATCTCTCCACAAAAAGAAGAGGACGCAGTGTATAGATGAATTAACATCACAGATAGCAACCCTAGAGCTGCAACATAAAGCCAACCCTCAGACTCCACAAACTAACCAATTACTGTCCCTTAGGCAAGAACTGAAAACTTTGCTCCTTCATTTTTTTAAATTCCTCCAACGCAAACTAAAAGCTGCTACATACTCCACCTCTAACAAGGCAGGGAAAAGATTAGCACAGAGACTCAAAGGCAGACAATCTAAAACCAAAATACACCAGCTACTTCACCCCCACACAAAAATTCCTCAGACGAACCCACAAGACATAGCCAACGCATTTAGCGACTACTATAGTGACTTATACAACCTAAAACAAGACCCCCAGACTCCACAACCCTCCCCGGATGAGATTAACCAATTCCTCCAAACTTTTCGCTTACCATCCCTGACTGTGAATCAATTAGAAATCCTCAATACCCCGTTCACAGAACAGGAAATCAAAGCATCAATTGACTCACTCCCCAATGGGAAGGCCCCAGGACCTGATGGTCTGACAGGTGAATATTATAAACAGTACTCCACACATCTAATCCCACATATTACGGAACTCTTCAATAACGCCGCCTCCTCTTCTAAATTCCCCAATGAATACCTAAATGCACTGATAATTACGATACCAAAGCCAGGGAAGGAGCCGAACATTCCCCAAAATTTTCGCCCAATATCCCTACTTAACCTTGATCTAAAAATTTATGCTAAAACTATTGCAGCACGATTAATAGACATCATGCCCATCCTCATACATAGAGATCAGACAGGGTTCATTAAGGGTAGACAGGCACCAAATGCCACCAGAAGAATGATCAACCTGATCCACCATGCTGAATCCAACTGATCGCCTTCTCTGCTCCTATCTCTGGATGTAGAGAAGGCGTTCGATAGGGTACACTGGTCGTATCTCAATATGGTGCTCCAGAAGTTTGGCTTTCGGGACCACATCCTTAGAGCCATTATGGCAATGTACACTACCCCTTCGGCCCAAGTATTCACAGAAGGCATGATTTCAAAACCATTCCCTATTACAAATGGCCCGCTCTCCACGCTTATTTTTAATTTGCTCATGGAACCTTTGGTGCAACACATACGTTCCAATGCCGCTATATCTGGTTTACAGATTGGCAACGTTTCCCACAAAATAAGCCTTTTCGCCGATGATGTCATACTGATCCTCACTAACCCCACTTCCTGCCTGGCTGAGGTACTAAACACATTAAACTGGTTCAGTAAAGTTTCGTATTATAAAGTAAACATGACCAAATCATTTATTCTTGACATAAAACTAGACGCCACAACAAATAATCTGCTTCAACTACACCACACCTTCGCATGGGCAGATAAAAACATTTCTTACCTGGAAATTCAATTGCCAAGATCAGTCAAAAATCTTTACTCATCTAACTTCTTGCCACTCCTTCACAAAATCCAAAAGGACACACAACAAATAACAAAACATGAACTCTCCTGGTCAGGAAGGCTGGCAGCCTTCAAAATGACATGTCTCCCTCAAATTTTGACTTCTTTCGAACCCTTCCCATACCATTACCCTCCTCATTTTTCAGGTGCCTTCAAACAATCTTCAACAAGTTTCTTTGAAACGGTAAAAAACCCAGATGTGCCCATATAAGACTGATTAAACATAAACTGGTGGGAGGCACGGGATCCATAGACTTTGAGGACTACTATTTAGCGGCTTTACTTGCTCAGCTACCTGATTCCAACCCCTTCCGCAATCTCTCTGGGCCCAAATAGAGATGCTCTCACTCACGCGTCCTAACTTAAAAAACTGGCTACTAAATATCCCTCTAGGGTCTTTCATTCCACCCTCCATCTCCCCGACCATGAAGGCTACAGCCCATGCTTGGAAAAAAATGATTACCCTTTCTGATTATACTCCCTCCATGGCGCTCTACAATATTCCCTTAGAGTCCCTTCACTACATGACACCAGATCTAACGCTTTCCCAATGGACCCTCAAAGGGATCCACTCCCTACAACACCTTATACAAGGAAACAAACTAAAATCTTTCTCCCAACTACAAGCAGAATATGACTTACCCTCCTCAGAACACTTCACATTCTTGCGCATCCATCACAGCCTAGGGAAAACACCCCTCCCTCTCTACAGCATCCCTCCAAAGACCTGGGATTATCTCACAAACCCTACCCCAAAAACCAAAGGCATATCGTACTTCTATACCCTTCTTCATAAAAAAAAGACTTTCCTTAAGCTGGCTCCACACCATCTATGGGAATCGGATCCTACACGCACTTATGCCCCGTACACACGATCGGACATTGATCGGACATTCCGACAACAAAATCCATGGATTTTTTCAGATGGATGTTGGCTCAAACTTGTTTTGCGTACACACGGTCGCACAAAGTTGTCGGAATTTCCAATCGCCAAGAATGCGGTGACGTACACCACTTACAACGAGACTAGAAAAGGCCAGTTCAGAACCAAGCGCGGCACCCTTTGGGCTCCTTTTGCTAATCTCGTGTTAGTAAAAGTTTGGTGAGGGACGATTTGCGCTTTTCCAGACTCGTGGTTTTCAGATCGTTTTCTGCTGTTCAGTTTGTGCTTGTGGGTTTGTATCTGCTCTTCAGTGCGTGCAGCGAGTACCATTGACTCTTTGTTCGTTCGTTACTGTATTTCAGGTCGCTCTTCACAGGCCTTGCTGTTCTTTAGTGTGTTCTGTTACTTCGTCCTGAGCAGCCGACCGTTTTCTAGCCATGTTGCGTATACGTACTCCTCGTAGAGTTCGTGCTGTGTGGGGGCTTGGTGTTGGGGTCCTGACCTTGACACAAGCCCAGTCCATGCACAGGGTGGGGAGGAGTTCATTGACCAAGAATTGGTTGCTTCAGCGTGACCAGTTCTGTCATCTGCCTTTGCTCCGTGAGATCCGTGAGAATAATCCTGATGATTTCAGGAACTTTCTCCGGATGACGGACCCCGTATTTTACTGTTTGTTGGCTTTGCTGACCCCCTATATCAGCAAGCAAGATACCTGCATGAGGCAAGCCATCACTCCGGAGCAGAGGTTAGTCGCCACCCTGCGGTACTTGGCGACGGGGAGAAGCCTGCAGGACTTGAAGTTCTCGACAGGCATCTCCCCCCAGGCTCTGGGGATCATTATCCCAGAGACCTGTTCTGCCGTCATTCAGGTCCTGCAGAAGGAGTATTAAGGTAAGATTTTTATCCTTTAATATCACATTTTATTGTATTTAATGTTTGATAATATATTGTATTTCTTTCCTCATTCCCTAATTACCATGATTGTAATATGATGTGAATGTCCCCTTTGTCCTCATTCATGCTGGATTTTTATGTAATTATTTTTTTGTCCTTCATACACATTTGCCTTCACTTACCTCCCCAGCATGCTCTCCTGGCCCTATATTCACCTCATGTAGTCACTTAACAATGTATTTTGTCAGCTCCATAGTAGTGCTTTACCCCAAACACCCCCTAAAATGTTTTTAAATGTGATTTGTGCTTTAAATTCAGGCAGAGTGCCAGAGGCTTTTTTTTGGGGTTTCCCAAATCAGTTGGAACCCTCCCTCCCCCCAACTGCTAAGTCAGCTGATAACAATTCTCTATCTATCTTCAATCATGTATCTGCGGACTTTGCCAAGCCCATACACACTATACCCACCTCTTTTGTGGTTTATGGATGAATTCCCCAAAGCATGTAGTGCAAGGGCCTGCCTGAATACTTTCAAATGGTACTGTTGAAAGTTTTTGTATACTATTATTATCTTGATAGGTAATAGCAGAATTTCCAAATGTGCTCAAATGCGTACAGTGTGTATTTATATGTTTGTCTTATGACACTTCTTACCTCTCCAGTGGGCTGTCAATAGTGTAACTAGGCATTCATCTCTCAATGAAGTGGAGAGGGTTATCTGTCCAAGAGCCCCCCCCCTATAATGTTAGAAATGGCCCATGAGAGGGGGGGAGGGGGAATATGATAGGTGTACCTTATACTTTGGTCTTTAAAAACTCCCTCCAAAAAATGTTATCTTGATGTAGGCCAAGAATGTTTGTGTGTAATCTGCTTTCCCTATTTATGTGCAAAATGACTAATTTTTTTTTGTTTTGACTCCACAGTTTCCTTCCATGCCACAGGAATGGCAGACTGTGGCCTCCCACTTTGCCCAGCAGTGGGACTTTCCTAACTGATGGGAAACACGTCCACATCGTCCCACCACCCAACTCGGGGTCGTACTATTACAACTACAAGGGGTTCAATAGTATTGTGATGTTGGCGGTGGTGTTGGCTACTTATGAGTTCCTGTATGTGGACGTGGGGAAGAATGGCCGGATGTCCGATGGTGGAGTCATTGCCCAGACCGAGTTCTACAGGCGTCTCCAGAATGGCAGCTTGGACTTGTCACTTCCAGAAGACAATGTGGAAGGACTCCCATTCGTCTTTGTTGCGGATGAAGCATTTGCGCTGGGGGACCATCTTATGCGGCCATTCCTGATGAGGACCCTCACCCCGGACCAGAGGGTTTTTAATTACCGGCTGGCCAGAGCCTGAAGAGTGGTGGAGAACACGTTTGGAATCATGGCCAGCCGGTTCCGCCTATTTCTTACACCCATACACATGGCGGAGTACAAACTGAATCATATTATCCTGGCGTGCTGTGTTCTACACAACTTTTTATGGCAACATTCTGCTAACTATGCTGGCTCAGTTGGGCCTGAGGCCGGAATTCAAAATGAACCAACCCTGACGGCGCTTGAAAGTGGCCGTCCTGGCTTGCCCCCCCAAGTGCCTGTGATGTCCGGCTAAGATACCTTGAATTATTTGCGGGTAGGGGGGCTATCAATATGCCAGACAATGTCTAAAACCTTTTTCAAATAAAAAAAAATAATCAAATCTTTGGTGACATTTACTGCTTGTGTTTGTTTTAGCTGACCCTGAGAGAAATGTGGTGAGTCCTGAAAATGGCGTAATTGTGTAACATTACAAAGCACTGTTGGGTGTTATTCACTTGAAACTGCACTTGTAGTGCAAAGTGGATTTGCCCTTAGGAAATAACACCCATTGTCACAGAAAACAGCAATTAGAGCACCACAAAAGTGTTGTAGCGTTGAGACAATAATCCACACATTCTTGATTAACAATCTTTTTAATACCAGCACAATCACATGTGCATTTAGAAAAGGTTTTTAAAACAAACCAACATGTTTGTTGTATAACAATTTTTGGGATCACGTTAGAAAAAGTAGAAATGTCCATTTAAGATAAAACGGGCATGTTTAAAACCAACAAGAAAGACACAAATCTTGAACTTACAAAGTTCACATTTAGTAGAACTTGAAGGCAATATCAGACATGAGTATTTACAAACTGTGTTTGATATTGCGTTCAGATGGGGTGAAGTCACCCCAGGAAAAAACAAATTTTGAAGATGCACACAAATAGCCGAATGTCAACATGTGCTAGCTGCCATCACGGGGGATCAAGGGACGTGTTTTGGGGGTGCAACCCCTTCCTCTCAACTACTTTATTATTGAGGAAGGGGTTGCACCCCCAAAACGCGTCCATAGATCTCCCGTGATGGCAGATAGCACATGTTGATACACAGTGTGCATCTTCAAAATTTGGCTTTTCTCCAATTTGTCAAAAAATGTCAAAAAATTGTAGCACACCAAAAAACAAAGGGATTTGGAGGGGTTTTAAACTCTCCCTAAAACATCAATGATGTTCTTATTTTTTTGAAGAACATCATTGATGTTTTTCTTGATGTTTTCCAAGTCCCTATTACACCCCATGATCTCCCCGATCAGGATCTGTGCACTTTCCGAGGTGAAAGGATCAAGATCCACAACATCACGATCACCTAAAAAGATAGAAACCAAAAAAAAACATGTATTATAAATATGCCGGCATCCATCTCTTACCTGAGCCTGTGGTCGCAGACACTCACCTGTCGTGGTGCCAATTTCCACCACGTCTTCCTCCTCCTGCTCTGTTTGTCTTGGGTGGATTTCCCCTTCTTCCAGAGGTGGGGGGTCTCTGGTCTCCTCGGATGAGGGGTGTCCTCCGAGTCTTTCCTCCCCTATGTAAAAAAAAAAAATGGTATACTTAGCACACAGATATTTGATGGCAGAACTATAAATATGAAACATTGTTTGGAAATGGGGTACAATTTTTTTTTTGGGCAGAGTTCCAAGATGTAGCATTTTTCTTGTCCTTTGTCAAGCTTGAATACTTTACCTGTCTTGTACAAGCTTCACAGATGGAGACACCCCTATAGTATACACTGGAGCACCTGTGTGGGCCTCCTAATAAAAAGGGTATTCTTGTGTCCCACACTAGTGCTCCAGCGTCCAGATGTGAAAACTGCTGCTGAGTGTCCTCTCCTTACACAGAATCTAGTTTGCATTTAATTCTATTTACAAACCCATCTACCCAACCAAATTAGTTTCAGACAAGTAGGCCCTAAAAAATGTGGCCAAATGCATATGGCCAAAAATATGGTGTTTTCTAGGCCGAACGAACAATGTTTGATACGAACGAATAATGTGCCCATGAACATGAAAGTTGCCATTTTAAACTGGACAACAGTTAAGAAAAGCACACGGAGCAGCACGACCGTAATAAAAATAAAGAATAGGAACACAGCACAACTACTTACTTTTTTGCAGCACTCTCCAGATCTTTCAGTACTGCTCGTGCTCTCTTAATTTTAGGTCCGACCACCGCTTCCTGAGCTGATCTTTCAATCGTCGTACCCTGAAATTCCGGTGCAGACTCTTGACCACTTTCGCCATGATCTTGACCTTTCTGACATTGGGGATGGGGTAAGGTCCATACTTCCCGTCATAGTCGGCCTTCTTCAGGATGTCCACCATCTCCAACATCTCCCCAAAGGACATATTTGAGGCCTTAAATCTTCTCCTTCTGGATCCAGACACTTCAGGCTCCGGGCTTTCCTCCTCCTCTTTGCTGTAATTAGCACGCACCTGCTGTGTCTCCGCCATGTGCTCTTCACCCACTGCGCCGAACGAAAAGCGGTGGGGAATAGACTAGAAAGAACGCCAGGGGCGGGCGGAGTTACACGCATGCGCAGTGTGTATAAATCGTAACACGCGTGCGTAGTAAGTATGATCTGTGAGCGGAGGAAGGAGTATCGGAGGCGCCGATCGTGAGAACGAAGGTAAGATCTAAACTTGGGCCTATACTGCTTCTACATTGAGGCCTATATTGTAACAAGATTAGGAGAGTTTTGCCTGACGTTAGGGTTTGTCCCGTGTTGTGTCTTGCAGATAAAATGGATGGCTTCAATGACCACAACTTCCTCCCCCTGTTCATAGACAAATACAGGGAGCTGCCCTGTCTGTGGCAGGTCAAACACCCACATTATAATCATAAACAAAAGAGGCAGGCAGCGCTGGAGAAACTGCTGGAGTTGGTAACGCCGGTGGTCCCCACAGCAACCATCCCCTATTTAAAAGCCAAAATTGGTTGCCTGAGGTGCACTTATCTTAGGAAGCACAAGAAGGTCACGGATTCCCAGAGATCCGGAGCTGCAGCAGATGACATTTATGTCCCCAGACTGTGGTACTATGAGAGACTGCAATTTCTGTCAGACCAGACTGGAGTCAGGGAATCCCTCTCAACCCTTCCTTCCACTCTTCCTCCCACCCCAGCTGAGGCTTCCGATGTCCAACCTGGGACTTCCAGCCAGGAAGAAGTGGAGGAGCCCAGATGGAGTCAGGTATAGCATTCTTCTACAGATTTCTGGTCAATAAATAAACAATGTTTACTAGATGTTATTATTGATCACTAATTGCTGATTTCATAAAGTGTTTTACATATCAATAGACAGTAGTTTTGAAAAATACTTGGGACAAGAATGAAAAATGATGGGCTCAGAATGATAGTCTTTTATATTTGTTAACATTCAATTTGCAACAATCATGAGGTGAAAATTGTGTGTGATTGATGAATAAAAAACTAAAACGATGTCCCTTTTTCATACACAGGAAGACCTCAGCCAGGAGGAGGCTGTGGAATGTGGCAGCCAGGAGGAGGCTGTGGAATGTGGCAGCCAGGAGGAGGCGGGGGTTAGTGGCAGCCAGGAAGAGGCGGGGCTAAGTGGCAGCCAGGAGAAGCCTGGGCCCAGTAGGAGCCTGACCGAATCACAGGTTCCTCCACTCCGCCTTCCATACAAAAGACAGAGGAAGGGGAGTCACGTTCAGGATTCAGTGCTCAGGCTCATTCAGGAGGCTTCTGCATCCCTCAGAGCCACCCCCACTCCTGAAGAGGCCTTTGCCTGCATGGCTGCCACCAAACTGCAGGGCATGCAGGAGGGTCAAAGCAAGCTGTGTGAGAACCTTCTGTATAAAGTCCTAACTAAGGGGGTGAGTGGCGAAATCACACCCAATACCCACCTGAGTGAGTTGACCCATCCCCCTCCTCCTCCTCCTCCTCCTGCTGCCACATCTCCAACACCAGAGCCACAGCGTGGAAGGAAGCGTGGAAGCAAGACCAGAGAGTGATGACCCTGGGTTCAGTCTGGTCTGGCAAAAGATGCAGTCTCTTGTATGACCACAGCCAGGGGACACAGATGTCATCTGCTGCTTTTCCGCATCTGTGGGACTTCTGGACCAGACTGCACTCCCTTAGATATGGAATCCTCAGGCTACCAATTTTGCCTGGAAATAGTTGATGTCTGCCCTGGGGGTCAAAGGCTTCGCCAATTTCTGCTGTTTCTTCAGCGTTGCCTCCCTCTTTGTTTGGTTGTGAGCCCTTAATAAAGGAATTTTTTGTTTCAATTATACTTGCCTATGTGTGTTTTCCTTCAAAAAGGACAGTTTGTTTGTGAGGAGGCAGGTACATTTCAAATATACAATGTGAAATTAACAAGAGACACCAACACCAAACAATCTTCTTGAGATTAAATAATACAAGATAATAATGGTGTTGTGGTAACTTGACACACAAAACACGCACAAAAATATTCTGGAGTAAAACACAAACAAACACACAATAAAAACAGCCTTGAAAAAAATACAAACACCCAAAAAATAAAAACAGCCTTGAAAAAAATACAAAACAAAAATAAAACAACAAAATAGAAATTTGGTCAGATGTGACAAATCAAAATATATTGAGGGAATCCCGATAAATAATAAAGAAATAAGTTTGTGAGAAGTCTGTGTGAATATGAGCAGCAAAACTACTTCATTCTTCTCACATTACAAAGAAGAAGAGAGTGCGCTGTACTAAACAATTTAAAACATTGCAGCGTGATGAAACTGCTGTATCCATTCCGAACGCTAATTTTACCAGACCGAGCTGTTCCGTCTCGGAATTTCTTCTGAGCATGCGTGGCACTTTTTGCGTCGGAACTGGCCACACACGGTCGGAATTGACGCGATCGGATTTTGTTGTTGGAAAATTTTATAGCCTGCTCTCAAACTTTGTGTGTCGGAAAATCCGATGGAAAAAGTCAGATGGAGCCCACACACGGTCGGAATGTCCAACAACATGCTCCGAGCTCACATTTTCCGTCGGAAAATCCGACCGTGTGTACGGGGCATTACTCTGACACACAATGGCAATATGCTCTTAAATCCATTTACAAAGCCACTAAATGCTCGATGCTATGGAAACTCACTCAGAAAATATCGCTAAGATGGTACCTGACACCAGCTAAACTGGCATCCTTCAGCCCCCAAAATCCCAATACATGCTAGCGATGTAAATCCGCCAAGGGCGACATGTTCCATATTTTCTGGACTTGTCCCCTCATCCAGAGATATTGGATCGATACATTTAAACTTATTTCCACCATCACCAAACTCTCGATCCCTCCCTCACCTGAACTTGCACTACTAAACCTAAACATAGAAACCATACCCTACCCCCTGAGACACACAACAACCCATGTCCTCTTGGCCTCCAGGCTCAATATAACAAGACAATGGAAATCTGACGAAACTCCAACTATCGCACGAATAATAGACCTAGTTTCACTTCACTTCAGTTATGAGACAATGACTGCCGCCAGCAATGGTCAGGCCACAAAATCCCATACAAAATGGCAACCCTGGGCAAACTGGTCTAATGCTGCAATTGCCACTTAAAATGTTAAACTCACCTTTACACCTTTCTTGACCGAGCAATGTGTTCAACCCCCTCTAGTTATGTTTGATACAACAAGAATATAGAATAATACCTACTAATGGAAGAAATTAACTGTATTCAACATGCACACATTGGGTCCTGTCTCCCCTTGCGGCACAAAAGTGCTCCCAATCGGGGTGCTGTGATGGGAGCGAGAACCCTTTATTTATACCTTTACCTCCTTTATTTGTATTCCTGGCAAACTGTTGGTTATTAATGATTAATGAATAGTTAATGAGTTCCTTATGTTTCATATGTGATCACAATGTCATTGTACGACGTACAATATCTAAATTGTATCCTGTATTTACTTGCTTAAAATCAATAAAACAATTTGAAAGAAAAAGTACGAGACAGAAGCGCTCGGTCTGGTAAAACTAGCGTTCGTAATGGAGATAGCACATTCGTCACGCTGCAAATTTTGAAATCTTTCAATGCAGCGCATTCTCTTCTTCTTTATACAAAAGTGTACAAAAAAATGTGGCGCTATAAACTTAAAAAATTGAATAAATTGTGTTTTAAACAAGTAGCGGTAATTGTGAAGGGCCCCCTAAGACCTTGGGTGGTGGCTTTCTCACTTTTCCTTATTATTTTCAACAGTGGACTTTTGATATATGGTTTCTTGGTGGTGTTAATTCCATCTGAACTTTTTGGACTTTATTGATTTTTATATTTGAATTTTTGTTCACATTTTTTATACCTCTGTATACCATACATGCACTATACACAGTGTACTATATTTAGCTCATACTAATATTGCATTGTGGTTTACAGTGTGTACACTGTATATGTACTATGTAGAGTACATCATAGGTTTTCTATACTAACACTTAACTGTATATTATTATTTATACTTTTTAAAACACTATTTATTACATTTTTTAAGTTTATAGCGCCACACTTTTTTGTACACCTTTTTCTACTACTTGGGTCTATAGGTGTGTTGGCTGCTGTTTACTTCCATTTTTACGCAGCGCTGTATTATTTATATTTTTATTCTTTATAATGCTAGAATAATGAAGTTGTTTTGCAGCTGATATTCACACAGAGTTCTGACAAACTGATTTCTTTCTTATTTCTTGTGATCTCATGAATAATTTTTTTTTCCCGCCAGATCTCGAGAATAAGGTTTGTAATTTTTGTTTATAGTAATCTTTTTTTTTAAATCAAGATCTCCTGTTTTTTTTTTTTTTCTAGTGATCTCCATAATAGTTTTTTTTTCATTTTGTGTGTCAAGTTACCACAACACCATTATTATCTTGTATTTTTTAACCTCAAGGAGATTGTCTTTTTAAAATGTACCTGCCTACTCACAAATTGTCCTTTTTTTAATTATAACACATAGCCAATGATTTAAGAAAAAAAATATACATTTATTAAGGGTCATAACAAAATAAAGAGGAAGGCAACGCTGGATAAACTGGTGAAATTAGCAAAGCCTTTGTACCCCAGGGCAAACATCAACTTTTTGGCAGTGACTTGGTTAAATTGATGATAGGCAACTCCTATCCTCATATTGATTAGTGGTTCCAAATTAATAATAACTACTGCATTAGGGAACAGACACAAAAGATACGCTTAGCATCTTTCCAAATAACTTTTCCGCTTTATTATGACGCAATTGAAGGTTTTTATACACGATTACGTAGGTAACACATTAATATTACAATTGTACGTTTATGGTAACAAGGGGCGTTACATAGGTAGGCTAATTTTGATCAGGACTCGAAAGAATGTAAACATGTACTGAAAACATTATTAGTGCTGTGTGCACAGTGAGGGCATTGTGCAATACATACAAAACAGAATACAATTATATACAGAACTTACAAATTTCCATTACAACAGGTAAAATTGGGAGCCTGAGGAGTCAATTTAATAGGGAGCACAATCCGGTCCAGGACTCAGAGAGATCAGGAACAGCAGCAGATGACATATATGTCCCCAGGCTGTGGGCTTACCACAGCCTGCGTCTTTTGCCAGACCAGACTGAACCCAGGCCATCACTCTCATGTCTTCCTTACACGCTTGCTTCCACGCTTGCTTCCAGGCTGTGGCTCTGGTGTTGGAGTTGTGGCAGGAGGTGGAGGAGGAGGATAGTCCAACTCACACAGGTGGGTTTTGCTTGTGATTTCGCCCCTCAACCCCTTATTTAGGGTCATATATATCACTTCCTCACAAAAGAGGCATTGGCCCACCTCCATTTCTTGCATTTTGTTGGCACCCATGCAGGCATAGCCCACAAGAAGACTGGGGGGTTCTGAGGGCCGCAGAAGCCTGCCGAGTTAACCAAAATGCTCACTCCTCCACGCTCCTACCCTACCTGGGCCTTTTTTGTTGAAGGCGGAGGGGAGGGACCTGGGATTTGGTCAGGTTACTGAGCCCGGCCACCTCCTGGCTGTCACTTACCCCCACCACCTCCTGGCTGCCACTTTCCCCTGCCACCTTCTGGCTGACACTTTTTACAGCCTCCTCCTGGCTGAGGATTTCCTGTGTATGAAAAAGGGACATAGTTTTAGTTTATTGTTCATCAATCACACACAATTTTGAGAAATATGTTAAACAATACTATACCTGACTCAAGCTGGGCTCCTCCACATCTTCTTCCTGGGTGGAAGGCCCAGGTTGGACGTCGGAAGCCCCAGCTGGGGGTGGAAGGAAGAGTGGAAGGAAGGGTTGAGAGTGATGGCCTGATTTCAGTCTGGTCAGACAGAAATCGCAGTCTGTCATAGTACCACAGTCTGGGGACATAAATGTCTGCTGCTGCTCCTGATCTCTGGGAATCCTGGACCTTCTTGTGCTCCCTATTATATGTGCTCCTCAGGCCACAAATTTTGCACTTCAAATAGTTGATGTCTGCCGCTGGGATCTGCGGCTTCACAAATTCCAGCAATTTATCCAGTGCTGCCTTCCTCTTTGGTCGATTTGTATAAAAGGGGTGTTTTACCTGCCACAGACAGGGTAGCTCTTTGTACAAATCAATGAATTGGGGAGGAAATCATGATAGTTGAATCGATCCATTTTTTCTGCAAGACACAACACAAGACAAACCCTAATGTCAGGCTAAACTCGCATACTCTTGTCCCAATATAGGCCTCAATCTCTAAGCAGTATAGGCCACTGATGCCCCAAGTTAAAATTGTACCTTTGTTAGAATTATTGGCGCTTCTGCTACTCTGTCCTCTGCTCACAGATCGTACGTACAACGCACGCTCGTTACGCTTTATATACACTGTGCATGCGTGAAACTCCGGCCGCCCCTGACCTTCTTTATAGTATATTCCCTGCCCCTTGTCTTTCGACGCAGTGGGAGAGCACATGGCGGACAGACAACAGGTGCATGAAGACAGCAGCAACAACGAAAGCCCGGAGCCACGAATGTCCTGGAGGAGATTTAAGGCCTCTAATATGTCCTTGCGTGAGATGGTGGAGATGGTGGACATCTTGAAGAGGGTCGATGACGGGAAGCATGGACCTTACCCAAACCCAAATGTCAGAAAGGCCAAGATCATGACAAAAGTTGTGAAAAGTCTGCAGAAGAATTTTGGGGTACGGCGATCCAAGGATCAACTGAAGTAACGATGGTCAGACCTCAAATTGAGGGAGCAGGATCAGTACAGAAGAATCAAAAAAGTAATTTTGTTGTGTGTTCCTATTCTTCTTATTAAGTTCATGATGCTAATGTGCTTTTCTTTACTGTTGTACAGTTTAAAATGGCAAGTTTCAGGTTCTTGGGCACAGTAATCGTTCATAGTAAACATCGTTCGTTCGCCCACTAATACAATGTTTTTGGCAGATGCAGGTTAACTATATTTATTCATTCCTATTTGTATTAAAAGAAGTTTAGTACATTGTCTAGATGGATTTGTAACTAGAATGAAATGCAAACTTGATTCAGTGTATGGAGAGGACACTCAGCAGCTGTTTACACATCTGGACTCAGGAGCACTAGTGTGGGACACCAGAACAAACTTTTTAGGGTGTCCCACACAAGTGCTCCAGTGGATACTAGGGGTGTCTCCATGTGTAAAACTTTACACAAAACACTTTACACTTCCAAGAAATGTTTCATATTCCTATTTCTGGCCTCAAATATCTGTGTGCTAAGTATACCTTTATTTTATTCACATAGGGGAGAAAAGAATCGGGACTTCAGAGGACACCAGGGAGCCCCAACCTCCTGAAGAAGGGGAAGTCACTACACTACAACCTCAGGATGTGGAGGAAGGAGAGGTTTATGAAGTGGGCGAAATAGTTACCACAACAGGTGAGTGTCTGCGACCACAGGCTCAGGTAATGGATGTATGCCTGCATATTTATAATACATGGTGTGTTGTTTTCTTTTAGGTGATGTGGATGTTGTGGAAGAATCTCATTTCACAAGTGCAAGTGCACACGTCCTCATCGGGGAGATCATGGTGTGCAACTGGGATTTACAGAAGATCAAGGAAGACATCAATGATGTTGAAAAAAGACTCAAAAACATCGCTGATGTTTTGGGCACAATATAAACACACACCAAAATTTCCGATTTTTTTTTAGTTTTATTAGAACTTTTCTGAAAAAATGTTGAAAGCCAAATTTTGAAGATGGACAACATGTGCTATCTGCCATCACGGGATATCAAGGTACTCGTTTTGTGGGTGCAACCCCTTCCTCACAACTTAAGTAGCTGAGAGGAAGGGGTTGTACCCCCGAAACACGTCCATTGATCCTCCATTATGGGAGCTAGCACATGTTGATCTTAGGCATGGGATCAGGAGTGAAATCCCCATTTTGGCTCCCAATTTGTGTGCATCTTCAAAATTTGGCTTTCACAGGGGTGACATCACCCCATCTG
The DNA here is from genome assembly GCF_042186555.1 of Aquarana catesbeiana. NCBI lineage: Eukaryota > Metazoa > Chordata > Amphibia > Anura > Ranidae > Aquarana > Aquarana catesbeiana. The sequence continues at coordinate 324,392,676 of NC_133326.1, forward strand.
ATGAAGGCAATATCAACACAGTTTGGACATACTAATGTATGATATTGCCATCAATTTATCAAAGTTGAACTTTGTAAGTTCCTGAGCTGTGTATTGTTTTATGTTTTGAAACACATGCCTGTTTACCACAAAAAAGGATATTTCCACTGTCCAAAAAAAAAAAAAAATATTCCAAAAAATCTGTTGGTTTGTTCAAAAACCCTTTTTTAAACGCACACGTGAATGTGCACAGAGTAAAAATTTTTCTCTCAACAATTTGTGGCTTCTTCATTCAATGCTCAATAGCAGTTTTTTTGCTTAAGTTGGTGTTTAGAGTGACAATGGGGGTTATTTCCTACAGGCAAATCTACTTTGCACTACAAGTGCACTTTCAGTGCAGTTTCAGTGCACTTTCCAGTGCACTATTGCAGTGCACTTGTAGTGCAAAGTGGATTTTCCTTTAGTAAATAACACCCACAGTGCTTTATAATTTGCGTCAATCAGGCCATTATCGTCACTCCAAAAAATGAATTCAGGGTGCTGAAAATAATGAATATTATTATCATTAATGCATTACATACATTAACAACAAAAAGAAGGTGTGTGTGTAGCAGACCCACAACATAAATAATAGTTAGCTGAAGAAGAGATTGTCACCTCATGTATCAAAGAAATTACGTTGGAACTATTGAAGAAAATGGGCAAAAAAAAAAAAACATTGGAGAACCTAGGAGACAGCTAAAAGAAACACAAGCAGTAAATCAAGGAAATCTTTTTCAGTTTAAAATACAATTTAAAAAAAAAATACATTTATTTAAATACATATAATGTGATGTTAAATGATAAAACTTACCCTAATATAGTCCTTCTGCAGGACCTGAATGATGACAGAACAGGTCTCTGGAATAATGATTCCCAGAGCCTGGGGGGAGATGCCTGTCGAGAACTTGATGTCCCGCAGACTTCTCCCCATCGCCAAGAACCGCAAGGTGGCGACGAGCCTCTGCTCGGGAGTGATGGCTTGCCACATGCAGGTGTTCTGCTTGGTAATATAAGGGGACAACAAAGCCAACAGATGGTGAAAAATGGGGTCCGTCATCCGGAGATAATTCCTAAAATCATCAGGATTATTCTCACAGATCTCTCACAACAAAGGCATATGAGAGAATTGGTCACGCTGGAGCAAACAATTCTTCGTCCATGAACTCCTCCTCGCCCTGTTCATGGACTGGACTTGGGTCAAAGAAAGAACCCCAACACCAAGCCCCTGCACAGCACGAAGTTTACGATGAGTACGTACCCACAACATGGCTTCAAAACGGTCAGTTGGTCAGAACAAACTAACAGAACACACTGAAAATCAGAAAGGCCTGAGAAGAGCGAGCTGAAAATCAGAAACAAGCAGACAAGAACGCACTGGAAATCAAATACATAGTATAGAAATACGCAATGAAAACCAGATGCGAAATGACTACATGCACTGAAAACCAGATACGAACCCTAAAGCACAAACTGAAGAGCAGTAACAAACTGAAAAGCATGAGGCTGAAAATCACGAATCGTCTCTCACCAAACTTCTACTAACACGAGATAAACATGAGATTAGCAGAAGGAGCCCAAAGGGTGGCGCACTGGCTATTGAACTTCCTCTTTATAGTGCCATCGTACGTGTTATACGTCAGCGTGTTCTTGACGATTGGAATTTCTGACATTTGTGCGACCGTGTGTATGCAAGGCAAGATTGAGCCAACATCCTTCGCAAAAAAATCCCAGAATTTCGTTGTCAGAATGTCCAATCGTGTGTATGCAGCATTACACTTGTGCGCCCCTCCAAACCCGAAAGACACATTAGATCCTATCTTACAAACACAGAAAGCACAGAGCAGTAACCCCCGCATTGCGATAAACCCCATCACCCCCCAGGTACTGCCATGTCTAAATACACAACTCCAAGCGCCTAATGATTTTAACATCTCAGAGAGGTTACCGCATCGATCAAATTCAAAATTCATAATCCCCTTGGAAAACTCAGCCTACCAAGGGCCTATCTAACCTAGAAAAAATTGGTGACACCCGTTTTACTAGCCTCTTAGCCTCACAAATCCTGTCATGCACCCCAAACCACGGAGCTAAACTCATATCCCTGAGGGGACCCAAATACCTCCCAAAGGGGCTGACGTCTAATCTCCCAGCTCCCCAAGAACATAAGAAGGCCCCAATGTACAGACAAGGCATCATATGACACCTGTAATAAACAAATAAACAACCATGCACCAAATTGAACAAAACAACGGTAACATACAAGACAAACAAAAGGACAGAAAGACCCGCCTATCAGCTACAAATTGCAGCAAATGGGTGAACATAGCCAAACTTCATTGCACTCCCACTTACCAATGTGTTTCAAACCCCAGCATATAACCGCAGCTAGATAGCAAAGGTGACTGCACCTAGCGAAAAGAGCGTGAAAAACACTGCCTGGCATCTGGTAGAAGCGCGAGAAGACATTTTGCAAATACAGTAACAAAGTGCAGTTTTGACAGCATTGAACAACGGGCCGTGCACTCTGACGGACCCAAACAACTTCTCTACAGCA